>NC_053039.3:90334659-90951117 GCF_002575655.3 Aegilops tauschii subsp. strangulata | reverse complement strand
TCCACTCACTTTCAGTCAATCAATCAAACAATCAATCCAATCTATCTGTTATTATAACATTCCAATATTTAGAATTTTGGGATGTTACAGTGGATATTTTTCTACTTTCGTCGATTGTTCCAAAGCCACCTAGAATTTTACTATTATTAGAGGTAAAGCTAGTTCATACAGTCGAATCTAAGAGTTGGTTCAAACAGGGAAGAAAGTGGGAAAGCTATAGCATGGACTTGGTTCTAAGAGGAAACGGGGGAAAGTAGTAAATACTGGCTAACCAACCGGTCTCTTGGTTGAAAAGGCGAAGAAAGCATGGTGGATGGCGAAGGGTGGGCGGAAGTGGATATCTCTCTTGGTCGAAAAAGGAAAGAAAGTGAGGGGTGTTGGGGGACAATGCAAATGAGAATGAGCAGGTCAAGATTTCCTGTGCTCACATAGGAAAATGTCGTCGAGGAGATAAAAATGGGACAAATGCAGACATGCTGCCTGAGTGTTTGCCGCTCTCGGCAACCACATCTGCCTCACCACTTTATGCCCCTGTTGTCCCTACGCCCATATCGCTACCGTTAATGTAAAATCACATGAAGCATTAAGCAATGCCACCTAATGTCACTATAACTAATGGTCTAGTTCCGTAGATAAATTGAAGCAATGCCACCTCCATTTTATGAAGTGCTTCCGTCTTGCTTTATTTCCCATGAATTGTGTTTTTGCAGTTACACTTAAATCTCACACCGCTAACATTGCTTCATCCCAGTGGAACTGCACAAATTTGATTGCACATTTACTGACCATGTGCTACTCTCATGACAGTAATACTAATGCTATTGTTCTGCATGTTAATCTAGTGGCAGTGTTGATGTGATGTGATGCTACTTCTTACTTAATGGAACTTTTTTATACTGTTAATATAGTGGCAGTTATAACACAAAAGATGCTGTTGTTCATCATATGCCACTGGAAATAACCGTCACTGCTTAAATAACCATATTTCATATTTACGCAACCAGGGATGACTGTCTTCATATTGTTTCTATTTGTGCAATCATAAGTACACACCTCAATTTTAGAAGAACTGCACAAAATCAGATGGCTATTCCTAGCTGTCGTCCTCTAACCACGGATACGTCCATTTTGCATCATGCTTTTATATCGATATTTATTGCATTATGGGCTGTTATTACACATTATCTCACAATACTTATGCCTATTCTCTCTTATTTTATAAGGTTTACATGAAGAGGGAGAATGCCGGCAACTGGAATTCTGGGCTGGAAAAGGAGCAAATATTAGAGACCTATTCTGCGCAACTCCAAAAGTCCTGAAACTCCACGGGAATTATTTTCAGAATATATAAAAAATATTGGGCGAAGAAAGTACCAGAGGGGGGCCACCCACCGTCCACGAGGGTGGGGGCGCGCCCTGCCCCCTGGGCGTGCCCCCTGCCTCGTGGGCCCCCTAGCAGGCCTCCAGTGCCCATCTTCAGCTATATGAGGTCTTTCGTCTGAGAAAAAATCATAAGCTAGCTCACAGGACGAAACTCCGCTGCCACGAGGCGGAACCTTGGCGGAACCAATCTAGGGCTCTGGCGGAGCTGTTCTGCCGGGGAAACTTCCCTCCGGGAGGGGGAAATCATCACCACCGTCATCATCATCGATCCTCTCATCGGGAGAGGGTCAATCTCCATCAACATCTTCACCAGCACCATCTCATCTCAAACCCTAGTTCATCTCTTGTATCCAATCTTTGTCCCAAAGCTTCAGATTGGTACCTGTGGGTTGCTAGTAGTGTTGATTACTCCTTGTAGTTGATGCTAGTTGGTTTATTCGGTGGAAGATCATATGTTCAGATCCTTTATGCATATTAATACCCCTCTGATTATGAACATGAATATGATTTGTGAAGTTACGTTTGTTCCTGAGGACATGGGAGAAGTCTTGCTATAAGTAGTCATGTGAATTTGGTATTCGTTCGATATTTTGATGAGATGTATGTTGTCTCTCCTCTAGTGGTGTCACGTGAACGCCGACTACATGACACTTCACCATTTTTTCGGCCTAGAGGAATTCATTGGGAAGTAATAAGTAGATGATGGGTTGCTAGAGTGACAGAAGCTTAAACCCTAGTTTATGAGTTGCTTCGTAAGGGGCTGATTTGGATCCATATGTTTCATGCTATGGTTAGGTTTACCTTAATACTTCTTTTGTAGTTGCGGATGCTTGCAATAGGGGTTAATCATAAGTGAGATGCTTGTCCAAGGAAGGGTAGTACCCAAGCACCGGTCCACCCACATATCAAATTATCAAAGTACCGAACGCGAATCATATGAGCGTGATGAAAACTAGCTTGACGATAATTCCCATGTGTCCTCGGGAGCGATTTCCTTTATATAAGAGTTTGTCCAGGCTTGTCCTTTGCTGTAAAAAGGATTGGGCCATCTTGATGCACCTTATTTACTTTATTTACTTGTTACCCGTTACAAATTACCTTATCACAAAACTATCTGTTACCTATAATTTCAGTGCTTGCAGAGAATACCTTACTGAAAACTGCTTATCATTTCCTTCTGCTCCTCGTTGGGTTCGACACTCTTACTTATCGAAAGGACTACGATAGATCCCGTATACTTGTGGGTCATCAAGACAGTTTTTTGGCGTTGTTGCCGGGGAGTGAAGCGCCTTTGGTAGGTGGAATTTGGTAAGGAAAAATTTATATAGTGTGCTGAAATTTACTGTCACTTGTTACTATGGAAAATAATCCTTTGAGGGGCTTGTTCGGGGTATCTTCACCCCAACCAGTAGAGAAAAGAGTCGCTCCTCAACCTACTAAACCTACTGAAAATGTTTACTTTGAAATTCCTTCGGGTATGATAGAGAAAGTGCTAGTTAATCCTTCCACAGGTGATGGAACATTACATCCCGATTTGCACCTAACCTATGTGGATGAAGTTTGTGGATTATTTAAGCTTGTAGGTATTCCTGAGGATGTTATCAAGAAGAAGGTCTTCCCTTTATCTTTGAAGGGAAAGGCATTGACATGGTTTAGGCTATGTGATGATATGGGATCATGGAACTACAACCGATTGAAATTGGAATTTCATCAGAAGTTTTATCCTATGCATCTTGTTCATCGTGATCGTCATTATATATATAATTTTTGGCCTCGCGAAGGAGAAAGCATCGCTCAAGCTTGGAGGAGGCTTAAGTCAATGTTATATTCATGCCCCAATCATGAGCTCTCAAGAGAAATTATTATTCAGAAAATTTATGCTTGGCTTTCTCTCGATAATCGCTCCATGCTCGATACTTCTTGTACTGGCTCCTTTATGATGAAGACTATTGAATTCAAATGGGATTTATTGGAAAGAATTAAACGCAACTCTGAAGATTGGGATCTCGATGAAGGTAAGGAGTCAGGTATAATACCTAAGTTTGATTGTGTTAAATCTTTTATGGATACCAATGCTTTCCGTCAATTTAGCACTAAATATGGACTTGACTCTGAGATAGTAGCTTCTTTCTATGAATCCTTTGCTACTCATGTTGATCTCCCTAAGGAGTAGTGGTTTAAAGATAATCCTCCCATTGAAGTAAAAGTAGTTGCACCTATTAAAGTTGAAGAAAAGACTATCACTTATAATGATTCTGTTGTTCCTACTGCTTATATTGAGAAACCACCTTTCCTTGTTAGAATAAAGGATCATGCTAAAGCTTCAACTATGGTTCGTAAGAGTAATACTAGAACACCTACACCCTCTAGTGTTGCTATGGTTAAAGATCTCTTGGCCGATAATATTGATGGGCATGTTATTTACTTCTGTTGTGAAGCTGCTAGAATTGCTAGACCTGATACTAAAAATAAGCATAGACCTATTGTAGGCATGCCTGTTATTTCTGTTAAAATAGGAGATCATTGCTATCATGGCTTGTGCGATATGGGTGCTAGTGCAAGTGCAATACCTCATTCCTTATACAAATAAATTATGCATGATATTGCACCTGCTGAGATAGAAGAGATTAATGTTACAATTAAACTTGCCAATAGAGACACTATTTCACCAGTTGGGATTGTTAGAGATGTTGAAGTCTTGTGTGGGAAAGTTAAATATCCTGCTAATTTTCTTGTTCTTGGTTCCCCACAAGATAACTTTTGTCCCATTATATTTGGTAGACCCTTCCTGAATACTGTTAATGCTAAGATAGACTTCAAAAAGGATGTGGTTACTATTGGTTTGGGGGATATGTCTCATGAGTTTAACTTTGCTAAATTTCGTAGACAACCTCATGATAAAGAATTGCCTAGTAAAGATGAAATTATTGATCTTGCTTCTATTGTCGTGCCTCCTAATGATCCTTTAGAACAATATTTGCTAGACCATGAAAATGATATGTTTATGAATGAAAGAAGGGAAATAGATGAAGTATTCTTTAAATAGGGACCTATTTTGAAACACAACTTGCCTGTTGAAATCCTTGGGGATCCTCCTTCACCCAAGGGTGATCTCGTGTTTGAGCTTAAACCTTTACCTGATACTCTTAAATATGCTTATCTTCATGAGAAAGAGATATATCCTGCTATTATTAGTGCTAACCTTTCAGAGCATGAAGAAAAGAAATTATTGAAAACTCTGAAGAAGCACCATGCTGCTATTGGATATACGCTTGATGATCTTAAGGGCATTAGTCCCACTCTATGTCAGCACAAAATAAAATTGGAGAATGACGCTAAACCGGTTGTTGATCACCAACAACGGTTAAATCCTAAGATGAAAGAAGTGGTAATAAAAGAAATACTAAAGCTTCTTGAGGCAGGTATAATTTATCCCATTGCTGATAGTCAGTGGGTAAGTCCTGTCCATTGTGTCGCTAAGAAGGGAGGTATTACTGTTTTTCCTAATGATAAAGATGAATTGATTCCACAAAGAATTGTTACAGGTTATAGAATGGTAATTGATTTCCGCAAATTAAATAAGCTACTAAAAAGGATCATTACCCGTTACCTTTTATTGACCAAATGCAAGAAATATTATCCAAACATACACATTTTTGCTTTCTAGATGGTTATTCTGGTTTCCCTCAAATACCTGTGTCAAAGGAGGATCAAGAAAAGACAACTTTTACTTGCCCTTTTGGTACCTTTGCTTATAGACATATGCCTTTTGGCTTATGTAATGCACCTGCTACCTTTCAAAGATGTATGACTGCTTTATTCTCTGACTTCTGTGAAAAGATTGTTGAGGTTTTCATGGATGATTTCTCCGTATATGGATCTTCTTTTGATGATTGCTTAAGCAACCTTGATTGAGTTTTGCAGAGATGTGAAGAAACTAATCTTGTCTTGAATTGGGAGAAGTGCCACTTTATGGTTAATGAAGGTATTGTCTTGGGACATCAAATTTATGAAAGAGGTATTGAAGTTGATAAAGATAAAGTTGATGCTATTGAAAAGATGTCGTGTCCTAAGGACATTAAAGGTATAAGAAGTTTCCTTGGTCATGCCAGATTTTATAGGAGGTTCATTTAGGACTTCTCTAAAATTTCCAGGCCTCTGACTAATCTCTTACAAAAAGATATTCCTTTTGTCTTTGATGATGATTGTGTAGAAGCATTTGAAATACTTAAGAAAGCTTTGATTTCTACACCTATTGTTCAGCCACCTGATTGGAATTTACCCTTTGAAATTATGTGTGATGCTAGTGATTATGCTGTAGGGGCTGTTTTAGGACAAAGGGTTGATAAGAAATTAAATGTTATCCAATATGCTAGTAAGACTCTGGACAGTGCCCAGAGAAATTATGCTACTACCGAAAAGGAATTTTTACCAGTTGTATTTGCTTGTGATAAGTTCAGACCCTATATTGTTGATTCTAAAGTAACTGTTCACACTGATCATGCTGCTATTAAATATCTTATGGAAAAGAAAGATGCTAAATCTAGACTTATTAGATGGGTTCTCTTGCTTCAAGAATTTGATTTGCATATTATTGATAGAAAGGGAGCTAAGAACCCCGTTGCAGACAACTTGTCTAGGCTAGAGAATATTCTTGATGACCCACTACCTATTGATGATGGTTTTCCTGATGAACAATTAGCTGTCATAAATGCTTCTCGTACTGCTCCATGGTATGCTGATTATGCTAATTATATTGTTGCTAAATTTATACCACCTAGTTTCACATACCAGCAAAAGAAAAAGTTCTTCTATGACTTAAGACACTACTTTTGGGATGACCCACACCTTTATAAAGAAGGAGTAGATGGTGTTATTAGACGTTGTGTACCTGAGCATGAACAGGAACAGATCCTACGCAAGTGTCACTCCGAGGCTTATGGAGGACACCATGCTGGAGACAGAACTGCACATAAGGTACTGCAATCCGGTTTTTATTGGCCTGCTCTCTTCAAGGATGCCCATAAGTTTGTCTTGTCTTGTGATGAATGCCAAAGAATAGGTAATATTAGTAGACGTCAAGAAATGCCTATGAATTATTCACTTGTTATTGAACCATTTGATGTTTGGGGCTTTGATTATATGGGACCGTTTCCTTCCTCTAATGGGTATACACATATTTTAGTTGTTGTTGATTACGTTACTAAGTGGGTAGAAGCTATTCCAACTAGTAGTGCTGATCATAACACCTCTATTAAGATGCTTAAAGAAGTTAGTTTTCCTAGGTTTGGAGTCCCTAGATATTTAATGACTGATGGTGGTTCACATTTTATTCATGGTGCCTTTCGTAAAATGCTTGCAAGTATGATGTTAATCATAGAATTGCATCTTCATATCATCCACAGTCTAGTGGTCAAGCAGAATTGAGTAATAGAGAGCTTAAATTAATTTTGCAAAATACTGTTAATAGATCTAGAAAGAATTGGTCCAAGAAACTTGATGATGCATTATGGGCATATAGGACTGCATACAAAAATCCTATGGGTATGTCTCTGTATAAAATGGTTTATGGAAAAGCGTGTCACTTACCTCTTGAACTAGAACATAAGGCATATTGGGCCATTAAAGAGCTCAATTATGATTTCAAACTTGCCCGTGAGAAGAGGCTTTTTGACATTAGCTCACTTGATGAATGGAGAACCCAGGCCTATGATAATGCCAAACTGTTTAAAGAAAAAGATAAAAGATGGCATGACAAAAGGATACAAAAACATGAGTTTAATGTAGGTGATTATGTATTGTTATACAACTCTCGTTTACGATTTTTTGCAGGCAAACTCCTTTCTAAGTGGGAAGGTCCTTACGTCATTGAGGAGGTCTATCGTTCCGGTGCCATAAAAATCCGAGGGTGGTGAACGGTCAAAGAATCAAACATTATATCTCAGGTAATCCCATAAACTATGAAACTAATGTTATTGAAACTGTAACCCCGGAGGAATACATAAGGGACACTTTCTAGAACGTTTCAGACTCCGAAAAGGAAGAGGTATGTGGTACGGTAACTAAACCGACTCCAAAACAGTTCTAATAGCAAATTTTCTCCGTTTTGGAATATTTAAGAAAATAGGAAAATAAGAATTAGTTCGGGAAGGACACGAGGCTTCCACAAGGGTGGAGGGCGTGCCCTACCCCCTGGGCGCACCCCCTACCTCGTGGGCACCTCGTGTGCTCTCCGGACTCCGTTTTCTTGCATGATACTTCTTTTGGTCGGTAAAAATTCATTATATAATCTCCTGAAGGTTTTGACCACCGTATCACGCAAATATCTTATGTCTTTGTTTCGAGCTGTTTTTCTGATAGATCTAGATCGCCATGACGTCTCCAAGTGCCCCCAAGGACAAGTTCTTCGAGAATGTCATCAACCCGTACCTCACGGAGGTGCTGCAATACCCTCAAACCATTGAGATGCGTGAGGGGTTGCTGCACATCCGTGATGTTGAGGGACCAAGGAGGACCAGAAGCGTGGAGACAAGACTCAAGGCAATGGAGCAACAAGTTTTCAAGTGCCAGAAGATGGTGGAGCATGGACTCAACGCCAACCACATAATGATCACGAAGTTCACCAACAACACCAAGCAAGATGCCAGGAACATCGGGGAGACTATCTTCAAGCTTCACGAGAAAATCGAGCACCTCCAAGCCCAGACCTATGACCTGCAAAACCAAAACTGTGAGTATGAATATAGATTCAAGAGGATGAGTTTGGCTGCAGATTTAAGGATCCCGGAGACTCGATCATCCTTCTATGATGGTGAGCCTATGCCATGGAAGAGGGATGACAAGCCTACATCATCAACAACTCCATCATCACCACCCTCGAGGAAACAGATATAAACACATGGGTATGGGCACTCCCCTTGGCAACTGCCAAGCTTGGGGGAGTGCCCCGGTATCGTATCACCATCACACTTTTATCTTTACCATTTTTCTTAGTTCGATCCTTTTGATGATATCTTGATATAGTAGAATAAAGTTTTAGTACGATCTAGTTTTGAGTTTTTGCTTTATGATCCTTCTATGTAATCGAGTCCGTGAGCTATATAATAAATATTAGTGTTGAGTCAAGGGCTTTGCCATCTTTCTATGATCTTGAGGGAATAAAATAAAAAGGAAGAGAAAGAATAAAAAGAGTTAAAGAGATCATATGGATCTTATGGAGAGTAATGACTTCACATATAAAAAGTATGATGAATAAAAGTTGTTGAGAGTTGACAAACATAGTTTTGGTCATCGTTGCAATTAATAGGAAGTAATAAAGAAAGAGAGGTCTTCACATATAAATATACTATCTTGGACATCTTTTATGATTGTGAGCACTCATTAAAATATGGCATGCTAAAGAGTTGATGTTGGACAAGGAAGACAACGTAATGGGTTATGTTTTCTTACATCCGAAATAAATTATATTGTCATGGATCATCCAACATGTTGAGCTTGCCTTTCCCTCTCATGCTAGCCAAATTCTTTGCACCAAGTAGAGATACTACTTGTGCTTCCAAATATCCTTAAACTCAGTTTTGCCATGAGAGTCTACCATACCAACCTATGGATTGAGTAAGATCCTTCAAGTAAGTTGTCATTGTTGCAAGCAATAAAAATTGCTCTCTAAACTTGTATGATTTATTAGTGTGAAGAAAATAAGCTTTATACGATCTTGTGATGTGGAAGAAATAAAAGTGACGGACTGCATAATAAAGGTCCATATCACAAAGGTTTCGTGCATCCAACCATAAAAGCACATGACAACCTCTGCTTCCCTCTGCGAAGGGCCTATCTTTTATTCTTGTCTTATACTTCATTCAAGAGTCATGGTGATCTTCACCTTTCCTTTTTACATTTTATCCTTTGGCAAGCACAATGTGTTGGAAAGATCCTAATATTTATAGCTAATTGGATGTGATTTTTCATGAACTATTATTGCTGACATTACCCTTGAGGTAAAAGGTTGGGAGGCAATACTATAAGCCCCTATCTTCCTCTGTGTCCTATTAAAACTTCATACCCATAAATATTGCGTGAATGTTAGCAATTGTGAAAGACGAAATGATAGTTGAGTATGTGGACTTGCTAAAAAGCTCTTATATTGACTCTTTCCGATGTTATGATAAATTGCAATTGCTTCAATGACTGAGGTTATAGTTTGTTAGTTTTCAATGAAGTTTATGATTCATACTTGAAACTGTGAATGAATTGTTACTTTAGCATAAGAGATCATATGACAATATATATATTTATGTTGCTGTTCTAAGAATGATCATGATGCTCTCATGTCCGTATTTTATTTTTATCGACACCTCTATCTCTAAACATGTGGACATATTTTTCGATTTCGGCTTCCGCTTGAGGACAAGCGAGGTCTAAGCTTGGGGGAGTTGATATGTCAATTTTGCATCATGCTTTTATATCGATATTTATTGCATTATGGGCTGTTATTACACATTATGTCACAATACCTATGCCTATTCTCTCTTATTTTATAAGGTTTACATGAAGAGGGAGAATGCCGGGAGCTGGAATTTTGGGCTGGAAAAGGAGCAAATATTAGAGACCTATTCTGCGCAACTCCAAAAGTCCTGAAAATCCACGGGAATTATTTTCAGAATATGTAAAAAATATTGGGTGAAGAAAGTATGAGAGGGGGCCACCCACCGTCCACGAGGGTGGGGGCGCGCCCTACCCCCCTGGGCGTGCCCCCTGCCTCGTGGGCCCCCCGGCAGGCCTCCGGTGCCCATCTTCTGCTATATGAGGTCTTTCCTCCGAGAAAAAAATCATAAGCTAGCTCACGCGACGAAACTCCGCTGCCACGAGGCGGAACCTTGGCGGAACCAATCTAGGGCTCTGGCGGAGCTGTTCTGCCGGGGAAACTTCCCTCCGGGAGGGGGAAATCATCACCACCGTCATCATCATCGATCCTCTCATCGGGAGAGGGTCAATCTCCATCAACATCTTCACTAGCACCATCTCATCTCAAACCCTAGTTCATCTCTTGTATCCAATCTTTGTCCCAAAGCCTCAGATTGGTACCTATGGGTTGCTAGTAGTGTTGATTACTCCTTGTAGTTGATGCTAGTTGGTTTATTCGGTGGAAGATCATATGTTCAGATCCTTTATGCATATTAATACCCCTCTGATTATGAACATGAATATGATTTGTGAGTAGTTACGTTTGTTCCTGAGGACATGGGAGAAGTCTTGCTATAAGTAGTCATGTGAATTTGGTATTCGTTCGATAATTTGATGAGATGTATGTTGTCTCTCCTCTAGTGGTGTCATGTGAACATCGACTACATGACACTTCACCATTATTTCGGCCTAGAGGAAGGCATTGGGAAGTAATAAGTAGATGATGGGTTGCTAGAGTGACAGAAGCTTAAACCCTAGTTTATGAGTTGCTTCGTAAGGGGCTGATTTGGATCCATATGTTTCATGCTATGGTTAGGCTTACCTTAATACTTCTTTTGTAGTCGCAGATGCTTGCAATAGGGGTGAATCATAAGTGGGATGCTTGTCCAAGGAAGGGCAGTACCCAAGCACCGGTCCACCCACATATCAATTATCAAAGTACCGAACGCGAATCATATGAGCGTGATGAAAACTAGCTTGACGATAATTCCCATGTGTCCTCGGGAGAGATTTCCTTTATATAAGAGTTTGTCCAGGCTTGTCCTTTGCTATAAAAAGTATTGGGCCATCTTGCTGCACCTTATTTACTTTATTTACTTGTTACCCGCTACAAATTACCTTATCACAAAACTATCTGTTACCGATAATTTCAGTGCTTGCAGAGAATACCTTACTGAAAACTGCTTATCATTTCCTTCTGCTCCTCGTTGGGTTTGACACTCTTACTTATCGAAAGGACTACGATAGATCCCGTAAACTTGTGGGTCATCAAGACTATTTTCTGGCGTCGTTGCCGGGGAGTGAAGCGCCTTTGGTAGGTGGAATATGGTAAGGAAAAATTTATATAGTGTGCTGAAATTTACTATCACTTGTTACTATGGAAAACAATCCTTTGAGGGGCTTGTTTGGGGTATCTTCACCCCGACCAGTAGAGAAAAGAGTTGCTCCTCAACCTACTAAACCTACTGAAAATTTTTACTTTGAAATTCCTTCGGGTATGATAGAGAAACTGCTAGCTAATCCTTCCACAGGTGATGGAACATTACATCCCGATTTGCACCTAACCTATGTGGATGAAGTTTGTGGATTATTTAAGCTTGTAGGTATTCCCGAGGATGTTATCAAGAAGAAGGTCTTCCCTTTATCTTTGAAGGGAAAGGCATTGACATGGTTTAGGCTATGTGATGATATGGGATCATGGAACTACAACCGATTGAAATTGGAATTTCATCAGAAGTTTTATCCTATGCATCTTGTTCATCGTGATCGTCATTATATATATAATTTTTGGCCTCGTGACGGAGAAAGCATCGCTCAAGCTTGGGGGAGGCTTAGGTCAATGTTATATTCATGCCCCAATCATGAGCTCTCAAGAGCAATTATTATTCAAAAAATTTATGCTCGGCTTTCTCTCGATAATCGCTCCATGCTCGATACTTCTTGTACTGGCTCCTTTATGATGAAGACTATTGAATTCAAATGGGATTTATTGGAAAGAATTAAACACAACTCTGAAGATTGGGATCTCGACGAAGGTAAGGAGTCAGGTATAATACCTAAGTTTGATTGTGTTAAATCTTTTATGGATACCAATGCTTCCCGTGAATTTAACAGTAAATATGGACTTGACTCTGAGATAGTAGCTTCTTTCTATGAATCCTTTGCTACTCATGTATAGCAGTGAGGCTGGAATACATCTCGACATTGGTATAAGTGCAAATGGCTTCCAGGATCCAACAACCTAAGAACTCTGTTTTCCCAGTGCGTTTATTCAGGTCATCCGCCTCATAGCGAGTGACATGTACAACCACACAATCCTTGTCTGCATCAGGGCTCTAATCTAAACAGAAACACATTCTAAATTCCTTTCCAGTATAAGAAACACAAGTTATTTAAACCACTATGTATAGCATGGCATTGAAGCTAATAAAATTTTGCATTATTCATCACCACATACTTAGATGAAAAACCACAATCGAGATCGGCAAAGAAGAAAATCACCTTGGGCAGCTCAGCGGGGGGGGGGGGGGGGACACATCCTCAAAGGGGGAAAACTGCTCCTGCAGGGCCACGGGGGGCTGTAACCTCAGACGGGGCGTTGACCATCTCAGTAGTGGTCGCGAGTGTATCTGGGGTCGGCTCGGTGGCTGCCTCCATCTTCTTGGAGCTCTCTGTCTTGTGGGGATCAACCTTCCGCGTCTGCTCCAATATCGGTAGATCTTTTCCTGGTTCTCCTTGTTCCATCATGAAACTGATGAATACTAGGAGACAACTAAAAGGAAAACACAATCGCAATGACAATGAAACAAAAAAGAGAGTGAGGATCAATTACTGCTTTGCGAAAGTTCTTTTTTTTCTCTGAACGAAAATATACCAACATCATGGATCCGCTTACCTTCCCTTCGTTGGGAGAGAATAACAGTGGCAGATGCGAGTGTTGGCTTTCTTGAAGACGGTGAGGGAGAAGGAGATTCAGCGAATAGTGTAATGATGGTTGCTTCGTCCGTATGACTTAGACTGCGGGGAGGTGGGGTTTTGTGATACAACGGCTCGTTACTGCCGCGCTATGACCGGGGTGACTCTCTGTCTGCATACTGCCTTCTAATTTGGTGGATGGCATTTGGGCCCGCGCGCTGCATGGCCCGCATGTCCGTGAACTAAAGTAAAATGACATTCAGTAGAGGGAGACATTTCGATGACCTCGGAGGAGCCAGAAGCGGTAGTGCATCCACTGTACTAGTAGTAATTGTTTCTGGGTAGCTGTAGAGTGTCTCCACTGTCCTGGTAGTAATTGTTTCTCTAGGCCCAAGACAAAACAGCCCATCCACCCTAGTAAATAATAAAATCAATTCAAAAGCCCATATATTTACTTAATGAGAGGAGCTACCCACACCCAGCACACCGCCCCCCAAAAAAACATGGGTGCTCTTGTTCCTCCTGACTCCCACCCACCTCATGTCAGCTCAATCCACTCGTACCCCCAAATTCCTCACCTCACTCCTACAGAAAACCCCAGCTCCCCTTCTTCCTCACTACTACAAAAAAACCCAGCTCCCCTTCTTCTTCACCCGCACTACAACTAGGCTCATCACTCGTTACTCTGCTCAAATCCGTGAGCTCGACGCGACGCCCTCGAGGAAAATGGAGTCAGCTGACCCTAGAGCCAAGAAGATGAGGCTCCCGCCAATGGCGACGCCTGTTGTAGATCCCGCACCCGGTAGCGTGGAGAGAAGCGGCGAGCCCACCACCATCGGATCCTAGGAACCCATAGAATCTTGGGTGGACCGCATCAGCGATCTCCCGGACACCATCCTTGGGGAGATCATCTCGCTTCTCCCCACCAAGGATTGCTGCCACACCCAAGTCCTCTCAATTCAGTGGCGCCCTCTATGGCGCGCCGCGCCCCTTAATCTCGACTGTCGTGAGCTATCTCTCTTCAATGATTTTGAACTCCCAGAGCCATCATCTCCTCCCACCAGGGCTCCGTTCAAAGCCTCTGCATCCCGTCATGCTACCTGAGCAAGCACCTTTTTTCCTTTTTAAAGAGTGGCATTCTATGTCCAATATCTCGATCGAAGTACGGAGGTCAGAATAAATAGAATAATGATCAATGGAAAAAAGATGCCCTGCACGGTGGATGCCTAGCTGAAATCCCATGAATTCACAGAACTACAGCTGCTTGAGTTCTACTATTCCCCAGGAAATCACCTACCAGATACCGAACGCCATGTACTTGTGCCCTCAGCACCAATGTCCATCTCACAGTTTTCCTCCTCTCTCCACACCGCCACCTTTGCGCTGTGCTACCTACCAGACAATCTGGTACTAAACCTTCGACTCCCATTTCTCAAGAAACTTTCACTTGTGCGGGTTCGTATATCGGAGGCCTCATTGCACAGCATCATCCACTCCAGTTGCCCTACCCTGGAGTGCTTGCTGCTTGTTTTCACAGTTAGAATCGGTTGTCTCCAAATAAAGTCGCCTAACCTTGTAAGAATTGGAATTTCTTTTGACGAAAGGCAACTCATCATCCAAGATGCCCCTTCACTTCACAGGTTGATCCTTGATTCTAGTTATTCGCCGTCGCAAATAACCGTCCTCTCTGCGCCTAAACTGGAGACCTTGGGTGTAATACATGATCTCTGTTCTCATTTCAAGATGGTGTTTGGCTCCACAGTTCTTCAGGTACGTACTTTATATTATCATCTACACTTGTAACCATAACCTGCATTTTAAATTTCTGCGCATAAGTTATATATCATCTTGGAGTACACATTTTGTACTAATATTATGTTCTATTCTCAATGAAGAGTTTCTCCGTGGATAGCCTATCAATGGTGCTGGATTCTGTCAAGATCTAATATATCCAAATGAATAGTTTTGATCTGAACAAGATTATTGGCTTGCTGCAATACTTTCCATGTATGGAAAAGTTGTATATAAAGGTGATAATTTCACGCATATAGTGTACTAGAATTAACCGTTCAGTTGTTGCTCTTTCGACACTCTTTTTTTATACCTTAACTATTTTCAGTCTTCATGTCTATTTAGGCAACAGGACGGGGTAAGAAAGTTATAACCAATCAGTGGATTCGTAAGCACCGGGATTTTCTCACTTCTCATGACATTCGATTGAAGACAATAACACTAGAACGATATGTAGCCAACCATGCAAACACTAGATTTGTCACATTCTTGCTGCTAAATCCGAGGTTACTATTGTCCATCAGGCTTAAGTTTATCAGCAGCAAGGTTTTGACGGATGGGTATGTCGAAGAGCAAAAAAAGGAGTTTCAGGTGGACAAAAGAGCTTCTGAACGTGCCGGGCTTCTATTTACAACATATTGTGGTCATAATCCAGTAAATTTTATGACCCAGGATGATCATTCTATGGACCTGACCGATCCATTTGACTGTGACTGCCGAAAACAGTGCTGGAGTTAGATGTTGTTTCCCTTTTCAATCTGGGTTTTGTCTAAACCTGATGAACAATTAACCCTTGTGCTTTTGTACAACTTGTAAGCTGGAGTTAGATGTTCTTGCCCTTTTCAGCACGGCTGTGACTGTCATATTTTCTTTGAAACAAGGCAAATGGCTTGCCATTCATTTAATTTAGAGTGAAATATTGTAACAAATCCCAACCAAGGGAAATAACATCACTCTCACCGGCTGCTTGAGCTCACTGTGCATTACAGAAGCCAAGTGATTAGCCCCCACCAGCACCCACAAACTTATTTTGAACTAGCACACCAAATGGGTTGTAAATTTTCATAAGAAAGGCTGCATGACCGTGACAGATTTGGATTCTGACATTTGGGACCCACAAGGAAATATCCTATCCAAGGTGGTGTCGACTTACTAGCTAGTCAAAAAACGATTCTGCCTACCAGCCGTTAGATTGACATCCAACATCTGTCATGTATCTTCTATCTCTTGTCTTCTTCCTCCAGCCGCCCAAACCAAACCACCCCGTCGGCTCCTCCTGCTCCCGCCTCTCATGGCTAGCCGCGCCTCCGCCGCCCTACCATACCCTCCAATGTTGGCCAGTCCCTCCTTCTATTCCCCCACACGTCCTATTATTCTCCGGCGACATCAGCCGCAACACGCACCCGCACCCGAACCAGTCAACCCTCGTACTCCCCTCTGCCTGCGACTGGACCGACGCATCTTCCACGGCTCCTGTTTGTTCCGTCCGAGGCCTCGCCGTCGTCCCCCGCCTTGGTTCACTCGCCATGCACGGTGCGCCGCCCGCTTGCATTGTCAACGTCATCAACAACCGAGAGGAATAAGAAGATGACTGTATGTGGAGAGGATGACAGTAGGGACCCACCAGCATCATGGCAGTACGCAAGCAAGTGCCTCGTTATTACAAGCCACAAAAAATGGTTCCTCCTAATGGTTGGACATCTGGGGCTCACGCCATTGTCAACGTAGTCAATAAATGAGAGAATTACACAACGAGCGGCTGACACCAGGGACCCAGCAAGTCGCACGGTTGTTATTTACTTCTTTTTTGAGGAATAAGCAGTTGTTATTTATACTAGTTTTAGTGACGGATCAGGGTAACAACGGGGCTGTGCGGGGGTTGTGGCCCGTCTAGCCAGGGTTTTATTTATGTTTACCATATCATGAGCCCAGTTGTGTTTTTTTCTTGCTGAAAATGGCTAGCCTAGTTCTACTTTTTTTAAATAAATACCCAAACGAGGCCTACTTGCTTTGTCAGCCCTGCTGGGCTGCAAATCTTTCAAGACAAGGAGAGTTTCATTCGATTTGCCTAGAAAATGGGCTATCAGTAATGAGAAATGGGTTGTATATTTTTAAAACATATCAAACCGGGAATTAGTTTCAATTTTTTTTCATTACAAGATTTTAAATTCCATTGATTTTTATGCATGGACAATTATTTGGATTTTATATTTATATAAATTATTTTTCCAAATAGTTTGAATGTGACTCGATATTTCGGGATTAAAAATAGTTGACCGCACCGAAATATGCAAAATTTCATATATTTTTAACCGTCGCCACAATATGGGCTATAATGCTAACAAAAAGAAGATGGGCTCCAAAAAAATCCTTAAGAATTAGCAAATGGGCTGTAAATTATTAGAAATAATGGTAGATGGGTTGTATGCTATTTTCCACAGATTTGAGGCTGACTTGTGCGCCTACTATAGGTTGACGCGTACGCTTTCCTAAAAAAAGGTTGACGCACACACAACGTCGTGTCAACTTAGACAACACATGAGAACAGTGACTGTTGGATGTCGATCCAACGGTCGTCGTGCTTCTTCAATCTCTGCTCTTCCTGTTCCATCCGCTCAAACAAGCGCTGGCGGGACTGCCTGCTCCCTCCTCCCGCGGCCGGCTGTGCTGCCGCGCAGGCCTCACCGCCCCACCGTACTCCCATCGCTGGCCTAGCCATCCCTCTACTCACCCACACCTGCTGTTATTCTCTGACGACGGCAGGCAAACCAGTAAACCCTCGTACTCCCCTCCACATGGGAAACAACTGTCGAGCCTTCCCTGGCTCCGTGTCGTTCCCTTCCTAGGCCTCGCCGTCGTCCACTACCCTGGTGCTCTCGGCGCGGCGTGGTCAACGAACGACATCCATCGGAAGTGGACTGTACGTGGAGAGGCTGACAGCTGGGTCCACGACCGCACGCAAGGAAATGCCTCCTTATTACGCGCAAAATAATGATTCCTCCACCTGACAGCTGGGACCCATTGGAAGGGCCTCTGTAGTTTGCGGAAAAAACATTCCTCCCACTGACAGGTCGGACCCCACCAGCTATATGTTTGCACGCAAGGAAGTGCCTCCTTATTACGCATAAAAAATGAATACTCCCCCTGCTAGCTGGGACCCACCGTAGTTGGAGGCTGACTTGTGGGCCTACTGACACGGACGGAGGGCTTTGTCAACTTAGTCAATAATGAATGATTCTAGCTCCGGTGACCGTACGATGTCCATCCAACGGCCGTAGTGCTTCTTCAACCTCTGGTCTTCTTTCTACAGCCGCCCAAACCAGTGCCGGTCGTGCCGCCTGCTCTTGCCTCCCATGGCCGGTTGTGCTGCCGCGGAGGCCTCACCGCCTCCTACTACTCCCGCCGCTGGCCAGGCCGCATCCCTCTACTCACCCACACCTCATGTTATTCTGTGGCGACGACAATCTCACATCACAGCCGAACCAGTGAACCCTCGTACTCCTCTCCGCGTGGGCATCCACTGCCGCGTCTTCCCCGGCTCCGTGTCGTCCCCTTCCTAGGCCTCGCCGTCGTCCACCGCCTTGGTGCCCTCGGCGTGGCATGATCAATGTGGTCAAGGAACGACTTCCATCGGAAGAGTATTGTACGTGGAGGGGCTTACAGCTGGGTCCACGGCTGCAGTAAGGAAGTGCCTGCTACCTCTTGAGCACTGCGTTGGTTTTCCCTTGAAGAGGAAAGGGTGATGCAATAAAGTAGCGTAAGTATTTCCTTCAGTTTTTTAGAACCAAGGTATCAATTCAGTAGGAGACCACGCTCGAGTCCCACGTACCTACACAAAAAAATAAGAACCTTGCAACCAACGCGATAAAGGGGTTATCAATCCCTTCACGGCCACTTGCAAAAGTGAGATCTGATAGAGATGATAAGATAATATTTTTGGTATTTTTATGATAAAGAGTAAAAGTAAAGATTGCTAACTAAACGGCGACATAAATAGCTAGTTGACGGGAGATTAATATGATGGAAAATAGACCCGGGGGCCATAGGTTTCACTAGTGGCTTCTCTCAAGAGCATAAGTATTACGGTGGGTGAACAAATTACTGTCGAGCAATTGATAGAATTGAGCATAGTTATGAGAATATCTAGGTATGATCATGAATATAGGCATCATGTCCGTGACAAGTAGACCGACTCCTGCCTGCATCTACTACTATTACTCCACACATAGACCGCTATCCAGCATGCATCTAGAGTATTAAGTTCATAAGAACGGAGTAACGCTTTAAGCAAGATGACATGATGTAGAGGGATAAATGTGACGCCCTCGATTCAATCATACACTAATCATACACGCAAATGTGTACGATCAAGATCAAGGACTCACGGGAAGATATCACAACACAACTCTAGACACAAATTAAAATAATACAAGCTTTATATTACAAGCCAGGGGCCTGGAGGGCTCGAATACATTAGCTTGAATACAAACGAGTCAGCGGAAGCAACAATATCTGAGTACAGACATAAGTTAAACAAGTTGCCTTAAGAAGGCTAGCACAAACTGGGATACAGATCGAAAGAGGTGCGGGCCTCCTGCCTGGGATCCTCCTAAACTACTCCTGGTCGTCGTCAGCGGCCTGCACGTAGTAGTAGGCACCTCCGGTGTAGTAGGAGTCGTCGTCGACGGTGGCGTCTGGCTCCTGGGCTCTAGCATCTGGTTGCGACAACCAGGTAGAAGGGAAAGGGGAAAAAGCAACCGTGAGTACTCATCCAAAGTACTCGCAAGCAAGGAGCTACACTACATATGCATGGGTATATGTGTAAAGGGCCATATCGGTGGACTGAACTACAGAATGCCAGAATAACAGGGGGATGGCTAATCCTATCGAAGACTACGCTTCAGACCACCTCCATCTTGCAGCATGTAGAAGAGAGTAGATGATAAGTTCACGAAGTAGCATCGCATAGCATAAACCTACCCGGCGATCCCCTCCTCGTCGCCCTGTGAGAGAGTGATCACCGGGTTGTATCTGGCACTTGAAAGGGTGTGTTTTATTAAGTATCCGGTTCTAGTTGTCATAAGGTCAAGGTACAACTCCGGGTCGTCCTTTTACCGAGGGACACGGCTATTCGAATAGATAAACTTCCCTGTAGGGGTGCACCACATAACCCAAAACGCTCGATCCCATTCGGCCGGACACACATTCCTGGGTCATGCCCGGCCTTGGAAGATCAACACGTCGCAGCCCCACCTAGGCACAATAGAGAGGTCAGCACGCCGGTCCAAATCCTATGCGCGCAGGGGTCTGGGCCCATCGCCCATTGCACACCTGCATGTTGCGTACGCGGCCGGAAGAAGACCTAGGCTAGCAGGCGTTCCAGTCCAATACGGCGCGCGCCGCTCAGTCGCCGACGTCACGAAGGCTTCGGCTGATACCACGACGTCGAGTGCCCATATCTTTCCCGCGTAGTTGGTTAGTGCGTATAGGCCAGTGGCCAGACTCAGATCAAATACCAAGATCTCGTTAAGCATGTTAATTTGAAGTATCCACGAACGCCGACCAAGGCCAGGCCCACCTCTCTCCTAGGTGGTCTCAACCTGCCCTGTCGCTCCGCCACAAAGTAACAGTCGGGGGCCGCGGGAACCCAGGCCCACCTCTACCGGGATGGAGCCACCTGCCCCTTCAGCCCCCATCGACGAACAGTATCATAAGTAATGTAATAGTATAAAGTGTATAGCATATGCCCGTGATCACCTCCCGAAGTGATCACGGCCCAGTAGTATAGCATGGCAGACGGACAAGAGTGTAGGGCCACTGATGGAACACTAGCATACTATACTAAGTAGTAGGATAGCAGGTTAGGGTAACAACTGTAGCAACAATGACAGGCTATGCAGCAGAATAGGATTACCCGAAAGCAGTAACATGCTACACTCTTCTAATGCAAGCAGTATAGAAAAGAATAGGCGATACCTGGTGATCAAGGGGGGGGGGGCTTGCCTGGTTGCTCTGGCAAGGAGGGGTCGTCAACAACGTAGTCGATCGGGGCACCAGCAGCGGCGTCAGTCTCGTAGTCTACCGGAGAGAAGAGGGGGAAGAAAAAATGAATACACTTCAAACAGATGCATATCGATGCATGACATGACAAGTAACGGTGCTAGGTGTGCCCTAACGCGGTAGGAGGTGATACCGACGAAGGGGGGAAACATCTGGGAAAGTATCCCCGGTGTTTCGCGTTTTCGGACAGAGGAACTGGAGTGGGAAAGTTGCATGTTTGCTATGCTAGGGATGTGTGGCGGACGAACGGGCTGCGTATTCGGATTCGTCTCGTCGTACCGAGCAACTTTCATGTACAAAGTTTTTTCATCTGAGCTACGGTTTATTTTATATGATTTTCTAAAGTTTTAAATCATTTTTAGAATTTATTTAATTAATTTAATTCAACATTATCCAGAACATTGCATGCTGTCAACAGAGGCGTTGACTGGTCAGCTGACGTGTGGGTCCCGTTCGTCATTGACTGTTTAGTCTAATTAGGGTTTAACTAATCTAATTACTGTTTAATTAAACTAACTAGTTAATTAGATTAATTAAATAGGATTAATTAACTTAATCAATTAATTAATTAATTAATTTAATTATCATTTATTTATTTATATTCATTTTTTAAACGTTCCAGGGGTTGGGCCCCACTTGTCATTGGCCCTGGGGGCCTATCGGGCGCGGGCTAACGGCGCTGGGCGCCGGCGGCAAAGGGCCAACGCCCGCACGCGAGGGGCGGGTCGGCGGCCACGGTGCTCGACCGACGTGGCGAACTGGGATGGCGGCGGGGGAGCGAGGGGCAAGCAGCGGCAAGTGCGGCGGGTAGCAAGCCACATGCGTCGAGCGCGGCAGCGGGCAGTGCTGGTAGCGGTGCGGGCGAGGCAGAGCACGCGACTAGGGGCGGCAATAGGCGCCGGGCGCGCATGGGCAGCCGTGGGCGTGGGCGACTAGGCCAACACAGGTGGGCGTCCGGGCGCTGCGCGCAAGCCGACGAGGCCGGGAGAGCGCCAAGCAGCAGGACGGGGCGTCGCCGACGCAGATGGCGTTCTGGACAGGATGGGCGTACGAGGGGGAGCACGACCGCGGGCGTGCATGGGGCGCACGCGTGCGGTGGCCGCGACGATGAGCGCAGGGCGCGCGAGCGCGGGTCATAGGGGAGGGAAGGAGCGAGGCGGAGGCTCACTGGGGCGGTAGGGGTTCGTGCAGCGGGGGTCGAGGAGGACGTCGGGGACGACGGTGACGAAGAGGAGGCAGGCCGTTGAGGAGGAGGAGGCAGTCCGGCAGGGGAAGCTCCGGCGAGGTCCTCGGCCGACGGTGCTGGCGCACAGCGATGGCGAGCGGTTGCGTCCCGGTGACGAGGGGACGGCGGAGAGGAGAAGAGGATGGGGCGATCCAGCGGGCGGCGCGGGTGAACGGCGAGGCGGCGTACCGGGCAGCGGCGGCGGCGTGCGTGTGAGCTCCGATCCGATCTGGATCGGGGGGAGGGGAACGACGTGGGGGGAGGAGTGCGGGTGGTTGGGTTAGGGTTTGACCAGGGGTGGGGGTTATGGGGGAGTGGGGTGGCCGGTTGGGCCTTTGCCGAGTTGGGCTGGTTGGCCCAATGGCCTGCTGGGTCGAGGCCCAGTTGGGGGGTGCCTTTTTCTGTTTGTTTATTTTATTTTATTTTATTAATTTTCTATTTTTGTTTTACGTTACTTTTCTGTTCTTTTTATTTATCTACTTTTTATTGTTTTACTTTATTTCCAATTATTTTAGTTTTAGTAAAACATACACTTAGCATCTAATTTAGGATCTCAACTTAGCCCATAGTCACAAAAAGTCCAATCCTCAAATAAATTATTTAGACATTTTATTAATTACAAAAGGTATTTAATAAATTGTTTTTGCTGTTGTTTTATTCATCTTATAGTATTTAAACATTTTATAAAGGTGTGGTTTCTCCATCATAATTACCTATGCAATATTTTGTTCACTCCGAACATTTTAGTTTTGATGTTTGAAAACTTTTGTTGTTTGCTATAGTTTGAATTTGAGTTTTGAATCCGTTTTAAACTAACATGAGGTTAACAACAGTAACCGTGGTGACGTGGCATCATTAGCAGGGAATTAATGTAGCTTAATTACCCGGGCGTCACAATAAACTCATGCAATATGATATAAACCCCATCTTTTTATCCTCGATGGCAACAATACAATACGTGTCGTTTCCCCTACTGTCACTGGGATCGAGCACCGCAAGATTGAACCCAAAGCTAAGCACTTCTCCCATTGCAAGAAAGATCAATCTAGTAGGCCAAACTAAACTGATAATTCGAAGAGACTTGCAAAGATAACCAATCATACATAAAAGAATTCAGAGAAGATTCAAATATTGTTCATAGATAATCTTGATCATAAACCCACAATTCATCGGATCTCGACAAACACACCGCAAAAAGAAGAGTTACATCGAATAGATCTCCAAGAGAATCGAGGAGAACTTTGTATTGAGATCCAAAGAGAGACAAGAAGCCATCTAGCTAATAGCTATGGACCTGAAGGTCTAAGGTAAACTACTAACACGTCATCAGAGAGGCTATGGTGTTGATGTAGAAGCCCTCCGTGATCAATACCCCTCCGGCGGAGCGCCGGAAAAGGCCCCAAGATGGGATCTCACGGGTACAGAAGGTTGCGACGGTGGAAATAGGGTTTTGGCTCCGTATCTGATGTTTCCAGGGTATATGAGTATATATAGGCGAAAGAGGTCGGTCAGGAGAGCTACGAGGGGCCCACGAGGGTGGGGGCGCGCCTCCCTGCCTCGTGGCCTCCTTGTTGATTGCTTGACGTCCACTCCAAGTCCTCTGGATCACGTTTGTTCCGAAAATCAAGTTCCCAAAGGTTTCATTCCGTTTGGACTCCATTTGATATCCTTTTCCTTCGAAACACTGAAATAGGCAAAAAATAGCAATTTGGGCTGGGCCTCCGGTTAATAGGTTAGTCCCAAAAATAATATAAAAGTGTATAATAAAGCCCATTAAACATCCAAAACAGAATATAGAATAGCATGGAACAATCAAAAATTATAGATACGTTGGAGACGTATCAAGCATCCCCAAGCTTAATTCCTGCTCGTCCTCGAGTAGGTAAATGATAAAAACATAATTTTTGATGTGGAATGCTACTTAGCCAAAATTTCAATGTAATTCTCTTATTTGTGGCATGAATATTCAGATCCGAAAGATTCAAGATAAAAGTTTAATACTGACATAAAAGTAATAATACTTCAAGCATACTAACTAAGCAATTATGTCTTCTCAAAATAACATGGCCAAAGTAAGTTTATCCCTACAAAATCATATAGTTTGGTCATGCTCCATTTTCGTCACACAAGAATGCTCTCATCATGCACAACCCCGATGACAAGCCAAGCAATTGTTTCATACTTTAGTAATCTCAAACTTTTTTCAACTTTCACGCAATATATGAGCGTGAGCCATGGATATAGCACTATGGGTGGAATAGAATATAATGACGGGGGTTATGTGGAGAAGACAAAAAGGGAGAAAGTCTCACATTGACGCGGCTAATCAACGAGCTAGGGAGATGCCCATCAATTGATGTCGATGCAAGGAGTAGGGATTGCCATGCAACGGATGCACTAGAGCTATATATGTATGAAAGCTCAACAAAAGAAACTAAGTGGGTGTGCATCCAACTTGCTTGCTCACGAAGACCCAGGGCATTTGAGGAAGCCCATTGTTGGAATATACAAGCCAAGTTCTATAATGAAAAATTCCCACTAGTATATGAAAGTGACAAAACAAGAGACTCTCTATCATAAAGATCATGGTGCTACTTTGAAGCACAAGTGTGGAAAAAATAGGATAGTACCATTGCCCCTTTTTTTGGCCTTCTTTTTTTTGGCCTTTCCCTTTTTCTGGGACAATGCTCTATGAATGATGATCAACACACTTCTATCTATTTACAACTCAATGATTACAACTCGATACTAGAACAAAGTATGACTCTATATGAGTGACTCCAGCGGTGTACCGGGAAGAGCAATGAATCAAGAGTGACATGTATCAAATAATATGCATGGTGTCTTTGCCACAAATACGATGTCAACTACATGATCATGCAAGGCAATATGACAATGACGAAGCGTGTCATGATAAACGGAACGGTGGAAAGTTGCATGGCAATATATCTCGGAATGGCTATGGAAATGCCATAATAGGTAGGTATGGTGGCTGTTTTGAGGAAGATATAAGGAGGTTTATGTGTGATAGAGCGTATCGTATCATGGGGTTTGGATGCACCGGCGAAGTTTGCACCTACTCTCAAGGTGAGAAAGGGCAATGCGCGGTACCGAAGAGGCTAGCAATGATGGAATGGTGAGAGTGCGTATAATCCATGGACTCAACATTAGTCATAAAGAACTCACATACTTATTGCAAAAATCTACAAGTCATCAAAAACCAAGCATTACGCGCATGCTCCTAGGGGGATAGATTGGTAGGAAAAGACCATCGCTCGTCCCCGACCACCACTCATAAGGAGGACAATCAAATAACTCCTCATGTTTCAAATTTGTAACACAACGCTTACCATACGTGCATGCTACGGGACTTGCAAACTTCAACAGAAGTATTTCTCAAATTCACAACTACTCAACTAGCACAACTTTAATATCACTACCTCCATATCTCAAAACAGTCATCAAGCATCAAACTTCTCTTAGTATTCAACGCACTTATAAGAATGTTTTTACTAATCTTGGATGCCTATCATATGAGGACTAATTTCACAATTTATGCAAATTACCATGCTGTTTTGTAGGACTCTCAAATTAATATAAGTGAATCATGAGAGACAATAGTTTCTATAAAACAAAACCACTACCGTGCTCTAAAAGATATAAGTGAAGCACTAGAGCAAAAACTATATAGCTCAAAAGATATAAGTGAAGCACGTAGAGTATTCTAATAAATTCCGAATCATGTGTGTCTCTCTCAAAAGTGTATTCAGTGAGGATGATTGTGGTAAACTAAAAAGCAAAGACTCAAATCATACAAGATGCTCCAAGTAAAACACATATCATGTGGTGAATAAAAATATAGCATCAAGTAAAGTTACCGATGGACGAAGACGAAAGAGGGGATGCCTTCCGGGGCATCCCCAAGCTTAGGCTTTTGGTTGTCCTTGAATTTTACCTTGGGGTGCCTTGGGCATACCCAAGCTTAGGATTTTGCCAATCCTTGTTCCATAATCGATCAAATCTTTACCCAAAACTTGAAAACTTCACAACACAAGACTTAACAGAAAATCTCGTAAGCTCCGTTAGCGAAAGAAAACAAAACACCAATCCAAGGTACTGTAATGAACTCATTCTTTATTTGTATTGGTGTTAAACCTACTGTATTCCAACTTCTCTATGGTTTATAAACTCTTTTACTAGCCATAGATTCATCAAAATAAGCAAACAACACGCGAAAAACAGAATCTGTCAAAAACAGAACAGTCTGTGGTAATCTGTAACTAACGCAAACTTCTGTAACTCAGAAAAATCTACCAAAATAGGACGACCTATATAATTTGTTTATTGATATATTGCAATTGGAATAAGTATTTTATCACGTTCTGGTGATTTTTAACAATTGTTTTCGTCAACAGAAAGTTTCTGGAATTTTCAGCAAGATCAAATAACTATCATCCAAGAAGATCCTATAGGTTTTACTTGGCACAAACACTAATTAAAACATAAAAACAAATCTAACCAGAGGCTAGATCAAAGATTTATTACTAAACAGGAGCAAAAAGCAAAAAACTAAAATAAAATTGGGTTGCCTGCCAACAAGCGCTTTTCTTTAAAGCATTTTAGCTAGGCATTGATAATTTTAATGATGCTCACATGAAAGACAAGAATTGAAGTGCAAAGAGATCATCATAAAACACATGACAAACACATATAAGTCTAACATACTTCCTATGCATAGGCATATTATAAGCAAAGAAATTTGCAAGGCAAGCAAAAACTAGCATATGCAAGGAAGGAGAAAGTGACGATAGCAATCTCAACATGAAGAGAGGTAATTTAGTAACATGAAAATTTATACAACCATATTTTCCTCTCTCATAATAATTACATGTAGGATCATAAGCAAATTCAACAATATAGCTATCACAAAACATATTCTTAACACGATCCACATGTATGCAAAGTTGACACTCTTCCAAGATAGTGGGATTATCATTAACTAAAGTCATGACCTCTCCAAACCCACTTTTATCAAAAAATTCATGAGATTGAACATTCTCCAAATATGTGGGATCTAAAGTTGACACTCTTCCAAACCCACTTTCAATAATATTGCAAGCACTATTATCAATCTCATATTCATCATGGGGCTTAAATGAATTTTCAAGATCACAAGAAGAATCACCCCAATCATGATCATTGCAACAAGTAGTAGACATAGCAAAACCAGCATCCCCAAGCTTAGGGTTTTGCATATTATTGGCACAATTGACATCAAGAGAATTTATAGTAAAATCATTGCAATCATGCTTTTCATCGAAGGAACTATCAAGTGTGGGTGCAATAGCAACGATCTCATGTTTAACAGAAGGAACTATAGCAAATTCATCTTCATAAATATTGGCATCATGGCCACAAGAATAGCAAGCATCTTGTTCATCAATGGATATTTCAATCAAATCATCGGAATCATAATTATCTATAGATTCGTGTATATCATTATTTTCTTCCTCCATAGACTCTTGCAAAATATTAGCCTCTTCAGCGGAGGAGTCCTCAATATATGGTTTAACATAGGCATTATAAGCATAATTATCATAATAATATTTAAGTATGGCAAAATTTTCAGATTTGTAAAGAGTAGCATCATACGTTTCAATCAAAGAAGCAATTTCATAAGCACCCTTAAAAGCAACAAATTCTTCAATTTGTTGAACATCATAGTAATTATAAACACCCTTAGCATACGCAGATATGATTCCATTATCACTAAACTCACATTGGTAGGGAAGGTGTTTCTTTAGGTTTTCAGAGCAACAAGTAAAACCATAAATTTCACAAAGATTCCAAGCATAACACATCAATCTGTTTATTTGATCCCATAAGAGTCTCCCCTTTTCAGACAAACGGTGACGCACAAAGTGAGCATGCTCATCTAAAGATTTCCCATCAACTAGGCTAGTTGGGGTTTCAGCACGAGCGCATAAGGATCGAAGATGATCCAAGTAGAACACTTTAAGTAGATCCATATCAATAGATTTTTAGCAAGCAAAGATGCAAGCAAATAGAAGGCACATGGTAACACAAGCAAACAATAGATCTGGCGAGAAAAAGGCAAACGAAAAAGAAAGCGAATAAAACGGCAAGGGTGAAGTGGGGGAGAGGAAAACGAGAGGTAAATGGCAAATAATGTAATGCGAGGGATAAGAGTTTGTGATGGGTACTTGGTATGTCTTGACTTGTGCGTAGACTCCTCGGCAACGGTGCCAGAAATCCTTCTTGCTACCTCTTGAGCACTGCGTTGGTTTTCCCTTGAAGAGGAAAGGGTGATGCAGTAAAGTAGCGTAAGTATTTCCCTCAGTTTTTGAGAACCAAGGTATGAATCCAGTAGGAGACCATGCTCGAGTCCCACGTACCTACACAAACAAATAAGAACCTTGCAACCAACACGATAAAGGGGTTGTCAATCCATTCACGGCCACTTGCAAAAGTGAGATCTGATAGAAATGATAAGATAATATTTTTGGTATTTTTATGATAAAGAGTAAAAGTAAAGATTGCAAAATAAACGACGAAAGAAATAGCTAGTTGACGGGAGATTAATATGATGGAAAATAGACCCGGGGGCCATAGTTTTCACTAGTGGCTTCTCTCAAGAGCATAAGTATTACGGTGGGTGAACAAATTACTGTCGAGCAATTGATAGAATTGAGCATAGTTATGAGAATATATAGGTATGATCATGTATATAGGCATCACGTCCGTGACAAGTAGACCGACTCCTGCCTGCATCTACTACTATTACTCCACACATCGACCGCTATCCAACATGCATCTAGAGTATTAAGTTCATAAGAACGGAGTAACGCTTTAGGCAAGATGACATGATGTAGAGGGATAAACTCATGCAATATGATATAAACCCCATCTTTTTATCCTCGATGGCAACAATACAATACGTGTCGTTTCCCCTACTGTCACTGGGATCGAGCACCGCAAGATTGAACCCAAAGCTAAGCACTTCTCCCATTGCAAGAAAGATCAATCTAGTAGGCCAAACCAAACTGATAATTCGAAGAGACTTGCAAAGATAACCAATCATACATAAAAGAATTCAGAGAAGATTCAAATATTGTTCATAGATAATCTTGATCATAAACCCACAATTCATCGGATCTCAACAAACACACCGCAAAAAGAAGAGTTACATCGAATAGATCTCCAAGAGAATCGAGGAGAACTTTGTATTGAGATCCAAAGAGAGAGAAGAAGCCATCTAGCTAATAACTATGGACCCGAAGGTCTGAGGTAAACTACTCACAAATCATCGGAGAGGCTATGGTGTTGATGTAGAAGCCCTCCGTGATCAGTGCCCCCTCCGGCAGAGCGCCGAAAAAGGCCCCAAGATGGGATCTCACGGGTACAGAAGGTTGCGGCGGTGGAAATAGGGTTTTGGCTCCGTATCTGATGTTTCCAGGGTATATGAGTTTAATAGGCGAAAGAGGTCGGTCAGGAGAGCTACGAGGGACCCACGAGGGTGGGGGCGCGCCCAGGGGGGCAGTTGCGCCTCCCTGCCTTGTGGCCTCCTCGTTGATTGCTTGACGTCCACTCCAAGTCCTCTGGATCCCGTTTGTTCTGAAAATCACGTTCCCGAAGGTTTCATTCCGTTTGGACACCGTTTGATATCCTTTTCCTTCAAAACACTGAAATAGGCAAAAAAAACTGCAATTTGGGCTGGGCCTCCGGTTAATAGGTTAGTCCCAAAAATAATATAAAAGTGTATAATAAAGCCCATTAAACATCCAAAACAAAATATATAATATCATGGAACGATCAAAAACTATAGATACGTTGGAGATGTATCAGTGCCTCCTTATTACGCGGAAACTAATGATTCCTCCACCTGAAAGTAGGGACCCACCGGACGGGCCACCGTGTTTCGTGAAAAAAACATTCCCCCCTGACTGCTGGGACCCACCAGCTACATCTTCGCACGCAAGGAAGTGCCTCCTTATCCTCCCTGACAGTCTGGACCCACCTGATCGAAGCGTACGTAACGTTGTCATTCTATTTGCGAACATGTACGTACATACGATTGGTCTGTCTGTAGGCTGCAGCGATGAACCGGGCCGAGTAAGGAAGGGCATGTGCCATAGTATAGGCGCGCATGTGTCATAGTAGAGGCACGCACGTAGCATGTCACGCAGTCCCGTTAATATCATGTACACATACGTACAACCAGGGTGCAAGAAAGTAAATACAGCCACGTACGTACATACGGGCGGGGTCTCGAACACCTACTCGCGCATACGTATGGCTAGGGCTCGTGTACATGGCTGAGTCGGAACGGAGAAACTGCGTCGTCATGTTCTTCGGGAGGCAATGGAATGCGTCGTGTTCATCGGGTGCCAACCGGCTTGGACGGAACAGCCGATCGAAATGAGGCCTGGCGTACCGCAGAACGGAGGAAATGGCCTTCTGTTCGACCGGCCACGGTCGAAACGGGATCCTGTTCATCAGGAGGGGTCTGGCATACCGCAAAACGGAGGAAACAGACTTCTCTTGGACCTCCTACGGTCGAAACGGGGTCCTGTTGATTGGGAGGAGTGTGGCCTACCGCAAAACTGAGGAAACGGACTTGTGTTGGACCGCTACGGTCGAAATGGGGTCCTGTTCATCGGGAGGGGTGTGGAGTACCGCAAAACGAGACTCCACGGGCTACTGTTCATCTCCACTATCGACCTCCTCCAGCCTCCACGGGCTACTATTCATCCACCGTCGACCTCCTCCAGCCTCCACCTGCGACTGTTCATCCACGGGCTCCTGTTCATCCAGCCTCCACCGCTCCTCCACCGGCTACTGTTCAACCAGCCCTCTCCACGGGGTCCTGTTCAACCACCCCTCCACGAGCTACTGTTCATCCAGCCCTCCACCGGCTACTGTTCAACCAGCCCTCCACGGGGTCCTGTTCATCCAGCCCTCCATGGGTCCTGTTCATCCACCCCCAACCGGCTCGATCGATCGGGGTCCTGTTCATCCAGCGGCAATGGCCTCTACTACCACGGGGTCCTATTCATCCAACCCCCCACCGGGAACTGTTAATCTACCCCCCAACAACACTCACTATTCATTAAGAGGCAACAGGTTCGATCGACTTCAGTTAGCAGCAGTAGCGAAGGAATTGCTCGATCGGGTTCAGTTAACAGCCAGGGATCGATCGCTCTGGTTCAGTAACACATAGCCTACAGTGCAATCGCTCGGGTTTAGTAGGCGAACGCCTTGCTCGGGTTAGAATAGAGCACAACGCCTTGCACACATGCGCGTACATGTATGAGAGAAATGCGCAAACCTCCGTGCATCGCTCGGCCCCGACGACCCACCATAACCGGGAACTCCCCGATATTTTCCTCGCCCTCGCTTCTACCATGGTTTTTTCCATCATGGACGGCCCAAAGAATGTCATGCAGCTGCGTCTCCGGCCTGCCCAGGACGAAAAGGCCATTTTCTGTCATGATTTTTTGTCATAGAAGTAGGATCCCACCACATCTATGATGATACCGGGTTTTGTCACAATTATCGTCATAGAAGTGTCATAAGCATGACAGGAAAAAAATTCGTTCGGCCCAAAATGTCAGGATGTGTCTTTTTTTGTAGTGACGTACGCCTGCCTCCGGCCATCAAGAGGGCAGAGCCACACGGTGGTGCCCCATTGTCACCACCACCGCCCTTCCCGCCACCAGGCAGTCCCGCCAATTCTAGATGCGGCGGAAACAGTATGCTGCCACCGATGGTCCACTCCCCTGATTAAATACCGGCGTCCGGCATCAGGGTTTACTGGTTTAACCGTGTGCGATGCAAGTGCGTTGTGAAATCACCACGACTGCGCAAGCGCGATCAAGGGTGTAGATGCTACCTCTTGAGCATGCATTGGTTTTCCTTGAAGAGGAAAGGGTGATGCAGCAAAGTAGTGTAAGTATTTCCCTCAGTTTTTGAGAACCAAGGTATCAATCCAGTAGGAGACTACACGCAAGTCGCCTAGTACCTGCACAAACAATCAAGAACCTTGCAACCAACGCGATAAAGGGGTTTTCAATCCCTTCACGGCCACTTGCAAAAGTAAGATCCGATAAAGATAATAAGATAAATATTTTTGGTATTTTTATGGTATAGATTGGAAAATAAAGATTGCAAAATAAATAGTAAACTAGAATTGTAGATTGGAAACTTACATGATGTAAAGTAGACCCGGGGGCCATATGTTTCACTAGTGGCTTCTCTCAAGATAGCATGTATTACGGTGGGTGAACAAATTACTACCGAGCAATTGATAGAAAAGCGCATAGTTATGATGATATCTAAGGCAATGATCATGAATATAGGCATCACGTCTGTGACAAGTAGACCGAAATGATTCTGCATCTACTACTATTACTCCACACATCGACCGCTATCCAGCATGCATCTAGAGTATTAAGTTCATAAGAACGGAGTAACGCATTAGGCAAGATGACATGATGTAGAGGGATAAACTCAAGCAATATGATATAAACCCCATCTTTTTATCCTCGATGGCAACAATACAATACGTGTCGTTTCCCTTTCTGTCACTGGGATCGAGCACCGCATGATTGAACCCAAAGCTATGCAGTTCTCCCATTGAAAGAAAGATCAATCTAGTAGGCCAAACCAAACTGATAATTCGAAGAGACTTGCAAAGATATCAAATCATGCATATAAGAATTCAGAGAAGAATCAAATAATATTCATAGATAATCAAATCATAAACCCACAATTCATCGGATCTCGGCAAACACACCGCAAAAAGAGTTACATCGAATAGATCTCCAAGAACATCGAGGAGAACTTTGTATTGAGATCCAAAGAGAGAGAAGAAGCCATCTAGCTAATAACTAAGGACCCGAAGGTCTGTGGTAAACTACTCACACATCATCGGAGAGGCTATGGTGTTGATGTAGAAGCCCTCCGTGATCGAATCCCCCTCCGGCGGAGCGCCGGAAAAGGCCCCAAGATGGGATCTCACAAGTACAGAAGGTTGCGGCGGTGGAAAAGGTGTTTCGTGGCTCTCCCCGAAGGTTTTAGGGTATAAGAGTATATATAGGTGAAAGAAGTAGGTCAGTGGAGCTGCGAGGGGCCCACGAGGGTGGGGGCACGACTGGCCCCCTCGGCGCACCCTCCTACCTCGTGGCCGCCTCGCTGCTTCCTTGATCACTCCAAGTCTCCTGGATCACGTTTGTTCCAAAAAAGATCCTCGCGAAGGTTTCATTCCGTTTGATATTCCTTTTTTGCGAAACACTGAAATAGGCAAAAAAAACAGCAATTTGCACTGGGCTTTCGGTTAATAGGTTAGTCCCAAAAATAATATAAAAAGGTATATTAAAGCCCATTAAACATCCAAAACAGATAATATAATAGCATGGAACAATCAAAAATTATAGATACGTTGGAGACGTATCAGTAGGTAGTGGTTTAACCATGTGCGATGCAAGTGCACTAAGAATCACCACGACTGCGCAAGCGCGAGCAAACGTGGAGGTACTGGCATAACCGCGTGCGATGCTAGTGCGCTATAAAATCACCACCCGTGCAAGCTAAAGGCGGGTAGTTTATTTAGATTGAATTCCATGTCTACGTCTGAAAATTAGGACAAACCATGTGCGATAGACCAGCTAGCTAGAAATCTAAAAACAAACTAGCCGCCTTGAGCATTGCAAAAATCGGCGGTTCCGCTGCTTTTCCTTATTATCCTGCATGCATATTCTTGTTGGACTGTGTCCGATTTTGGGTGCTCCCGCCCTGCATCAATTCCTTTACCCAAATTTTAGTAGCCGTGGTACTTCAACCATCGCCCCACTCCTCCAGCACCGACCTTATAGTAAAATTGCAGTAGCCGAGGCATTTGAAGTTTTGAACTGCCGCCCTCCCTCCTCCACCACCATCTCCACCCACCATTACTAAAATTTTCAGTGGCCGCGGCATATCCTCAAACACCACCTCACCACCCCTCCACAGTCCCCCACCCGCCCCCTTCCCCCCTCGAACTCTAGCTCGCCGCCGCCGCCAACCCCTGCCGGTCTGCCTGTTCCTCCTAGCTTAGATAATAAAGATCAGGTTACCCAGCGATTCCCATACCGTCGCCCCACTCCCCAGATGAGGTCTGTGGTGTCCCTCCCCGCCAGATCCACACCCCTGCTGCAGAATGTCGCAGCCTAAGCCTGAACACGTATCCCGGGGAGCCCGACGAGCGTTCGGCCAAGAAGAGGTTTATCATGGCCTGTCGGGCGGACGTTGACGAGGTGGCCGCCGTTCGCCCCGATCTGGCGATTCCGGAGCAACACCTAGTCACCGAAGTCGGTGAAGATGTTGACTACGTTGCCATGCCGAAGGCTTCACGTCAGTGGGCTAGCATATTACTGTATCGCGGGAAAGCTGGCTATGACATCAAGCTCGTCGACAGCGATGGCTTCACACGGTCCATGTCACAGGTTATGTGGTCCATCCCCAACCCCTCTGGTTCAACCGCCATCGATCTCTTCGCTGGCCCACCCGCTGATCTCCTCCACCATGCAGTCAAGGATTTGCGATCATTGTACGCCATCGAGCCCATTTTGCCATTTCTGAAGGACACATTCTACGGCGGCGGCTTGGGATCCTCAATTGCCAAGTCAGATCTCATCGACCACGACCACGAGGAGGGCACCCACAAAGGTTCTTCCAAGGTGAAACAGCCCATCTGTGATATCAGAGAGCGCACCATGGGTCTGTGCTCTTCCAACTGGAAGGATCCCGTCCATGAAGTGTGAGGCAACATCCTATCAGCAAATCTTACCTTTCTAGCTTGCCAACCCGTACCCTTTGTTGTAGTAGCTTTTGCCTTGTGGTGTTTTAACCGTGCCATGTTTAATTATTTTAGTTATGCAAAAATGTAATGTTCAATAGGGCTATGTGATGTTTAAGTATGAATTGCCCACTTCAGTTTCATGAATGGCTATATTTAGTTGTTTATAGTGAGTACATGCCTTGTTTATCTGTATTTGGTTGTTAGGTTGGTTGCAGTGATCATTTCTCCAGTTATCAAGCAGATGCCTTGTTTATTTGTATTTGGTTGTTAGGTTGGTTGCAGTGAGCATTTGTCCAGTTATCAAGCAGATGCCTTATTTATCTGTATTTGGTTGTTAGGTTGGTTGCAGTGAGCATTTGTCTAGTTTTTAAGCAGATGCCTTGTTTATCTGTATTTGCTTGTTAAGTTGGTTGCAGTGAGCATTTGTCAAGTTTTCAAGCATATGCCCTGTTTATCTATATTTGCTTGTTAGGTTGGTTGCAGTGAGACTCTGCCCAATCTTCAATGGCTATATTTGGTTGTTATACTAACCATTTATGCCTTGTTTTATTTCAGTCATTCACAATATGATGTTCATTTTGTGCAAGTCAGAATTGTGCTGCTCGATTTCATCAATGCCAGTTTGAATGGCTATATTTGGTTCCGGTTATGCCTGGTGTAGTTAACACGTGCCCTTTATTTCAGTTTTACACATTTATCCAGTGTGATATTTAAGCATGACCTATGTTCTATTCATTTTCAACAATACCAGTTTGAATTGCAATATTTGATGGTTGGTAAGCCTGTTGTAGGTAACATTCCCTTCCATTTTATATTTGCTTTAACAGCATGCTGAAACCAACACATTTCAAGCTATCATTTTGTGATGATGTTGTTTACCTTAGCTATATTTGTTTGATGTTAAGGTTGCTGTACTTATCATGCATTTCCACTACTTATGCATGACAACAACGGGACTGGCTAGCATTTTCTGCCGATGTTAGTTTCATCCCTCGGCTTGTACTCCCCCGTCGTTCCATAATGTAGTGCATACAAATCCAGGCCTGGACACTTGTTAGCTTCTAATATTGACTTGTTGCTTGTAGGTACATATGCCCTTGGCAAAGATCCACACATCGACCCTTTTTGTGTATGGGGCAATGAGATATTGATGAACAAGCATCAAGTGAGGAAACTGATATGGATTATTAGCAAAAAGATACGAACGGTGGCAAGCAAATTATTTGTTCACGCTCTATCCAACACAACAGTGAGCTATGGGATGGTAACTACAAACTCTGCAGTCTTCTCTTTTTACTGCCCATAATGAGTTATTAGACAACAATGTCTGTATCTTTTTCATCCGCAGTGGTTCCGAAAGCAATTTACTCAAAATTACCTCGCAAAGTACATGATTTGTGGATACTCAATGAAGGTTAAAGTATTTCATCCAGACTACAATGAGCATCGAGAAGTCCTAATGAAGACAGTGAAGGATGGACCGGCAACCATCACAAGGGGTTGGCCTAGAGTCGTGCATGCATTACGCATGGAGGAGGGCACAATATGGGCATTCCGCTTCACCTTTTCCAGCAACCAGAATGTATTCCGCCTCTTTCTTTACAGTATTTAGTACAACTGTGGTTCATCATTCTTTACTTGGTGCTTCTATAGTTCTTTAGTATATGTACCCATTATGCATTCGTGGTTGAACCTATATTTGTAATAAACATGGTTCGATATGAAATAAGTGATTGCCTACTTTCAAATTCAAAATCTGTGATTTTTAAATGCAGGGATTACACTGCACACGGTTTGCAAAAGCAAAACGTCTGCGATAGACGAGGAGATCAGACACGTTTCTCTGATCCACTACGTGTGTGATCAATCTCTACAGCACACACGATCAACTAAGAAAGAACGTATGCGATTAACAACAGCATCACACATAGTTCCTTCTTATTAAATGTTTGCGAAATTCACCTTATCACACACGCTTGGCAATTATGGATTGTATATGATGTTGTGCGCATCGCAAACGTTTGGTCATAGAAGAACGTGTGCGATAGGTCTTCATCCGACGCGGGTACGACGGACGAATCGTGTCGGATGTATTCAAGCTTCGCATACAGTTTTATAGGGACAACTGTATGCACTCTTACATCGAATCGCATACAGTCGAGGAAAAGTAAATGTGTGTGATTGTCTGCTTATCATACACGTCTTATAATCATGAACTGTTTGTGATGGGTCACGCATCGTAAACATAGCACCACAGAATACCGACTGCGATGGCAATGCGAGCACAAATGAGTTGCAAGGATGAAGCATTTGGGATATTCGAGAGATCAGAAACAATTTTATAGGGACAACTGTATATATCATGGCTCCCTATCCCCGATGGTTTTTGGGTCGTGCGGGTAGGACTCCCCTATCGCACATACTCACTTGGCGACGGTTTAAAATGCATTCGCGAAAAGGGGTTTAAAACCGTTTGTATAGCACCTCGCTGTACTAGTGGTGATCACTCTAGAGGTGATCACGGGTATATATTTACTATATACATACTAGAGACATGTGGTGACTAAAGTCGGGTCAGATCGTAGAGTACCCGCGAGTGATTCACGGACTGGGGGCTGAAAGGACATGTTTCCCGGCGGCCCTCTAAGTGGATCTTTGTGGCGGAGCGACAGGGCAGGTTGAGACCACCCAGGAGAGAGGTGGGCCTGGTCCCTGGTCAATGTCCATGGTTATTTCATAATAACACGCCTAAGGAGTTTGGATATTTGATATGAGTTGGTCGTTGACCATATACGCACTAACCGCCACGTGGGACAAGATATGGGCAACCGGTGTCGTAGTATCAGCTGAAGCTTTCAAGACATCAGCGACTGAGTGGCGCGCGCCCGGGTGGTCCGTGTAAAGCACCTACCTTTGAAATGGAGGTTTCTAGGACTGATCTCAGCCGCCCTCGCAGCATGTAGGAGTGCAATGAGCGATGGGCCCAAGACCCCTACGTGCTTAGGATATAGACTGGCGTGCTGGCCTCTTTGTTGACCCTAGGTAGGGTTGCGACGTGTTGATCTTTCGAGGCCGGACATGACCCAGGGGAATGTGGTGCACCCCTGCAGGGAAGTTTATCTATTCAAATAGTCTTGTCCACGGTAACAGGACGAATTGGAGTTGTATTCCGACCTCTTACAACTAAAATCGGATACTTAATAAAACACACCCAGTTAAGTGCGAGATACAACCCAGTGATTGCTCTCTCGCGGGGTGCCGAGGAGAGGACCGTCAGGTAGGATTATGCTATGCGATGATACTTGGTTAACTTACCAGCTACTCTCTTCTATATGCTTCAAGATGGAGGCTCCCAGAAGCGTAGTCTTCGATAGGACTAGCTTCTCCCTGATACGTCTCCAACGTATCTATAATTTTTTATTGTTCCATGCTGTTATATAATCAATCTTGGATGTTTTATAATCATTTTATATCATTTTTTGGTACTAACCTATTGACATAGTGCCAAGTGCCAGTTGATGTTTTTTGCATGTTTTTTACATCGCAGAAAATCAATACCAAACGGAATCCAAATGCAACGAAACTTTACGAAGATTTTTTATGGACCAGAAGAAATCTAATGGGCCAAGGCAACGCCTGGGGGTGCACCGAGGAGAGCACAACCCACCAGGGTGCGCCTAGAGGCCCTGGTTCTCCTACTGGTTCGATAACCTTGGTTTCATACCTGAGGGAAGTACCAACCGACGCTGTGCTGCATCATCCCTTCCTTTTTGGGGAAATACCGGCGTAGCTTCAAGCGACATCAAAAGGAATTTCTGGTGCTGTTGCCGGGGAGGATCTTCAACATATATCAAGTTCCTAATCACAAATCTCATCTCCTCGCAATTTACATTATTTGTCATTTGCCTCTCGTTTTCCTCTCCCACACTTCACAAAAATATGCCATTTTATTCGCCCCTATTTTCCATTTGCGGTTTTCTTGCCGGATCTGTTTTTGAGTGCAATCTTGTTGTGTAGTCATCATGACTCAAGAGAACACCAAGTTGTGTGATTTCTCAAATACCAACAACAATGATTTTATTGGCACTCCGCTTGCTCCTCCCGCCATTAGTGCGGAGCCTTGTGATATTAATACTGCTTTGCTGAATCTTGTAATGAAAGATCAATTTTCCGGTACTCCTAATAAGGATGCCACGTCCCATCTTAATACCTTCGTGGAATTATGTGATATGCAAAAGAAAAAAGATGTGGACAATGATGTTGTGAAGATGAAATTATTTCCGTTTTCTTTGCGTGATTCTGCAAAAATTTGGTTCTCTTCTTTGCCTCGCAATAGTATTGATTCTTGGAATAAGTGCAAAGATGCTTTTATCACTAAGTATTTTCTGCCAGCAAAAATAATTTCCCTTAGAACCCAGATCATGAATTTCAAGCAACTTGAACATGAGCATGTTGCACAATCTTGGGAAAGGATGAAAATGATGCTAAGGAATTGCCCAACTCATGGGTTAAATCTTTGGATGATCATACAAAAATTTTATGCGGGGTTGAATTTTGTTTCTTGCAATATTTTAGATTCCGCCGCCGGTGGTACTTTTATGGAAATTAATTTGGGTGAAGCTACCAAATTTCTTGATAATATTATGGCAAATTAGTCGCAATGGCATACCGAAAGAGCTCCTACTAGTAAAAAAGTTAATTCGGTCGAAGAAATTTCTTCTTTGAGTGAAAAAATTGATGCTCTTATGAAAATGGTTGCTAGTAAAAGTGCTCCTATTGATTCTAATGATATGACTTTGTCTACTTTGATTGAGCAAACTAGTGATGCCGTAGATGTGAATTTTATCTCTCGAAATAATTTCAACAACAATGCTTATAGAGGTAATTTTAATCCTAGGCCTTTTCCTAGTAATTACTCTAATAATTATGGTAATTCCTATGGAAATCCTTCTTATAATAATAATAGGAACACCTCTGATCTTAAGAATAATATTAAAGAATTTATCAACATGCAAAAAGTTTCCAACACTACCATAGAAGAAAAGTTGAATAAGATTGATGATTTGTCTAGAAGTGTTGATAGAATTTCTCATGATGTGAAAAGTCTCAAGATGAAAAATTTTGTGCCTAAGGTTGAGGAATCAATTAAAGCTCTTCATGTTTCTATGGATGAAATTAAGAAAAGAACCGCTATGCTTAGAGCTAAAAGAGAATTATTAGAAAAAGCGTTTTCTAGTGATTACTTTCGCAAAAGTGATGAAGATCTTAAAATGATTGGTGTTTCTTCTATTGATTCCTTGTTTAGTAAAGTTAAGATTGATGAAAAAGGACTAGAGAAGAGTCAACTTTAGTTAGAAGGCGTTCCGATAATTCGGAGGGTGAAAATCTTGTTGAGAAAATTGATAAAAGTGGGTTTGAAGAGGTCAAAACTTTAACTAGTGATGTGCCCACTCTTTTGGATTACAAGGACTTTAATTATGATAGTTGCTCTTTGATTGATTGTATTTCTTTGTTGCAATCCATGATAAATTCACCCCATGCTTATGAACAAAATAAAGCTTTTATTAAACATATTGTTGATGCTATGATGAAAGCTTTAGAAGAGATGTTGGAATTAGAAGTTTCAATTCCTAGAAAATTGCATGATGAGTGGGAACCTACTATCAAAGTCAATATTAAAAATTATGAGTGTTTTGCTTTGTGTGACTTGGGTGCTAGTGTTTTTACAATTCCGAAATCTTTATGTGATGTGCTTGGTCTTACCGATATTGAATCATGTTCTTTAAATTTGCACTTGGTGGATTCCACTATTAGAAAGCCTATGGGAAGAATCAATGATGTTCTTATTCTTGCAAATGGGAATTATGTGCCCATAGATTTTATTGTTCTTGATATTGATTGCAATCCATCTTGTCCAATTATTCTTGGTAGACTGTTTTTACACACTATCGGTGCCGTGATTGATATGAAAGAGGGCAATATTAAGTTCCAATTTCCTTTGAGGAAGGGTATGGAATACTTCCCTAGAACAAGAATAAGGCCACCATATGAATCAATCATGAGGGCATCTTATGGATCACGAAACAAAGATGACAAAACTTAGATCCTTGCTTTATGCCTACCTAAGGGCGTAAAACTATAGCGCTTGTTGGGAGGCAACCCAATGAATAAAATTTATTTTTACTTTTTGCTTCCTGTTCTCGAGTGTTTGCACAATTATGCTACTGTTATGATTGTGTTTTTTATGTTTTAATTAGTGTTTGTGCCAGGTAAAGCCTTTAGGATCTTCTTGGGTGATAGTTGTTTGATCTTGCCAAAAAAACAGAAACTTTTGCACTCACGAAAATAATTCTAATTTTTAACCAGAGAGCGATAAAATACCCATTCCTTTTGTAGTAGATCATTATACAAATTTCGCATGTCTTCCTAATTTTTTTAGAGTTTTTGGAGTTACAGAATATTCGAAACACCCAGATTACTACAGACTGTTCTGTTTTTGACAGATTCTGTTTTCTTTGCGTTGTGTGCTTGTTTTGATGGCTCTATGGTTTTCTTTGATAGTTTTTGCCATATAAAAGTTGAAATACAGTAGATATAATGCAAGAACAAAATATGAATTGGTTTACTACAGTATTATAGTAGTGATTTGTTTTCTTATACTAACGGATCTCACGAAGGCTTTTGTTGAATTTTGTGTGATTGAAGTTTTCATGTTTTGGGTTATCTTACGATGGATGAAGGAATAAGGAGTAAGAATAGCCTAAGCTTGGGGATGCCCCGGCATCCCAAGCTATTATCCAAAAGAGAGCAAGCAACTAAGCTTTGGGATGCCCCCGAGTGGCATCCCCTCTTTTCTTGTAACGACCATCGGTATTTTACTCGAAGCTATATTTTCATTCGTCACATACTATGTGTTTTGCTTGGGGCGTCTTGTATGATATGAGTCTTTGCTTGTTTTATTTCATGTTCTAAGTCTTGATTCCTTGCTGGACACACTTATTTGACAGAGCCAAAATTATGTCATGACTTGTTAGAATTGCTCTCTATGCTTCACTTAAATTTTTATGTGCTATGGACTTGCTCTAGTGCTTCACTTATATCTTTTTGAGCATGGTGTGCTCTAGTATTTTTGAAGAAATGCTCTCTTGCTTCACTTAGATTTATTTGAGAGCTAGTAAATTTTTTGAAGAAATTCTCTCTTGCTTCACTTAAAATAATTTGAGAGAAAGAAAAATTATGCTCATGATCTTCACTTATATTTGTTTGAGCTTATCAAAAGCAACATATGAAAATTAGTCCCAAAATTATAGATATCCAAGAAGGATATAATAAAAACTTTCATGAAGATCATTGGACAAAATAAACTTGATTCTTAGTAATAGTTTTGAGATATGATGATGTGATATGTGAGTTATGTTGATGAGTAATTATGCTTTAGTAAGAATATTGTGTTAAGGTTTGTGATTCCCTATGCAAGCACGAAAGTCAATAATTATGCAATGAAATTATATCCTACTTGTGGTGCATTATTCGGTGTTAATTATGCTTAATGCTCGCTTATGAGACTATTCATTTCTTGGTTGGTCGCTTCTCAATCTTTTGCTAGCCTTCATTTTGCACTAAGTATGATCACTACTTGTTCATCCAAAAACCTTTAAACCAGTTTTGCCACATGAGTCCACTATATCTACATATATGCGGTATTCTTTTGCTGTTCTAAGCAAATTTATATGTGCCATCTCTAATTTTCAAAATAAAATTCTCTTTTGTGTGTTCGTTTCGCTCGCGGAGCGGTGAGGGGTGGCTAATATTTTCCATGCTAGATGTGTTATTCTCACGATGAGTGTTTATTCACTTGTCATTGCACGAGAGTAAGGCAAAGGTATTAGGGATGCCCAGTCCCGAAATGAAAAATGAATTTACTTTATGTTGTCAAATAATAAATTCCTTAGAAAGTGTTGGTATGGAAGGCACTCGTGGGTACGGTTAGCCATGGAAAGTGAAAGTATGGTGGAAAAAGGAATAAACTTTATTTTCTGTTTGGCAACCACTGTCACGCCCCCGAATTCGACCGTACACTAATCATACATGCAAATGTGTACGATCAAGATCAGGGACTCACGGGAAGATATCACAACACAACTCTAGACACAAATTGAAATAAAACAAGCTTCATATTACAAGCCAGGGGCCTCGAGGGCTCGAATACAAGCTCGATACACAAGAGTCAGCGGAAGCAACAATATCTGAGTACAGACATAAGGTAAACAAGGATGCCTTAAGAAGGCAAACAGAAAAGCAACAACGATCGAAGAGGCAAGGCCTCCTGCCTGGGACCTCCTAACTACTTCTGGTCGTCGACGGTCTCCATGTAGTAGTATCCATCGGCAGTGGCATCTGGCTCCAGGGATCCACCTGAAGGAAATATGCCCTAGAGGCAATAATAAAGTATTATTTATTTCCTTATATCATGATAAATGTTTATTATTCATGCTAGAATTGTATTAACCGGAAACATAATACATGTGTGAATACATAGACAAACAGTGTGTCACTAGTATGCCTCTACTTAACTAGCTCGTTAATCAAAGATGGTTATGTTTCCTAGCCATAGACATAAGTTGTCATTTGATTAACGGGATCACCTCATTAGAAGAATGACGTGATTGACTTGACCCATTCCGTTAGCTTAGCACCCGATCGTTTAGTATGTTGCTATTGCTTTCTTCATGACTTATACATGTTCCCATGACTATGAGATTATGCAACTCCCGTTTACCAGAGGAACACTTTGTGTGCTACCAAACGTCACAACGTAAATGGGTGATTATAAAGGTGCTCTACAGGTGTCTCCAAAAGTACTTGTTGGGTTGGCGTATTTCAAGATTAGGATTTGTCACTCCGATTGTCGGAGAGGTATCTCTGGGCCCACTCGGTAATGCACATCACTATAAGCCTTGCAAGCATTGTGACTAATGAGTTAGTTGCGGGATGATGTATTACAGAACGAGTAAAGAGACTTGCCGGTAACGAGATTGAACTAGGTATCGAGATACCGACGATCGAATCTCGGGCAAGTAACATACCGATGACAAAGGGAACGACGAATGTTGTTATGCGGTTTGACCGATAAAGATCTTCGTAGAATATGTGGGAACCAATATGAGCATCCAGGTTCTGCTATTGGTTATTGACCGGAGAGGTGTCTCGGTCATGTCTACATAGTTCTCGAACCCGTAGGGTCCGCACGCTTAATGTTACGATGACAGTTATATTATGAGTTTATATGTTTTGATGTACCGAAGGTTGTTCGGAGTCCCGGATGTGATCACGGACATGAGAGGAGTCTCGAAATGATCGAGACATAAAGATTGATATATTGGACGACTATATTCGGACACCGGAAGTGTTCCGGAGAAGTTTCGGAAAAAACCGGAGTGCCGGAGGGGTTACCGGAACCCCCCGGGGAAGTATTGGGCCTTAGTGGGCCTTGAGGGGAGAGAGAGGGCAGCAGCCAGGAGGTGGCGCGCCCCCTCCCATGAGGAGTCCGAATTGGACTAGGAGAGGGGGGCGCGGCCCCCCCTTTCCCTCTCCCTCTCCCTCTCCCTCTCTTTCCTTCCCCCCTCTCTTCCTAGTTGGACTAGGAAAGGGGAGTCCTACTCCTACTAGGAGGAGGACTCCCCCCTCTCCTTGGCGCGCCCAAGGCAGCCTGCCTCCCCCTTGCTCCTGTATATACGGGGGCAGGGGGCACCTCTACACACAAGTTGATATACGATATTTTAGCCGTGTGCGGTGCCCCCCTCCACCATATTACACCTCGATAATACCGTTGCGGAGCTTAGGCGAAGCCCTGCGTCGGTGGAACATCATCATCGTCACCACGCCGTCGTGCTGACGAAACTCTCCCTCAACACTCGGCTGGATCGGAGTTCGAGGGACGTCATCGAGCTGAACGTGTGCTGAACTCGGAGGTGCCGTGCGTTCGGTACTTGATCGGTCGGATCGTGAAGACGTACGACTACATCAACCGCGTTGTGTTAACGCTTCCGCTTTCGGTCTATGAGGGTACGTAGACAACACTCTCCCCTCTCGTTGCTATGCATCACCATGATCTTGCGTGTGTGTAGGAAATTTTTTGAAATTACTACGTTCCCCAACAGTGGCATCCGAGCCTGGTTTTATGCGTTGATGCTATGCACGAGTAGAACACAAGTGAGTTGTGGGCGATATAAGTCATACTGCTTACCAGCATGTCGTACTTTGGTTCAGCGGTATTGTGAGATGAAGCGGCCCGGACCGACATTACACGTACGCTTACGCGAGACTGGTTTCATCGTTGCGAGCACTCGTTGCTTAAAGGTGACTGGCGGGTGTCTGTCTCTCTCACTTTAGTTGAACCGAGTGTGGCTACGCCCGGTCCTTGCGAAGGTTAAAACAGCACCAACTTGACAAACTATCGTTGTGGTTTTGATGCGTAGGTAAGAACGGTTCTTGCTAAGCCCGTAGCAGCCACGTAAAACTTGCAACAACAAAGTAGAGGACGTCTAACTTGTTTTTGCAGGGCATGATGTGATGTGATATGGTCAAGACATGATGCTATATTTTATTGTATGAGATGATCATGTTTTGTAACCGAGTTATCGGCAACTGGCAGGAACCATATGGTTGTCGCTTTATTGTATGAAATGCAATCGCCATGTAATTGTTTTACTTTATCACTAAGCGGTAGCGATAGTCGTAAAAGCAATAGTTGGCGAGACGACAACGATGCTACGATGGAGATCAAGGTGTCGCACCGGTGACGATGGTGATCATGACGGTGCTTCGGAGATGGAGTTCACGAGCACGGTGCTTCGGAGATGGAGATCACAAGCACAAGATGATGATGGCCATATCATATCACTTATATTGATTGCATGTGATGTTAATCCTTTATGCATCTTATGTTGCTTTGATTGACGGTAGCATTATAAGATGATCTCTCACTAAAATTTCAAGATAAAAGTGTTCTCCCTGAGTATGGACCGTTGCGAAAGTTCTTCGTGCTGAGACACCACGTGATGATCGGGTGTGATAGGCTCTACGTTCAAATACAACAGGTGCAAAATAGTTGCACACGCGGAATACTCAGGTTAAACTTGACGAGCCTAGCATATGCAGATATGGCCTCGGAACACGGAGACCGAAAGGTCGAGCGTGAATCATATAGTAGATATGATCAACATAGTGATGTTCACCATTGAAACTACTCCATCTCACGTGATGATCGGACATGGTTTAGTTGATTTGGATCACGTAATCACTTAGATGATTAGAGGGATGTCTATCTAAGTGGGAGTTCTTAAGTAATATGATTAATTGAACTTAAATTTATCATGAACTTAGTACCTGATAGTATCTTGCTTGTCTATGTTAATTGTAGATAAATGGCCCGTGTTGTTGTTCCGTTGAATTTTAATGCGTTCCTTGAGAAAGCTAAGTTGAAAGATGATGGTAGCAATTACACGGACTGGGTCCGTAACTTGAGGATTATCCTTATTGCTGCACAGAAGAATTACGTCCTAGAAGCACCGCTAGGTGCCAGGCCTCCTGCAAGAGCAACGCCAGAAGTTATGAACGTCTGGCAGAGCAAAGCTGATGACTACTCAATAGTTCAGTGTGCGATGCTTTACGGCTTAGAACCGGGTCTTCAACGACGTTTTGAACGTCATGGAGCATATGAGATGTTCCAGGAGTTGAAGTTAATATTTCAAGCAAATGCCCGGATTGAGAGATACGAAGTCTCCAATAAGTTCTACAGCTGCAAGATGGAAGAGAATAGTTCTGTCAGTGAGCATATACTCAAAATGTCTGGGTATAATAATCACTTGATTCAACTGGGAGTTAATCTTCCGGATGATAGCATCATTGACAGAATTCTTCAATCACTGCCACCAAGCTACAAGAGCTTCGTGATGAACTATAACATGCAAGGGATGAATAAGACAATTCCCGAGCTCTTCGCAATGCTAAAGGCAGCGGAGGTAGAAATCAAAAAGGAGCATCAAGTGTTGATGGTCAGTAAAACCACTAGTTTCAAGAAAAAGGGCAAAGGGAAGAAGAAAGGGAACTTCAAGAAGAATAGCAAGCAAGTTGCTGTTCAGGAGAAGAAATCCAAATCTGGACCTAAGCCTGAAACTGAGTGCTTCTACTGTAAGCAGACTGGTCACTGGAAGCGGAACTGCCCCAAGTATTTGGCGGATAAGAAGGATGGCAAGGTTAACAAAGGTATATGTGATATACATGTTATTGATGTGTACCTTACTAATGCTCGAAGTAGCACCTGGGTATTTGATACTAGTTCTGTTGCTAATATTTGCAACTCGAAACAGGGGCTACGGATTAAGCGAAGATTGGCTAAGGACGAGGTGATGATGCGCGTGGGAAATGGTTCCAAAGTCGATGTGATCGCCGTCGCCACGCTACCTCTACATCTACCTTCGGGATTAGTTTTAGACCTAAATAATTGTTATTTGGTGCCAGCGTTGAGCATGAACATTATATCTGGATCTTGTTTAATGCGAGACGGTTATTCATTTAAATCAGAGAATAATGGTTGTTCTATTTATATGAATAATATCTTTTATGGTCATGCACCCTTGAAGAGTGGTCTATTTTTAATGAATCTCGATAGTAGTGATACACATATTCATAATGTCGAAGCCAAAAGATGCAGAGTTGATAATGACAGTGCAACTTATTTGTGGCACTGCCGTTTGGGTCATATCGGTGTAAAGCGCATGAAGAAACTCCATACTGATGGACTTTTGGAATCACTTGATTATGAATCACTTGGTACTTGCGAACCGTGCCTCATGGGCAAGATGACCAAAACACCGTTCTCCGGAACTATGGAGAGAGCAACAGATTTGTTGGAAATCATACATATAGATGTATGTGGTCCGATGAATATTGAGGCTCGTGGCGGATATCGTTATTTTCTCACCTTCACAGATGATTTGAGTAGATATGGGTATATCTACTTAATGAAACGTAAGTCTGAAACATTTGAAAAGTTCAAAGAATTTCAGAGTGAAGTTGAAAATCATTGTAACAAGAAAATAAAATTACTACGATCTGATTGTGGAGGAGAATATTTGAGTTACGAGTTTGGCCTACATTTGAAACAATGTGGAATAGTTTCGCAACTCACGCCACCCGGAACACCACAGCGTAATGGTGTGTCCGAACGTCGTAATCGTACTTTATTAGATATGGTGCGATCTATGATGTCTCTTACTGATTTACCACTATCGTTTTGGGGTTATGCTTTAGAGACGGCTGCATTCACTCTAAATAGGACATCATCGAAATCCGTTGAGACGACGCCTTGTGAACTATGGTTTGGCAAGAAACCAAAGTTGTCGTATCTTAAAGTTTGGGGTTGCAATGCTTATGTGAAGAAACTTCAACCTGATAAGCTCGAACCTAGATCGGAGAAATGTGTCTTCATAGGATACCCAAAGGAGACTGTTGGGTACACCTTCTATCACAGATCCAAAGGCAAGATATTCGTTGCTAAGAATGGATCCTTTTTAGAGAAGGAGTTTCTCTCGAAAGAAGTGAGTGGGAGGAAAGTAGAACTTGATGAGGTAACTGTACATGCTCCCTTATTGGAAAGTAGATCATCACAGAAATCAGTTTCTGCGACACCTACACCAATTAGTGAGGAAGTTAATGATAATGATCATGAAACTTCAGATCAAGTTATTACTGAACCTCGTAGGTCAACTAGATCAAGATCCGCACCAGAGTGGTACGGTAATCCTGTTCTGGAGGTTATGTTACTAGACCATGACGAACCTACGAACTATGAAGAAGCGGTGGTGAGCCCAGATTCCACAAAATGGCTTGAAGCCATGAAATCCGAGATGGGATCCATGTATGAGAACAAAGTATGGACTTTGGTTGACTTGCCCGATGGTCGGCAAGCCATTGAAAATAAATGGATCTTCAAGAAGAAGACTGACGCTGATGGTAATGTTACTGTCTATAAAGCTCGACTTGTTGCGAAAGGTTTTCGACAAGTTCAAGGGATTGACTACGATGAGACCTTCTCACCCGTAGCGATGCTTAAGTCTGTCCGAATCATGTTAGCAATTGCCGCATTTTATGATTATGAAATTTGGCAAATGGATGTCAAAACTGCATTCCTGAATGGATTTCTGGAAGAAGAGTTGTATATGATGCAACCGGAAGGTTTTGTCGATGCAAAAGGAGCTAACAAAGTGTGCAAGCTCCAGCGATCCATTTATGGACTGGTGCAAGCCTCTTGGAGTTGGAATAAATGCTTTGATAGTGTGATCAAAGCATTTGGTTTTATACAGACTTTTGGAGAAGCCTGTATTTACAAGAAAGTGAGTGGGAGCTCAGTAGCATTCCTGATATTATATGTGGATGACATATTACTGATTGGAAATGATATAGAATTTCTGGATAGCATAAAGGGATACTTGAATAAGAGTTTTTCAATGAAAGACCTCGGTGAAGCTGCATATATATTAGGCATTAAGATCTATAGAGATAGATCAAGATGCTTAATAGGACTTTCACAAAGCACATACCTTGACAAAGTTTTGAAGAAGTTCAAAATGGATCAAGCAAAGAAAGGGTTCTTGCCTGTACTACAAGGTGTGAGATTGAGTAAGACTCAATGCCCGACCACTGCAGAAGATAGAGAGAAGATGAAAGATGTTCCCTATGCTTCAGCCATAGGCTCTATCATGTATGCAATGTTGTGTACCAGACCTGATGTGTGCCTTGCTATAAGTTTAGCAGGGAGGTACCAAAGTAATCCAGGAGTGGATCACTGGACAGCGGTCAAGAACATCCTGAAATACCTGAAAAGGACTAAGGATATGTTTCTCGTTTATGGAGGTGACAAAGAGCTCGTCGTAAATGGTTACGTTGATGCAAGCTTTGACACCGATCCGGACGATTCTAAATCGCAAACCGGATACGTATTTACATTGAACGGTGGAGCTGTCAGTTGGTGCAGTTCCAAACAAAGTGTCGTGGCGGGATCTACGAGTGAAGCGGAGTACATAGCTGCTTCGGAAGCAGCAAATGAAGGAGTCTGGATGAAGGAGTTCATATCCGATCTAGGTGTCATACCTAGTGCATCGGGACCAATGAAAATCTTTTGTGACAATACTGGTGCAGTTGCCTTAGCAAAGGAATCCAGATTTCACAAGAGAACCAAGCACATCAAAAGACGCTTCAATTCCATCCGGGATTTAGTCCAGGTGGGAGACATAGAAATTTGCAAGATACATATGGATTTGAATGTCGCAGACCCGTTGACTAAGCCTCTTCCACGAGCAAAACATGATCAGCACCAAGACTCCATGGGTGTAAGAATCATTACTGTGTAATCTAGATTATTGACTCTAGTGCAAGTGGGAGACTGAAGGAAATATGCCCTAAAGGCAATAATAAAGTACTATTTATTTCCTTATATCATGATAAATGTTTATTATTCATGCTAGAATTGTATTAACCGGAAACATAATACATGTGTGAATAAATAGACAAACAGTGTGTCACTAGTATGCCTCTACTTAACTAGCTCGTTAATCAAAGATGGTTATGTTTCCTAGCCATAGACATGAGTTGTCATTTGATTAACGGGATCACCTCATTAGAAGAATGACGTGATTGACTTGACCCATTCCGTTAGCTTAGCACCCGATCGTTTAGTATGTTGCTATTGCTTTCTTCATGACTTATACATGTTCCCATGACTATGAGATTATGCAACTCCCGTTTACCAGAGGAACACTTTGTGTGCTACCAAACGTCACAATGTAAATGGGTGATTATAAAGGTGCTCTATAGGTGTCTCCAAAAGTACTTGTTGGGTTGGCGTATTTCGAGATTAGGATTTGTCACTCCGATTGTCGGAGAGGTATCTCTGGGCCCACTCGGTAATGCACATCACTATAAGCCTTGCAAGCATTGTTACTAATGAGTTAGTTGCGGGATGATGTATTACGGAACGAGTAAAGAGACTTGCCGGTAACGAGATTGAACTAGGTATCGAGATACCGACGATCGAATCTCGGGCAAGTAACATACCGATGACAAAGGGAACGACGTATGTTGTTATGCGGTTTGACCGATAAAGATCTTCGTAGAATATGTGGGAACCAATATGAGCATCCAGGTTCCGCTATTGGTTATTGACCGGAGAGGTGTCTCGGTCATGTCTACATAGTTCTCGAACCCGTAGGGTCCGCACGCTTAACGTTACGATGACAGTTATATTGTGAGTTTATATGTTTTGATGTACCGAAGGTTGTTCGGAGTCCCGGGTGTGATCACGGACATGACGAGGAGTCTCGAAATGGTCGAGACATAAAGATTGATATATTGGACGACTATATTCGGACACCGGAAGTGTTCCGGAGAAGTTTCGGAAAAAACCGGAGTGCCGGAGGGGTTACCGGAACCCCCCGGGAAAGTATTGGGCCTTAGTGGGCCTTGAGGGGAGAGAGAGGGCAGCAGCCAGGAGGTGGTGCGCCCCCTCCCATGAGGAGTCCGAATTGGACTAGGAGAGGGGGGCGCGGCCCCCCCTTTCCCTCTCCCTCTCCCTCTCTTTCCTTCCCCCCTCTCTTCCTAGTTTGACTAGGAAAGGGGAGTCCTACTCCTACTAGGAGGAGGACTCCCCCCCTCTCCTTGGCGTGCCCAAGGCAGCCGGCCTCCCCCTTGCTCCTTTATATACGGGGGCAGGGGGGCACCTCTACACACAAGTTGATATACGATATTTTAGCCGTGTGCGGTGCCCCCTCCACCATATTACACCTCGATAATACCGTTGCGGAGCTTAGGCGAAGCCCTGCGTCAGTGGAACATCATCATCGTCACCACGCCGTCGTGCTGATGAAACTCTCCCTCAACACTCGGCTGGATCGGAGTTCGAGGGACGTCATCGAGCTGAACGTGTGCTGAACTCGGAGGTGCCGTGCGTTCGGTACTTGATCGGTCGGATCGTGAAGATGTACGACTACATCAACCGCGTTGTGTTAACACTTTCGCTTTCGGTCTACGAGGGTACGTGGACAACACTCTCCCCTCTCGTTGCTATGCATCACCATGATCTTGCGTGTGCGTAGGAATTTTTTTGAAATTACTACGTTCCCCAACACCACCATCTGGTTGCGACAACCGAAAAGAAGGAAGAAGGGGGGAAAGGGGTAGCAAAACAACCGTGAGTACTCATCCAAAGTACTCGCAAGCATCAAATCTATACTAAGTATGCATTGGTATCAAAAGAAGGGATGTATCTGTGGACTGAACTGCAAAATGCCAGAATAGAGGGGAAGGCCTAGCCTATCGAAGACTAGCATCTTCAAGCAGCTCCGAGCATCTTGCAGCATGTAGAAGAGTAAAGAATAGCAGTTTATAATTAACAAGCATGTTGTAGCATTAATGCCCAGAGATCCTTCCTCGACTCCCTGCGAGGAAGCAATCCCGGGGCCACATAACCATCTCATGTCTCAAGTATCCATTTCCAGTTATATAAGATCCGGATACAAGTCTGAACGTCCATTACCATGGACACGGTATTCGAATATATATCTTCCCTGCAGGGGTGCACCACGTTACCCAACACGCTCGATCACTCTGGCCGGACACACCTTTCTGGGGTCAATGCCCGGCCTCAGAAGATCAACACGTCGCAGCCCTACCTAGGCTCAGCAGAGAGGTCCCCGCCGGTCTACATCCTAAGTGCCCTGGGGTCTTGGGCCCATCGCCCGTTGCACTCTGGGTCGTTGCGAGCAGGGTGGATACCAGCACCGCCTCGGATGGCCAGCATGATCTGACCGTGCCGCAGTGCTGAACTGGACGTCTGACAAAGCTTCGGCTGATACCACGACGTCGAGGCCCATATCTATTCTCGCGTGGTGGTTAGTGCGTAAAGGCCAAAGGCCAACTAAGAACAAATACCCAAACCTGTTAGTGCATTGGGGGCTCGCGAAGACGAGCAGAGACTCGAGATAATGTGACCCCGTCGCCCCGTCTCATGGACTTACGGCAAGGGCCCAGAATGCCCGGCTGTGCCACGTGGAAAACTCGCGGGTTCTCAACGGGCCCGCCCGACTTTCACATCAACTCGCGGGTACCCCTCAGGGCCGACCCGACTTCAACAAAGGTCTCAAGTAAAGTCAAGGTAACCGTGTGTCCAAACATCAAGGGGAAAACCCGAGGAATCACCCCCGGAGGATTCCACTCGATGTAATCATCAAGGTAAACGTAAGAGGATCCACCCTCGAGGTTCACACTTGAGGTGTTGCACGACAGAGCCGTATCGGGAATGGTGAAAGAGGAAATCACCCTTGATGACCACGACCGAATAGCTACACTACAGAATTATCATCAAGAGTGCGTTATGAGGGATCACCCTCGGCACTCGATAGTAGCTCTGCAGAGTCGAGCAACTAAAGGGGCGTGATGTGATGTGAGGTGTCAGGCTCTGTTCATCGATCACGTTGATCGAGTCGTCGAAGATGAAGCAGGGGCAACAAGGACAAGGTGAGGGTCACTGATGGATCACTAACAAACTTATACTAAGCAGTTCAAGATAAGCAGGTAAGGTACAATGAGCAGGTTACAAAAGCAGGCTATGCATCATAATAGGAGCAAACAATAACAGTAGCAAAATCTAATGCAAGCATGAGAGAATGGAATGGGCGATATCGGGATGATCAAAGGGGGGGCTTGCCTGCAAGCTCCGCTGAAATGGAAGAAGGGGTCGTCGTCGATGTAGTCGATCACAGGGACATCAACAGCGGTCTCGGGGTCTACCGGAGAGAAGAGTGGGGAAAAACAATAAATACAGAGCAAACAAGTGCAATACTATGCATGAAAAGTCAAAAGCAGCGCTAGGGGTGTTCTAACGCGGTGCTACAAGTTATCGGCGAAGGGGATAACATCCGGGAATGCTTTCCCGAAGTTTGGCATTTTCGGACAGACGAAACGGAGGGGAAAGGTTGCATGTTCGCTATGCTAGAGACGTGTGGCAGACGAACGGGTTGCGTAGTCGGATTCGTCTCGAAATTCCGAGCAACTTTCATGTAGAAAACATTTTCATCTGACATATGGATTATTTTAAATTAATTTTCAAAGTTTCTAAACATTTCTGGAATTATCATATTTAGATTAATCCAAATTGACCAAGTCAAATTGACTAGTTAAAAAGGGGTAGGTGTGGCCCACCTGTCATAGACTTTTTACCTAAACAAATAAATAAACCTAACTTATTTAAAAGGGTCATCCATGTCATCTACTACTAGACTAACTTAACTAATTAATACTAGCTAAACATAGTAGTGCTAATCTAAGCAACGACCGGCCATTACTGGGCATAGCCCAACTAGCCACACACACGTGCATTCAGCACACACGCAAGGGCCGGCCATTCAGTAACAGGAGCAGCCAACGGTAGCAAGTAGCAGTAGCACCAACAGCAGAGCAGTAGGCGCCAGCGGCAGCAGCGGCAAGCAGCAGGAACGGCGGCCGGTGGGCAACAAGAAGCAGCAGCAGCGGCAAGAGTACCAGCAAAGCAGTAGCAGCAGTACAGAGTAGCAGTGGCTCAACAACAACATCAGTAGGCAGAGCAGGGGCCGCGGGCGGCTGCGGAGGCGCGCCTTGGACGCGGCCAGGGCGAGCGGCGGGAGCAGCACGGGGCGGGCAGGTGCGGCCAAACGCGGCCCAAGGCGAGGCAGGTCGCGCGGGCGCCGCGAGCTTCGGCCATGGCGCCAGCGGAGGCGGGCACCAGCGGCAGCAGAGCAGCAGGCTGCGGGCGCACGCGGGGGTCGGCTAGGCGCTGCGGGACGCGGTCAAGACGCGACAGGGGAGCCTGGGGCGCCGCCGACGGTTGGTGACCGTGAGATCGACGGCAGTGGCTTACGGCGGCCTACGGAATGGATTCGAGAGGGGGAGGATGCGAATTGAACAGGGGCTCACTGCCATTGCTGGGACGGCCTGAGGATGACTCGAGGTGACCGGACACGTTGCACTCGTCGACGAGATGCGGCTGCCATGGCGGAGAAGACCGCGCGATGGCGAGGTAGCAGGCTGTCCGAGCTCCAACCGATAGGCGAGGGCGACAGAGACAACGATGGCAGAGCTCCTCGACATCTTGGCGCGACGATTGGAGGCCGGTGGCCGCGGGATCGACGATGATGATGATGACCGCGAGCTCGGCCTCTTCCAGTTCGTCGGATATGAGCGAGGGAGATGGGGATTTGGGGACTAGGGTTACCAGGGAGGGAGAGGGGGGCTCGGGGCGTCTAATAGGCGCCGGGGTAAGCCGCGGGATGTCCAACACGCATCCACAGCCGCGGCCATGGTGGTCGGATGCATGCCACGACCTCCTATTGTGAACAGGGAGGAGGATGGCTCTTGGTGGGCCGGGCCTTGTGTGCTGAGGCCACTTATGGCCTAGTGGCACAATAGGCTTTATTAATTTTATATTCTTTTATTGTTTTACATTCTCGCTACTATTTTCTATTTATTCTAGCTACCAAATGAGTTTTGTCAATTGTGAAACTTTGCACATAAATCAAGCACAACAATATTAGATGACACAAAAAGTTTGGGGCCAAAAGGAGTTGTCTAATCAATTTTTAGAAATTTGGAAAGGCCAATTTTAATTGTTGCTGGACCAATAAGTTAAATCCCAGGGGCATTTTGGAAATCCAAAAGAGGTTGGTTCCAACATGAAAAATAACCATAGATTATTTGCCACACTTTGAACATTTTAGATCTTATGTTTGAAAACTTTTATTTTTGACTTTAATTTAGATTTGAATTTGGACCGGATTTGAACCAACGCAAGTTTAACAACAGTAATCATGATGATGTGGCATCATTAGCAGGTAATTACTATAGCTTAATTATCCGGGCGTCACAACCGCCTATGATATATCTAGCATGGAAAGTATTGGGAACTCTAAGTCATTTTCATTGGTGGGAAGGACACACCTCCCAAAATATTTTTATTTCTAATTTTTTCGCGTTGAGCTATGGCACCTCTACAAATCCCTACTTCCCTATGCGAAGGGTCTTTCTTTTACTTTATGCAATTTTCATTTTGAATTTGAGCCTCCATCTTCGCTTATAAAAACACCAACTAGGAGGCACTATGATCGTACTTGAGCATTGGGTGTAGTTAATATGCGAGTGTATTTCATGAATGGATCAATGATTGAGCATGATGGGCTAGGGATAGCTTATTTTGGCGTTGATATTTTGAAAGTCATGGTTGCTTGTTGATATGCTTGAGTATTTAAGTTATCATGTCAAAACTAGACTATTGCTTTGAACAATATAAAAGTCCAAATGTCCATGCTATGAAGAAAAGAATATGATATGACATGTTAGGCAACATTTCACATCAAAAATTCTATTTTTATCACTTACCTACTCGAGGACTAGTAGGAGTTAAGCTTGGGGATGCTGATACGTCTCCAACGTATCTATAAATTTTTTTATTGTTCCATACTGTTATATTATCAATCTTGAATGTTTTATAATCATTTTATAGTCATTTTATGTCATTTTTTGGTACTGACATAGTGCCAAGTGCCAGTTGCTGTTTTTTTGCATGTTATTTACATCACAGAAAATCAATACCAAACGGAGTCCAAATGCAACGAAACATTACGAAGATTTTTAATGGACCAGAAAACACCTAATGGGCCAAGGCAGCGCTTGGGGGTGCTCCGAGGAGAGCACAACCCACCAGGGCGTTGTGCCCACCTCGGGTGCCTCCCGGACCGCCTCTTTGCTCTATAAATACCCCAATATTTCAGAAACCCTAGGGGAGTTGATGAAAATCAATTCCAGCCACCGCAGATTCCAGAACCACCAGATCCAATCTAGACGCCGTCACGGAGGGGTTCACCACTTCCATTGGTGCCTCTCCGATGATGCGTAAGTAATTCTTTGTAGACCTTCGGGTCCGTAGTTAGTAGCTAGATGGCTTCCTCTCTCTCGTTTGATTCTCAATACAATGATGTAACTCTTTTTGCGGTGTGTTTGTTGGGATCGGATGAACTTTGAGTTTATGATCAGATCTATCTTTTTTATATCCATGAAAGTTATTTGAGTTTCTTTGATCTCTTATAAGCATGATTGCTTATAGCCTCGTATTTCTTCTCTGATATTTGGGTTTTGTTTGGCCAACTTGATCTATTTTTCTTGCAATGGCAAGGGGTGCTTTGTAGTGGGTTCGATCTTACGGTGCTTGATCCCAGTGACAAAAAGGGAACCGACACGTATGTATCGTTGCTACTAAGGATAAAACGATGGGGTATATCTCTACATAGATAGATCTTGTCTACATCATGTCGTCGTTCTTATTGCATTACTCCGTTTCTCCATGAACTTAATACACTAGATGCATGCACTACCAAAAAAAGACACATCCGTGACATTTTGGGTCGAACGAAAAAAATTTGTGTCATACTTATGACACTTCTATGACGATAATTGTGACAAAACCCGGTATCATCATAGATTGGGTGGGCTCCTACTTCTATGACAAAAAATCATGACAGAAAATGGGCTTTTTGACCTGGGACGGCCGGAGACGCAGCTGCATGACATTCTTTGGGCTGTCCATGACGGAAAAAACCGTGGTAGAAGCAAGGGCAAGGAAAATATCAGGGTGTTCCCGGTTACGGTGGGTGGTCGGGGCCGAGCGATGCACGGAGGTTTGCACGTTTCTCTCATACACGCACGCACGTGGGTGCGAGGCGTTGGGCTCTAACTGAACCCAAGCGAGGCGTTCGCCTACTGAACCCGAGCGATTGCATTGCAGGCTACGCGTTACTGAACCCGAGCGATCGATCGATGGCTGTTAACAGAACCCGATCGAGCGATTCCTTTGCTACTGCTGCTAACTGAAGCCGGTCGGTGCTGCCTCTGGATGAATAGTGAGTGTTGCTGGGGGGTTTGGATGAACAGTTCCCGGTGGGGGTGGATGAACAGGACCCCGTGGTGTTGCCTCTGGATGAACAGGACCCCGATCGATCGAGCCGGCTGGGCCTGGATGAACAGGACCCCGTGGAGGGCTGGATGAATAGGACGACCCCGTGGAGGGCTGGATGAACAGTAGACGGTGGAGGGCTGGATGAACAGTAGCCCGTGGAGGGGTGGTTGAACAGGAGCCCGCGTGGAGAGGGCAGGTTGAACAGTAGCCGGTGGAGTAGCGCGCAGTGGAGGCTGGATGAACAGGAGCCCGTGGATGAATAGTCACAGGTGGAGGCTGGAGGAGGTCGACGGTGGATGAATAGTAGCCCGTGGAGGCTGGAGGGGGTCGATGGTGGAGATGAACAGTATCCCGCGGAGTCCCGTTTTGCGGCACGCCACACCCCTCCCGATGAACAGGACCCCCGTTTCGACCGTAGCGCTCCGACACAAGTCCGTTTCCTCTGTTTTTCGGTACGCCACACCCCTCCCAATCAACAGGACCCCGTTTCGACCGTAGGAGGTCCGTTTCCTCCGTTTTGCAGTATGCTAGACCCCTCCCGATGAACAGGATCCCGTTTCGAACGTGGCCGGTCGAACACAAGGCCATTTCCTCTGTTGTGCGGTACGCCAGGCCTTGTTTCCATCGGCTGTTCCGTCCAAGCCCTCCCGATGAACACGACGACGCATTCCGTTCTGACCCAGCCGGTTGGCTCCCCATGAACACGACGACGACGTTGTTTCTCTGTTCCAACCCAGCCATGTACATGAGCCCTGGTCGTACGTATGCGCGAGTAGGCGTTCGAGACCCTGCCCGTATGTACGTACGTGGCCGTATTTTCTTTCTTGCACACTGGCCATTGTACGTACGTGTACATGCTACGTGCGCGCCTCTATTACGACACGTGCGCGCCTCTACATGGACCAGTATGTACGTACACGTTCGCGACCAGAATGACAACGCTACGTACGCTTCGACCATGTGGGGCCCGACTGTCAGGCACTTCCTTGCGTGCCAAGATGTAGCTGGTGGGTCACAGCAGTCAGGGGGACGAATTGTTTTTTTGCCCGGACGCACTTCCTTGCGTGCGAAGATGTAGCTGGTGGGTCCCAGCAGTGAGGGGGGAAACGTTTTTTTTTTGCAAAATACGGTGGCCCGTCCGGTGGGTCCCCGCTGTCAGGTGGATGAATAATTATTTTGCGCGTAATAAGGAGGCACTTCCTTGCGGCTGTCGTGGACCCAGCTGTCAGCCTCTCCACATACAGTACTCTTCCGATGGAAGTCGGTCGTTGACCACATTGACCACGCCACACCGAGAGCACCACGACGGTGGACGACGGCGAGGCCTAGGAAGGGGACGACGCAGAGCCGGGGAAGACGCGGTAGTGGATACCCATGCGGAGAGGAGTACGAGGGTTCACTGGTTCGGCTGCGGTGTGAGGCTACCGTCGTTGCAGAATAATAGGGGGTGTGGGTGAGTGGAGGGATGGCCTGGCCAGCGGTGGGAGTAGTAGGGGCGGTGAGGCCTCCGGCAGCACAGCCGGCCACGGGAGGCAGTTGCAGGCGGCACGACTGGCGCTGCTTTGGGCGGCTGGAGCAAGAAGACCAGAGGTTGAAGAAGCACGACGGTCATTGGATGGACATCGTACGGTCACTGCAGCTAGAATCGTTTATATTGACTAAGTTGACAAAGCCCTTGGTACGCGTCAACTTAGTACGCCCACAGGTCAGCTTCCGAAACGGTGCGCCCCAGATGTCAGGGGGAGGAATCATTTTTTGGGCGGATGAAGCTAGAATATTCGAGATTGAAGAAGAAGCACGGCATCTGTTGGATGGACATCCAACGGCCACTGCTGCTAGAACCGTGTGTTGACTATAAGTTGACAAAGCCTTGCATATGCGTCAACTCTTTTTTTTTGAGGGGACGCATCAACTTAGTAAGGCCACAAGTGTGTGGCAGAGAACATATAGCCCATTTGAGATTTGTAAGAATGTGCAGCTAATTTTTTAATTCTAATGGAATTTACTACAACCCATTTACAGTTTGTTAAAAGTATAGCCCATTTCAACCAACCGCTCAAAACAAAATTCAATAAAATTTCCCACATTTTGATGGGATCCGAAATATTTTTATCCCGAAATTTCTAGTCAGATTAAATACAATTTCAATATAAATTTCTATTACGTAAAAATCCAACGAAACATTGCGCTCGCAACAATTAATGAAGTTAAATTTTCAATATCCAAAAATAATATTTTATAAAGTAATTACGTGTTTGGTGCATTTTTTATAGTTACTGCCCAGTTTTTATAATTACATCCCATTTATTATTTCTTAAAGCCCATTTTCTTGCTAAGCCTAATGCATCACTCCTAGGAAAGATTTGCAGCCCAGCGGGGCGGAGAATAACTTGACCTTGCCTGGGTATTCCTAAAAAAATTATAGCTATGCTAGCCATTTTCAGCTTGAAAAAAATTAATATCTGGGCTGGATATCTGGCCTGGGCTAGACGGGCCACAGCCCGCCCAGTTAATACCTGCAGCGATGTTTTCGTTGTTGTTCAGAGGAGAAAAATTAATATCTGGGCTAAACATCGCTCAAGAAAAACTCTGCAGTGCTCACACCTCAAAAACACAAATACTGCTCGAGCTGCTTGGTCCCAGCTGTCGGCCGCTTCTTGTGCAATTCTCTCGTTTATTGACTACATAGGTTGACAATGGTGTGGGACCGTGATGTCAGGAAACCAGGAGGAAGCAAAAAAAATTATAGTTTTATATACTAATAAGGAGGCACTTGCGTACGTGCGGCTATGGCCCTGGTGGGTCCCCACTATCATCCTCTCCAAGTAAAGTCATCTCCTCATCCTCATGTCCGTTGACCATGTTGACAACGCGAGACGGCGGCGCCACTGTCAGGACCCCGATTCTAAGTCACACCGATCTAGCCTGTAACACCTCATATCACTTTGCGGCCTCACGCACGGTATTCCCACGGGTGTCGCCTTACCATGGCCCGGGACCGTTTGCGCCTTTTGGCTCACGTATATGATAGTGTCGCTAGCATCCATATGCCAGAGAACCTGGGCCGACATGGCTAGTCGTGAACCCAAAGTGGCACTAACTTACGGGGACGGGCATACATGAATCAACATCGAGCATGTCGGTCAGCAGCGTGCGAATCCGGGCTGTAGCACTGGGCTAACAGGACTCCGGGAACCCGGGCTGTAGCAGGCTAGGCAGGACTCCGGATGTCACCGCGTGACATTTCCCCGAAGGGACAGACACAGGAACGAAGTGAAACACATGCCGGCCAGTCAAGTGTTTCGGAGCAGTAGTGCTGGGCTAGCAGGACTCCGGTGAACCGGGCTGTAGCGGACTACTATGGCTCATGGAAGCACAAGACTACATTTCCCCATAAGAGAGGCTACCAAGGATAAACAACTAGGTTGTCGGATCCCACACATACCAAGCATTTCAATCATACACACAATATGCTTGATATGTGTAAATACAGCATGGCATCAGAACATAACTCTACGACTCAAGTACTTATTCATTAGGCTCCGAGGAGCGAGATATTACAAACATGGGTCTTATGACCCAACATTCAGAGCATACAAGTCAAAGCACATGCGGAAGCTTAACATGTCTGAGTACAGACATCTACAAATGAAAAAGGCTGAGAAGCCTGACTATTTACTAGATCCTACCGAGGGCACAAGATCGTAGCTGAGGTATCAAGCTAAACGTCGAAGTCCACACGGAACTACTAGCGAGACTGACGTCTCTCTGCAAAACATAAAATAAGCAAACGTGAGTACAAATGTACCCAGCAAGACTTACATCAGAACTATCTACATATGCATCGGTATCAACAAAGGGGGTGGTGGAGTTTAACTGCAGCAAGCCAGCTTTGACTCGGTGGCTATCCTAACTACGACTGCAAGTAACTCTTTTGAGGTGGCGCACACGAGTCCACATATTCACCATATCAATACACCACTATGGATCCGCTCCCGTCTCCCTACGAGAACGCCATCCATAGCACTCACGCTTATCTTGCGCATTTTAGGGTATCCACTTTCACTTGTCTATGAACTATTATAGGCAACCCAGAAGTCCTTTACCGCGGACACGGCTATTCGAATAGATCATATTAACCCTGCAGGGGTGTACTTCGTCACACACGCTCTCACCACTTACCGCCATTTACACAGCATGTACTCGGCAACCTTCAAGCGGAAGCCCAACGAGGGTGTCGGCCACAGCCTACCTAAACACTCAAGTCTCTAGTCCAGGTTTATCGCCTATTCAGGTTCCATCCGCAGGGAGTCCGGCCAAGGTTTCCACATACGGCCCCAAACGATGTGTGCAGGGTTCCCGGGACACCAAACGGGCGACTCGGTACACCGTGCCACGAGCCTACCGCTTCACAGCCCACCCCTCGGGTCAGCGCTGTCCACGGCCTCCAGCTTACTACAAACACCAGAAACTACGTGCAACTCCTGGACAGAGGACAAGGGTGATTAAGAAGCCGAGGGGGTCCATTGGTTTCGGGCCCAATGCGTGGTAGTAACTGTTTCATGGATCACAAACACAGAACTCAGTTCCTGAGGACGGCTTCAATGAGACAACCCACCATGTACTCCTACATGGCCTCTCACCGATACCTTTACCAAATCGTGTTCATGCACTTAGCTCACACACAGTAGGACATGTTCATCACCATTCCAACTCATCCCCGATGAATCAGACCTGACTCAACTCTAAGCAGTAGCAGGCATGACAAACAAGCATGAATGAGTAGGCACATCAGGGCTCAAACAACTCCTACTCATGCTAGTGGGTTTCATCTATTTACTGTGGCAATGACAGGTCATGCAGAGGATAAGGGGTTCAGCTACCGCAGCATGTAACGGTTGAATCGTTGTTGTTCTAATGCAGTAAAAGAGAGCAGGAGCGAGAGAGTGGGATTGTATCGGAATGAACAAGGGGGTTATGCTTGCCTGGCACTTCTGAAGATATTACAGTTCTTCATCGGTGTCATCGAACTCATCGTCGGAATCACGGCTATCGAGAGGGGACAATTACCGGCAACAGAGAGGAAACACAATCAATGCAATGCAACAATATGATGCATGGTCGTGACATGTCAAGAATGTTATGATTTACATTAATGCATCTAACAACAGTTTAAATGAAGTCCATATGAACTAAGGGTTCATATGCAAACTCCACATTTAGCATTTAAAATTTCATTATCATGTTTTCACCTATACAGCAGGCATAACTTAGTTTCACATGCATGAAAGTGATACAGATGGATAGATTGCATTTTTCTGATAATTTTTCATATATAATTTGTTTCATTTGGAGTTACGGATTAATTTCTATGAATTTTAGAAGTTTTGGGCATTTTTTGGAATTTCCTGTATAAAAATAATTCCAGTAATTAAATTAATGCGTCAGCATTGCGTCAAGGTGACGTCAGCTGGACAGCGGGGTCGTCCAGGTCAAACCTGACGTGTGGGGTCCACACATCAGTGTCACTGTTAGTAAACTAACTAAGTTAGAATTAATTAAAAGTTAATCCAGGTTAATTAACAGGCGGGCCCCACTTGTCATTGACTCAGGGGAGGGGGTCAGCCTGGGTCAAACGGGGTCAACTCGCCGGCGTTTAGCCGCCGGCGAGGCCAAACGCGGCGGCGAGCCACGGGTTTGCCCTACGGGGCACCGTTTGGCGCGCGGAGCACAGCTATGGGATGCGGACGCTCGTCCGCATCCAACCGTGGGGGTGGCGGGGCCGGGGAGTGGCCGGAGTGGCGCCGGCGACGAGCTCGGCGGCGGTGTGTGCGGGTGAGCTACGTGCAGTTGCTACAGAGCTCGAGAGGGAGAACGAGAGGGGGAGAAGGTAGCGGAGCTCACTGCGGTCACGTAGAAGCAAACGGCGCGGTCGGGGACGGGCTGACGACGTCGGGAGGTCGCCGGCGATCTCGGAGCAGAGGCGGCGAAGTCGAGGGTGCAGGGGGCAATGCAGGCCGTTCGGCGTTGCCTGACTCGGCTGAGAGGACGAGGGCGTCGAGACGGAGCTACTGGACAGCACGGGAAGGCGAGGGGAGCACGGTGGCTGCGGTGGTGGCGAGCGGCGGCGACGAACCCGTTCGAGTGGGTGAGAGAGAGAGGTCCAGGGGAGGGAATGAGCACGGGGGAGAGCGGGAGGGGTCGAGGGGAGCGCGTGGCGTCTCCAGGGACGTCCAGGGGGAAGCGGCAAGCAGGAGGTGGCCGGGGCACGTGGGCGCGCACGGCGGCCACACGCCTCTCGTCCTACTGGCGAGAGGTGGGAGATGACTGGCAGCGGCGCTGGGCTGGGCCGGCCAGGTGGGCTGGCCAGCTGGGCTGCGACAGGTGAGGCCAGGTAGGTTTCCTTTCTCTCTTTTTTTTATTTGTTTCTATTTTCTAATATTCTGTAGTCTTTAGGGCTTTATTAAAAATACTTAGACACTTCCAAAAATCATGAAACTACTCATGATCACTGTTGGGAATATATCCTACAGTAAACATTTTAGTTTATGATTATTTGAGCATTTAAAATATTTAATAGCATTTAAATGCCCAAATGCAAATAGAGTATGATTTAATCTAGAGCCCAAATATGTCATGGAAAGATGTGCATCACCTCTGGTTACTGTTTCCAGCATTTTCCAAGAATGATGAACATTTTTGAAAGCCATTTGGATTTACTGGAAATATTTTGGTTGAACCTAGTGAATTCCTTTAATGCTAGGGTTTAGGCAATCCCCATTTCAAGTTTCTTTCAAAGTTTAAACATGATGCACACATGAAGTTAGCCTAGTGCAATGTCAGAAGCTAGGGATGTGACAGCCACGGCGAGCGCAACAACTCGAAGGACGACGGAGAGGGCCTCGCGGGCCCTACGGATGGTCTGATACAACGCCCGCTGCTCATTCGGGAAGCCAAGATCATAGGGCCACATGTCCGCGACGGCATTGTCGTTCGCTTGTTCACTGGTGCTCGGTGAGGAGACAGAGGTTGCAGCACAGGTCCTCCTGCGCTGGTAGCTCTTCCGCCATTAGGGCGTCGAAGTGCGGCCGCACCTGCTCTATGGTGAACACGGCATGAACCGGCTTGGACAGTGGCGCCGGCTCCTGGTCGGAAGCTACGTCCATCGTCTGATTGTCGTCGCTCAGCTCGACGAGCTAGCTGGCGATCCAGCATGTCCGGCTGCTGGACCGACCTACTGCCAAGCACGAGTCTGACTGCCCTGGCCCACCCAGGCCGGCTCCCTCGCCCGCGCGCGCTTTCCGCTTGAAACGGTCAGCGCCGCCCGCCCCGCTTCCTAGTGCAGGCGATTGCTCCGCCTTCAAACCACACAAGTGTCATCCGTCCGTCCTTCTGCCGTGCACATTAATGATATGCGGTTGCCGAGGCGGCTACTCCGGCGCCACACGTTCGTCCCTCCGCCGCCCACCATTGCTATATAAACTACTGCGCCGGCCATAGCCGCAGTCATCCACATCCGTTCCCTTTCTCCTGTCCACACCACTACTGCCCACCATGGCTTCCTCATGCTCCAGCGCTCTTCGGGACGGGCGGACGACGGACCACAAGGAGATGGCAGCCATTGCTGCCGACTGGCTGGCCGGCAGGCAGCCGGAGGACGACGACGTCCCAATGGAGAACATGGTAGTCGACAATCCGGCGCCAACCCCCTCCTCCGCGCCATCCTCGCCGGTGCATTGCACCGTGACCATCGGCGAGGCCTGTGCCCAATATATGGACACGGTGAGACAGAAGCGTGAGGAGCAGTTCCGGGAGGCGCAGGCCGACGCCGCCTACAACCACCATCTCCTCCAGGAGCACCTGCAGGCGGAGGAGCAGATCGCCGTGGAGCGGGCGGAGCAGGAGGCGCTGCTCGACTCGTACCGCTCCGCACACGAGGGCCGCCTCGAGCGCTGGCGGTACCGCATGCGGGTGGCGGAGGCTGCGGCCGCCTACAAAGAGGGCGATGAGGCGGGTGAGGCGCTATTTGGCGAGACCGAGGACGAGGCAGAGGACAATGTCGGCTCCGACGAGTCCCCGCTCCGCTGGCGTCGACGAGGCCCTGCTCCGCCGAGGCCCCGCGGCGCCAACAATGAGGCAGAGGACACCGCCGGCTCCGCCGAGGCCCCACCCTGTCGGCAACGAGGGGGAGGATTTCCCCCGCTCCGCCGAGGCGCCGCCCGCCGGCAACGAGACAGAGGACATCGCCGACTCCGCCGAGGCCCCGCCCTGCTGCCCACGAGGCTGCGCCACACAGAAAATGAGGAAGAGTAGAACACGGCAGGTCACCGCCGCTCGGGTCCAAGTAAGGCCACCGCTGCTACCCTCCGGTTGCTGGCACTGAGCTGTACATCATGGAGCAATTCTATGATTACAGGATGATTGAAGAGCGCTCCGTGGTTGAGCAAGCTCATGAGATACAGTCATTTGCTAGAGAACTTGAACACTTCATTTGTATGCTACCGGACAAGCTTTTTGCCGGAGGTATCATCACTAAGCTTCCTCCTTCGTGGATCTCATTGGCACTCTTGATGTGAAGAAAAGGCGAGAGCAAAGGACACACGTGCTCGAGGAATTGAGGGAGGATCTAGTGCCAATATGGTATAGAAGAAGAACTTCCAGCCCCACAAGTTCAAGAACAAGGGCAAGTTTGATGGTAAAGCAAAGTTTGATGGGAAGAACAAGGTTGTGCAACACACGAACTTCAAGAAGAAGAATGACAAGAAGAAAGGTGTTTGTCATGTGGGGATCCTGATCATTGGGCTCCTAGTTGCCCTAATCGCTATGACAAGCTAGGCGGGTTGACCACTGACGGCCGGTTAGCTTCTTGGCGGCGACATGGGGTCGGAGAGCTATGTTGGAGAAGGACGCTGCTTCTACTTAACTGCTGGTGCAGTTGGCTGACTGACACGTGGGCCCAACAGGCATCTGGGCCACATGTCAGTTACGCAAATGCACCTGCAGTTCAGTCACTGAAGCTTCTGTTCGGCTCAGCCAGACACATGTGGGTAGCTTCGGTTAATTAATTATACATCCAGCGCACCCCTTTTTAGTTGAAGAATGTATGAAATGTAATGAAATCCGACATGTTTATATGAAATCCGACCGTGTATGAATGAATTTATTTCGATTAGTTCGAATTCTTGTATCACTGGCATTGGATGAACATGCAAAACAATACGTACTAGCATTATTCCCAGGGTGATCACCTCGTTTGCAGCAGTTTCACATGTACTCCCTCCGGTCCTTTCTAGTGTGCATACAAGTTTTGTCTGCAGTCAAAGTATCTCTACTTTGACCAATCTTATAGAAAAAAGTATGCACTTTCTGTGACGTCCGGATAATTAAGCTACAGTAATCCCAAGTTAATGGTGCCACGTCACCATTCTTACTGTTGCTAATCCTCGGTTGATCCAAATCGCAATCCAAATTCAAGTTCAAACTAAAGTCCAAAATTAAAATTTCTCAAACATGCAAACTAACATGTTCAAAGGGTGGAAAATAATCCCTGGATATTTATCATGTTGGAACCAACCTCTTTTGGATTCCCAAAATGCCCCTGGGATTTAATTTAGTGGTCCAGCATCAATTAAATGGACCTTTTCAATTTCCAAAAATTGTTAGGTAACTCCATTTATACCCCAAACTTTTTGTGCCACCGTAAAATTTTGTGTTTCATTTATGTGCCAAGTTTCAGTTATAGCAAAAATCGTTTGCTGCATGAACTAAATGCAAAAGAGTGGTGGAAATATTACAGGAAGTAAAAAGGGAAAATATGGGAGACCTACTGTGCACTTAGCCCTAACTACTACTCTGTTAGTGGGCTCTAGTGGCGCTATGCACCTTGGCCCATCTAGCAATAATGGCCCAGCCCACCCAACCTACAGTGGCCCAGCCCACCTCCCCTCATCTCCCTCCTCTCGCTACAGGAGAACGGAGAGGGCGTGGCGGCCATCCCGCGGCTGTGGCCACCCCCTCAGCCACGTGTAACGCCCCGGATTCGATGCGCCAGGTGTCCGCCAGTTATTCGTCGTTGTTGCCATGTCATTTGCTTGCGTATTGCATTTTGCCATGTCATCATCTGCATTTCATCTGCATGTTTTTCAAAACTTGCATCCGCTCCTTTTCCCCGTTGTCCGTTTCACGATCCGACACTCCCACACGCGTCCGTCGCCCCTCTCAGACCTTGTTTCGTGAGCGGGAGAAAAATGTTCTCGGAATGGGCCGAGATTTGCCGAGTGGCCTTGGTATATCACCGACAGACCGCCCGTCAAATTTCGTTCCATTTGGAGGTCGTTTGATGCCCCAACGGTTAACCGAGTTAACCGAAAACCCCCTTCTCTTTGCAGCCCAGCACCTCTTCACACAGCCCACCTAGCCCATCCAACTCCCCTCCATGCTCTCCGCCGTTCGATCACGATCGTGTGGGCGAAAACCGCGCCTCATTTGGACTCTCCTAGCTCCCTCTACCTATATAAACACCCCCCTTCCCCGAAATTCGTTGATGAATCCACCCTAACCCTAGCCTTCTTCTTCCTCCGCGCGCCGGACGCGTCCGCGCCGCGCCGGACACGTCCGCCGCCGACTCCCCAGCCAACCACGCAGCGCCACGTGTCACCGCCGCCGTCTCCACCGCGCCTCCACCGCACGGGCCCGCCGGGCCCAGCCACGGCCCTCCCGGCCCGGTCGGCCGCCGCCGCCAGCCCGCTCCCCCACGGCTCCTCCGCGCCGCCCGGCCGGATCCGCCCCGCCGCCAGCTCCGCCCCGCCGGCCTCCGCCTCCACGCCGGGAGTTCGCCGCCCTCCGCCGCCGTCTTGCCGCGCCGGAGTGCCGCGCCTCTCCCTCCGCCGCTCGCCGCAGCTTCGCCGGCCTCCCGCGCCACCGCCCCGCATCTCCGCCCGGCGCCGCCCCGTCGTCCCGTGCCTCCCCCGCCGGCCGCCACCTCGCCGGAGTTCGTCGGATCCGGATCGGGACCAGATCCACCGGTCCCCGATCCAAACGCCCCGAGCCTCCCCGGTCCGCTCCGTCCTGGGATTTCCTCGTCCCGTTGACTTTTCCCGGAGGATATAATTTTCTCCAAGTCCTATCATTTTCAACATCATGTGCACATATTTGACCTACTATAACTTCCCTGCTCATAGCTCTATTTTGCATGCATTATATGTCAAAATGTTCATCATGAGACGCTCTTCATTTTGTTCCATTGTGCGATGTTTGTTTGAGTCCATCTTGATGCCTTAATAATCGTTGCAAAAGTGCTATATGATGTTAACTGCTGTCTGTTATCAGAACTTGCTGATTTGTTATTTTCGTTGCATCTTGTGTGTGCATCCTATGAGCATGAGCTCTACATGTGTTTTGTACTACATCATGCCATCTTTAGAGGGGTGCTTGTCTTGTATTTTTTGTGATATGTGTGGTGACTGGCACAAGCATGCAAAGTAGCCTCCATGATGTTGCTGATTTCTGTGAGTCATTTCTGCTAAGTCTGTAGCTGTAACATTGTGATGCCATGTAAACCTGCTGTCACCATGAGTTCTATGCATAATCTAGAGTTGTTCACTAAGGATGTTATGTTGTACATGTTATGCTCTATCCCACCATGCCCTTGTTTGCATTTATAGCCTTCTGTAGCTTGTTGCAAACTTGCTCTCAAATTGCTAAATAATGTTGCTGTCAGCCTGTTAACATGAAGTTCAGTTTTGACATGTGTTTTGCTAGTGATCCATGCACCCTATAAATTTGCTCTTGCCATTCTTAGCTTCATAATTATGCCATCTTACTGTTGGGTGCCTTCACATGCCATGAAATGCTTTGTGATGAGTGATTTGAGCTCGCAAAGATGCCTTCATAATTCTGTTTATGCCATGCTCAGTTTACATGGACTTGTTATGTTTACATGGGTGGCACCATATCTTCTGTACCTTTTTGGCTCGTGATCAGTAAGGGACTTTTGTTCTATGCAATTATTAGATTCATGCCAGGCCTTTGTTTGCTATGATATGTTCCTGTAGTATGTTGTTTGATAGCTCTAAACTTTGCAACCAGATGTTATTTCTGCCATGTCCAGTGATTTCCGCCAAGTCTGTGAAACTGTTATTATTTGCAATCTTGCCATGTCTTTTTGAGCATGTTCTATTGTTTTCTGGGAATAGCTCAGTGTTCATGTTTTGCAATGCTTTACCTTCACATCACGTCCATGTCTTTTTTTTTCATGTTGAGGTGCTGTAGCATGTTGTTTTGATGCGTGCAAAATGCCTAGTTGCTATTTTGGACAGATTGTTGCTATATCTTGTTTGGAGTGTATGTGTTACACCGTTGCTGCGTTTTGAGCATGCTCTATATGAAACTTGCTTAGTTTTGCATGTAGTTTCATATTACCTTGTTGCATACTTGTTTTGAGTCTGTTTGCTTGATGTTTGAATGCATTTTGCATCAATGCCATGTTTAACTTGTTTTGCTCATATCTTCTAGGCCGTAGCTCCGAATCTAATGAACTTTATATGTAACTTGACTAGAATTTCGTGTAGATCATCTTGGTGAGTCTTAACTTGCTGTTTAAAAACTTGAATATAAGGTTTATTCAGATCTGGACCAATTTCAAAATTTGCATATGAGGACTTACCGGAATTGTCATATGTTGTTTCCGGCCTCATTCAAACTTGCTTTGATGTGTTGCTCTTATATGCATCATCTCTTGCCATGAGTAGCTTCATGTAGCCTTGTCATGCATCATACTTGGTTGAGCATCATGTCTTGTTTATGTGTTGAGTGTTTACCGTGTTGTTTGCTTCTTTCCGGTTGTACTCCTTCTCGTTAGTTCCTGTTTCGTTGCGATCGTGAGGATTCGTTCGTCTTCGTGGCTTCATCTTCTTCATGGACTCGTTCTTCTTCCTAGTGGGATTTCAGGCAAGATGACCGTCACCTTGGATCTCATTACTATCATTGCTATGCTAGTTGCCTCGATGCTATCGCTATGCCGCATTACCTACCACTTGCATTTCAAGCCTCCCAAATTGCCATGAAACCATCTCTAACCTTTGTCACCCTTCCTAGCAAACCATTGTTTGGCTATGTTACCACTTTTGCTCAGCCCCTCTTATAGCGTTGCTAGTTGCAGGTGAAGATGAAGATTGCTCCATGTCGGATTATGTTTATGTTGGGATATCACAATATCTCTTATTTAATTAATGCATCTATATACTTGGTAAAGGGTGGAAGGCTCGGCCTTATGCCTGGTGTTTTGTTCCACTCTTGCCGCCCTAGTTTCCGTCATATCGGTATTATGTTCCCGGATTTTTGCGTCCCTAACGCGGTTGGGTGTTATGGGAACCCCTTGACAGTTCGCCTTGAATAAAACTCCTCCAGCAAGGCCCAACATTGGTTTTATCATTTGCCTAACAACCTATTACCTTTCCCTTCGGAGTAATTAACCCGAGGGTCATCTTTATTTTAGCCCCCCCCCCGGGGCCAATGCTTCTCTAAGTGTTGGTCCGAACTAGAGCACCGTGCGGGACCGTCCCTTGGCAACTTGGGTTACGTTGGTACCTGTACGCTTAGCTCATCCGGTTGTGTCCTGAGACGAGATACGCGCGGCTACTATCAGGGTGTCGGCACGCCGGGAGGTCTTACTGGTCTTGTTTTACCATTGTCGAAATGCCTTGTAAACCGGGATTCCGAGACTGATCCGGTCTTCCCGGGAGAAGGAATATCCTTCGTTGACCGTGAGAGCTTATAATGGGCTAAGTTGGGACACCCTGCAGGGTTTTGAACTTTCAAAAGCCGTGCCCGCGGTTATGTGGCAGATGGGAATTTGTTAATGTCCGGTTGTAGAGAACTTGACACTTGACTTAATTAAAACGCATCAACCGCGTGTGTAACCGTGATGGTCTCTTTTCGGCGGAGTCCGGGAAGTGAACACGGTTTTGGGTTATGTCTGACGTAAGTAGGAGTACAGGATCACTTCTTGATCATTCCTAGTTTCACGACCGTTCCGTTGCTTCTCTTCTCACTCTTATTTGCGTATGTTAGCCACCATACATGCTTAGTCGCTGCTGCAACCTCACCACTTTACCCCTTCCTTACCCATTAAGCTTTGCTAGTCTTGATACCCATGGTAATGGGATTGCTGAGTCCTCGTGGCTCACAGATTACTACAACAACAGTTGCAGGTACAGGTTTTGCGATGATCATGACGCGAGAGCGATGTTTCTTGTTTTGGAGTTCTTCTTCTGCTTCTTCTTCGATCAGGGGATAGGTTCCAGGTCGGCAGCCTGGGCTAGCAGGGTGGATGTCGTTTGAGTTTCTGTTTATGTTTCATCCGTAGTCGGATGTTGTTCTCATGTATATTGATGTATTCTTGCGGCATTTGTATGCCTTGTTTGTATCCCCATCTTTTATGTAATGTTGATGTAATGATATCCACCTTGCAAAAGCGTTTCAATATGCGGGTCTATCCTTGGTGGGACCTTCGAGTTCCTCTCGGATAGGGTTGCATATTGGGCATGACACCACGTGCGGCCATCCCCAACCCCCCCCCCCCACCCCCTCTTGGTTAAAGAGCACGCCCTGGAACCCTAGATCGAAACTCTAGCTTAATTCCCCTCGCTCCTTCCCTCACCATCATCGTTTTGGACGCGCTCAAGCTCGTGGTCGCCATGGCCAACCTCGTCGACGCGCCCACCGTCATCCTCGCGCCCTGAGGTCGCGTCAAGGAGCTCCGACGAGTTCGTCTACGTCATCTACGACCACCCATTCAAGCTCGGCACCTCTGCGTCATACGGATCGAGCTTCTTCTTCCTCTGTTGCCGCCGGTGTTCGTCTTCAAATTCGACCGTGCTACTACTCCTAAACCGTCAACGAGCCATCCTTGAGCTCCACAGTGAGGCCCTCGACCGATTCCCCTATTTTTCCCCTTGTATCCATCATTGTAGTTGTCGTGTTGAATTCGCCATGGTCGCTACTCGATCTCCACTCCCGCGCGCACCCGCCTGTTGTTCCGACCACCTGCTTGCCATGGTCACACCCTCCTGCGTCCGCACACGCGCGCGCCGCAGCTGCCTTCGACTACTGCCGCTGGCCCAGCGCCTGCGCCCGTCACCGCCTCGTGCCCCTCCCCCTGCGGCCACAATGCCTCGCCTGCCTCCTGCCGCTGCAACCCCGTCGCGCCGGCCACCCCCTGCCCCACTCCCCCCCCCTCGCTCGCGCTAGCTGCCGGCCGCGCCATTGCCCCCGGTCGCGAGGTCGCCGTGCTGGCCGCGCCCGGCTCGCTCCCCCCGCGCGTCGCTTCCCCAGCTCGCCCCTCGCCTTGCCGTCGCTTCTGCTGCTGCACCTGACCCTACATCCACCACCGCTCGTAGCCGCCCGCCCTGGCCGCGCCCGGCGTCTGCCCTGGCCGCGTGCGCCGCTGCGCGGAGCCCCGTTGCGGCCTGGCCACCCGCGGCTGCTGCCGCCCACGGCCGCCGTGCGGTGTGCGCTCGCGCGCGTGCGTGCCCCCGCCTGTGTGGCCAATCAGGGCCACTTCCCTATGGGGCCGGCCCTTAAGAAAAATATATAAAAAACATGAATGAAGATGAGGCACTTATAGGTGGGCCCCATGAACACTGCGGTTGACCAGTCAACCCCTTTGACTAGGTCAACTGGGTCCTCCTAGGCCCCACTGTCAGCCTCTATGTACAATCTGTGTACACAGGGCTGGGTACCCATAGCGTTTTAATCTTTATTTTCGGATTAATAATAAATTCAGAAATTGTTTAAAAATTTGAAAAATCTTAGAAAATAATCCGTAACTCGGATAAAAAAGTTTTATACATGAAAGTTGCTCAGAACGACAAGACGAATTGGAATACGCTCTCCGTTCATCTGTCACATGCCCCTAGCATAGCGAACACGGAACTTTACCCTCCGGTCCGCCTGTCCGATAATGTTGAACATCGGGGATACTTTCCCGGATGTTTTCCCCCTTCGCCAGTATCATGTAGCACCGTGTTAGAATACCCCTAGCCCTGCGTGTTACCGCCGTCATGCATCTTTGTTGCATCTGGTTGCATTATATTTACTGTTTCTTCCACCTCTTCTCTCCGGTAGACCCCGAGACCACTGCTGATGCCGCTGTGATCGACTTCGTCGACGACGACCCCTTCTTCCCTTTCAGCGGAGCTTCCAGGCAAGCCCCCCTTTGATCATCCCGATATCGTTCATTCCTTTATCTCATGCTTGCATTAGATTTTGCTACTGTTATTTTTTGCTCCTATTCTGATGCATAGCCTGCTTTTGTAACCTGCTATTGTTACCTTACCTGCTTATCCTAAACTTCTTAGTATAGGTTGACTAGTGATCCATCAGTGACCCCCACCTTGTCCTTGTTGCCCCTGCTTCATCATCGACGACTCGATCAATGTGATCGATGACCAGAGCCTGACACCTCACATCACATCACGCCCCTTTAGTTGCTCGACTCTACAGAGCTACTATCGAGTGCCGAGGGTGATCCCTCATAACACACTCCTGAGATAATTCTGTAGTGTAGCTATTCGGTCGTGGTCAACAAGGATGGTTCCTCTTTCACCATTCTCGATACGGCTTTGTCGTGCAACACCTCAAGTGTGAACCTCGAGGGTGGATCCTCTTATGTTCACCTTGATGATTACATCAAGTGGAATCCTCCGTGGGTGATTCCTCGGGTTTTCCCCTTGATGTTTGGACACATGGTTACCTTGACTTTACTTGAGACCATTGTTGAAGTCGGGTCGGTCCCGAGGGGTACCCGTGAGTTGATGTGAAAGTCGGGCGGGCCCGTAGAGCACCCGCGAGTTTTCTACGTGGCACGGCTGGGCAGTCTGGGCCCTTGCCGTAAGTCCATGAGACGGGGCAATGGGGTCACATTATCGTGAGTCTCTTCTCGTCTCCGCGAGCCCCCAATGCGCTAACAGGTTTGGGTATTTGTTCTGAGTTGGCCTTTGTCCTTTACGCACTAACCACCACACAATAATAGTTATGGGCCTCGATGTTGCAGTATCAGCCGAAGCTTTGTCAGACGTCCAGTTCAGCATGGCGGCATGGCCGGATCGCGTCGACCATCCGAGGTGGCGCTGGTATTCACCCTGCGCGCAACGACCCGGAGTGCAACGGGTAATGGGCCCCAAGACCCCGGGGCACTTAGGATGTAGACCGGTGAGGACCTCTCTACTGAGCGTAGGTAGGGCTGCGACGTGTTGATCTTGCAAGGCCGGGCATTGACCCCAGAAAGGTGTGTCCGGCTAGAGTAATCAAACGTGTTGGGTAACGTGGTGCACCCCTGCAAGGAAGATATATATTCGAATACCGTGTCCACGGTAATGGACGTTCAGACTTGTATCCGGATCTTATATAACTAGAAATGGATACTTGAGTTATGTGATGGATATGTGGCTCCGGGATTGCTTTCTCGTAGGGAGTCGAGGAAGAATCTCTGGGCGTTAATGCTACAACATGTTTGTTAAATATAAACTGCTATTCTTTACTCTTCTACGTGCTGCAAGATGCTTGGAGCTGCTTGAAGATGCTAGTCTTTGATAGGCTAGGCCTTCCCCTCTATTCTGGCATTCTGCAGTTCAGTCCACAGATACAGCCCTTCCATTTGATACCAATGCATACTTAGTATAGATCTGATGCTTGCGAGTACTTTGGATGAGTACTCACGGTTGCTTTGCTACCCCTTTTCCCCCTTCCATCTTCTTTCCGGTTGATGCAACCAGATGGTGGATCCCTGGAGCCAGATGCCACCACCGACGGATGCTACTACGTGGAGACCACGGACGACCAGGAGTAGTTAGGAGGTCCCAGGTAGGAGGCCTTGCCTCTTCGATCGTTGATTTTTGTGCTAGCCTTCTTAAGGCATCCTTGTCTAACTTATGTCTGTACTCAGATATTGTTGCTTCCGCTGACGCTTGTGTATCGAGCTTGTATTCGAGCCCTCGAGGTCCCTGGCTTGTAATATGAAGCTTGTATTATTTTTATTTGTGTCTAGAGTTGTGTTGTGATATCTTCCCGTGAGTCCCTGATCTTGATCATACACATTTGCATGTATGATTAGTGTACGATTGAATCAGGGGCATCACAAGTTGGTATCAGAGCCGACTGCCTGTAGGAACCCCCTTTCCAACTCCTTGGCCGAAGTTGAGTCTAGTCTTTGAAAAACTATTTTACTAACATGGCTGTGTGGCTTATCGGCCCACGTCGCCAATGGGTGGTATTAGGTTCTTTTACTCCTCATCTAGACTCTGGGACTCTGACATCTCTTCTATTCGGGTTAAATGATTTTGTTAAATCTAACATTAGGATCTCGTGATCACATCCATCTGGAGGTTTGTGTTACCCCTTTCTTGAATTGAGGGCCAAGATCTGCTTCACAATGTTCACTGACCTCAGGATCCTCTTATCGAGGGCACCCTGCGTTGTCACTTGCAAATCGCTCGTTCCAGTGGTTTCTCCAGCGCTGATGTAGCCTTTGCTATGTCCCGCTATTGTATCCCTCCATCGCGTGCATGCGTGCCGCCTAGTATGTCTATGATGTTTCTCTTGTCCGAACTTATACGAACAACGTGTAATTTGCCTCGCATATGTATCTGTATGTCTTCAATGACTACTACTTTGTACATACTGCGCCTTTGCTCATTGTTCAGTTTACCTCATGAATGACTTCTTACACTTGCTCCACCCCTTGCTAAACTACCCCTGTTGCATTAAGCATGATGGTTAGACCCGCTGGTCGTGACCACCTGAATACATGGCCGGAATGAGACATCAGTTTGATGATGAATCACCAGTTCATGGTGGGAGTCATGTCTCAGTTCCCTCGTCCCAATATGAATCAGCAGCCCTAGGAACACTGCATTACTTTGCGCACATCAACCCTTTCATTTACCGCAGCTAAACTCAGCCCCTTGATGCTGATGATAGACTCCATGACATCACTTTCGAGCTAGAGTCTGCTGATGTAGCCCCTTCCAACTATGTCACCTTCGCAGCTTATTATCTGAAAGGTCCCGCTGCTCAATGGTGGGACAACCATAGGCGTTCCCTACCTGTTGGAACCGCCATCACTTGGCTGGTATTCCAAGCTGCATTCTGCGGGACAATGTCGAACCACCATGGTTAGCCACAACGTCCCCGTTGAACTTGAAGAGTTGGAATTCCATGTTTCCCCCATTGTTTCAAAGTCATCCAATATTGACATCATTCTGGGAATGGAATGGTTAAACACATACCGCTTCTATCATTTGCGCCAGTAAAACCGGCCATCTACTACATCCTTCAAGTGAGATAGTAAGCTACCATGCTCACCTTGTTCGTAATGCCGAAGCACGGATTTATTCCTTGAATGTGTAAATGCTTCTCCTCTTGTGAGAATTGTAAACATTCCAGTCGTTTGTGAATTCCAAGATGTCCTTCCAAAAGAACTACCCAGCCCATGACCTTGAGCTTACTGCCGTTAAATTTGCACTAAAATTGTGGCGACATTTACTTCTTGATAATCGTTGCGGGATCTTCACCGATCATCGATGTCTGAAGTAATTGTTTACTCAGCTAGATCTGGATCTTCGTCAACAACAATGTATGAAAACAATTACAGACTATGACTATGGTATTTCGTATACCCATGGCAAGGCTAATGACATGGCCGATGCCCAAAGTCACAAGTCTTATCGCAACAACCACATGGCTTCTAAAGCTCAACCCTTGCAAGATGATCTCACTTATAGAGAGCATCCGGTCCATGTTCTCTGTCAAGCTGAACGCCGCACCCATCAAAGGACTATCAAATTTCTTAAAGTTCTGTGGTCAAATCATTCTGAAGATGATGCCACTTGGGAACTCGAGGATCGTCTTCGAGATGAATACCCCATTTTGTTTCCTTCTACCTCCTGAAATCTCGGGACGAGATTTCTTGTAGTGGAGGAGAATTGTGACGCCCGGATAATTAAGCTACAGTAATCCCAAGTTAATGGTGCCACATCACCACTCTTACTGTTGCTAATCCTCGGTTGATCTAAGTTGCAATCCAAATTCAAGTTCAAACTAAAGTCCAAAATTGAAATTTCTCAAACATGCAAACTAAAATGTTCAAAGGGTGGAAAATAATCCCTGGATATTTGTCATGTTGGAACCAACCTCTTTTGGATTCCCAAAATGCCCTTGGGATTTAATTTAGTGGTCCAACATCAATTAAATGGAACTTTTCAATTTCTAAAAATGGTTAGGTAACTCCTTTTTGACCCCAAACTTTTTGTGCCACCGTAAAATTTTGTGTTTGATTTATGTGCCAAGTTTCAGTTATAGCAAAAATCGTTTGCTGCATGAACTAAATGCAAAAGAGTGGTGGAAATATTACAGGAAGTAAAAAGGGAAAATATGGGAGACCTACTGTGCACTTAGCCCTAACTACTACTCTATTAGTGGGCTCTAGTGGCACTATGCACCTTGGACCATCTAGCAATAATGGCCAAGCCCACCCAACCTATAGTGGCCCAGCCCACCTCCCCTCATCTCCCTCCTCTCGCTACAGGAGAACGGAGAGGGCGTGGCGGCCATCCCACGGCTGTGGCCATCCCCCCAGCCACGTGCGGCCATCCCCAACCCCCCCCCCTCTTGGTTAAAGAGCACGCCCTGGAACCCTAGATCAAAACCCTAGCTTAATTCCCCTCGCTCCTTCCCTCACCATCATCGTTTTGGACGCGCTCGAGCTCGTGGTCGCCATGGCCGACCTCGTCGGCGTGCCCACCGTCATCCTCGCGCCCTGAGGTCGCATCCAGGAGCTCCGACGAGTTCGTCTACGTCATCTACGGCCAACCATTCGAGCTCGGCGCCTCTGCGTCATGCGGATCGAGCTTCTTCTTCCTCTGTTGCCGTCGGCGTTCGTCTTCAAATTCGACCGCACTACTGCTCCTAAACCGTCAACGAGCCATCCTTGAGCTCCACAGTGAGGCCCTCGACCGATTCCCCTATTTTTTTCCCTTGTATCCATCACTGTAGTTGTCGTGTTGAATTTACCATGGTCGCTACTCGATCTCCACTCCCGCGCGCACCCGCCTGCTGTTCCGACCACCTGCTTGCCATGGTCGCACCCCCTGCGTCTGCACACGCGCGCGCCGCAGCTGCCTTCGACTACTGGCGCTGGCCCAGCACCTGCGCCCGTCGCCGCCTCGTGCCCCCCCCCGCAGCCGCAATGCCTCGCCTGCCTCCTGCCGCTGCAACCCCACCGCGCCGGCCACCCCCTGCCCCACGTCCACCCCCCCCACCCCCCCTGCCAGTGCCCCCGGTCGCGAGGCCGCCGCACTGGCCGCGCCCGGCTCGCTCCCCCTGCGCGTCGCTTCCCCAGCTCGCCCCTCGCCTTGTCGTCGCTTCTGCTGCTGCACCTGACCCTACCGCCGCCGCCGCTCGTAGCCGCCCGCCCTAGCCGTGCCCGGCCTCTGCCCCGCGCGCGCCGCTGCGCGAAGCCCCATTGCGGCCTGGCTACCCGCGGCTGCTGCCGTCCACGGCCGTCGTGCGGTGTGCACTCGCGCGCGTGCGTGCCCCCACCTGTGTGGCCAATCAGGGCCACTGCCCTATGGGGCCGGCCCTTAAAAAAGGATATAAAAATGAATGAAGATGAGGCACTTGCATGTGGGCCCCATGAACAGTGCGGTTGACCAGTCAACCCCTTTGACTAGGTCAACTGGGTCCTCCTGGGCCCCACTGTCAGCCTCTGTGTACAATCTGTGTACACAGGGCTGGGTACCCATAGCGTTTTAATCTTTATTTTCGGATTAATAATAAATTCAGAGATTGTTTAAAACTTTGAAAAATCTTAGAAAATAATCCGTAACTCGGATGAAAAAGTTTTATACATGAAAGTTGCTTAGAACAACGAGACGAATTGGAATACGCTCTCCGTTCATCTGTCACATGCTCCTAGCATAGCGAACACGGAACTTTACCCTCCGGTCCGCCTGTCCGATAATGCCGAACACCGGGATACTTTCCCGGATGTTTTCCCCCTTTGCCGGTATCATGTAGCACCACGTTAGAACACCCCTAGCCCTGCGTGTTACCGCCGTCATGCATCTGTGTTGCATCTCGTTGCATTATATTTACTGTTCTTCCCCCTCTTCTCTCCGGTAGACCCCGAGACCACTGCCGATGCCGCTGTGATCGACTACGTCGATGACGACCCCTTCTTCCCTTTCAGCGGAGCTTCCAGGCAAGCCCCCCCTTTGATCATCCCGATATCGCCCATTCCATTCTCTCATACTTGCATTAGATTTTGCTACTGTTATTGTTTGTTCCTATTCTGATGCATAGCCTGCTTTTGTAACCTGCTATTGTTACCTTACCTGCTTATCCTAAACTGCTTAGTATAGGTTGACTAGTGATCCATCAGTGACCCCCACCTTGTCCTTGTTGCCCCTGCTTCATCATCGACGACTCGATCAATGTGATCGATGACCAGAGCCTGACACCTCACATCACATCACGCCCCTTTAGTTGCTCGACTCTACAGAGCTACTATCGAGTGCCGAGGGTGATCCCTCATAACGCACTCCTGAGATAATTCTGTAGTGTAGCTATTCGGTCGTGGTCAACAAGGATGGTTCCTCTTTCACCATTCTCGATACGGCTTTGTCGTGCAACACCTCAAGTGTGAACCTCGAGGGTGGATCCTCTTATGTTCACCTTGATGATTACATCAAGTGGAATCCTCCGTGGGTGATTCCTCGGGTTTTCCCCTTGATGTTTGGACACACGGTTACCTTGACTTTACTTGAGACCATTGTTGAAGTCGGGTCGGTCCCGAGGGGTACCCGTGAGTTGATGTGAAAGTCGGGCGGGCCCGTAGAGCACCCGCGAGTTTTCTACGTGGCACGGCTGGGCAGTCTGGGCCCTTGCCGTAAGTCCATGAGACGGGGCGACGGGGTCACATTATCGTGAGTCTCTTCTCGTCTCCGCGAGCCCCCAATGCGCTAACAGGTTTGGGTATTTGTTCTGAGTTGGCCTTTGTCCTTTACGCACTAACCACCACACAATAATAGTTATGGGCCTCAATGTTGCAGTATCAGCCGAAGCTTTGTCAGATGTCTTGTTCAGCATGGCGGCACGGCCGGATCGCGTCGACCATCCGTTGTGGCGCTGGTATTCACCCTGCGCGCAACGACCCGGACTGCAACAGGCGATGGGCCCAAGACCTCGGGGCACTTAGGATAAAGACCGGCGGGGACCTCTCTGCTGAGCCTAGGTAGGGCTGCGACGTGTTGATCTTCCGAGGTCGGGCATTGACCCTAGAAAGTTGTGTCCGGGCAGAGTAATCAAGCGTGTTGGGTAACGTGGTGCACCCCTGCGGGGAAGATATATATTCGAATGCCGTGTCCACGGTAATGGACGTTCAGACTTGTATCCAGATCTTATATAACTAGAAATGGATAGTTGAGATATGTGATGGACATGTGGCTCCGGGATTTCTTTCTCATAGGGAGTCGAGGAAGAATCTCTGGGCGTTAATGCTACAACATGTTTGTTAAATATAAACTGCTATTCTTTACTCTTCTACGTGCCGCAAGATGCTTGGGGCTGCTTGAAGATGCTAGTCTTCGATAGGCTAGGCCTTCCCCTCTATTCTGGCATTCTGCAGTTCAGTCCACAGATACAGCCCTTCCATTTGATACCAATGCATACTTAGTATAGATATGACGCTTGCGAGTACTTTGGATGAGTACTCACGGTTGCCTTGCTACCCCTTTTCCCCCTTCCTTCTTTCCGGTTGATGCAACCAGATGGTGGATCCCTGGAGCCAGATGCCACCGTCGACGGATGCTACTACGTGGAGACCGCCGACGACCAGGAGTAGTTAGGAGGTCCCAGGCAGGAGGCCTTGCCTCTTCGATCGTTGATTTTTGTGCTAGCCTTGTTAAGGCATCCTTGTCTAACTTATGTCTGTACTCAGATATTGTTGCTTCCGCTGACGCTTGTGTATCAAGCTTGTATTCGAGCCCTCGAGGTCCCTGGCTTGTAATATGAAGCTTGTATTATTTTAATTTGTGTCTAGAGTTGTGTTGTGATATCTTCCCGTGAGTCCCTGATCTTGATCGTACACCTTTGCGTGTATTATTAGTGTACGATTGAATCGAGGGCGTCATACTTTCACAATGTGCGAAGTAAAAAAGGAACAGAAGGAGTACAAAGAGTTTGAGCAGCTTTTTAGCATTCGTGTACATTGCAATCAAACACACAAGCCTGGCAATTCATAGAGAACATTCAAAACAATTGATGATTATGCATCTCAGCGATTCACATGTCAGAGCCAATATTTACTTCACAAGTAAAGAATAAAGAAAAAATGGATCGACGCTGCTGACAGCAAAGGGCGTCCCATTCGAAAATATCAAACGCATGTCTTCTTGCTAAAATCAATGAGCAAAATTTGACAAGGTTGTCCCATTTCAAAATATCAAATGCCTACGATTGTGGAATGGGCAAGGTTTGCCATCAGTTCGGACATTGACATGGCACCTCATGCTAAATAAACTAGCTGTTCTTCTTGTGCAGTTCCACCAAAATCAACCAAATTCGCTCGGCACCTCCTTTCTTGTGGTGGAAATGAATGATTTGATGTATTCCTGAACATTTTGTGCAGTTCCCATTGAAATCAAGCTGAGCACCCCTGTTTGCAAAAATACAAAAAAGTTATTAGTATAAAGCAAATTTTACTATGAATTGATAGTTTAAACAGACACCTACATGGTCCATGTAGAGCACACTTTTAGAAAAATGGAACTCACCGGAAAGAATCCTAGTACAACATTGTACTCGCGCATCACAGCAAGAAAATGGAGATTTGTCAGTCCTTCTGAGCTGAAGTTAGTTTGGTCTTGTGGGGGGTAATGTAACCATCCTTCAACTGATCCTTCTGATGAGAAGATAGACAGGGCTTCTTCATCCTGGCATAATCGGAACAAGTCACTTCACGTACTCCATATTCTTCTTTAGAGGAGGATGATCCTGTTGTGCAAAGACAAGAGGACAACTAAATGCTAGCATCCCTATTTGCTCGAAAAAAAAGGAAAGGAGATATTTAAAACAGCACAGATGAAGCACTTCTCAAGGACAATACCACTTTTTGATGACAGTATCTAAACAGTAGCACAACACCAATAGAGATGACAAAGCTCAATCATATGGATGAAATCAGTGGGCGAGTACCAACCTTTTTCAGGAGGCTTATTGTGTAGAGCATACAGATGAAGCACTTCTCCGGAACCATCTGTTGCTATCTACTGTGGTGGCCATGCTTACTATATACTCCTCGATTAGTTTAATGTTTCCAACATCTTCTTGTGCAGTTCCACTAAAATATATGGTATCTTCAAAGAAGATCCCTGTTTGCACAAGTAGAGATGATTACGTATTACATTAAGAGTGGCATCAAATCAGTGGCAAAACAATTGCTCGTTCTAGCCATAGCAATAAATTAAGATGCAAAACTATATCATTACTTGTGTCATCATAGTTCCAGTGCTTCATTACAGCACCGGGAGTTGATTTTTGTTTTTCTTCTGCTTGTTCTTCCCCTTCATCACTTGGTTCAATAACAGACAAGCTTCGCCTTCAATGTAAGATTTGGCATGTCGATTAGGTTGCACAAGTATAGCACTAAACAATGACATTAATTTTCCGATGAAAGTGGCAAAATACAGGCCAACAGTTGTGAAATATCCTTATCTTACCTCAATGGGATATTACGGTGCCCATACAGATTGGAAGTCTTGTCTCCATTTGTGCAGTTCACTAAAATCAAGCAACATTACCATACAAGTAGCACAACATATGAAAGCACACTGCAGAATCATGTGAAAGAAGGCTAGTACTGATCTCTCATGACGCGGAATTCAAACAACTCACAAGAAGAAGATCTGAGCCAAATTTGCCAACACGGATAGGAAGTAAGATCTCCTCTTGTACAGTTCCACTAAGATCAAGCAATTAAGAAATGTTGTCGGTGTGACATTTTGGTTGAACTACACAAAACACTCTTAAAACAAAAGTGTTTTATGCAGTGCAACAAAAGGTCACAATGGCAACGAGGTGAAGTAGATAACCATGTTTACACAGAGGTGCAAAGGAAACAACTAGTGGTCAATAACGGTGGATGACACAGAAGCCAACAAAAAGAAGCATCTACCTTATCTAAATGGGAAAGAAAGCAAGACAATAGCATTTCTCAAACTGTGGCATTGATTAATATTAACACAGAGATTATATTAACAATAAAATTCGTTAAACATGTAATTTGCTTTTAACTGTGGCATTGCATCAATTTTCCAGCGGCATTATTAGAGGGTGTTTGTTTACAGGGACATTTTGGTGGAGGGACTAAAAAAACTCCGTGTCAGTCCCATCTAAACCAAACAGGAGGGACTTTTAGGGACTAAAAGTGGGCATTTGGGACTAAAGAAAGAAGACCCCGAGGGAGAGTCTTTTTGGGACTTTTTCCAACAGTTGCCCCTGCCACGCATCGCACCTTGTCTATTAATTCATTACTAGGGGTAACATGGTCTTTTAGCATGTCATTTAATAACCTCTAGTCCATGTTTAGTCCCTGGAACCAAGCAGGTAGGGACTAGGGAGTTTTTAACCAAACAGGGCCTTAGATTAACAACAGCTAAAGAGTTGCACGGGACAGTGGACGCACCAGCACCATGTGCATCTACCGATGTACTGGGGTGATGCACAGTCTGTTGCAACAAAGAACAAACAACCAAGGATCATATTTGTGTTGGTCCCAGTTTTGTTATCTTTAGACACCTTTCCCTATGTGAGCGCAGCAAATCTAGTCCTGCTCAAACTCTACAGCCTTGTCGCCCAAAACAAAAGATCAGTTTGTTACAGATGTGCGTACTGCGTTTGTCATTGTTTTCCCTTTTCGACCAACGTAGGTGTTCGATAGCCAGTTTGTACTAGTACTTTCCCCCTTCCTTTCCTCTTTGAACCATGTCCTAGATTTATGCTATACAACTTTCCCCACTACTTTCCCCATTCCTTTCCTCTTTGAACCATGTCTTAGATTCATGTGATACAACTTTCCCCACTACTTTCCCCCTTCCTTTCCTTTTTGAACCACGTCCTAGATTCATGCTATACAACTTTTCCCACTACTTTCCCCCATTCCTTTCCTCTTTGAACCACGTCCTAGATTCATGGTATACAACTTTCCCCACTACTTTCCTGTTTGATCCAACACCTAGATTCGAGTGTAGAAGCGGAAAAAGCCCACATGCAGCTAGAGCAATGCATGTGGAATAAGTAAATTATACCTTAAGGCTCTTGGGGTGTGGTTCGGTGGGCGACTGGAGGCCGTTCGGCCCACACTATGTATGGCGGCAAAGAAGAAGGGGTCGGAGGCCCTCCCACGCCACCGCTGGGTGAAAGTGAACATCTGCGGCGGTAGTGGATTCCCTCCCTCGCCGACGGCGATAGCGTTAAGCCTCCTTCCCTTCCCGGCGGACGGATCCTGCCAGCTCTTTGACCAGCAGTGAGGGGAGAGAGAGAGGTCAACGAAGTCTTGTTTAGATCTGGAGAGGGTGAGAGAGTGTGAAGAGAGCAACTACAAGTAGACCAGCAGTGAGGGCAGAGAGAGAGGCCAACGAAGTCTTGTTTAGATCTGGAGAGGGTGACAGAGTGTGAAGAGAGCGACTACAAGCGCTGAGGCTCCAGCGTGTATATATATATACTGGAGAGAGTGTGAAGAGTGCAAACCCTAGAAAACAAGCGTCGAGGCTGCAGCTGATCATATAGCTCCGTATCCATCCATTTTTTAGCAGTCAAAGAATCCTCCTGGCACGAATTATGCTCAAGTGTAGTTATCGAACCCGAGACCTCAAGTTTGATGAGCGAACAGGCTAACCAGCTACACAACCCTCCCGTTATGTTCAACGAGAGGAAAATAACCTTTTAGACATTCCTGCATTCGTGTGACAAGCATGCCGTGTTTTTTTGTGTGGGAGTCATTGGGATTTAAATCATAATCGTGCCATGTGGCTTTGGTGGTAAGACTATCCACAGTGGTGCAGAAATAATGCAGCCTTAGTCACCTTACCTCTCTCCACGTAGTACGTTGGGTCCCACCAGTCAGAGGGTGAAACAAACAAATTCATAAGAAAAATTAAAAGCGCCAGCGGTGTATCTTACCTCACACATCTCGCTACTACTCGGGAACACTGTCCAATTGATCCCTCTATTCGCTCACGTACTATTTTAATTGAATCCTTATTATAACATGCACACAATTTTGGGCACTTGTATTCGACCTAAGTCAGTGTGCCACCGTATCTCGTACGACTCCCTCCGTCTAGGTGTAATAAGTCACGTTAGAAGGTGCAGCGGGACCAAGGTGCAAGCAGATTGGAGGAGCAGGAGAAACTTGACTGGTCATTCCTCCAATCAAAGCCCTTATTTCTGTCTCTAAACGCAACAATTAATCCAAACAATGCCGTTTTAGCTACCATGCAGGGCCACGTATTAACTCGCATGCAAGCCGACTTTGATTTCTTGACTGATCAACGTGTAGTTGCGCTCCATGCATTGGGTTTCTGGGGGAGATAACAAGGCAGAGTAAGGAGCGTTTGGTTACATTGCTTAGGCTGGTCATATTGGTGAGTAACTTGGACTAGTAACATGCATATGTTACTAGTCTATGTTACTACTACGCGAAGTTTGCCATCGGAAGCGAGCCGATCTGGCTCTCCTGAGCTAGAAGGTTTTTCTAGCCCACCCAAGCTAGCTGGCCCACAAAAGCTAACATATTTTAATAGTTCCAAACGCCTAACCTTGCCCGGCTATGCTATAAGCTGTTCTTGCTAAGGATCCAAACGCTCCCTAAGTAACGACGCTCGCTAGCAATGAGGCCAGGAGGGGATTGAGATGCGTAGTTAATGGACGACGCCTAAACATGTTGGGAATATCTGATTTCCGTAAGATGACTTAACACCTAGACAGAGGGAGTACTACTCCTCAGTCCAGGTTTGATGGAATATTCATCACCCCTTCGCTTCTTGTACATACTCCATTTGTATCTCACTTCCTGTGGCTTCGCACTCACACGATTTTCCTATTCTATGAACCTGTGTGTGCGTGTGTGTTTAACAGCATGTGTGTGTTAGAGCGAGCGACAGATCGACCTACTCCTACAGAGAGATGGTGTGTAGTGTACGATTTTAGCCGCAAGAGTCGGTGCATCCTCTCATTTCCGGGCGTCCGGTAGGGACAGGCGGACAGCTGCCACGCCCGCTCCTGACCAGCCTGGCCCACCCAAAGCCCCTCCATCGCCCGCGCGTGCTTCCTGCCCGAAACGGTCAGCGCCACTCCACAGAAACGGTGTCGCATTCATGCCCGGGCAGAGCAGACGCGACCTCTCACTGGCGCCTGCGTTGAAGGGAGAAGCGGATTCAAGAGTGATGGTTGCTTCGTCCGTCCAACTTACTACTGGGTCTATGTGATTTGACGGCTCATTGGTCATTATTACTGAGGTGGTAGGACTGCTGGATGTCCCACGCTTTCGGCGAAAGGAGGTACTACTAGATTACAATTTTCTCCATTCTTACGGCGGAGGAGTGCAAGAGCAGTGAAAACACGCAGGCTCAGTGATTACATGGCCCACCTCACACTATCACCATATTTTCTGGACACCGTGCGACACCTAACTCTTTACATAGTACTCCCTCCGTTCCTAAATATAAGTATTTGTAGATATTCCACTAGGTGGACTACATACAGAACAAAATGGATGAATCTACACTTAAAATGCATCTATATACATCCGTATGTGGTTCATGGTGAAATCTCTACAAAGACTTATATTTAGGAACGGAGGAAGTACTAGTATAGTACGTATTGTCATTTATCAGCGCGATAGTACAATGTTATGAAGCTTCCAGCTTCTGTTACATGTATCTTGCGTCCAAGGTTGCCCGTTGCAACATTTCATCAAATACAAAGGAGACTAACATGCATGCTATTGCATCTCAATGATTGACAGATCATAGCAAATATGTACTCCCTCCCTTCCAAAATAAGTGTCTCAACTTTATGCAGGGGGTGTTTGTTTCCAGGGACTTTTTAGTGTAGGGACTAGAAAAAGTCCCTCTTAGAGACTTTTTAACCAAACAGGAGGGACTACTAGGGACTAAAACTTGCTTTTTGGGACTTAATCAAGAAGACTCTCAAGGAGAGTCTTTTTTGGGACTTTTCCAACAATGCCCCTCCCTGCACCCATTGCCCCACCGCCCCATGGTGTTGTTTGGTTGTTATTTTTCTGTATAATGGTGGTAACATGGTCATTCAATAACCTCTAGGGAGGGACTAGGGACTTTTTAGTCCCTGAAAACAAACAAGGAGGGACTTTTTAAGAGTAGGGACTTTTTAGTTGGGACTAGAAAAAGTCCTAGGACTTATGAACCAAACAGGGCCTCAATATGGACTACATACGGAGCAAAATGAGTGAATCTACACTCTAAAATACTTCGATATACAACAGTGTTTGGAGTATGTACTAGTAGTTCATATTGAAATCTACTCAAGGATATATATATTCCAAACAATATGATAATCTCTCTAACCAAGGTAGTAGGGACGAGGAGTAAACAGAGGGAGTAGTAAAAATTTCTCCTTGTCCTGCGAGCCACCGCGCGCGTGGGCGAGGGAGCGGGCGTAAGGAGTACAGTACTACTAGTAGTAAGTAAGCTTCACCTCATCCTGTGAGCCACCGCGCCCGTGGGTGGGGGAGACGGTGTACTAAGCAAGCTTCTCCTTGTTCTGCGAGTTGACGGGACACATCAAAAGTACTCCAGTGTATAGAGCCTTGCCTCTAAGGTAGGCCCCACATGGTTTGCCTCTTTTTTAACATAACGCGTCAAGTCACAATTTGTTTGTTCACCCGTGGTAGACGATCCTCCCTCCATCTAGTGAACAACCAGTACACATGTCAAATTACCACGTGGGCTGCCTTTTCATACAGAAATGAGCTCCACCATGTACCCGCGCGGGTGTGGTTGGGAAAGAGACGGGAGTACGTGCGCCGTGCGTGCACCTCTTATCTTCGTGCATGTCCCCCACCTACGTGGGTGTGTGTGAGAGATACAAACCTAGACAAATGGCTTGTGCGTTCATGAGTGTTTTTTGTTTTGGGGGGGAGGTTGATTTCGTGAATGTGTTTGTGGCAATATGTGTCGATGACATCTCAAAAAAATTGCATGCAATGTGTGTGAAATGGAGGCCTATCCATATCATATATAGAGGGCCAGATGATCCACGAGAAGAGAGGGAGGGGTCATAGATATCGATAGAGTCGAAGAGAGGATCAAGTGGGTGGGTGAGAGATCGATGAAGAGAGCCATCGAAATTGTGTGTGTGTGTGTGTGCAAGTCAAAGATATAGGGCGACTGACCTACCGGAACGTCAGAGGGTACAGGTCAAGTTTGTGTGTGGCAGGGAGACATGACTAGAGCACTCGATGTATCGGTGTGTGGGGGGGAGGGGGTGGGGGAGGGGTAGGCAGAGGCCTAACTATAGAGGTAGAACGACTTGTATATGTGTTGACTGAAGGACGGGAAATAGGATGGGACAGAGAGGGAGAGGAGTGAGGGAGGGAGGGAGAGGGGTAGAGTGCTGGATGGGTGATGGAGTTGCTTCTCGAAGATGGTGGGAGAGGCCTACTAGACAAACTGAGGGTGGAACTGCAATATTATCAATAAGAGTGGGGATGTGTTTCTGTGTGTGCCTGTGCGTGATAGATCTGTCGGGATGCATCCATGGATGATGAAGGGGAACCATGTGTTTGGTAAGCAAACCTAACTAGATCGGTAGATCAATTGTTGTTTGTCGGAGGAAGGGAGAGACATAACTAATGAGGTAGATCGATCGACGCGTGGGGAAAAACGAGTTATAAGGACCTAGCTAGCCATATGTATAGCGGGAGATCGGTCAGTGTACATCCATTTGTTAGAGGCAAATAAGGCCCGGTGAGACAGATAGACAGAGAGAATGGAGCTAGGAGGTGGTGCGAGAGGCCCAGCTAGTAGCTAGATAGGCGAGGAGTGTGCGGTTGTGAGATCGATGAAAAGAGGGGCGAGAGTTTACATGTGTGTGGGACCGTATGAGAGACACGAGGAAAGGACACATAAAGGAGGAGATTGAAGGTGCGTGTGTATGTTGTAGGCAGACATCACTGGAGAGGTTTATCGATCGGTGTGTGTCGGAAAGGAGTTGTGGAGACTGTGGGAGAACGACCTAAAGAAAAAAATGAATGTGCGCGATGGATAGAATGCTGAGGGAGGGGGAGGGCGAGGAGGGCGTGTGCATGCACGAGAGAAAGTTAGTGGTAGCTACAAAGGTTAGAGGATTGTGTGGGTGTAAGAGACTAACAAAGATCATAATTTGATATGAAAGTGCATTCATATATTTGAATAGGAGATCATAGTGTTTTAAACATATGCATGCATGAATATAGCGGTGATACGTGTGTTGTGGTTTTGCACATGTTATACCATAATGTGATAATGCATGGCGTTTGCAACTCACAGCTAAATGTCGAACAATCTAAACCATACTATACATCGAACAATCTCACATTTTATTTGAATTTGTGATAATGTGTGGCGTTTGCAGCTTACAACTAAATATCGAATAATCTAAACAATACTATGTATCGAACATTCTCACATTTTATTTGAATTTGTGGTAATGTGTGGTGTTTGCAACTCACATCTAAATACTTGTAGGCGTAGGGGGCGGGGAACCATACATAATGTGATAAACACATTATACATATGAGATATGGTTTAGATTATGAAGATCTAGCTAGAGCTTGAAATGTACTATGATTTGAAATCAACATAAAGTGGATTCAAAAAATCAAGTTCGAGTTCATATAGTACACATAGTTCATATGTAACTCGAGACTAATCATGTGGTGTGCTATGAAGATAATACACAAATGATGGTTTAACTTGACAATAATGATGATTGTAGATCTTATTAAAATAGAGAAACGAATTCAAATGCTTTGACTTCACAACAATCACTATTGTAGATCTTATTCAAATAGAGAAACGAATTCAAATTTAGTTCATATTGAAGCGGTAGTATATACGTTTGGAATGCACTAAAACGTTCATTTGAGTAGTAGGTTGCATGCATTATACACGTAGCGAAATATTTTAATTGAACATAACATGAATTCAAAGTTTTGAATGACATTTCTAGTGCGAATTGATTTGGTACAGTACACGTTAGGCTTGTCCGGAAATTTCAACCCGCGCCTTGTTAGCCCGAAACATTTAAGATATATCTTTGTCTCGTTGTGCTCCGACAACACCCTCCATCTCAACCCGCGCCTTGCTATTCCAAAATTACAACGCGTGCGAAAACTCCCACCTCCTGTGAAATCCCGACACGTGAAATGCCCATGATACCCCTGAACTGAAAGAACCGCCTCAAATTGGTGGGGTACTTTCGTAACTTACCCCACATTTCGGACAAGCGCGTCCCTAAGCCATGGTTCCCCACTCCCATCCCATCTGTCCACCCATTCGTACACCGAGGCCGGGAAAACCCACGAAGCCCCACACCCTCCTCCGTCCGCCACCCAGGTGGAGCCTCTTCCCCGACGACGTCGTCCATAGCAACACCTCGACGTCCCTCATTGATACGTCCATTTTGCATCATGCTTTTATATTGATATTTATTGCATTATGGGCTGTTATTACACATCATGTCACAATACTTATGCCTATTCTCTATTATTTTACTAGGTTTACATAAAGAGGGAGAATGCCGGCAGTTGGAATTCTGGGCTGGAAAAGGAGCAAATATTATAGACCTATTCTGTGCAACTCCAAAAGTCCTGAAACTCCACGGAAGTTATTTTTGGAAATAATAAAAAAATACTGAGCGAAGAAAATACCAGAGGGGACCCACAACCTAGGCACGAGGGTGGGGGCGCCCTACCCCCCTGGGCGCGCCCCCTGCCTCGTGGGCCCCCTGGTGGCCCTCCAGTGCCTACCTTCTGCTATATGAAGTCTTTCGTCCGAGAAAAATCATAAGCAAGCTTTCGGGACGAGACTCCGCCGCCACAAGGCGGAACCTTGGCGTAACCAATCTAGGGCTCTGGCGGAGCTATTCTGCTGGGGACACTTCCCTCCGGGAGGGGGAAATCATCGCCATCGTCATCACCAACGCTCCTCTCATCGAGAGGGGGCCAATCTCCATCAACATCTTCACCAGCACCATCTCCTCTCAAACCCTAGTTCATCTCTTGTATCCAATTCTTGTCTCTAAGTATGAGATTGGTACCTGTAGGTTGCTAGTAGTGTTGATTACTCCTTGTAGTTGATCCTAGTTTGTTTATTTGGTGGAAGATCATATGTTCAGATCCATTATGCATATTAATACCCCTCTGATTATGAACATGAATATGCTTTGTGAGTAGTTACGTTTGTTCCTGAGGACATGGGAGAAGTCTTGCTATTAGTAGTCATGTGAATTTGGTATTCGTTCGATATTTTGATGAGATGTATGTTGTCTCTCCTCTAGTGGTGTTATGTGAACGTCGACTACATGACACTTCACCATTGTTTGGGCCTAGAGGAAGGCATTGGGAAGTAATAAGTAGATGATGGGTTGCTAGAGTGACAAAAGCTTAAACCCCAGTTTATGCGTTGCTTCGTAAGGGGCTGATATGGATCCACATGTTTCATGCTATGGTTAGGTTTACCTTAATACTTCTTTTGTAGTTGCAGATGCTTGCAATAGGGGTTAATCATAAGTGGGATGCTTGTCCAAGTAAGGACAGCACCCAAGCACCGGTCCACCCACATATCAAATTATCAAAGTACCGAACGCGAATCATATGAACGTGACGAAAACTAGCTTGACGATAATTCCAATGTGTCCTCGGGAGTGCTTTTCTCTATATAAGAGTTTGTCCAGGCTTGTCCTTTTCTACAAAAAGGATTGGTACATCTTGCTGCACTTTGTTTACTTTTTTTGGTTACCCGTTACAAATTACCTTATCACAAAACTATCTGTTATCGATAATTTCAGTGCTTGCAGAGAATACCTTGCTGAAAACCGCTTATCATTTCCTTCTGCTCCTCGTTGGGTTCGACACTCTTACTTATTGAAAGGACTACGATAGATCCCTTATATTTGTGGGTCATCAAGACTCTTTTCTGGCGCCGCTGCCGGGGAGTGTAGCGCCTTTGGTAGGTGGAATTTGGTAAGGAAAAATTTATATGTGTGCTGAAATTTACTGTCACTTGTTACTATGGAAAGTAATCCTCTGAGGGGCTTGTTCGGGGTATCTTCACCTCGACCAGTAGAGAAAAGAGTTGCTCCTCAACCTACTGAACCTACTGAAAATGAAAATGTCTACTTTGAAATTCCTTCAGGTATGACAGAAAATCTGCTAGCTAATCCTTTTGTAGGAGACGGAACATTACATCCTGATGAGCACCTAATCTATGTCGATGAAGTTTGTGGATTATTTAAGCTTGCAGGTATGCCCGATGATGTTATCAAGAAGAAGGTCTTCCCTTTATCTTTGAAGGGAGATGCATTGACATGGTATAGGATATGTGATGATATGGGATCATGGAACTACAAACGATTGAAATTGGAATTTCATCAGAAGTTTTATCCTATGCATCTTGTTCATCGTGATCGTAATTATATATATAATTTTTGGCCTCGCGAAGGAGAAAGCATCGCTCAAGCTTGGGGGAGGCTTAAGTCAATGTTATATTCATGCCCCAATCATGAGCTCTCAAGAGAAATGATTATTCAAATTTTTTATGCTCGGCTTTCTGACAACAATCACACCTTGCTCGATACTTCTTGTACTGGTTCTTTTATGATGAAGAGTATTGAATTCAAATGGAATTTATTGGAAATAATTAAATGCAACTCTGAAGATTGGGATCTCGACGATGGTAAGGAGTCAGGTATAACACCTAAGTTTTATTGTGTTAAATCTTTTATGGATACCGATGTTTTCCGTGAATTTAGCACTAAATATGGACTTGACTCTAAGATAGTAGCTTCTTTCTGTGAATCATTTGCTACTCATGTTGATCTCCCTAAGGAGAAGTGGTTTAAATATCATCCTCCCATAGAAGTAAAAGTAGTTGAACCTATTAAAGTTGAAGAAAAGACTATCACTTATAATGATCATGTTGTTCCTACTGCTTATGTTGAGAAACCACCTTTCCCTGTTAGGATAAAGGATCATGCTAAAGCTTCCACTGTTGTTCGTATAAGCAATATTAGAACTTATACTCCTCCTGAACAAGTTAAAGTTGAACCTAATATTGCTATGGTTAAAGATCTCTTGGCTGATAATACTGATGGGCATGTTATTTACTTCTGTGATGAGACTGCTAGAATTGCTAAACCTGGTGCTAAAAATAAACATAGACCTGTAGTAGGCATGCCTGTTATTTATGTTAAAATAGGAGATCATTGCTATCATGGCTTGTGTGATATGGGCGCTAGTGCTAGTGCAATACCTATTGACTTATACAAAGAAATTATGCATGATATTGCACCCGTTGAGTTAGAAGAAATTGATGTCACCATTAAGCTTGCCAATAGAGATACTATTTCACCAATTGGGATTGTTAGAGATGTTGAAGTCTTGTGTGGGAAAACTAAATATCCAGCTGATTTTCTTGTTCTTGGTTCCCCACAAGATAGCTTTTGTCCCATTATATTTGGTAGACCCTTCTTAAACATTGTTAATGCTAAGATAGACTGCGAAAAGGATGTTGTTACTATTGGTCTAGGTGATATGTCTCATGAGTTTAACTTTTCTAAATTTCGTAGACAACACCGTGAAGAGGAATTGCCTAGTAAGGATGATATTATTAGTCTTGCTTCTATTGTTGTGCCTCCTAATGATCCTTTAGAACAATATTTGCTAGACCATGAAAATGATATGTTTATGAATGAAAGAAGGGAAATAGATGAAGTATTCTTTAAAAAGGGACCTATTCTGAAACACAACTTGCCTGTTGAAATCCTAGGGGATCCTCCTCCACCCAAGGGTGATCCTGTGTTTGAGCTTAAACCATTGCCTGATACCCTTAAATATGCTTATCCTGATGAAAAGAAGATATATCCTGTTATTATTAGTGCTAACCTTTCAGAGAAGGAGGAAGAAAAATTATTGAAAACTCTGAAGAAGCACCGTGCTGCTATTGGATATACTCTTGATGATCTTAAGGGCATTAGTCCCACTCTATGTCAACACAAAACAAATTTGGAGAAAGATGCTAAACCAGTTATTGATCATCAATGACGGCTGAATCCTAAGATGAAAGAAGTGGTAAGAAAGGAAATACTAAAGCTCCTTGAGGCAGGTATAATCTATCCCGTTGCTGATAGTCAGTGGGTAAGTCCTGTCCATTGTGTCCCTAAGAAGGGAGGTATTACTGTCATTCCTAATGATAAAGATGAATTGATTTCGCAAAGAATTATTACAGGTTATAGGATGGTAATTGATTTCCGCAAATTAAACAAAGCTACTAAAAAGGATCATTACCCCTTGCCATTCATTAATCAAATGCTAGAAAGATTATCCAAACACACACATTTTTTCTTTCTAGATGGTTATTCTAGTTTCTCTCAAATACCTGTGTCAGCTGATGATCAAGCAAAGACCACATTTACTTGCCCTTTTGGTACTTTTGCTTATAGACGTATGCCTTTTGGTTTATGTAATGCACCTGCTACCTTTCAAAGATGCATGATGGCTATATTCTCTGATTTTTGTGAAAATATTTGTGAGGTTTACATGGACGATTTCTTCGTCTATGGATCCTCTTTTGATGATTGCTTGAGCAACCTTGATCGAGTTTTGCAAAGATGTGAAGAGACTAGCCTTGTCTTGAATTGGGAGAAGTGCCACTTTATGGTTAATGAAGGTGTCTTGGGGCATAAAATTTCTGAAAGAGGTATTGAAGTTGATAAAGCTAAAGTTGATGCTATTGAAAAGATGCCGTGTCCCAAGGACATCAAAGGTATAAGAAGTTTCCTTGGTCATGCCGGCTTTTATAGGAGGTTCATTAAGGACTTCTCAAAAATTTCTTGGCCTCTGACTAATCTATTACAAAAAGATATACCATTTGTCTTCGATGATGATTGTGTAGAAGCATTTGAGATACTTAAGAAAGCATTGATTTCTGCACCTATTGTTCAGCCACCTGACTGGAATTTACCTTTTGAAATTATGTGTGATGCTAGCGATTATGCGGTAGGTGCTGTTCTAGGACAAAGAGTTGATAAGAAATTAAATGTTATTCAATATGCTAGTAAAACTCTAGACAGTGCTCAGAGAAATTATGCTACTACTGAAAAGGAATTCTTAGCGGTTGTATTTGCTTGTGATAAGTTTAGACCTTATATTGTTGATTCTAAAGTAACTATTCACACTGATCATGCTGCTATTAAATATCTTATGGAAAACAAAGATGCTAAACCTAGACTTATTAGATGGGTTCTCTTGCTACAAGAATTTGATTTGCATATTATTGATAGAAAGGGAGCTGAGAACCCCATTGCAGACAACTTGTCTAGGTTAGAGAATGTTCTTGATGAGCCACTACCTATTGATGATAGCTTTCCTGATGAACAATTAAATGTCATAAATGCTTCTCGTACTGCTCCATGGTATGCTGATTATGCTAATTACATTGTTGCTAAATTTATACCACCTGGTTTCACATACCAACAAAAGAAAAAGTTTTTCTATGATTTAACACATTACTTCTGGGATGACCCACATCTTTATGAAGAAGGAGTAGATGGTGTTATTAGACGTTGTGTACCTGAGCATGAACAGGAACAGATCCTACGCAAGTGTCACTCCGAGGCTTATGGAGGACACCACGCTGGAGACAGAACTGCACATAAGGTATTGCAATCCAGTTTTTATTGGCCTACTCTCTTCAAGGATGCCCGTAAATTTGTCTTATCTTGTGATGAATGTCAAAGAGTTGGTAATATTAGTAGACGTCAAGAAATGCCTATGAATTATTCACTTGTTATTGAACCATTTGATGTTTGGTGCTTTGATTATATGGGACCGTTTCCTGCCTCTAATGGATATACACATATTTTAGTTGATGTTGATTATGTTACTAAGTGCGTAGAAGCTATTCCAACTAGTAGTGATGATCATAACACTTCTATTAAGATGCTTAAAGAAGTTATTTTTCCGAGGTTTGGAGTCCCTAGATATTTAATGACTGATGGTGGTTCACATTTTATTCATGGTGCTTTTCGTAAAATGCTTGCTAAGTATGATGTTAATCATAGAATTGCATCTCCTTATCACCCACAGTCTAGTGGTCAAGTAGAATTGAGTAATAGAAAACTCAAATTAATTTTGCAAAAGACTGTTAATAGATCTAGAAAGAATTGGTCCAAGAAACTTTATGATGCATTATGGGCCTATAGAACTGCATATAAAAATCCTATGGGTATGTCTCCGTATAAAATGGTTTATGGAAAAGCATGTCATTTACCTCTCGAACTAGAACATAAGGCATATTGGGCTATGAAAGAACTCAATTATGATTTCAAACTTGCCGGTGAGAAGAGGGTATTTGACATAAGCTCACTTGATGAATGGAGAACCCAAGCCTATGAGAATGCCAAGTTGTTTAAAGAAAAAGTTAAAAGATGGCATGACAAAAGGATACAAAAGCGTGAGTTTAATGTAGGTGATTATGTATTGCTATACAACTCTCGTTTAAGATTTTTTTGTAGGAAAACTTCTCTCTAAATGGGAAGGTCCTTACGTTATCGAGGAGGTCTATCGTTCCGGTGCCATAAAAATGAACAACTTCGAAGGCACAAATCCGAAGGTGGTGAACGGTCAAAGAATCAAACAATATATCTCAGGTAATCCTATAAATGTTGAAACTAATGTTATTGAAACCATGACACCGGAGGAATACATAAGAGACACTTTCCAGAACGTTTCAGACTCCGAAAAGGAATAGGTATGTGGTACGGTAAGTAAACCGACTCCAAAACAGTTCCAATGGCAATTTTTCTTTGTTTTGGAATATTTAGAAAAATAGGAAAATAAGAAGCAGTCCGGGAAGGACACGAGGCCTCCATGAGGGTGGAGGGCGCGCCCCCTGCCTCCTGGGCACCTCGTGCACTCTTCGGACTCCGTTTTTCTTGCACGATACGTATTTTGGTCGGTAAAAATTCATTATATAATCTCCCGAAGGTTTTGACTCCCGTATCACGCAATTATCCTCTGTTCTTGTTTCGAGCTGTTTTCTATCAGGGTTGTCAAGGCCAGGCATCATGTCGTCCCCCTCCTCCAACAATGGTGACAACGATGCTTGGCTAATGAAGATAGAGCTGAAGAGGGAAGAACCCATGGAGATCAACAAGGATGAAAGGATCAAGAAGGCCACGGAGGACCAAGCTCCGGCAGCAGAAGACATCCTTCAACTTGATCACAATCTTCTTACCCCAACTAAGATCAAAGCTTTCAAGATGATTGATTTAGATCGTATACAAAACAAGTATCTCACACGTGAAAATATTTTGTTGAAGGAGCATATCATCGCACTCAAGAGCATTATCTGCAAGTTGGAGGACCTCTTACGCTTGATGTGCGACTATCCATCATCACCTCCACCTTCTTCACCAGCAAGAGAGACATAATCACATGGGTATGGGCACTCCCCTTGGCAACTACCAAGCTTGGGGGGGTGCCCTGGTATCGTATCACCATCACACTCATATCTTTACCGTTTTTCTTAGTTCGATCCTTTTAGTAATATCTTGATCTAATAGAATAAAGTTTTAGTATGATCTAGTTTTGAGTTTTGCTTTATGATCCCTCTATGTAATCGAGTCCGTGAGCTATATATAATAAAGATTAGTGTTGAGTCAAGGGCTTGATTATTTTACCATGATCTTGAGGGAATAAAAGAAAAGAGAAAAGAATAAAAAGAAACAAAGAGATCATATTGATCTTATGGAGAGTAATAACTTCACATATAAAGAGTATGATGATTAAAAGTTGTTGAGAGTTGACAAACATAGTTTTGGTCATCGTTGCAATTAATAGGAAGTAATAAAGAAGGAGAGGTTTCACATATAAATGTACTATCTTGGACATCTTTTATGATTGTGAGCACTCATTAAAGTATGACATGACTAAAGAGTTTATGTTGGAAAAGGAAGACAATGTAATGGGTTATGTTTTCTTATATCTGAGATAAAGTATATTGTCATGGATCATCCAACATGTGGAGTTTTCCTTTCCCCCTCATGCTAGCCAAATTCTTTGCACCAAGTAGAGATACTACTTGTGCCTCCAAATATCCTTAAACCAAGTTTTGCCATGAGAGTCCACCATACCTACCTATGGATTGAGTAAGATCCTTCAAGTAAGTTGTCATCGGTGCAAGCAATAAAAAATTGCTCTCTAAATATGTATGATTGATTAGTGTGGAGGAAATAAGCTTTATACGATCTTGTGATGTGGAAGAAATAAAAGCGACGGACTGCATAATAAAGGTCCACATCACAAGTGGCAATATAAAGTGACGTTCTTTCGCATTAAGATTTTGTGCATCCGACCCTGAAAGCGCATGACAACCTCTGCTTCCCTCTGCGAAGGGCCTATCTTTTACTTTTATCTCTTACCCTTATGCAAGAGTCATGGTGATCTTCACCTTTCCTATTTTTCATTTTATCCTTTGGCAAGCACAATGTGTTGGAAAGATCCTGATATATATATCCAATTGGATGTAAGTTAGCATGAACTATTATTGTTGACATTGCCCTTGAGGTAAAAGGTTGGGAGGCGAAACTATAAGCCCCTATCTTTCTCTGTGTCCAATTAAAACTCCGTAACCATAAGTATCGCGTGAGTGTTAGCAATTGTGAAAGACTAAATGATAGTTCAGTATGTGAACTTGCTGAAAAGCTCTTACATAGACTCTTTCCGATGTTATGATAAATTGCAATTGCTTCAATGACTGAGATTATTGTTTGTTAGTTCTCCATAAAGTTTCTGATTCATACTTGACATTGTGAATAGATTATTACTTGAGCATAAGAAATCATATGGCAATATCCATATATGTGGTTGTTATAAGAATGATCATGATGACACCTCTACCTCTAAACATGTGGTCATATTTATCGTTATCGGCTTCCGCTTGAGGACAAGCGAGGTCTAAGATTGGGGGAGTTGATACGTCCATTTTGCATCATGCTTTTATATCGATATTTATTGCATTATGGGCTGTTATTACACATTGTGCACAATACTTATGCCTATTCTCTCTTATTTTACTAGGTTTACATAAAGAGGGAGAATGCCGGCAGCTGGAATTCTGGGCTGGAAAAGGAGCAAATATTCGAGACCTATTCTACGCAACTCCAAAAGTCCTGAAACTCCACGGAAGTTATTTTTGGAAATAATAAAAAATACTGAGCGAAGAAAATACCAGAGGGGACCCACACCCTGGGCACGAGGGTGGGGGCGCGCCCTACCCCCCTGGGCGCGCCCCCTACCTCGTGGGCCCCCTGGTGGCCCTCCGGTGCCTATCTTCTGCTATATGAAGTCTTTCGTCCGAGAAAAAATCATAAGCAAGCTTTCGGGACGAGACTCCGCCGCCATGAGGCGGAACCTTGGCGGAACCAATCTAGGGCTCTAGCGGAGCTGTTCTGCCGGGGACACTTCCCTCCGGGAGGGGAAATCATCGCCATCGTCATCACCAACGCTCCCCTCATCGGGAGGGGGCCAATCTCCATCAACATCTTCACCAGCACCATCTCCTCTCAAACCCTAGTTCATCTCTTGTATCCAGTTCTTGTCTCTAAGTCTGAGATTGGTACCTATAGGTTGCTAGTAGTGTTGATTACTCCTTGTAGTTGATGCTAGTTGGTTTATTTGGTGGAAGATCATATGTTCAGATCCATTATGCATATGAATACCCCTCTGATTATGAACATGAATATGCTTTGTGAGTAGTTACGTTTGTTCCTGAGGACATGGGAGAAGTCTTGCTATTAGTAGTCCTGTGAATTTGGTATTCGTTCGATATTTTGATGAGATGTATGTTGTCTCTCCTCTAGTGGTGTTATGTGAACGTCGACTACATGACACTTCACCATTGTTTGGGCCTAGAGGAAGGCATTGGGAAGTAATAAGTAGATGATGGGTTGCTAGAGTGATAGAAGCTTAAACCCTAGTTTATGTGTTGCTTCGTAAGGGGCTGATTTGGATCCACATGTTTCATGCTATGGTTAGGTTTACCTTAATACTTCTTTTGTAGTTGCGGATGCTTGCAATAGGGGTTAATCATAAGTGGGATGCTTGTCCAAGTAAGGACAGCACCCAAGCACCGGTCCACCCACATATCAAATTATCAAAGTACCGAACGCGAATCATATGAACGTGATGAAAACTAGCTTGACGATAATTCCCATGTGTCCTCGGGAGCGCTTTTCTCTATATAAGAGTTTGTCCAGGCTTGTCCTTTGCTACAAAAAGGATTGGGCCATCTTGCTGCAGTTTATTTACTTTTGTTACTTGTTACCCGTTACAAATTACCTTATCACAAAACTATCTGTTACCGATAATTTCAGTGCTTGCAGAGAATACCTTGCTGAAAACCGCTTATCATTTCCTTCTGCTCCTCATTGGGTTCGACACTCTTGCTTATCGAAAGGACTACGATAGATCCCCTATACTTGTGGGTCATCACTCATCCACCGTACCGGATGAGGATCCGTTGTCGATCTGGTCCTCCCGCCGGTTCAGCCACCCCGTCCTCCACCTCCAAGGAGCCGCCCCGACATTCCCCTCATCTTTCGCGCCACCTCCATTCCCACACTGCCGTCTTCACCTGCACCACCGGAAGAGCATCATCATCACCATTTCCTCGGATGAAGTTGCGGCCTAATCGGCGCCACCAAAGAGGTTGTACACTAATCGCCGCATTTTCTTCTTGATTCGATTTCACGGTGCTGCCGGCGCTCGATCCCGAGCCGACACGGCGCGGCTCCATCCACGGCAGTGTCGCCGGCCACTTCCTCCACGGCGTCGCTCCCTCGGCGGCGACGTCCACATCAGTAGGAGTTGTTGCTGCTTTAGATCTCGCTCGCGCTGCTGCTCTGCTCTTGCTCTCGGTCCCCTGCCTTGTCTGCTCTTGCTCTTGCTCGCGCTGCTGCTCTCGCTCTTGCTCTTGCTTGCGATTCTGCTCCGATTTAGCTACACTTCAGTCGACTGAATCGACTTTTGGGTCAGTCAATTTTCAGGGGGTGGGGGGGCTTGCCGGAGTTAAGGAAGAACCAGCCGCAGCGGGGAGGGGGGCTCGCCGGAGAGGTACCCCACTATCTATCTTAGGGTTCATGGTGGGGGCGGTGGTGGGGCGGTGGCGTGGGGATCGCCGAAGAAAAAGCTCGGCAAGGGGGGGCTAGAGGGATGGCAGGGGCGGCGGCGGACCGGCGGTGGGGAGTGTTTTCAGGGCGGACGGGGCGGCGCACCGCCGGCCGCGTGCGGCGGGGGCGGCTGTTTGGCTGGTGGTGGCTGGCGGCTCAGGGGGTGGAGGTTGAAGATGAACTGCAGGCCCTTGATTTCGTATCCAACGGCTACAAAATCGACTGACCAGAGATGAAAAAGTCAGTCGACTGACGTGTAGCCTCACCTCTAGTGCGTTCAGTTTCGATAGTAAAATTCAGTTTCGACAGCAAAATTCTGTTTCGACAGTTAAGTTCAGTTTCGACAGTTAAATTCAGTTTCGACAGTTAAGTTCAGAGATGAGCGGCTGATGTATTTTACATCTAGAACTTTGTGGTTATGTATTTTACGTCATCTATTGGAGATGCTATTAGAATTCCACTCAGGTTAACGTTGTCCCTCTTGTCCTGCTTCAGCCTCGGCGTCGTACAACTCACCGGAGCTGCTCCAACGATGAAACCCTCCATCACAGCGGAGCAGTACCTCGGGCTCCATCTCTAGACGCCTAAGATCTTCTTCACCTCCTCCGACAGCCAAGTCAGCCGGAGCATCCTCACCGGCCAACCCAATCACGCTGAGATCGACATGGCTTCGCCAAAGAGGTTGTACACTTGTTGCATCTCTTTTTTACTCTACATGTTATATATATTGTCCACTGAGCACACGGAGTAATGGGAAATATGATTATTTTATCCTACTATATGACAAGCAGTGAGGTACCAGGCAACTTAGCTATCCATGATGGACTCTCTTGAATGCCATCATTATTTATCTCTGTGCGTTTGAGTTGTGCATTTGTCGATGGCCCTGGGAGCTGAGCTAGTAGAGTAGTGGCCTGGGTCCAAAGTAATAGAAGTAGCACAAAAACATTTTTTTAGTGTAGGCTTTTCCTTGCTCAAGCCTGCCTCCTAGAATCGCCAGTGCTTGAAAGGAAAAGTGAATGAAAAACATAGGAATTGGAAAGTTTCCTATGGTACTACTTTTCATGAATTTGGTGCAAAGGAATGGAGCAAAGGAAAACTGTAGGATTTGTTCCTTTAGTGTCTCCTTGAAAGAAAAACCATAGGAATTTTAATTTCCACTTGTCCTCCTTTTCAAATTCCTATTCATCAAGCACAAGACTAAGAGATAGTAGAATAATAACATTATAACCGTACATTTTCTTGTGGTTTGACTTAATCTCACCATGCTTCTTTGCATCCTGTGTTCTTCCAATTCTTGTGAACCAAACACCCAGATTGGCAGAAATCATGTGTTTTTAAATTCTCTATTTTGCACGTGCATTCCTATCATATTCCTATCTATTTCCTATCCATGCATTGTTAGAATCCTCAAATTCAAACAAGCCCTTACACAATTACTTCTGTTACAGATATGTGTCAAAGAAAACCTTGTGTGGTTTGTCCTACTCCTGCGGTGCTGTATTCCACCCCAGCTCAGCTGCTCCAACGACGGAAGGGTTCACCACAGCAGGGATCCGCTCTCCAGACTGTCTTTCGCCGCCTTAGATCTTCTTCCCCGCCGCCGGCAGCCACGACAACTACATTACCATCATCAACTTAGCAGATGACCTTGAGGACTACACGGGTCCGCAAGAGAGGTCGCACTCTCTCGTGTCTGCTTACGTTATGCATCGCTTAATATGATGACATGCTACTTTATCGTCGTGTTCACCTATTAGACTCCGAGTCGGGTCCAAACTTATGCTGAAACTTGAGTTTTTAAATGGTTGTGGGGTACATATTGGGGCAGCAATCAGTACTATCTGTCTACTATCTGGTTAATCTCGGGTGTCTACTATGAGTTTCATGTTGGGTGCAAACAAACATTAAAGGAGCCATTATCTGTATTTTTTAACTAAAGCTATTATCTGCCTGCTATCATTGGTTTTGGGTGTATCCATAGTTTGCTACCATCACTCTGGATTTGTGCATGCACTCCTTACATAATCTCACTATGTTTTATTCCTATGCATGTCAGTTATTGTACACAATGGAACTGAACATGTAGAGCAAAAGAAACGAGCCTTGCGTGGCAATAAAATTTCATGCAGACGTCGCTCCATGGTGGGCACAAAGGCAGCCCCCCTCCACCCATTTTGGATCGTAATCAAGAGGAAGATAACTGTTCTGAGGGGGATTCAGAAGCAGAAGACCACTCCTATTTACCCCATGAGGTCTTCGCTCTAACATGGCATGCTGATGTTGGTAATATCATGCATATGGTGCCTTGCATTGCTTACTGTATACATCAAAGATGTCATCTGCCTAGTTTAGGCATGCTTTGTGTCAATGCCATCTGTTTAGTTTCTTTATCGTATATGTGAATCATTCAATGCCATCTTGTTTAGCCAGGCATCATATATGTGAATTTTGCAATGCCACCCTGGTTAGCCAGTCATCTTATATGTGAATTATATCATGACATCATTTTTTTATTACGTGTTAAATTTGTCAACAATTTTAGTACATTCAATTACTCTTCCTGTGCATCAGCCATTCGGCACGGTCATGGAAAAATCTGGAGTGGAAACAAGGTCTTCAGAGCAGACAATGCTATCTGACGAAGCGTATGTCTTGCTGGTTACAGATAGCTCCTCAGAGGAGGATTTAGAGACAGATGACCAGTCCTATCCCCCCCCCCCCGAGGTTCATGCTCTAACTTGGCAGGGTTATGTTGCTCATATCGTGTGTATGGTATCTTGCATTGCTATGTCATTTGCTTAGTTTAGACATGCTTTGTGTGAATGCCACATGATTAGTGTCTAATTACCATATATGTGAATTATGCAATGCCATCTTTTTGCAAGACATTATATATGTGAATTATGCAATGCTATCTTGTTGCAAGGCATTATATATGTGAATTATGCAATGCCATGCTGTTTAGCCAAGCGTCATCTATGTGAATTATATCATGTCGTCCTTTTTTTGTATTTCTCATTGCATTTGTCGACAATGTTTGTATATTCAACTGCTCTTCCTGTGCATCAGCCATTTGAATTGGTGATGGAGAAATCTGGAGTGAAAACAAGGTCTTCAGAGCAGACAATGCTACCTACTAAAGTAGATATCTTGCTGGTTACAGATGGCTCTTCAGGGGAGGATTCAGAGGCAGATGACCAATCCTATTATCCCCCTGAGGTGTATGCTCAAACTCGGCAGGGTTATATTACTCATATCATGCATATGTTTTATTGCAATGCTTAGTTTTTACATCATATACACGATATTGAATGCCATCTCCTTAGTTGACACATCATATATGCGATTGCCCTCTGCTCACTTCCTTAGTATATAAATCATATATTTGAATTATATCATGCCATGATGTTTACATAGACAGCATGTATCTGAATTATGGCATGCCAACCCATTTTCTAAAGACATAATATAGTTATATCATCTCATCCTATTTACATAGTCATCATATTTTGAATTATGTCATTCTATCCGTGAAGTATTGTTGGGGATCGTTGCAGAAATTAAAAAAAATCTACACATCACCAAGATCAATCTATGGAGAGACTAGCAACGAGAGAGAGGGGAGTGCATCTTCATACCCTTGAAGATCGCGACGCGGAAGCGTTACAAGAACGCGGATGAGGGAGTCGTACTCGCAGCGATTCAGATCGCGGTTGATTCAGATCTAAGCACCGAACAACGGCGCCTCCACGTTCAACACACATACAGCACGGGGACGTCTCCTCCTTCTTGATCCAGCAAGGGGGAAGGAGAAGTTGGGGAAGAACTCCGGCAGCACGACGGCGTGGTGGTGGAGCTTGCAGTTCTCCGGCAGGGCTTCGCCAAGCACTACGGAGGAGGAGGAGGTGTTGGGGAGGGAGAGGGCTGCGCCAGGGGAAGGGTGCGGCAGCCCTCCCACCTTCCCTCTATTTATAGGGGCAAGGGAGAGGGGGTCGGCCCCCTCCAGATGGATCTAGAGGGGGGCGGCGGCCAAGGGGAGGTGGCTTGCCCCCCAAACCAAGGGGGGCGCCCCCTTTAGGGTTTCCTCTAAACCCTAGGCGCATGGGCCCTAGGGGGGTTTGGCGCCCAGCCCACCTAGGGGCTGGTTCCCCTCCATATTCAGCCCATAGGGCCCTCCGGGGTAGGTGGACCCACCCGGTGGACCCCTAGAACCCCTTCGGTGGTCCCGGTACAATACCGATAAACCCCCGAACACGTCCGGTGACCGAATAAGGACTTCCCATATATAAATCTTTATCTCCGGACCATTTCGGAACTCCTTGTGATGTCCGGGATCTCATCCGGGACTCCGAACAACATTCGGTAACCGCATATTAATTCCCATAACAACTCTAGCGTCACCGACCCTTAAGTGTGTAGACCCTACGGGTTCGGGAATCATGCAGACATGACCGAGACATCTCTCCGACCAATAACTAACAGCGGGATTTGGATACCCATGTTGGCTCCCACATGCTCCACGATGATCACATTGGATGAACCATGATGTCAAGGATTCAATCAATCCCGTATACAATTCCCTTTGTCAATCGGTACGTTACTTGCCCGAGATTCGATCGTCGATATTCCAATACCTCGTTCAATCTCGTTACCGGCAAGTCACTTTACTCGTTCCGTTAATGCATGATCCCATGACTAACTTCTTAGACACACTGAGCTCATTATGATGATGCATTACCGAGTGGGCCCAGAGATACCTCTCCGTCATACGAGTGACAAATCCCAGTCTCGATTCGTGCCAACCCAACAGACACTTTTGGAGATACCCGTAGCGCACCTTTATAACCACCCAGTTACGTTGTGACGTTTGGCACACCCAAAGCATTCCTACAGTATCCGGGAGTTGCACAATCTCATGGTCTAAGGAAAAGATACTTGACATTAGAAAAGCTTTAGCAAACGAACTACACGATCTTGTGCTATGCTTAGGATTGGGTCTTGTCCATCACATCATTCTCCATAATGATGTGATCCCGTTATCAATGACATCCAATGTCCATGTTCAGGAAACCGTAACCATCTATTGATCAACGAGCCAGTCAACTAGAGGCTCACTAGGGACATGTTGTGGTCTATGTATTCACACATGTATTACGATTTCCGGATAACACAATTATAGCATGAACAATAGAAAATTATCATGAACAAGGAAATATAATAATAACCATTTTATTATTGCCTCTAGGGCATATTTCCAACAGTCTCCCACTTGCACTAGAGTCAATAATCTAGTTACATTGTGATGAATCGAATACCCATAGAGTTTTGGTGTTGACCATGTTTTTCTCGTGGAAGAGGTTTAGTCAACGGATCTGCGACATTCAGGTCCGTATGCACTTTACAAATATCTATGTCTCCATCTTGAACATTTTCACGGATGGATTTGAAGCGACGCTTGATATGCCTGGTCTTCTTGTGAAACTTGGGCTCCTTGGCAAGGGCAATAGCACCAGTGTTGTCACAGAAGAGAGTCATCGGGCCCGACGCATTGGGAATAACTCCTAGGTCGGTAATGAACTCCTTCATCCAGATTGCTTCATGTGCTGCCTCCGAGGCTGCCATGTACTCCGCTTCACATGTAGATCCCGCCACGACGCTTTGCTTGCAACTGCACCAGCTTACTACCCCACCATTCAAAATATACATGTATCCGGTCTGCAACTTGGAGTCATCCAGATCTGTGTTGAAGCTAGCATCGACGTAACCCTTTACGACGAGCTCTTCGTCACCTCCATAAACGAGAAACATATCCTTAGTCCTTTTTAGGTACTTCAGGATATTCTTGACCGCTGTCCAGTGTTCCATGCCAGGATTACTTTGGTACCTTCCTACCAAACTTACGGCAAGGTTCACATCAGGTCTGGTACATAGCATGGCATACATAATAGACCCTATGGCCGAGGCATAGGGGAAGACACCCATCTTTTCTCTATATTCTGCCGTGGTCGGGCATTGAGCCGTGCTCAATCTCACATCTTGCAATACAGGCAAGAACCCCTTCTTGGACTGATCCATATTGAACTTCTTCAATATCTTGTCAAGGTATGTGCTTTGTGAAAGACCAATGAGGCGTCTTGATCTATCTCTATAGATCTTGATGCCTAATATGTAAGCAGCTTCTCCAAGGTCCTTCATTGAAAAACACTTATTCAAGTAGGCCTTTATGCTTTCCAAGAATTCTATATCATTTCCCATCAATAGTATGTCATCCACATATAATATGAGAAATGCTACAGAGCTCCCACTCACTTTGTTGTAAACACAGGCTTCTCCATAAGTCTGTGTAAACCCAAATGCTTTGATCATCTCATCAAAGCGAATGTTCCAACTCCGAGATGCTTGCACCAGCCCATAGATTGAGGGCTAGAGCTCGCATACCTTGTCAGCATTCTTAGGATCGACAAAACCTTCCGGCTGCATCATATACAATTCTTCCTTAAGGAAACCATTAAGGAATGCCGTTTTGACGTCCATTTGCCATATCTCATAATCATAGAATACGACAATTGCTAACATGATTCGGACGGACTTCAGCTTTGCTACGGGTGAGATGGTCTCATCGTAGTCAACCCCTTGAACTTGTCGATAACCCTTAGCGACAAGCCGAGCATTATAGATGGTCACATTACCATCCGCGTCTGTCTTCTTCTTAAAGATCCATTTATTTTCTATGGCTCGCTAATCATCGGGCAAGTCAGTCAATGTCCATACTTCGTTTTCATACATGGATCCTATCTTGGATTTCATGGCTTCAAGCCATTTGTCAAAATCCGGGCCCGCCATCGCTTCTTCATAGTTCGAAGGTTCACCATTGTCTAACAACATGATTTCTAGGACAGGGTTGTCGTACCACTCTGGTGCGGAATGTGTCCTTGTGGACCTACGAAGTTCAGTAGCAACTTGATCCGAAGTTTCATGATCATCATCATTAACTTCCTCTCTAGTCGGTGCATGCACCACAGAAACATCTTCCTGAGCTGCGCTACTCTCCGGTTCAAGAGGCAATACCTCATCAAGTTCTACTTTCCTCCCACTTACTTCTTTCGAGAGAAACTCTTTCTCCAGAAAGGATCCATTCTTGGCAAAAAAGACCTTGCCTTCGGATCTGAGGTAGAAGGTATACCCTATAGTTTCCTTAGGGTATCCTATGAAGACGCATTTTTCTGATTTGGGTTCAAGCTTTTCAGGTTGAAGTTTCTTGACACAAGCATCGCATCCCCAAACTTTCAGAAATGACAGCTTAGGTTTCTTCCCAAACCACAATTCATACGGTGTCCTCTCAACGGATTTCGACGGAGCCCTATTTAAAGTGAATGCGGCAGTCTCTAAAGCATAACCCCAAAATGATAGCGGTAGGTCGGTAAGAGACATCATAGATCGCACCATGTCCAACAGAGTATGATTACGACGTTCGGACACACCATTACGCTGTGGTGTTCCAGGCGGCGTGAGTTGTGAAACGATTCCCCATTTCCTTAAGTGTGTGCCAAATTTGTGACTCAAATATTCCCCTCCACAATCTGATCGTAAGAACTTTATTTTCCTGTCACGTTGATTCTCAACCTCACTCTGAAATTCCTTGAACTTTTCAAAGGTCTCAGACTTGTGTTTCATTAAGTAGACATACCCATATCTACTTAAGTCATCAGTGAGGGTGAGAACATAACGATAACCACCGCGAGCATCAACGCTCATTGGACCGCACACATCAGTATGTATGATTTCCAATAAGTTGGTTGCTCGCTCCATTGTTCCGGAGAACGGAGTCTTAGTCATTTTGCTCATGAGGCATGGTTCACACGTGTCAAATGATTCATAATCAAGAGACTCCAAAAGTCCATCTGCATGGAGTTTCTTCATGCGTTTGACACCAATGTGACCAAGGCGGCAGTGCCACAAGTATGTGGGACTATCATTATCAACCTTACATCTTTTGGCATTCACACTATGAATATGTGTAACATCACGTTCGAGATTCAATAAGAATAAACCATTGACCAGCAAGGCATGACCATAAAACATATCTCACATATAAATAGAACAACCATTATTCTCATATTTAAATGAGTAACCATCTCGCATTAAACGAGATCCAGATACAATGTTCATGCTCAAAGCTGGCACTAAATAACAATTATTGAGGTTTAAAACTATTCCCGTAGGTAAATGTAGAGGTAGCGTGCCGACGGCGATCACATCGACCTTGGAACCATTCCCGACGTGCATCGTCACCTCGTCCTTCGCCAGTCTCCGCTTATTCCGCAGCTCCTGTTTTGAGTTACAAATATGAGCAACCGCACTGGTATCAAATACCCAGGAGCTACTACGAGTGCTGGTAAGGTATACATCAATAACATGTATATCATATATACCTTTGGTATTGTCGGCCTTCTTATCCGCTAAGTACTTGGGGCAGTTCCGCTTCCAGTGACCATTTCCCTTGCAATAAAAGCACTCAGTCTCAGGCTTGGGTCCATGCTTTGGCTTCTTCCCGGCAACTGGCTTACCGGGCGCGGCAACTCCCTTGCCGTCCTTCTCGAAGTTCTTCTTACCCTTGCCTTTCTTGAAACTAGTGGTTTTATTGACCATCAACACTTGATATTCCTTTTTGATCTCCACCTCCGCTGATTTCAGCATTGAATATACCTCAGGAATGGTTTTCTCCATCCCCTGCATGTTGAAATTCATCACAAAGCTCTTGTAGCTAGGTGGGAGCGACTGAAGGATTCTGTCAACGACCACGTCATCCGGGAGATTAACTCCCAGCTGAGATAAGCGGTTGCGTAACCCAGACATTTTGAGTATGTGCTCGCTAACAGAACTATTCTCCTCCATCTTACAACTGTAGAACTTGTCGGAGACTTCATATCTCTTGACCCGGGCATGAGCTTGGAAAACCATTTTCAGCTCTTGGAACATCTCATATGCTCCGTGTTGCTCAAAACGCTTTTGGAGCCCCGGTTCTAAGCTGTAAAGCATGCTGCACTGAACCAGGGAGTAATCATCACTACGCGACTGCCAGGTGTTCATAACGTCTTGAGTTGCTGGGAAAATAGGTGCTTCACCTAGCGGTGCATCAAGGACATATGCTTTCTTGGCAGCTATGAGGATGATCCTCAAGTTACGGACCCAGTCCGTATAGTTGCTACCATCGTCTTTCAGCTTGGTTTTCTCTAGGAATGCGTTGAAGTTGAGGGCAACATTAGCGTGGGCTATTTGATCTACAAGACATATTGTAAAGATATTTAGACTAAGTTCATGAAAATTAAGTTCATCTAATCAAATTATTTAATGAACTCCCACTCAGATAGACATCCCTCTAGTCATCTAAGTGATACATGATCCGAATCGACTAGACTGTGTCCGATCATCACGTGAGACGGACTAGTCATCAACGGTGAACATCTCCATGTTGATCGTATCTTCTATACGACTCATGTTCAACCTTTCGGTCTTCCGTGTTCCGAGGCCATGTCTGTACATGCTAGGCTCGTCAAGTCAACCTAAGTGTATTGCGTGTGTAAATCTGGCTTACACCCGTTGTATGCGAACGTTAGAACCTATCACACCCGATCATCATGTGGTGCTTCGGAACAACGGACGTTAGCAATGGTGCACAGTTAGGGGGAACACTTTCTTGAAATTATTGCGAGGGATCATCTTATTTAAGCTACCGTCGTTCTAAGCAAATAAGATGTAAAAACATGATAAACATCACACGCAATCAAATAGTGACATGATATGGCCAATATCATTTTGCTCCTTTTGATCTCCATCTTCGGGGCGCTATGATCATCATCGTCACCGGCATGACACCATGATATCCATCATCCTGTCTTCATGAAGTTGTCCCGCCAACTGTTACTTCTACTACTATGGCTAACGTTTAGCAATAAAGTAAAGTAATTACATGGTGTTTTCATTGACACGCAGGTCATACAATAAATTAAGACAACTCCTATGGCTCCTGCCGGTTGTCATACTCATCGACATGCAAGTCGTGATTCCTATTACAAGAACATGAACAATCTCATACATCACATATATCATTCATCACATCCTTTTGGCCATATCACATCACACGGCATATGCTGCAAGAACAAGTTAGACGTCCTCTAATTGTTGTTGCAAGTTCTTACGTGGCTGCTATAGGTTTCTAGCAAGAACGTTTCTTACCTACGCCAAAACCACAACGTGATATGCCAATTTCTATTTACCCTTCATAAGGACCCTTTTCATCGAATCCGATCCGACTAAAGTGGGAGAGACAGACATCCGCTAGCCACCTTATGCAACTAGTGCATGTCAGTCGGTGGAACCTGTCTCACGTAAGCGTACGTGTAAGGTCGGTCCGGGCCGCTTCATCCCACGATGCCACTGAATCAAGATAAGACTAGTAACGACAAGTAAATTGACAAAATCAACGCCCACAACAACTTGTGTTCTACTCGTGCATAGAAACTATGCATAGACCTAGCTCATGATGCCACTTTTGGGGATCGTTGCAGAAATTAAAAAAATTCTACGCATCACCAAGATCAATCTATGGAGAGACTAGCAACGAGAGAGAGGGGAGTGCATCTTCATACCCTTGAAGATCGCAACGCGGAAGCGTTACAAGAACGCGGATGAGGGAGTCGTACTCGCAGCGATTCAAATCGCGGTTGATTCAGATCTAAGCACCGAACAACGGCACCTCCGCGTTCAACACACGTACAGCACGGGGACGTCTCCTCCTTCTTGATCTAGCAAGGGGGAAGGAGAAGTTGGGGAAGAACTCCGGCAGCACGACGGCGTGGTGGTGGAGCTTGCAGTTCTCTGGCAGGGCTGCGCCAAGCACTACTACTACGGAGGAGGTGTTGGGGAGGGAGAGGGCTGCGCCAGGGGAAGGGTGCGATAGCCCTCCCACCTCCCCTCTATTTATAGGGGCAAGGGAGAGGGGGGCGGCGGCCAAGGGGAGGTGGCTTGCCCCCCAAGCCAAGGGGGGCGCCCCCTTTAGGGTTTCCCCTAAACCCTAGGCGCATGGGCCCTAGGGGGGTTTGGCGCCCAGCCCACCTAGGGGCTGGTTCCCCTCCATATTCAGCCCATAGGGCCCTCCGGGGCAGGTGGAGCCACCCGGTGCACCCCCAGAACCCCTTCGGTGGTCCCGGTACAATACCGATAAACACCCGAACACTTCCGGTGACCGAATAAGGACTTCCCATATATAAATCTTTATCTCCGGACCATTCCGGAACTCCTCGTGATGTCCGGGATCTCATCCGGGACTCCGAACAACATTCGGTAACCGCATATTAATTCCCATAACAACTCTAGCGTCACCGAACCTTAAGTGTGTAGACCCTACGGGTTCGGGAATCATGCAGACATGACCGAGACATCTCTCCGGCCAATAACCAACAGCGGGATCTGGATACCCATGTTGGATCCCACATGTTCCACGATGATCTCATCGGATGAACCACGATGTCGAGGATTCAATCAATCCTGTATACAATTCCCTTTGTCAATCGGTACGTTATTTGTCCGAGATTCGATCATCGATATCCCAATACCTCGTTCAATCTCGTTACCGGCAAATCACTTTACTCGTTCCGTTAATGCATGATCCCGTGAATAACTTCTTAGACACATTGAGCTCATTATGATGATGCATTACCGAGTGGTCCCAGAGATACATCTCCGTCATACGGAGTGACAAATCCCAATCTCGATTCGTGCCAACCCAACAGACACTTTCGGAGATACCCGTAGTGCACCTTTATAGCCACCCAGTTACGTTGTGACGTTTGGCACACCTGATACGTCTCCAACGTATCTATAATTTTTGATTGCTTCATGCTATTTTATATTCTGTTTTGGATGTTTAACGGGCCTTGTTATACACTTTTATATCATTTTTGGGACTAACCTATTAACCGGAGGCCCAGCCCAAATTGCTGTTTTTTGCCTATTTCAGTGATTCGCAAAAAAAGAATATCAAACAGAGTCCAAACGGAATGAAACCTTCGGGGACGTGATTTTCGGAACGAACGTGATCCAGAGGACTTGGACCCTACGTCAAGAAAGCAACCAGGAGAGCACGAGGCAGGGGGCGCGCCTACCCCCCCCCCCCCTAGGCGCGCCCTCCACCCTCGTGGGGCCCACGTTGCTCCACCGACGTACTTCTTCCTCCTATATATAGCTATGTACCCCCAAACCAACAGAAGCATCCACAAAAACCTAATTCCACCGCCGCAACCTCCTATATATACCTACGTACCCCCAAACCAATAGAAGCATCCACGAAAACCTAATTCCACCGCCGCAACCTTCTGTACCCGTGAGATCCCATCTTGGGGCCTTTTTCGGCGTCCTGCCGGAGGGGGCATTGATCACGGAGGGCTTCTACATCAACACCATAGCCTCTCCGATGATGTGTGAGTAGTTTACCTCAGACCTTCGGGTCCATAGTTATTAGCTAGATGGCTTCTTCTCTCTTTTTGGATCTCAATACAAAGTTCTCCATGATTCTCGTGGAGATCTATTCGATGTAATCTTCTTTTGCGGTGTGTTTGTTGAGACCGATGAATTGTGGGTTTATGATCAAGTTTATCTATGAACAATATTTGAATCTTCTGTGAATTATTTTATGTATGATTGGTTATCTTTGCAAGTCTCTTCGAATTATCAGTTTGGTTTGGCCTACTAGATTGATCTTTCTTGCAATGGGAGAAGTGCTTAGCTTTGGGTTCAATCTTGCGGTGTCCTTTCCCAGTGACAGTAGGGGCAGCAAGGCACGTATTGTATTGTTGCCATCGAGGATAACAAGATGGGGTTTATATCATATTGCATGAGTTTATCCCTCTACATCATGTCATCTTACTTAAAGCGTTACTCCGTTCTTATGAACTTAATACTCTAGATGCATGCTGGATAGCGGTCGATGTGTGGAGTAATAGTAGTAGATGCAGGCAGGAGTCGGTCTACTTGTCTCGGACGTGATGCCTATATACATGACCATACCTAGATATTCTCATAACTATGCTCAATTCTATCAATTGCTCAACAGTAATTTGTTCACCCACCGTAATACTTATGCTCCTGAGAGAAGCCACTAGTGAAACCTATGGCCCCCGGGTCTATTTTCCATTATATTAATCTTCCAACACTTAGCTATTTTCATCGCCATTTATTTTGCTTTATTTTACTTTGCATCTTTATCATAAAAATACCAAAAAAATATCTTATCAGATCTCACTCTCGTAAGTTACCGTTGAGGGATTGACAACCCCTTTATCGCGTTGGTTGCGAGGTTCTTGTTTGTTTGTGTAGGTGCGAAGGACTCGTGCGTGGTCTCCTACTGGATTGATACCTTGGTTCTCAAAAACTGAGGGAAATACTTACGCTACTTTACTGCATCACCCTTTCCTCTTCAAGGGAAAACCAACGCAGTGCTCAAGAGGTAGCAAGAAGGATTTCTGGCGCCGTTGTCGGGGAGATCTACGCCAAGTCAAGTCAAGTCAAGACATACCAAGTACCCATCACAAACTCATCTCCCTCACATTACATTATTTGCCATTTGCCTCTCGTTTTCCTCTCCCCCACTTCACCCTTGCCGTTTTATTCGCCCTCTCTTTTCCGTTCGCCTCTTTCTCGCTTGCTTTGTCGTTATGGTTAGTCCTCTATCTTCTCCGTTGTCTCCCGAGAATGAAGTTCTTAATTTTAAACAAAGGGAGGGAGAAAATCTAAAAGACGCTTGGTATAGAATTTGCAATGCTCAAAATAGATCTACCAGGAAGCAATCTACTTCCGTTCTTCTCCGCAATTTTTATGTAGGCGCTACTCCTTGGTACAGATATATTCTTGATACCATTACCAGAGGGAATTTCTTGGGTAGCCATACTTTTGATTCTTATAATGCTATGATATATTTATTTGGCTCACCACCTCTTTTGGTTAATGGAACTATGTTAACTTTGGAACATGTGATGCAAAGGCTTGAAATTATTGAAAATAAAGTTGCTACTGTAGAGTTGATTAAGAATTTGGATAAAAAGATCCACAACCAAATTACCCAATATGGATCTAAGGTGGGAGTCGTTCTGAAAAGTTTTAAGGAAAAGGAACCTATAGTTAATGAAAGAATAGATCAGGATTCTACTAGAATTGATAAACTTGAGGGAATTATCACCAACTTGGGGACCGCTTTTTCTTCCGTTAAAAACGCTCCTAATCCTCCTACCAAAATTGCCAAGCTTGTTTATGTTCCTAAAAATAAGGATGACTCCTCTAGTAAGGAAACTGCTGATCTAAAATCAATAAGTGTTCATCCCAATCTTTTTGCTGTCATTAAGGAACCGTTTGGTGCAAATGATTTTCTTGATTTTGTGCCTAGAAGTTTGATAATTAACAAAAAGAAAGAAACTCCTAGGGGTTGTAGGTGTCTTATTGAAGAATTACCTACCAAAGATGGCAATACCTAGATCTATCCTTGCTTTTATGCCTAGCTAGGGGCGTTAAACGATAGCGCTTGTTGGCGGGCAACCCAATTTTTATTTTATTTTTTTTGCTTTTTTCTTCTGTTTAGGAATAAATATTTGTTCTAGCCTCTGTTTAGATTTGTTTTTATGTTTTAATTAGTGTTTGTGCCAAGTTAAACCTATAGGATCTTCTTGGATGATAGTTATTTGATCTTGCTGAAAATTCCAGAAACTTCCTGTTCACGAAAACAATTGTTAAAAATCACCAGAACGTGATAAAATATTTATTCCAATTGCTTCTGATCAATAAACAAATTTTCTAGGTCGTCCTATTTTAGCTGAATTTTTTGAGTTCCAGAAGTTTGCGTTAGTTACAGATTACTACAGACTGTTCTGTTTTTGACAGATTCTGTTTTTCGTGTGTTGTTTGCTTATTTTGATGAATCTATGGCTAGTAAAATAGTTTATAAACCATAGAGAAGTTGGAATAAAGTAGGTTTAACACCAATATAAATAAATAATGAGTTCATTACAGTACCTTGAAGTGGTCTTTTGTTTTCTTTCGCTAACGGAGCTCACGAGATTTTCTGTTAAGTTTTGTGTTGTGAAGTTTTCAAGTTTTAGGTAAAAGATTTGATGGATTATGGAACAAGGAGTGGCAAGAGCCTAAGCTTGGGGATGCCCATGGCACCCCAAGATAATCTAAGGACACCAAAAAGCCAAAGCTTGGGGATGCCCCGGAAGGCATCCCCTCTTTCGTCTACTTCCATCGGTAACTTTACTTGGAGCTATATTTTTATTCACCACATGATATGTGTTTTGCTTGGAGTGTCTTGCATTATTTGAGTCTTTATTTGTTGGTTTGCCACAATCATCCTTGCTGTACACACCTTTTGAGAGAGACACACATGATTCGTAATTTGTTAGAATACTCTATGTGCTTCACTTATATCTTTTGAGCTATATAGTTTTTGCTCTAGTACTTCACTTATATCTTTTAGAGCGCGGTGGTGGATTTGTTTTATAGAAACTATTGTTCTCTCATGCTTCACTTATATTATTTTGAGAGTCCTACAAAACAGCGTGGTAATTTTCTTTGATTATGATAGGCATTCAAGATTAGTAAAAAAAATCTTATGAGTGTGTTGAATACTATGAGAAGTTTGATGCTTGATAATTGTTTTGAGATATGAAGATGGTGATATTAGAGTCATGCTAGTTGAGTAGTTTTGAATTTGAGAAATACTTGTGTTAAAGTTTGTGATTCCCGTAGCATGCACGTATGGTGAACCGTTATGTGATGAAGTCGGAGCATGATTTATTTATTGATTGTCTTCCTTATGAGTGGCGGTCGGGGACGAGCGATGGTCTTTTCCTACCAATCTACCCCCCTAGGAGCATGCGCGTAATACTTTGCTTTGATAACTTGTAGATTTTTGCAATAAATATATGAGTTCTTTATGACTAATGTTGGGTCCATGGATTATACGCACTTTCTTTCTTCCACCATTGCTAGCCTCTCTAATACCGCGCACTTTTCGCCGGTATCATACACCCACCATATACCTTCCTCAAAACAGCCACCATACCTACCCATTATGGCATTTCCATAGCCATTCCGAGATATATTGCCATGCAACTTACCACTATTCCGTTTACTATGACACGCTCCATCATTGTCATATTGCCTCGCATGATCATGTAGTTGACATCGTATTCGTGGCAAAGCCACCATTCATAATTCTTTCATACATGTCACTCTTGATTCATTGCATATCCCGGTACACCGCCGGAGGCATTCACATAGAGTCATATTTTGTTCTAGGTATTGAGTTGTAATTGTTGAGTTGTAAGTAAATAAAAGTGTGATGATCATCATTTTTTAGAGCATTGTCCCAAGTGAGGAAAGGATGATGGAGACTATGATTCCCCCATAAGTCTGGATGAGACTCTGGACGAAAAATAAAAAAATTAGAGAAAAAGAGAGAAGGGACAATGTTACTATCCTTTTACCACACTTGTGCTTCAAAGTAGCACCATGATCTTCATGATAGAGAGTCTCCTATGATATCACTTTCATATACTAGTGGGAATTTTTCATTATAGAACTTGGCTTGTATATTCCCATGATGGGCTTCCTCAAAATGCCCTAGGTCTTCGTGAGCAAGCGAGTTGGATGCACACCCACTTAGTTTCTTTTGTTGAGCTTTCATATACTTATAGCTCTAGTGCATCCGTTGCATGGCAATCCCTACTCACTCACATTGATATCTATTGATGGGCATCTCCATAGCCTGTTGATACGCCTAGTTGATGTGAGACTATCTTCTCCCTTTTTGTCTTCTCCACAACCACCATTCTATTCCACATATAGTGATATGTCCATGGCTCACGCTCATGTATTGCGTGAAGATTGAAAAAGTTTGAGAACACCAAAAGTATGAAACAATTGCTTGGCTTGTCATCGGGGTTGTGCATGATTTAAACACTTTGTGTGGTGAAGATAGAGCATAGCCAGACTATATGATTTTGTAGGGATAACTTTCTTTGGCCATGTTATTTTGAGAAGACATAATTTCTTAGTTAGTATGCTTGAAGTATTATTATTTTTATGTCAATATTAAACTTTTGTCTTGAATATTTCGGATCTGAACATTCATACCACAATTAAGAGAATTACATTAAAATTATGCCAAGTAGCATTCCGCATCAAAAATTCTGTTTTATCATTTACCTACTCGAGGACGAGCAGGAATTAAGCTTCGGGATGCTTGATACGTCCCAACGTATCTATAATTTTTGATTGCTTCATGCTATTTTATATTCTGTTTTGGATGTTTAATAGGCTTTATTATACACTTTTATATCATTTTTGGGACTAACCTATTAACCGGAGGCCTAGCCCAAATTGCTGTTTTTTGCCTATTTCAGTGATTCGCAGAAAAAGAATATCAAACAGAGTCCAAACGGAATGAAACCTTCAGGAACGTGATTTTCGGAACAAACGTGATCCAGAGGACTTGGACCCTACATCAAGAAAGCAACCAGGAGAGCACGAGGCAGGAGGCGCGCCTACCCCCCCCCCCAGGCGCGCCCTCCACCCTCGTGGGGCCCACGTTGCTCCACCGACGTACTTCTTCCTCCTATATATACCTACATACCCCCGAACCAACAGAAGCATCCACGAAAACCTAATTCCACCGCCGCAACCTTCTGTACCCGTGAGATCCCATCTTGGGGCCTTTTCTGGCGTCCTAGCGGAGGGGGCATTGATCACGGAGGGCTTCTACATCAACACCATAGCCTCTCCGATGATGTGTGAGTAGTTTACCTCAGACCTTCAGGTCCATAGTTATTAGCTAGATGGCTTCTTCTCTCTTTTTGGATCTCAATACAAAGTTCTCCATGATTCTCGTGGAGATCTATTCGATGTAATCTTCTTTTCGGTGTGTTTGTTGAGACCGATGAATTGTGGGTTTATGATCAAGTTTATCTATGAACAATATTTGAATCTTCTGTGAATTATTTTATGTATGATTGGTTATCTTTGCAAGTCTCTTCGAATTATCAGTTTGGTTTGGCCTACTAGATTGATCTTTCTTGCAATGGGAGAAGTGCTTAGCTTTGGGTTCAATCTTGCGGTGTCCTTTCCCAGTGACAGTAGGGGCAGCAAGGCACGTATTGTATTGTTGCCATCGAGGATAACAAGATGGGGTTTATATCATATTACTACTGGAAACAGAGAATTTGCCATCAGTCAGTTCTTTGCCGTCTGCCACCGGATGGCAAAGAACGTCTTTGCCATCTGCTTACAAAAAATAGACGGCAAAGAACTGACAGATGGCAAAGAACCTGGTTGCCATCAGCCAGTTCTTTTCCATCTGCCAGCCGATGGCAAAGAATCTTTGCCGTCCGCTGGCAGATGGCAAAGAGGTGGGTGGGGTCCAGTGCTGTAACGGCCAATCAACCCACCTCTTTGCAAAGAATCTTTTCCGTCTGCTGGCAGATGGCAAAGAAGTGGGTGGGGCCCAGTGGATGACGGAGCTGTAACGGCCCACTAGCCCCACCTCTTTGCCATCTGCCAGCCGACGGCAAAGATTCTTTGCCATCAGCTGGCTGATGGCAAAGAGGTGGGGCTTTGCCATCGGCTGGCTGATGGCAAAGATGTGGGTCTTTGCCATCCGTTGGCTGATGGCCAAGAAGTGGGACTATCTCCTCCCCTCTCTTCTTCACAAAAAAATCTCCTCCCCTCTCTCCCAGCTCGGCCCCACCCTCTCTCTCTCTCTCTCCCAGCCCGGCCCCACCCCTCTCTCTCTCCCTCCACCTCTCCCAGCCACCACCGCATCGCGCCCCAGCCCCGTGTTCCCGACGCCGCCCAGCATCGCAGCCGGCCTGCCCCTCCCCGCCACCGCCCAGCACCGCCGCCCCTCCCCGCCACCGCAGCCCTCCCCTGACCCTCCCCGCCATTGCAGCCCGCCCCTGCGCCCGCCCCCTTCCCACGGCCCTCCCGGCCACCACCCAGCACCGCCGCCAGCCCGCCCCTCCCCGCCACCGCCCAGCACCGCCGCCGGCCCGCCCCTCCCCGCCACTGCGCCCACCGCTCCACCGTCCCAGGCCGTGGCGCCTCCCCCTCCCCGCGGCCCTCCCGGCCATCGCGGCGTGCCCCGCGGCCGTCCCCGCCACCGCAACCCGCCCCTGCACCCGCCCCGCCACCGAGCTAGGCCGCGGCGCCGGCCCCTCCCCGCGGCCCTCCCCGCCACCGCGCCATCCACCGAGCCAGGCCCCTGCGCCCGCCCCTCCACACGAAAAAGGTGCAGATGTAGAGAACTGTAGAGAATGCTCATGCTGATGATAGACTATGTCATGATTTACAAGTTTTTAGTACAAGATGAACTCGGTCTGGGGTTCTTCATCTATTCTCAGTATATATATATGTATTGGTGAGCAATCCACTAAGGACATTCTACAATGATGATGTAATCCTTTCTCTGTTTCTGAGCAGAACATGCACAGTAACTGTGATGCTAGGGTTCACATCTATACACGGACTTGCAGGTCCCCATGTCAAATTATGTAGTTAGGTTGAATTCCCATCAGAAACTGGTAGGATGGGATATAGGCCTCTGAAAATCTTTCAGAGAAACATCTTTTGTATGTGATCGAAAGAAGTTGATGAACTGAAAGCAAGATTTATAGTGTTAAAAATCTGCTGAAATCTGCAAGAAATTGATCGTCGTGTTGGGAAAGGTGTGTTTGCGTCGAGTCTCTCCTTTTGCAATTTTGAGTTTCTCATGTCCATGTTCAGACTTGCAGAGGTGGGGTCTTCCCCCTTTTAAAAAAATAATGTTCAGACTTGCAGTCGAAGTTGCAATTGGAATTCAACCAAAATTGACAAAATTCTCTTCTTGCTTTTTCTTGATATAAAACTACATATGTACGACATAACCGTGATATACATTCAGAAAAAGATGAATCTTTTCTGAGGTTTGCAAGTTGGATTGTGCTCAACACCGATTGCATACAAAGCAGGACAGGCGTATATCATCTATTGCCTTCTTCTGTTTATAGCGAGGTATTTTAATTTTAATGAAGAAAGGCTACATTACAAAGTAATTGCTAGGAAGTTGCAGTGTAAGTTGGCAAGTTCTGCTAGTGTAAATCTTGGACTGTAATTTGTAGGTGTTCTTGGACTCTTTTGCACTATAATTCTTGATAATTTTCAGTGTCATTTACTTTGTCAACACAGTGTGTAGGCTCTGAATGTTTTTATGCTATTAGGTACACACATTCTTTTGTATTTTTCTGCATGCTTTCACTAATATTGAGTCTGCAGTGTAATTTTCAGCTACCTCAGGATTATAGTGTAGGTTCTATGATTTTTTGCCACTATATTTTTTCATTCTAGACTTCAAAGTTTCTGTAATTTCCAGAGTATCCTGTTTGTTTCTAATTTAATATACTAATATTTCCCCAGATTTTATTACTATATAGTAAGTAGAAGTGTTTCTGACCTGGTGATCTTCCTGGGATTTCCCTCAATGTTTGGCTGTTTGGTGGGTCGCAAGCTGATGGGCAGTTGTTCGCCATGGTCCAGGGTATTTGTGGTTCAGGTTTAGTTGAAACCGGGTGACAGTCTAGCCCGACCCATTTTTTAGAAATAGAAAGCATACAGTCGCCGGGGTGGGGTTTTTTGGACATACAAGTGTCCTCCGTTTATTTGTCAGGAAATGTGAATGTTACCGAATTGAAAAACAATCAAGTACTAAATAGACACTCCCTAATTTTAAGAGGATTTTTAACCTAGCTTTTTCTGTTTAGTGTTGGTTTGGCTTGCCTTAGCTTTTATATTTGAATAATCAGGTTCACAAATAGATACCAACCTAGACACGAGCTGGATAAACCCTATCTGATTTTGTTTTCTCCACTTGAGATTTGTAGGGGAGGTTGCATTGCCCGGAGGAAAGGCAGAGGAGGGTGATGTTGATGATGCAGCAACATCATTAAGGGAGGTAAAGGAGGAGATTGGGCTTGATCCAGCCTTGGTCACCGTCGTTTCCTCGCTTGAGCACTTCTTGCCCAAGGTAAGATGTCTATGAGTTACCTCTATGCCATGGCCCATAGTGCCCCGTATAAGAAGGCCAAGGCATTCTCTGAGTCTGATCTTGATGATCCAAAGAACTTCACCAACCGCGCCTCCCACAACAAGCTCGTGAGGTACAGAGACGAGGGGAAGGCGAGGAAAGGGCCGGACTTTAACCCGAGCCAGCCTATTGATCCAGAGCTGGTGATGATATCTGGTGGCGGAGGAACCATGGCTTGTTAGCCATTGGGGATGGACTGATACGTTGTACTAGCACTCTCCTGCAGATCAAGAGGCGCCAGACGAGCTCCGATCCTAAGATAAGGCCTCGTCCACGGCCAATGGATCTCAAAATCAAGGTTAGTTATATAGGATCAGATACCTTTCCTCCATTACATTATGTGTGCGGCCGTCGATGATTACAATGCTAAAGAGGAGTGGTGTTGCAGGCTACTATTGAGGAAGAGAGAGCAAAGACCCAGGAGCTTCTGGCGGAGGAAAGGAGGCAGGCGGCGGAGAGGGAGAGGGAGACTGAGGAGAGGACGGCTAGGCTTTTGGAGGAGGAGAGGAACCAGAACGACTTGGCTAACCGGGCCATATACGAGCTCTTCGCGGTAAGTTTCTTCTGCATATTAGCTAAATCATGCACGCAATGTTCCTTTCATTAGTAACTAATATGACTGACTCGTCAAAACCAAATGTGCAGTCCATGTGCGAGAAGAACGATCAGACCCCTCCGCCGATGCCAGTCATTGCTCCAGCGGACACGGTGAGTTTCATTTGAATGGACATTACTTATTAGTCTTCACATTTGAGTTGCATCATGCTAACGAGACATTGCAAATGATCTTTAATTTGGTGCAGCATAACTCCCGACAAGCATCGACGTCTGCCATTGGCGCGAGCAAGAACCCTGATCCTCCTCCGTCTGCCACTACCGCGAGCAAGAACCCTGATCCTTCACCTACGGGTTGACGGTAAGTTTTGCATAGTGCTTTGCTTAATTAGCTCCAAAATGACCTATTTAACCTAGGATAGCTCTAAAATGACCTATACTTAGCATTTTTTTCCTCCAAATGACTTAATATGCTTAGCTAGCTCTAGAATGACATAATATGCTTACGAAATGACATATTTAGTTCCGAAATGACTTCATGCTTAGCTAGCTCCAAAATGACATAATAAACTTATTAGTTCCAAAATGACCTTACTTAGCATTTTTTACACCAAAATGACTAGTATGCTTAGCTAGCTCAAAAATGACATAATAACCATACTTAGCTCCAAAATGACCTATTTTACATATATAAGTTGCATCATAATAATCTTCACATTTTAGTTGCATCATAATAATCTTCTTCTTCTAGTCTTCTTCTTCTAACTTTCTTCTTTCCCATTTTGTAGATTTGCTTCAGATCACGGAAGCTTGGGTTGATGGAGTGCTTGTCTTTAGTTTTTGTTTTGACATTGTGAAACTTGCTACCTATGATGAAACTGTGCAATATTGATGAAACTATGTATATGTATGGATGAAACTTGCTACTATTGGTAACATGTGTTGGATATGTGTTGGATATATTTGCATTCATGACTATTGGTAATATGTGTTGAATATGCTATGTTGGTCATATATATATATATATATGTCTGTGTGTGTGTGTGTGTGTTTGATTTTCTGTGAAAATGAATTGATATAAGAAAAAACAAAATTAAATGAGGCAATATAGGCACTTTGCCATCTGCCGGCCAATGGCAAAGAGGCCACGTGGCAGCAACCTGTGAAGCGCTCGTCTGGCCTATTTGTTCTCTTTGCCATCCGCTAGCAGATGGCAAAGAGCCTGCATCCTTTGCCATCAGCTGGCGGATGGCAAAGAGCCTGCAGCCTTTGCCATCAGCTGGCGGATGGCAAAGAGCCTACACCCATTGCCATCAGCTGGCCGATGGCAAAGAGCCTACACCCATTGCCATCAGCTGGCAGATGGCAAAGAGCCTACAGCCTTTGCCATCTTGTTGAGGATATAGACCTTAGAGTCACCCGCCAGGAGGGGCCGGGTTATTCATATGGTCATTACCAGAAGCCCGGTGCCAAGCCTGAAGACGGTGGGCCAAAAATGGGCTAAGACCCGGATATGGCTTAAAGCCCGTAGTTGCAATCTTTATTATGCTAGAACTTGTAGTATAAGGCAAGAATAGTTGAGAGTCCGAGCCGGACACTCTTATGAGCCGGCCGGGACTCTGAGGGCTGCAGGGCGTCCGCCTCTCTATATAAGGGGACGACCCGGCAGCGGTTTAGGGCAGAGAACAATCTCATCGAGAGCCGGGCATAACAGTTTTGCTCCCTGGTGATCGTAACCCTAATCAATACCACCTCAAACTGGACGTAGGCTTTTACCTTCACCGTAAGGGGCCGAACCAGTATAAACCCTCGTGTTCCTTGTCCCGCATTAACCCCTTCAAGCTTCCTAGCTGCGATGGCTCCACGACTAAGTCCTAGCTCGAGGACATCTGCCGTGACAATTCCACGACACATCTACTGGCTGATGGCAAAGCACGTCATTAGCCTCCTAACGTGGCTAACCCCGTTCCTCAGGCTTTTCCATCGGCCAGCTGATGGCAAAGGCTACAGGCTCTTTGCCATCTGCCAGCAGACGGCAAAGAAGCCTTTACCAAAGTTTATTCAGCCGGCCCTTTGCCATCTGCTGGCAGATGGCAAAGCCCTTTGCCATCCGCCGTCCGTGCCTTTGCCAGATGGCAAAGTGCCTGATTCCAGTAGTAATTGCATGAGTTTATCCCTCTACATCATGTCATCTTACATAAAGCGTTACTCCGTTCTTATGAACTTAATACTCTAGATGCATGCTGGATAGCAGTCGATGTGTGGAGTAATAGTAGTAGATGCAGGCAGGAGTCGGTCTACTTGTCTCGGATGTGATGCCTATATACATGATCATACCTAGATATTCTCATAACTATGCTCAATTCTATCAATTGCTCAACAGTAATTTGTTCACCCACCGTAATACTTATGCTCTTGAGAGAAGCCACTAGTGAAACCTATGGCCCGGGGTCTATTTTCCATTATATTAATCTTCCAACACTTAGCTATTTTCATCGCCGTTTATTTTGCTTTATTTTACTTTGCATCTTTATCATAAAAATACCAAAAAAATTATCTTATCATACCTATCAGATCTCACTCTCGTAAGTGACCGTTGAGGGATTGACAACCCCTTTATCGCGTTGGTTGCGAGGTTCTTGTTTGTTTGTGTAGGTGCGAGGGACTCGTGCGTGGTCTCCTACTGGATTGATACCTTGGTTCTCAAAAACTGACAGAAATACTTACGCTACTTTACTGCATCACCCTTTCCTCTTCAAGGGAAAACCAACGTAGTGCTCAAGAGGTAGCAACACCCAAAGCATTCCTACAGTATCCGGGAGTTGCACAATCTCATGGTCTAAGGAAAAGATACTTGACATTAGAAAAGCTTTAGCAAACGAACTACACGATCTTGTGCTATGCTTAGGATTGGATCTTGTCCATCACATCATTCTCCTAATGATGTGATCCTGTTATCAATAATATCCAATGTCCATGGTCAGGAAGCCGTAACCATCTATTGATCAACGAGCCAGTCAACTAGAGGCTCACTAGGGACATGTTGTGGTCTATGTATTCACACATGTATTACGATTTCCGGATAACACAATTATAGCATGAACAATAGACAATTATCATGAACAAGGAAATATAATAATAACCATTTTATTATTGCCTCTAGGGCATATTTCCAACAATTATATCATGCCATCATGTTTCCATCGACGACATGTTTGTGATTTATGGCATGCCAACCACTTTAATAGACACATCGTATAGTTATATCATGTCATCCTATTTACATGGTCATCAAATTTTGAAGTATGCCATTCTATCATGTTTAGTTAGCCATCATACATGTGAAATTGTGTCATGCTATCCTGTTTAATTAGCCATCATATATGTGAAATTATGTCCTGCTATTCTATTTGGTTAGACCACATAAATGTGAATTATTTCATGCCCTATTTTCTTCCCTACTATCCATTGCACATGTCTATCTTACAATGTCTGTACATTCAATTACTTTTCTTGTTTATCATCCATTTCAATTGGAGGGGGTGATGGCAGTATCTGTGGGAGTAAAAACACGGTCTTCAGAAAAGATTGTGCTACCTGTTGATGGAGATAGAACCACGGTTGTACTTGCCCAAGAACCAGCCCCACCACACATAACCCAGACTCACGTAGATTGTACCCCTACCCAGTTGGACAGAGAACCAGCTACACCCCTTCTAACCCCAACCCCAGCAGATAGTAACCCAGTTCCCGTTGACACAGCACCGTCTCCACCACAGAGCACCCAAACACGAGCAGTTAGTAAGGCAACTGCAGTACCCAAAGCACGAGGACCACCACTCTGAACCCCAAGTCAACGCTTAAAGTAGAAGAAGAATTGTTCTCAGGTCAGGTTCCATAGCTATGGTTCATACTACTTTGCTCTTGCATCACTGTATTTACTCATACCAACTAATTTCAAATTTTAAGGATGCAATTGAAACTCCAATGGCGCAACAGGTATGTTTTAAACATGTTTCTTTAACGTGTTTGCTGTTGTAACTTGCTCTATGTTGATTTCAGTTTCAATTGAATAAACAGTTATGTTCTCATGCCATGCACATTACAAGTGTTGTTTTTGCTGTGTAGTTTCCCACACTTATATTCTGTCTATGCTGCTTTGTCTTAAATAGATATGATTCGAATTGTATCTATCTTGATTTGGCAACATAAACTAGAATGATATAGACCATACAGTGACCATACTACATAGATATATGTTTGTTTCATGTTGTTATCCTGTCCACCTTACTACTGAACTGGTTTACCAAAATGAGTTTCATATACTACATTGTAAACCTGTGATGTGTTTGTTTGTTTCACTTTTAGAACGCGGATAAAATATTGGAGAAGAGTACCCCGTTATGCAATGGTAAAGGAAGTAATGCAGATAAGGTTCAAGATAGTGCGACATCCCTGTTGGTCTCCAACAAAGCTGATAAAAACTATATTGAAGACACTGGGACAACCCCAAAGTCCTGTCTTGATGTAGTGTTCGAGTTACTGGCTACTACTGCTGGCACCAGCTCTTCGAACTCGCTGCTTGAATCAGTTCGGCTTCTTGAGTCTCAACTTCAAGTTGAAAGACATCGATCAGATATTATGCTACAGGAAGCCGAAGGACTGAGGAAGTCCCTGCAAAATTCAGATGCATACTTTCTGGTGCAACAGCAAGTGCTGGAGGATTTAAGCGCCAAACAAGAGAAAGTTAATAAGCTTGCTAAGCATCTTGCCAGCATTATGGGTACCCAGGATATTGTTTCTTGAGCACTTCTGAAGTGGTTTCAGTTCTGGACTTGTTTTGCTGCGGCGTTTATATGCTGCTTTGTTCCCTATATTTGCACTGGTAGCGAACTTTGATGCCCAGTGGATGTAATATGTGTAATAGCCGTGATAGCCTAGCGTAAGTTGCTTGCTAATTTATTTCCTTATTGTCTTGTTTATTTGTTTTCTTGTAGTCAGTGCAGTTCTTTTTCTGCGGTTTGCTAGTGGCCGCAATAACCTATTTTTTAGAACTAGGCCACAATAACCATGGGCTACATATTTACTATAGTTAACATGGGCCTCCTATGGGCCTTAGAAACAATGGGCCTTCTACATGGCGTAGAAACAATGGGTCTTATACGGGCCGTAAACACAATGGGCCTTCTACGGGCCGTATCATCAATGGGCCTTCTCCGGGCCGTATGATCGGTTGGCCAAACATGGGCCAATAACAGACCACATTATGGCCGTAAATGGGCTAGAGTTGAAATCGTCCGTTCATGGGCCGACCATAACGGGCCGTCGTTAATCTGCCGTATTTGATGATGCTATGAAAACGGCCCAACGTATTAACGGGCCACAAACGGGCCGACTATAACCATGGGCTGAATTTGGCCCACAAGCAGAAAATGACAGTAACGGGCCGTAAGTAAATGAATACTGGAAATGAGCCCAATAATAAATGGGCCCTAAGAAGGCCGAAAGATAACATGGGCTGGAAACGGCCCAACGGAATAATGGGCCGTTAATGGGTATAAAGTGATACATTGTTCATTACGGGCCAGTTTCACCACGTGCCGTTAATGGGCCGAGGGTTACTAAGGGCCTCATATGGGCCGAAAGACGTCATGGGCCATACATGGGCCGGAAGTTAAAATGGGCTGGAATTATATTGGACGGCCCAGATGACGCTACTGGGCCTAATTCGGATAGGCCGTAAACGGGCCCTGGGTTAGCGGGTTGTAAATGGGCTATATGCAAACAGGCCGTTAACAGGCTTGCCGTGGGCCGGCCCGCCACCTTTTTACCAAGTCAAATGGGCCGGCCTTTTCACAGGAATGGGCCTCTGTTGGGCCGTGCCACGTGTCAACGTATCATAGGCGCTTTGGGTCCAATGAGTGGATGACATCTGTCCCAACGGTGAGCCGACACGTGTTTCCTCCAGCCAATGATGATTTTACACATGGAAAATCCCCATTGGTCAGGGCTATTAACGGGTTATCAGATCCAAAACCTGACCCGATAGCTTAACGGCGTTCCGTTACGGTGGATGCCACATGTCGGTCACCCTTGACGAAAGCACTTCTGTGATGCGCGATTTATCGTCATGGAAGTGGACACTTCCGTGATGATAATTTTGGTAATGTCATGGAACACTTCTACGACAGCACAGGTATGACTATCTTGATTCTGTCATAAATTTGTCATGGATGTACATGCATGACAGAAAACGTGACCTACTGTGACAAACATGTATCATCACGGAAGTGTATTTTTTTGTAGTGATGCTGGATAGCGGATGATGTGTGGAGTAATAGTAGTAGATGCAGGTAGGAGTCGGTCTTCTAATCTTGGACGTGATGCGTATGTAATGATCATTGCCTGGATATCGCCATGATTATTTGAAGTTCTATCAATTGCCCAACAGTAATTTGTTTACCCACCGTTTGCTATTTTTCTAGAGAGAATCCACTAGTGAAACCTACGGCCCCGGGTCTCTTTCTCATATTATTTGCCTCCACAATCTATTTTATTTTCCTTTTATTTTCATATCTACTAAACCAAAAATACAAAAATACCTTGTTGTAATTTATTTTATTTGGCGTTCGATCTATCAATACCTACAATTTTATCTCACGTCTGTTTGCCAATTTGTGGCACCGTTACCAGAAAGGGATTGACAACCCCTTTTACACGCCGGGGTGCGAGTAGTTGTTATTTGTGTGCATGTGCCATTTACGTTGTGTTGCTTGGTTCTCCTACTGGTTCGATAACCTTGGTTTCATATCTGAGGGAAATACCTACCGCCATTGTGCTGCATCATCCCTCCCTCTTTGGGGAAATACCGACGTAGCTTCAAGCGACATCACTCCCCCTCTTATTCCAGCATTTTGCAGTTCAGTCCATAGATACTACCCCTTTATTGGTACCGATGCATATGTAGTGTAGATCTGATGTCAGTCTTGCGAGTACTTTGGATGAGTACTCATGGTTGCTTTGCTACCTCTTTTCCCCCTTTATACCCAATTGTTGCAGTCAGATGTCGGAGCCTAAGAGCCAGACGCCACCGTCGACGACTACTACTACCCTGAGGGTGACTACTACTACGTCGAGGTCGCTGACGACCAGGAGTAGTTTAGGAGGATCCCAGGCAGGAGACATGCGCATCTTCGATCAATATCCTTGTTTGTGCTAGCCATCTTATGACACCTTGTTTAACTTAATGTCTGTACTCAGATATTGTTGCTTCCGCTGACTCGTTTGTTTCGAGCTTATGTATTCGAGCCCTCGAGGCCCATGGCTTGTTAAGCTTGTATCATTTTATTTGTGTTTAGAGTTGTGTTGTCATATCTTCCCGTGAGTCCCTGATCTTGATCGTACACGTTTGTGTGTATGATTAGTGTACGATTGAATCTGGGGCGTCACAGATGTTCCATAGGTTCTTGGTCGAGGAGAATGGACATGATTTCAGGCGAGGCGATGCAGAAGGAAAATTTAAACTGGTGGATGTGGGAACCAAAGAATTTGGCCAAAAAACCACACAATGCAGCTTGAAGCATGGCCAAGATCAGAATTTGGAGCAGGTTTACCTTGGAGAAGGAAAAGGAGATTCACGACGCCTCGAAAGCAACTGGATATGATGTGTTGACATGGGATCTTAAGCTAGTGGCTATATGCTATTGGAAATCTAGTCCCATGCCATCAACGATGCCGATGACAGACCGCTGGGTGACCTGCCCGGACTTGATGTAGATAGTCTCTATAGGTTCATCTCGGATTGATTTTCGTCATTGCTTGGTTTGGAGCGAGGTGGTGCAGGCAATGGCTACGATGATGTTGACTTCAAGGACAATTGTCTGGGTTGTGGTAGTGGTGGTGGTGTTCGGGGGAGCAGGGCAATGGTTAACATTGACATCATCTGAATCTAATTCCATGTGGAACCAAAATTGCATTTGTTAATTATTAGTTTGAACGAACGGAACTGGACGTACAATAGGGACCTCTATTAGTTACTTGGCTTCACATGTGTGTAGCAGTAGTAAAAATAGTGTCTTCAAATCTAATTCTAATATGCACACATGTATTCTTTGTTGCACATGTATAAAATCATCCGTCATATCCTCCATTAGATGCACCATGTTCATGTGTCTATCCGAGGGAACCGTTGAGGGGGTTAATTTGGCAGTAGCGTGGTACTCTCTGTTGGAAAGAGGTGCATGAGATGGGCGGCCACATCTTTTTTTGCGAACTTGACATCAAAACAAGTCTAATATAGGTGCTCAAAATATTTTTTCTAGTTGGTCTGGAATGGCTAGCAGGTCGAAGAGGGAGGGGCAGCAAAGGAAGGTCTCTAGGTAGTGGAGTGGACTGTGGATGGAAGTTGAAGAAACTTGTAGCTGAAATTTTGGTGTTTCATAGGTTCTTGATCCAGGAGAATGGCTATGATTTTGAGCGAGGCAATGTGGAAGGAAAATTTAATCTGGTCGAGGCTGGAAACAAAGAATTTGGCTGCAAAACTTCATAATGCACCCCGTAGCTTGGCCATGATCATAATTGGGCGCATGTATACCTTGGAGAAGGAAAAGGAGATGCACACTATTGGGTTAGATCCCATTTCCCAGCAAGGCCCTTGGGCAGTCCCGACATGCCCCTGTGGCAGACTGCACGCTGGGTGTTTCCCCGAGTGTGGCCCCATGTGTTGACTACACATGGGGCGACCCGTACCACACGCCTATGTCAAAATCATGACATATAGGCGACATGGTAGTTCATAGTGGTACTCAACCACTGCCATGGTGTTTCATGGAGTGGTCTTAGTCTAGGTAGTAGGTAGTCCTAAATGTAATATATTCTATGTGCTCTATACAACATAATAGATAAATGAAATGCTCCAATGTGGAGTAGAGAGTAAGCAACCACAATCATTTCAGCCTATCTCGCTTGCTTCGTCTCTCAACTCTCTCCCTCTCCCTCTCCTCCAGCTCTGGGTTTCCCTCCCAGGGAACACTCACTTTGGCGACTGACAAAGATCCGTTTGGGTTAACAATTGGTATTAGAGCCTCTAGGTTCTAGTAGCCATGGACCGCGGTGAAGGAGAGGAGTGGTGCTCTGACTCAGGTAGCTCCAAGTCGCAACCATCACAAGAGAGATAATTACAAGTATGGTACCTATACTATCCGGCACGTAACAGCATGGTCCTCGTACTCGTTGACTACCCCGTTACAACCCTCGAATACGCTGATATGCTCCAAAACGGTCCTCTGTACAGATCACGCTACAAACTTGGCCGAGGCGGGCGCCACGCTGGCTGGTCGAGCCGCATCACTTTGGTTGGGAATTTTGCAGTTGCCCCCTGGATGTTGAGTGCGTCCAGTTTGAGCCCAACTGCCCCATTCGTGTTCATCTCATCTCCCTGACGACGACGACGTAAGGCGGCGCGGGTGGTGATCGGCAACATCGAGGCAACAAGAGACGCTCGAACCGGTGGGAGCTCGCACGGCAGCGACGACATTGCCGTGAATGGCGGTGTGCGATCTTGTACAGCGGCATGATGGTGCTCCCGTACCCACGTACGGTAAGATTGGACCACCACGGCTGCATTGGGCATGTTACTACCACAATTCTCATCTATTCCATCGTTTTGGTGTGTTCTTCGATACAATTTAGACGATCTGGGCGCTCATTTGTGTAGGGCTCACACAGATGTTTAGGGTTTGATGTCAGATAGCTGATTTTTTGCCTAATAGATGGAGGCACTGATTTATGTACAGTTGAGTTCATCCATGGTGGATTTTTCATGGGCACTGATGGGTGATGGCAATCGTTCATATCTCAACGGTCGCAAGGTCTGTTATGATTATTGTGACAGTAGTGTCGCTTGTATGGGAATGTTGTATGAATTAGTAGAGAAGGTGGGCTATGAGACTTCAGGAAGAATTCAAATGTATTTGTTGTTGCCTGGGATGCAAATGAATGAAGATGGGCTCGGGTTAATTGCAAGCAATAATGACGTGAAATGCATCGGCAAGCTGGTTAGAGAAGGGCACAAATACTTGATGTTGTATCTTGTTCACGATGCCGCTTATGGTGGAGGGGATGGTGTTTTAGCAAACCCATGCACACATGCACCTGATGTGATCAGTCATATGAAGAGCAAGATAAATGAAAGTGTTGCGGACGAGCAAAGTATTGTACTTGCTGGGGAGAGTAGCGCTTCCATGTTGTTTGCATGTGAGGGCAATGCAGAAGGCACAAGTAGGAGGAGCAGAAGAGGGACACCAGAGGTAGAGGAGGAGTTATGTAGTGAAACTGGTAGTGAGGACTCGGATTATATTCCAGAAATAATTGACAGTGACTATGACTTCAATGATGGTGACGATGATTTGATCAATGAGGATGCAAAATCAGCCGATGATGAGAAGAAAGGGACAAGGGCACGCAAGGAGCTAGCAGAAGATCCAAACTTCGAAGGTGATAGTTTTGATCTGCCAAAATCAGATGATGATGACATTAAGTTCAATTTCAAACATTTCACTGAAATTGATTTGAAGGAGCCCAAGTTCTATGTGGGCCAGGTTTTCCCATCCATTGCAATGATCAGACAAGCCATTAGGGAGTACAGTTGCTAGGAGAGGCTGCAAATAACATTTCCGAAGAATGACAAGAAAAGGATTGGAGCTGTGTGCAATGGTGGTTGCCCTTGGTATTTATATGCTTCGTTTGACAATAGAACCAAGGGAATTCAGGTTAAAACATTTAAAGATGAGCACACATGCACAAAGAAGTGGAGTGTTAAAGCGTTCACTGCTAGATACATTGTTGCAAAGTATGTTGACAAGGTCAGAGTGGATGAGAAGATTTCTTTGAAGGGTTTGAAGATACATTGCTTGCACTGGCTAAACTTAAACTTGCAGCTGAAAAGAGAGAGATTGCAGATCAGGCAAAGTTTGATGCATCTTTAAACAAGCTCAGTGAGGAAGAGCAAAGGATTTTACAAGTTGTAGAGAGAAGGAAACAAGAGGCTGCAGCAAAAAAATTAGAGATTGAAGGGAAAAAGAAAGTTGTGCTGAGAGAAAAACAATTGGCAACTGAAGAAAAAAGGAAATAAATTGAAGAAAGGAAGAGAAAAAAGTTGGCTGAGTAGCAAGAGAAGAAGGCACTTGCAGAGGCCAAAAGGAGTGCACTTCAAGTTAAAAAGATGCAAGCAGAGGAAGCAAAATAGATGAAGGCTGCAGAAAAGAAAAGAATTGCAGATGAAAAGAGAAAGCAAGCTGAAAATGTACAAACATCAGAAGAAATGGAACTTCTTATGTGGCAAGAGGATGAGCAAAATAGAATTGCATGCTGCAAAGATTATCTTGCTCAAGGGAAAAATTTAAGGCAGCAGGCCTGGGAGAATCAAAATGTACAGCAAGATACTTCCAGGACACAACATTGGGAAGAGAGAAAGAAGCACGCCAAAGAATGGAATAGGGCACAAGCCGAGCAAGCAAAAAAATAAGCCATGGATGAAAATCTCATGTTGGCAAGTGAAAAGCAAAGGCATTATCAATTTCAAGCTAATCATAGCCATTTGGAGCAGCCACATCAGCCAAAGAGACCTTACTTCACTCAGGCCAGGGCAGGTTTCAAGAAACTAAGAAAAAATAGCATGGTTGATATATTTAGGGAGGACAGGAGATAAGCATGTGAGCAATTAAGTGGTGTGTGCTTTCTTTTGAACTGTAGCAGAACTCCTTTATTTACTTTCATGAACATGTTAAATGTTGGTTATGAACATGGACTGATCAGGCCAAGGGGCAGATCATGTTATGTTCAAGATCATGTACTGAACCTTCACAACCTAAATGCTTTTGTGACAATGCTCCTTTTATGTTCAACTGATGCTAGCAATGCACCTGATATGTCCAATATATTTTTTCAATTCCTCCTCTTTGTAATGCACCTGTTATTATGTACTCCATCCGTTTCTAAATATAAGGCTTTCTAGAGATTTCAATATTTTGCTCCGTATGTAGTCCATATTGAAATATGTAAGAAGACTTATATTTAGAAACCGAGGGAGTATGAAATTAACTGAAGTAGATGGACAAGATGATGCACCATAGTGCACTCATACTGTCGGACTGGAATAGGTTCAAATATTTTGGACATTATTTAGGAACTCACAAACTGCCTGCAGAACAACATAGGTAATTAAATTCAACTTCATTACATAACAGATCATATCTGGCCATAGTAGCAGTGCATACAACTTCCCAGCTAAAGCATAGTTAAAATCCTAGTTACAGCTATCGTAACAACACAGCACAAGTATACATCCTGGTTTGGCAAATGAACATGCAATTCTCACTACTTATTCAGATAACATCACAGCAAAAACATACATCCTAGTATGGCAAATGTACACACAATTGCCACTAGCATAGCTAACCGCACAACATCCGCTTCATCATCATAGTCCGAGCGCGGCAGCGTCACCCCCTGCATGCAATGGAGGACCACATGTCTGGTCTTCGGCCGGAGGCACGGCTCACCGCAGAGCCAGACCTCCTGCTGCTGCCGATTGGAGCGTCGGCGCCGCGTGTGCTATGCCCAACCTCGCCGCGGCTCACAGGGAGCGGGCGCTTCCACCGATTGTAGCACCGACGCCGCGGGTGCCACAGAGCCACACCTCCTGCTACTCCCTCCATTCCCTTATACAAAGCCACTATCAAAAATATATTTTACATCAATACAAGGCCATCAACAGTAATCGAGGCAATAATTAATAATATTTTCTCCTACTAGCAACTTTTTAATACTTACATGCATGTAGTCATAATGACACTCAGCCACTTCCTTCCCATTCATTCATTGCATGCTTGTGGTGTATTAGTGATCCCGGTTAACGAAAAGAAAAATTGACTTGCAAAGAAGTCATTAAATTTTATCTTGGTACCTGTAATATGAATTTGTGGCCTTGTATAAGGGAATGGAGGGAGTACTACCAATCGAAGCGTCGGCGACGCGGCTGCGACGCCCAACCTCGTCGTGCGTGCGACCGTACCACCGAGCTTCCGCCTACGCAGGAAACGGAGCTCTCCATCATGCTATGGCTGGCCATTGAGAGGAGAGGATTTGGGACCGACGAGCTCGCCGCCAGCCGTGGGTTAAGGATTCAATGGTAGGGAATGGGGAAATTTTGGTCGTTCCTCCCGCAGGAGAGCCCGCATGGTGACTTAAGTGGTGCGGCTCGACCAGCTCGCGTGGCTCGAGCAACCCACGTGGCGCCCGTCCTGGCCTGGTTCGTATCGTCATATGTACAGAGGACCATTTTGGAGCGTATCAGCGTATTCGAGGACCGTAACGGAGCAGTCGACGAGTATGAGGACCGGGATGTTACGTGCCAGATAGTATAGGTACCGTAGTTGTAATTATCTCATCACAAGATGGCTCCAAGTTACCGCCTCCACGGAAGCGGCGAGGGCGCAGCTGGGTCCGGCGTGGCCACAACAGTGAGGTCATGGTAAGAGAGATCGTGCGGGAAACCTCAGGCCACAGCGACGCTCACATGCGGGAACTACAGTGAGTGGGCGCTGAACATGGAGTGCACCTCCATGCAGAAAGTCTCTGGATCCCCATGGAGTATGACTATAACAATCCAAACCTAAAACTTGCCTTAAGGACCCTCTTTGTAATATTAATTTAAGTTATGAATGTTTATGTAATGGAGTGCTTTTCCTTTTATTTTTATTTCATGGCATGTTGGTTTCACTTCAACTTCAAATCTTGTCCACTTCCATAAAATCATCACAACCTTCCAAGTTCTCCAACTCAACTTTCAACTTCACTCTTAAATGGATTTTGCAAATTTAAGTTGCAAGATAAATGTTCCATTTTTACACTAAAACCCATTTAATGTGTTGGGTTACCTCCAAAAAAATCATCCAATTTAGAGTTCATTTGAATTGGGTTTCAAATCCAAACAATTTGAATTCAATTCAAACTTGTTTGAACTTAAGTGTCCAAACTTTTCCCAAAACACATTGGAAATTAAGGGCATAAATATTCCCCCACAGAACTGCATTCGTCATATTTTTACCATTCCCCAACCTACCCCTGCCTTTTTCCTTCTTTGGTTTTCTGGGAAAATAGAGAAAAGGCATTCTGGCCATTCCAAAACCAGCCCGTGAGCGACAGCCCAACAACCCCCGGCCGAAATGTTTTACACCCGAACACCCAATTACCCTCTCTCTCTCTCACCCGGGCCACTTGTCTCCGTGAGACATCCCTGTCAGCCAGGAGAGGCAAACCCACACCTGCGCCTTTTCTCCTAACTCGCCACCCCCCCACCTACCCCTGCCTTTTTCCTTCTTTGGTTTTCTGGGAAAATAGAGAAAAGGCATTCTGGCCATTCCAAAACCAGCCCGTGAGCAACAGCCCAACAACCCCCGGCCGAAATGTTTTACACCCGAACACCCGCTTACCCCCTCTCTCTCTCACCCATGCCACTTGTCTCCGTGAGACATCCCTGTCAGCCAGGAGAGGCAAACCCACACCTGCGCCTTTTCTCCTAACTCGCCCCCCCCCCCCTCTCGCTCCAGCTCGTCCATGTGCGCACCCGAGGTCAAGCCGTGCTTGCCCGGCTCGCCTCCGCCCTCATCTCCTCGCCCCCTCACGCCAACCATCGTTCCTCCATCCCCGCTTTCCCCTCGGTCAGAAAAGGAAAAAAGCACACGGTGCTTCCGATCGGTCATCTCGGACAGGCAAGCACCTTCACCGCTTTCCCCTCGGCCGTGATTCCAGTCGACTCCGTCGGCATCTTGGACAGAGAAGCAACTCCTCGTGATCGTGGATCGTGGTGAGCAACTTCTCCTCCCCGACCCTTTCCCCCTCTCGTTTACTCCCCGCACCGCCGCGGGTCCATGTCTCCGGCCATGATCCGGTGGCCTCTGGTCCTCTCTCACTGCACGTCTGGAACCGCACATCCTCGTAGATCATTTTTCCGCGCTTACTTTTCTTTTTTGCTCGCCGTATCGCCATCACCGTGCACCACCCGAGCTCCCCACTCCGCCGCTTCACCAACGTCGCTCTCGTCGGCGTTTGGTGCCGTCAATGGTATCCGGGATTGCGTCTTCTCATGCAGAACACAGCTCACACACGCACGCATCCAGAACACCCCGGAGAGCAACTGCGGCGTGTCCTCCGCCGTGGTTTTGGTCGCCGCCGCCGGCTCCCCTGTATTACTCTGTTTCGCCAACGCACGAGCACCCCCATGTCGTTGGATCTCGAATGTATGCTTGGGATTAGAACCCATCTACCCCTTCACAGCGCATCGCTGTTCTGTCGCTGAAGAGCGGGCCCTATCTGTTAGGTACAGTTAACCACATATAGGCTCGCGCTCTTTCTCTGCCAATACGCACGTCCAACCCAGTGGCTGCGCTTTCACCACGAAGATCCTGGTTCGAAACCCACCTAGCTCAAGTTGACACCTAGCCCACGCTGGGACGAGCGCCCTTTTTGCCTAATTATTATCCCACACACTGACGCGTGGCCTGCTGGACCCACATGTCAACGACACAGCCGCCTCTGCACACAAAAAAAAAGCCGTCGTTTTTTTTTTTTGCAGTGGGAAAGAAAAGCCGACGTGTCCCAGCCCCCTGGACCGGGGGCGGAGCTACACACCTCAGGGCCCAGGCCCGCGTCGGACTTTTTTCAGCCTCCTATCGATATAGATTTGAGCCCAGCACACCACAAGCAAAAAAGAGAGGCCCAAGCCTTCTCCCTGTCTCATCCGTCCGCCGCCTCTACCTCTCGCCTTCTCCAGTTCTCTTCTGCGTCCGCCGCCGTCCGCCACTGTCACGGCCTCCCCCCGCGCCCCTCGCCGTACTGCGCCTGCTGCCTGCTCTGCGCGCGCATAATCTCGCCATGCTGCACTGCTGCTGCCGCCCAGAGCCCGAGCCCCCAGACCTCTTTCCATTCCCGGGCCTATTCAAGTTAGAATGCTCAGAGTTGCAGCGCAGCCTTTAGTTCTTGATTCAGATGCTGCACAACAACTTATCCCTTGGTTACCTGTCCCGGCTTTTTAGTTCATGATTTATTTCATTTTCTGCTATATATTTTCCAAAGATTTTCTGCCAAGTACTCCCTCCGTCCCAAAATAAGTGTCTCACGGAGGGAGTACATGGTTATGGACCGGATTCCGAACCATTCCCATGTTGACATTCGAGTCATCCGAAAGTTATGATATAACCTTAAAAGGAGTTGATAATCTCACATATTGTTCCTTCTTTTTTTCTTTTGTAGATTTGATGTCCAAGATGGTTGAACATTGATTGCTGTGACTAAATATTGTTGCTGGAAATTTGAAGTCAACTTGCAGCAGGGAAAATGGTAGAGGCTACTATACTGCTTGTCGTACAGAAAATTGCCACGGCCGTAGCACTAAATGCTGCTTCAACTTTAGCAAACAAAGCCGCGGCCGTGGTTGCAATCCCAAGTAACATGACATTGATTAGTAATGAACTAGAGCTTCTACAAGCTTTTTTTATGGACATTGAAATGAGGGGTCATTCAAGTCAAGTAACAGAAACATTGGTTGCTCAAGCCCGCAGATTGGCTTATCATATTGAAGACGTTGTAGACCAGTACATTTATGTTGTAGGCACAACCCATCAGAAGGCTTCACCATGGTTGGGTTGTGTAAAGAAGGTTGCGAAGAAGCCTAAATCTCTGTATACTCTTGATCAAATTGCCAATGAAATTCAGAAGATAAATCAACGACTTCAGCAGCTTAAACAAAATAGGGACTGGACTCAACCAACCGGCAATTTTCCTGAAAAAAGCTATGACCACGAGCATCAACTCTACATTCCTGGTCATGATTATTTGATTGCTGATGATGACCTTGTAGGGTTGGACAAGAACAGGGAAACCTTGATCAAATCCCTGCATCTAGAAGATCACCCTCATTTGCTGATGATTGCTGTGTGGGGCATGGGTGGCATCGGCAAAAGTACGCTTGTCTCAAGTGTGTATAGAGATCAGGCAGCCAACTTCCAATGCGATGCATGGATTTCTATCTCCCAATCTTGTAAATTGGATGAAATATTTCAGCAAATGTTGGAAAAATTAAATGTACAAGACGCTGAAGAATCTGATGCTGAAAATACGAGGGGTGTGAGAACTGAAGAGCCTCGAGTGAAACTGAAGAGACTCCTGCAGAACAGGAAGTACCTGATCGTACTGGATGATGTATGGACACCCACAGATCTCTTGAAGATTAAAGAGGTTCTTATTGATAATGGCCAAGGTAGCAGGGTCATTATCACAACAAGAACTCACGATGTAGCCTCAATAGCAGATGAAGGTTGCAAGTTAAAAGTAGATAAATTGGGTGATAATGATGCATGGCAGCTATTCTGCAGGAAGGCATTCCCGAAAAGTGATGAACATATTTGCCCTACAGATTTACACGAGTATGCCAAATGCATAGTGGACAGATGTGACGGGTTACCGCTTGCTCTTGTAGCAATAGGGAGCATGTTGTCCCTTAGAACAAATAGTGCTCAAGAGTGGAAGCTCTTTAAGGATCAACTTATTTGGGAGCTGGGCAATAACAAGGAGATCACTGTTGTAGGAAGGATTCTTCATTTAAGCTACAAGGATCTGCCAATCTATTTGAAGAACTGTTTCCTGTACTGTTCAATTTTTCCTGAAGACTTTCCAATCGGAGCAGCCTACCTGGTCAAGCTATTGATCTCCGAAGGATTTGTTGATGTGAGAGGAACATGCAGCTTAGAAGATGTAGCAAAAGGCTACATTATAGAGCTTGTCAGACGGAACATGCTTCAGGTGTTAACAAGAAATAGTTATGGAGAGATCAGCAATCTTCAAATGCATGATCTTGTGCGCGAGCTCGCAATTTTGCAAGCTCGAAAGGAGAGTTTTAGCACTGTTTATGATTGCACCTATGGAGTGGTACCATCAGGATTGGCTTCTCGTCGAATTGGGCTGCACAAATGCAATGAGGACTTTACGTCAAACGTTGACATATCTAAGGCCAGAACAATCTTATGTTTTGACAAAAGCATGCGAATAGATATTTGGCTCTCTATCCTAGAAGAATGCAAGTACATTGCAGTGTTGGACTTCTCAAATCGTGCGATCAAGGTCATTCCAGATTCAATTGGGGAGCTGTTCAACCTAAAGTTTTTGAACTTCGATGTGACCCAAGTTGAGGAACTACCAAAATCCATTGGGAATCTTTCCAAGCTAGAAACACTAAGCCTTGAAGATGCAAATTGTTTGGTTTTACCGAAAGGGGCTAAAAAGCTCAAGAACTTGAGGCACATGCTTATTTGGAAAGATCTTCGCTCGGAATTGAGCTTCAGGACATTTGAATCCATCGAGCCTTTTGAAGGCCTATGGTGTTTGAAACAACTGAGAACATTACACTCAGTTCAAGCTAGCACAGATTTTGTTGAGAAAATAGGAAATCTTTCTCAACTAAGAATCCTTGTGATTACTGAGGTAAAGGGCAGCCATTGTGCGCAGCTGTGCGGATCTTTATCAAAGATGCTGCACCTCCAGAGTTTGAGCATAAGAGCCTTTGACGAGAATGATGTGCTCCAGCTTGAAGCATTGGCACTGACGAAGCCTCTTCAATCGCTTACTTTGGAAGGGCGACTGTCGGAAGGAACTCTGGGATCTCCATTTTTCTCAAACCATGGACATGAACTTTTTGAACTAACACTAGCTTGGTCTAAGCTTGTCGAGGATCCAATGCAGAAGCTCTCGAAATCTGAAAAGTTGACCCATTTAGATCTTAAACGAACTTATGAGGGAGAGAGGATAAACTTCGGGGCTGGGTGGTTCTCACATTTGAAGGTTATGCGGTTGAGAGATTTGCCACATGTGAATCAAATATGCATTGGTGAAGGAGCTTTGGGGGGCCTTGAAGAGCTTATCGTCTATAAACTTGTGGAACTGCGGGGCGTCCCTGAACAGCTGAAAACTCTGAAGTATGTGAACTTTACTGAGCTGCATCCTGATTTTGGGCATAATTAAGGTTAGTCAAACATGGATACCACCAGACATACATTTTTCATGCCTTGTGATGTAACAAATTCTGGCTTTAATAGTTGATCACGTTATTTTCTTTCCAGACCGGGAAAGACATGAGCCTCTGTCTGTTTGAAGCATGTTTTCTGGTTATATTTACTACTACTTTGTTTACTTTCTTAACACTATGTTGTAATAAGATTCACTGTCAGGTTTTTTCACCCCTTAGCCCAGCTTCGACCTGTCGCTGAGCAGAGGGTTTTTCCTGGCGTTTAATTTCGTCTGTACTCAACTTTGTTGTTGAAAAATCTTAGCTATTCCGTTTACCAGGTTTGCTCTTTGGACAGTAGTGCCCTGACGCTGCATGTGGTAGTTGCATCGTACGTCAAGGTTGGAATGCATGATATGTCTGTCAAATTGCGCCAACTAGTGCGCTGCAAGATGGTGCCGTTGAAACAGAACTCGGCGATAGAATGAAACTCAGCAAAGTCAACATTTGCCCGAACCGGCTCCTCTACCGTGCCAAATCCTAAACGGCGCTTGTTTCTTTCGCTTTTCACAAACGGGTGCACACCCTCGCGGCGCGCTGGGCCGGCCCGTCTTGTTTTTTATTTTTTCGTTCAATCTAAACACCGCACTACCAGTAGGACAACGACCGTGTTGTGCATACGTATTTCATTCCCTTATTTTATTCCATCTTCAGGTCGCGAGAGCTTTTGTTCCTATATAATTATTTATTTTAAGAAAAATCCGATGACCTTTTTTTTTCAAAACCGATCAACTTATTTTCCAAAATCCACGATCTTTTTCCAGATTAATGAACTGTTTTAAAATCGGTGAACTTTTTTCAAGTTTGTGAGCTCTTCTTTCAAAATCAGATGAACTTTTTTTTGAATTTGTGAACCTTTTTCTATTTCACGAAAAAAGTTCACAGAATTTTATGCATGCTTTTTCAAATTTGGTGAACTTTTTTCAAATTCATTGCACTTTATTCAAATCCGAAGAACTTTATTTAAAATAGGTGAACTTTTTTTCAAATTGATGAAGTTTTTTAAATTAGTGAACTTTTTATTGTAACCGAACTCTTTTCAAAATCAGTGAACTTGTTTTTCAAATTCGATGAACTTTTTCCAAATTTGATGAACTTTTTGTTGAAACCGATGAACGGTTTTGAAAGTCGGTGAACTTATTTTTCAAATTCGATGAACTTTTTCCAAAATCAATGAACTTTTTTTCAAATTGCTGAACTTATTTCAAATTTGATGATAATTTTTAAAGTGGATGATCGTTTTTAAAAAAATTCATGAACTATTTTGGAGTTTCCGAAATTTCCTTTTTAAAATTCATGAACATTTTTGAGTTCATGATTTTTTTACTCTTTTATTCGATTTAGTACTAGGAATTCTTTCTTTTTGCAAAATTCATGAACGTTTTTATAGTACTAAGAATTACGTAATTTTTTCAGAAATATAAATTAAACAGAGGGAATTATAGAATTCAATAAATACCTATCCGTTTTGCAATATTTTTTATACTTTTGCATCTAATGTTGACATAAAGGGAAGGGGGGAAATTACAAAAAAGGCCAATACGAACTGAGGGAGCAGAGAAAGGAACCAGTAAGCCAATAGAAACAGAGGAAACAGAAAATATTCTTGCAAAACAAAAGAGGAAACAGAAAAATGAACCAGTAAGTGAAACAGAGAAACAATCGACCGAACTAGACAACGACCGGCTGGGTTCGACAAACAGCCCACTTAATATCTACGTAGGCGCCAGAACTCGTTACGGGCGCTGAAGGTGCCGAGAGCTCCTATACGCCGCCCGTGGAATATCCTAACGGACGCTCACTGCGGAATATTCTATTTGCCGCTAGCTGCGGCAAAATGTCGGGGCGACCTCCAACAAGCGTACAAGCGTGGGCCGGCCCGCAAAATGTTTCCACGGTTCCAGTTTAAGGAACCTTCTAGCTTGTTCCCAGCCGGTTTTTCCGGTTTTGGGAACCTTCTAGAAGCTTCCTAACACTTTTTTTCTGTTTTTTTTCATTTTTCTTTTTCCTTTTTCCTTCTCCATCATTTCTTTTTTTCTTTTCTGTTTTCTAAGTTTTATTTTTAATAACTTTTTTTCTGTTTCTTTTCTTTATATTTTCATTTTTCACAATTTAAAAATGTTTAATATTTTTTAGAAATATTCAAATTTTGTTAGCACTTGAAAAAGGTTAGTTTTTCACAAAATTTCAAAGTTTAAAAAATTGTTGGCATTTTAGAAAATTTGTTAAAAGTTTTCAAAAAATGTTCCTTTTTCAAAAAAATGTTCATGTATTCAAAAAATGTTCTTATTTCCAAAGTTGTTTCAGATTTTTAAAAATATTCTCCATTTTATAATTTGTTCTTCATTTTTTGTTTCTTTTCTCTCTCTGTTTATCTTTTCTTTTCAGTTTCATTTTTCTCTCTCAGATTTATTATTCTTTTTCAAAAACTGTTCGCATTTTACATAAAAATTTCTTTCTTATAAAAAATATTCCTGTTCTCAATTTTTGTTCATAAATTTCAAAATTTGTTTGCTTCATTTAAAAAAAGTTCGGTAATTCAAAAAATGTTCACTTTTTAAAATTTTGTTCACAAACCAAAATTTATTTGTTTGAAAAAATTTCCCATTTTTTAAAATTTGTTCGGGAATTCAAAAAATGTTTTCATGTTTAAATTTTGTTCAGAAATTAAAAAATATATGGAAATTACAAAAAAAAATGTTCCTGTTTCGAAATTTTGTTCACAAATATAAAAATGTTCTAGAACTTCAAAAATTATTCCCGTTTTGCAAATTTATTCAAAAGTTCGGTCCCTCGCCCACAAATTTTATTTTTAAAAGGAAGTTGGCAGAGTTGTTTTATTTTTCGCGGCTTTCTATAGTTCTTTAATAGTGGCGATGTAATTTTTCGGGAGTAGCTCTCTTGTCGTAGTGGCTTGCGCATCGCGGCAGCTGTAGCAGGTCGCGGGTTCGATTTCTAGTTAGGGCGCCCTTTTTCTTTTTGCGATTTTTCAATTCGCCAAGGACAGCGAAAGGGCCGGCCCAGTTGACCCGTCTCCTGTGCGAAATTGCGCCTCTTTGCCGCAGCAAGCGGCACATAGGAGGTCCCGCTCACTGCGGCAGAATGTCGAGCAAACGCACAAAGGCGAGCAACTACGAGATAGTACACGTGCTACAGTATCCGGTTTTGGGTACTTTCTGGAAGGTTCCTGACCGGTTTTGGGAACCTTCCAGAAGGTTCTTGAACCGGTTTTTCACTGGGTTTTTTTCCTTTTTCTGTTTCTTTTTTCTTTCTCTTCTTTTCTTCTTTCTTTGTTTTTCTGTTTTTTATTTCATTTTTCAATTCCTTTTTCTTCTCTTTCTATTTCCTTTTTGTTCTTCAGATTTTCAAATTCCTTTATATTTCTTTCTTATTTTTTCGTTTTTTCTGTTTGTTTTCTTTCTTTGGTTTCTTATTTCATTTTCATTTTCTTTTCTCTTTTTTTTTTAAAATATTCAAATTTTGTTAGCCTTTCCATAAAATATTCAGTTTTTTTAAAAATGTTCTCAAAATTCAAAAATTGTTCTCGTTACACAAAAAAGATCAAAACTTTTGAAATTAATATAATGTACCAGACTTCAATTTTTTTGTTCACGTTTTCAAAAAAATGCTCGCGCTTCCAAATTTGTTCTCCGTTTCAAAAAAAATTCTCAATATTCAAAAAATGTTCGTGCTTTAAGAAATTGTTTGCGCTTCCAAATTTTTTCTACATTTCAAAATTTGTTCTCAAGATTCAAGAAAAATGTTCATGCTTTAAAAAAATATTCTGCGCTTCCCAATTTGTACTCCGTTTCAAAAAGAATTATCAAGATTAAAAAAAAGTTCATGCTTTAAAAATTCTTCATGTTCAAATTTTGTTATCGATTTCAAAATTCTGTTCTCTAAATTCAAAACAAATACGAGACTTTAAAAAGTGTTCATTTTACCAAAACTTTGTTCAAGCTTTTTAGTTTTTCTTCTAAAATTTGGAAAGTGTTCGCTTTTTAAAAAACACTTTTTCAAAATAATTTTCGCGTTAGGAATTTGAGAAAATGTTCGGTTCTATATTACCTTTAGCTTCGCGTGCCATGTCAAACCAAGAAAGCTTGTCTATCGCATTGGCTAGGCTTGTGCGTACAAAGATGGAGGTCCTTGGTTTGATCCCTCCCTCGAGCTGAGTTTTTTGGGATTTTTTCACTGCGTTGCGCTAATGGGCCGGCCCAGCCGAAGACACGCCTGTGCGTCCGCTCAACAATTCACCGCAGCGACAGGCGCATAGGAGCTCTCGCCGCTCGTTGCGGCAAGGAGTCGGCACTTCACACAGGATCAGCTCACCTGGGCCAGCTCATGTTGTGGGAGCACCACGTCCGCGAGGTAAAAACCACGGAAAGGACTGCAGCCGCTCGGAATCAAACCCGCGTCTTCCTTATTGATGCATGCACTGAGCTAGCCACAAACGACTAGCTAGTTCTTATCTAAATTGGCAACACAAATCTAAAAGAACCTAACAATAGCGACCAAACTTAAAAAGGGCGCGAGGTAAAAACCACGGAAAGGACTGCAGCCGCTCGGAATCAAACCCGCGTCTTCCTTATTGATGCATGCACTGAGCTAGCCACAAACGACTAGCTAGTTCTTATCTAAATTGGCAACACAAATCTAAAAGAACCTAACAATAGCGACCAAACTTAAAATATCAGTTCGCTAAACTACAATGAACTAAAGTGTGAGTGAGGGATCGAACACGCTACCTTGCTCCAGGCAAGCAAGCAGCTAGCCACTGTAATTCCTGAGATTTCATGTCAAAAAAGGTAGCCCGGCATATATGAACTATAAGCCACGAAAAAGACCGCAATTTTTTTTAAAAAAAAATTCAAATGTTACTTTCTGTTTGGAAAAGGTAAATATTTTTAGTGATGAAACCATTTATAATTTGTGAACAAAATTTTACATTAGAACATTGTGTGAAAATGCAAACATTTTTTGGGGATAAAAAAGGAACAAAATTGAAACAAGAGAACAAATTTTGAAACGGATAACAAATTTGGAAGCGCGAACAATTTTTAAAGCATGAACATTTTTTTGAATCTTGAGAACAAATTTTGAAACAGAGAACAAATTTGGAAGCACAAACAATTTATTAAAGCACGAACATTTTTTGAATATTGAGAGCAAATTTTGAAACGGAGAACAAATTTGAAAAATCCAGAACAAATTTGGAAGCGCGATCATTTTTTGAAAATGTGAACAAAAAATTGAAATCTGGTACATTATATGAATTTCAAAAGTTTTGAACTTTTTTATGAAACAAGAACAATTTTTGAATTTTGAGAACATTTTTTAGAAACACAAACAAAATTTGAATATTTTGAAAAAAGAGGAGAAAAGAAAAATAAAAATAAATAACAAACCAAAGAAAGAGAACAAACACAAAAACGGAAACAGAAGAAAAGAAAAAAGAAACAGAAATGACTAAAAACGAAAAGAAGAAGCAAAAAGCTTCGCTACCAGTTGGGCCAGCCCACTGCATCGTTCGCTCCCGCACCCCCTGTGCGAAGCGTCGACATTAAGACGCAGCAACCGGCGTATAGGATTTTTCGAAGGTGCTCGTTAGCAGCCGCACGAATATGGGCCAGAAAGTTGCCAAAAACAAATGTCACCCAACCCAGCCATTCGATGCATCACACGCCTGAACTGTTCTTTTTGGTTGCTCGGCAAAGAAAAAATGCCTTAATTATTTTTACAACATCACACGCCTGAATTAACTTTCCCTAAAAAATTAACTATCAACTGTAACTAATACATAAATAATACTAGTAGAATGCCCGTGCGTTGCTACGGGCAACAATGTAGACAAATGAGTCAATAGTCATGCTTTAGCAGTTCATCAATAAATCAGTGCCCACTTGCCGTTTATATCACAATATTGTAATTTCTCCTTCACATGAAGGTCCACAGGAAGAGGAATCATGGTCTCCTCCATCTTGTCAGCTTTAAAGTTAGAATTGAGCATACTATCCCATTTTCAAAGCACAAACATCACTCGTTCTCTGTTGTTTAAACAATCCATGCAAAGCATCTCTATGAGCAAGAACTATCTTGTGGAACAAAATTTTAAAATGAGGAATGGTAAAATCACAATAAATGGCAAGTTCGCACCTCAAGGGCAATTTGAAGGAAATATGCCCTAGAGGCAATAATAAAGTATTATTTATTTCCTTATATCATGATAAATGTTTATTATTCATGCTAGAATTGTATTAACCGGAAACATAATACATGTGTGAATACATAGACAAACAGTGTGTCACTAGTATGCCTCTACTTGACTAGCTCGTTAATCAAAGATGGTTATGTTTCCTAGCCATAGACATGAGTTGTCATTTGATTAACGAGATCACCTCATTAGTAGAATGACGTGATTGACTTGACCCATTCCGTTAGCTTAGCACCCAATAGTTTAGTATGTTGCTATTGCTTTTTTCATGACTTATACATGTTCCTATGACTATGAGATTATGCAACTCCCGTTTAGCGGAGGAACACTTTGTGTGCTACCAAACGTCACAACGTAACTGGGTGATTATAAAGGTGCTCTACAGGTGTCTCCAAAGGTACTTGTTGGGTTGGCGTATTTCGAGATTAGGATTTGTCACTCCGATTGTCGGAGAGGTATCTCTGGGCCCACTCCGTAATGCACATCACTATAAGCCTTGCAAGCATTGTGACTAATGAGTTAGTTGCGGGATGATGTATTACGGAACGAGTAAAGAGACTTGCCGGTAACGAGATTGAACTAGGTATCGAGATACCGACGATCGAATCTCGGGCAAGTAACATACCGATGACAAAGGGAACAACGTATGTTGTTATGCGGTCTGACCGATAAAGATCTTCGTAGAATATGTGGGAGCCAATATGGACATCCAGGTCCCGCTATTGGTTATTGACCGGAGACGTGTCTCGGTCATGTCTACATAGTTCTCAAACCCGTAGGGTCCGCACGCTTAAAGTTACGATGACAGTTTTATTATGAGTTTATGTATGTTGATGTACCGAAGGAGTTCGGAGTCCCGGATGAGATCGGGGACATGACGAGGAGTCTCGAAATGGTCGAGACGTAAAGATCGATATATTGGACGACTATATTCGGACTTCGGAAAGGTTCCGAGTGATTCGGGTATTTTTCGGAGTACTGGAGAGTTACGGGAATACGTATTGGGCCTTATTGGGCCATACGGGAAAGAAGAAAAAGGGCCTCAAGGGTGGCCGCACCCCTCCCCTTGGTCTGGTCCGAATTGGACTAGGGAAGGGGGGCGCCCCCTTCCTTCCTTCTCTTTTTCCCTTCCTCTTTTCCTATTCCATATGGGAGGTGGAATCCTACTAGGACTAGGGAGTCCTAGTAGGACTCCACACTTGGTGCGCCCCCTCCTAGAGCCGGCCTCCTCCTCCCTTGCTCCTTTATATACGGGGGCAGGGGGCACCCCATGGACACACTTGATATACGATATTCTTAGCGGTGTGCGGTGCCCCCCTCCACCATATTACACCTCGATAATACCGTTGCGGAGCTTAGGCGAAGCCCTGCGTCGGTGGAACATCATCATCGTCACCACGCCGTCATGCTGACGAAACTCTCCCTCAACACTCGGCTGGATCGGAGTTCGAGGGACGTCATCAAGCGGAACGTGTGTAGAACTCGGAGGTGCCGTGCGTTCGGTACTTGATCGGTCGGATCGTGAAGACGTACGACTACATCAACCGCGTTGTGATAACGCTTCCGCTTTCGGTCTACGAGGGTACGTGGACAACACTCTCCCCTCTCGTTGCTATGCATCACCATGATCTTGCGTGTGCGTAGGAAAATTTTGGAAATTACTACGTTCCCCAACATTATCCTCATTGTTGCACAGAAAAATTATGTCCTTGATGCACCGCTAGGTGACAGACCTATTGCAGGAGCAGATGCAGACGTTATGAACGTCTGGCTAGCTCAATATGATGACTACTTGATAGTTTAGTGCACCATGCTTAACAGCTTAGAATCGGGATTTCAAAGACGTTTTGAACGTCATGGACCATATGAGATGTTCCAGGAGTTGAAGTTAATATTTCAAGCAAATACCCGAGTTGAGAGATATGAAGTCTCCAACAAGTTCTATGGCTAAAAGATGGAGGAGAATCGCTCAACTAGTGAGCATGTGCTCAGATTGTCTGGGTACTACAATCGCTTGAATCAAGTGGGAGTTAATCTTCCAGATAAAATAGTAATTGACAGAATTCTCTAGTCACCATCACCAAGTTAGTAGAACTTCGTGATGAACTATAGTATGCAAGGATGACGAAAGTAATTCCCGAGCTCTTCATGATGCTGAAATCGACGAAGGTAGAAATCAAGAAAAACATCAAGTGTTGATGGTTGAGGAGACCACTAGTTTCAAGAAAAGGGCAAAGGGAAGAAGGGGAACTTCAAGAAGAACGGCAAGCAAGTTGCTGCTCAAGTGAAGAAGCCTAAGTCTGGTCCTAAGCCTGAGACTAAGTGCTTCTACTGCAAAGGGACTGGTCACTGGAAGCGGAACTACCCCAACTATTTGGTGGATAAGAAGGATGGCAAAGTGAACAAAGGTATATTGGATATACATGTTATTGATGTGTACTTTACTAGTGTTTATAGCAACCCCTCGGTATTTGATACTGGTTCAGTTGCTAAAGAGTAGTAACTCGAAAACGGGAGTTGCAGAATAAACAGAGACTAGTAAAAGGTGAGGTGACGATGTGTGTTGGAAGTAGTTCAGAGATTGATATGTTCATCATCGCACACTCCCTGTACTTTCGGGATTAGTGTTGAAACCAAATAAGTGTTATTTGGTGTTTGCGTTGAGCATGAATATGATTTGATCATGTTTATTGCAATACGGTTATTCATTTAAATTAGAGAACAATTGTTGTTCTGTTTACATGAATTAAACCTTCTATGGTCATACACACCAACGAAAATGGTTTGTTGGATCTCGATCGTAGTGATACACATATTCATAATATTGAAGCCAAAAGATACAAAGTTAATAATGATAGTGCAACTTATTTGTGGCACTGCCGTTTAGGTCATATTGGTGTAAAGCGCATGAAGAAACTCCATACTGATGGGATTTTGGAATCACTTGATGCTTGCGATCCGTGCCTCATGGGCAAGATGACTAAAACGCCGTTCTCCGGAACTATGGAGAGAGCAACAGATTTGTTGGAAATCATACATACAGATGTATGTGGCCCGATGAATATTGAGGCTCGTAGCAGGTATCATTATTTTCTGACCTTCACAGATGATTTGAGCAGATATGGGTATATCTACTTAATGAAACAGAAGTCTGAAACATTTGAAAAGTTCATATAATTTCAGAGTGAAGTAGAAAATCATCGTAACAAGAAAATAAAGTTTCTACGATCTGATCGCGGAGACAAATATTTGAGTTACGAGTTTGGTCTTCAATTAAAACAATGTGGAATAGTTTCACAAATCCGTGCCACCTGGAACACCACAGCATAATGGTGTGTCCGAACGTCATAACCGTACTTTATTGGATATAGTGCAATCTATGATGTCTCTTACCAATTTACCACTATCGTTTTGGGGTTATGCATTAGAGACAGCTACATTCACGTTAAATAGGGCACCATCAAAATCCGTTGAGACGACGCCTTATGAACTATGGTTTGGCAAGAAACCAAAGTTGTCGTTTCTTAAAGTTTGCGGTTGCGATGCTTATGTGAAAAGGTTTCATCCTGATAAGCTCAAACCCAAATTGGAGAAATGTGTCTTCATAGGATACCCAAAGAAGACAGTTGGGTACACCTTCTATCACAGATCCGAAGGCAAGACATTCGTTGCTTAGTATGGATCCTTTCTAGAGAAGGAGTTTCTCTCGAAAGAAGTGAGTGGGAGGAAAGTAGAACTTGATGAGGTAACTGTACCTGCTCCCTTATTGGAAAGTAGTTCATCACAAGAAACGGTTCCTGTGACGTCTATACCAATGAGTGAGGAAGTTAATGATGATGATCATGAAACTTCAGATCAAGCTGTTACTAAACCTTGTAGGTCAACCAGAGTAAGATCCGCACCAGAGTGGTGCGGTAATCTTGTTCTGGAGGTTATGTTACTAGACCATGACAAACCTACGAACTATGAAGAAGCGATGGTGAGCCCAGATTCCGCAAAATGGCTTGAGGCCATGAAATCTGAGATGAGATCCATGTATGAGAACAAAGTGTGGACTTTGGTTGACTTGCCCGATGATCGGCAAGCAATTGAGAATAAATGGATCGTCAAGAGGAAGACGGACGCTGATAGTAGTATCACTATCTAAAAAGCTAGAATTGTCGCAAAAAGGTTTTCGACAAGTTCAAGATGTTGACTACGATGAGAGTTTCTCACTCGTATCTATGCTTAAGTCTGTCTGAATCATGTTAGCAATTGCCGCATTTTATAAAATATGGCAAATGGATAAACAAAACTGCATTCCTTAATGGATTTATTAAAGAAGAGTTGTATATGATGCAACCAGGAGGTTTTGTCAATCCTAAAGATGCTAACAAAATATGCAAGCTCCAACGATCCATCTATGGACTGGTGCAAGCATCTCGGAGTTGGAATATACACTTTGATAAGTTGATCAAAGGATATAGTTTTATACAGACTTGCGGTGAAGCCTGTATTTACAAGAAAGTGAGTGGGAGCACTACAGCATTTCTGATAAGTATATGTGAATGACATATTGTTGATCGGAAATAATGTAGAATTATTCTGCAAGCATAAAGGAGTGTTTGAAAGGAGTTTTTCAAAGAAAGACCTCGGTGAAGCTGCTTACATATTGAGCATCAAGATCTATAGAGATAGATGAAGACGCTTGATAAGTTTTTCAATGAGTACATACCTTAACAAGATTTTGAAGTAGTTCAAAATAGAACAGTCAAAGAAAGAGTTCTTGCCTGTGTTACAAGGTGTGAAATTGAGTAAGACTCAAAGCCTGACCACGGCAGAAGATAGAAAGAGAGTGAAAGTCATTCCCTATGCCTTGGCCATAGGTTCTATAAACTATGCCATACTGTGTACCAGATCTATTGTATACCCTACACTGATTTTGGCAAGGGAGTACAATAGTGATCTAGGAGTAGATCACTGGACAGCGGTCAAAATTATCCTTACTAGAATAAGGATATGTTTCTCGATTATGGAAGTGACAAAAGGTTCGTCGTAAAGGGTTACGTCGATGCAAGTTTTGACACTAATCTAGATGACTCTAAGTCTCGGTCTAGATACATATTGAAAGTGGGAGCAATTAGCTAGAGTAGCTCCGTGCAGAGCATTGTAGACATAGAAATTTGCAAAATACTTATGGATCTGAATGTGACAGACCCGTTGACTAAAATTATCTCACAATCAAAACATGATCACACCTTAGTACTCTTTGGGTGTTAATCACATAGCGATGTGAACTAGATTATTGACTCTAGTAAACCCTTTGAGTGTTGGTTACATAGAGATGTGAACTATGGGTGTTAATCACATGGTGATGTGAATTATTGATGTTAAATCACATGGCGATGTGAACTAGATTATTGACTCTAGTGCAAGTGGGAGACTGAAGGAAATATGCCCTAGAGGCAATAATAAAGTATTATTTATTTCCTTATATCATGATAAATGTTTATTATTCATGCTAGAATTGTATTAACCGGAAACATAATACATGTGTGAATACATAGACAAACAGTGTGTCACTAGTATGCCTCTACTTGACTAGCTCGTTAATCAAAGATGGTTATGTTTCCTAGCCATAGACATGAGTTGTCATTTGATTAACGAGATCACCTCATTAGGAGAATGACGTGATTGACTTGACCCATTCCGTTAGCTTAGCACCCGATCGTTTAGTATGTTGCTATTGCTTTCTTCATGACTTATACATGTTCCTATGACTATGAGATTATGCAACTCCCGTTTACCGGAGGAACACTTTGTGTGCTACCAAACGTCACAACGTAACTGGGTGATTATAAAGGTGCTCTACAGGTGTCTCCAAAGGTACTTGTTGGGTTGGCGTATTTCGAGATTAGGATTTGTCACTCCAATTGTCGGAGAGGTATCTCTGGGCCCACTCCGTAATGCACATCACTATAAGCCTTGCAAGCATTGTGACTAATGAGTTAGTTGCGGGATGATGTATTACGGAACGAGTAAAGAGACTTGACGGTAACGAGATTGAACTAGGTATCGAGATACCGACGATCGAATCTCGGGCAAATAACATACCGATGACAAAGGGAACAACGTATGTTGTTATGCGGTCTGACCGATAAAGATCTTCGTAGAATATGTGGGAGCCAATATAGGCATCCAGGTCCCGCTATGGGTTATTGACCGGAGACGTATCTCGGTCATGTCTACATAGTTCTCGAACCCAAAGGGTCCGCACGCTTAACGTTACGATGACAGTTTTATTGAGTTTTGATGTACCGAAGGAGTTCGGAGTCCCGGATGAGATCGGGGACATGACGAGGAGTCTCGAAATGGCCGAGACGTAAAGATCGATATATTGGACGACTATATTCGGACTTCGGAAAGGTTCCGAGTGATTCGGGTATTTTTCGGAGTACCGGAGAGTTACGGGAATACGTATTGGGCCTTATTGGGCCATACGGGAAAGAAGAAAAAGGGCCTCAAGGGTGGCCGCCCCTCCCCTTGGTCTGGTCCGAATTGGACTAGAGAAGGGGGGCGCCCCCTTCCTTCCTTCTCTTTTTCCCTTCCTCTTTTCCTATTCCATATGGGAGGTGGAATCCTACTAGGACTAGGGAGTCCTAGTAGGACTCCACACTTGGTGCGCCCCCTCCTAGGGCCGGCCTCCTCCTCCCTTGCTCCTTTATATACGGGGGCAGGGGGCACCCCATGGACACACTTGATATACGATATTTTAGCCGTGTGCGGTGCCCCCTCCACCAGATTACACCTCGATAATACCGTCGCGGAGCTTAGGCGAAGCCCTGCGTCGGTGGAACATCATTATCGTCACCACGCCGTCGTGCTGACGAAACTCTCCCTCAACACTCGGCTGGATCGGAGTTCGAGGGACGTCATCGAGCTGAACGTGTGTAGAACTTCGGAGGTGCCGTGCGTTTGGTACTTGATCGGTCGGATCGTGAAGACGTACGACTACATCAACCGCGTTGTGATAACGCTTCCGCTGTCGGTCTACGAGGGTACGTGGACAACACTCTCCGCTCTTGTTGCTATGCATCACCATGATCTTGCGTGTGCGTAGGAATTTTTTTGAAATTACTACGTTCCCCAACACAATTAACTCAATACAACGGGTAATCAGGGGTTTGGGCAGCGCCCGCTCCTTGTTCCGGCAACATGAGGGGTTTAGTCCACGTAAGAGGTGATCGAGCGTGGAATTGGCTCTGGATTAATGTGTGATTGGTAATACTTCAGAAACTGAAGATAATAAATGGTAGTTAGAATAGTAGGTTGCAAGGTTTTACGTAACTCACATTACCACCGCATCCACCGCTATTGTTTGTGATATCAGCATGATTGTATAACATTAAGAAATGCTACATTGTGGCATGCTGGAGAGAGCGCCGGACACTTACCCAGATCAACCCTAATGCATTTATAATATTATGATATGGTGATGTTGGGGAACATAGTAATTTCAAAAAAATTCCTACGCACACGCAAGATCATGGTGATGCATAGCAACGAGAGGGGAGAGTGTGTCCACGTACCCTCGTAGAGGTTGAAATCATCAATCTCACCTTTCGATTGAGCTCCACAATGATTAATTTCTAAATCCATGTGATTTTCGTTGCTCTACTTAACTGGTCTTCGCTACAACTTTATCCACTTTTCCTTAAAAGCTACATGAAACCAGACATGCCTCAAATGCTTACCTTTCTGGATGATGGCCTACTATGTGGACTACACAAACCGAAGGAATCAGATAGTAGAAGATGAAGATCTTGCAAGCTATTAGCCAACCAAAACATAACTCTGACGAAACTGCAAAGTAAAGCATCGGCAGGTAAGGTTGAGAACAAGTTTAGGCAGAAACACAATACAGAGGACACTAATATTATTGCATTTTTCAATCATGACTGAATTAACACATTGTCCAAACAATGAGAACCAGATTCAGTAAGTAAAAGGAAGTAAACTACGGGCACAATTAAAGTAAACAAAATTGATCGGCACTACTAAGAACTAAAACAAAAGAAGAGAAGCAAAGGTTCAGATAGAATAGCAGGATTACAGAGCAAGGCTGAGAATGCCGCAGAAGACGAAATTTCTCTGGTACCTTGATAAGCTGTCATGTTCATGGCAAGATCATACCCAGGTGCACCCCATTCATGGCAGACACACTCCACTACATCCTTGTGATTTTCAGCAATGATATAAGACCGTGTCGCAGATCCTTTGCTCAAGCATGTTCCCCTCACATGAATACCATCCATGTCCTTGCCTGCAACACAGATGCATTGTTCAGCCTCATTCAGTTGATCTTCCAAAGCAATAGTAGTAGCATCACTGGGTGTACCCCATTTATCGATGATGACTTGCACCTTTTACACAGCCATGTTCATCGACATCAATAGCATCTCCATCGATGATGATGATGCAGTGGTCACCAGTGATAGCGAAATTCAGAATTCAAGGATAGACAAGCGAAGAGGGGCGAGAAGATAGGCGGAGAGACATGCACGATGGTAGGGTGTGGTCGCAGTCGCCGGTCTTCGTACTTGACATGAGAGAGACGGGAGATGCGATTGCGAGATCTCCGTCACGCTTCTCCTCTTGTGTCTTTGTGCTTGGAGGCCCCGCGAACAGCATTCTCCCTACTCTCGTACACCTCTTCCTCTCTTAGTTGAGAGGGATGCGACGCGTCGACGCGATGCTAGCGGGCGGCGGCGCGGAGACGCGGGGCGACCACGGCCGGTACGGTCGAGGTAGATGCCTCCTAGTCGTCACCGTTCACTGGCCTGCGTTGGATGCCGAAGAGGAGCACAGTGGAGGTAAGGAGCGGTTGCAGCTGACGGGGTGAGGAGGGTGAGGCAAGCTCCACAAACGACGGCAATGCGGGGAGGAGCGCCACCGTGGTTGAAGGAGACGGGCGACAGGGAATGAGGTGGCCGTGGCAAACAACGGCGAATTGCTGGACGAGATCGGGCACCCACCACTGTCGGGCTGCTCTGCTCCGCCGACGTGGATGCTCTACGGCGGCTCCCGCGATCGGATCTGGCCACAACGACCACCGGAGTGGCAAGGCCTCGCCTTCTCTTCATCAGATCAGGTCAGGGAGTTGAGCTCCTTGCCTTGGGCCGCCCCGCTGTACATGGCTGCTGGGGATGTGATGGCGGCCGGCTAGGGATGGAGGTGGTAGCGGCGGCGCAGGGAGGGAGGCTGGAGCCTGGGACACGTAGGTCGAGGGTTCAGGGCATGGAGGGACGAGGTGTTCGGGGATTGGATTTTTCTTTCGCGTTGGATGGTGGGAGTGGAGACGAAAAAAAACCAGCGGAAAAAAACGGTTGAAAGTGGTGGGACGAAAATAAACCGTACTATTCAACCAACTCAGACATTAGGAGTAGAGACTATATAACAAAAATGAACTCATTTCAGAAAAATTCGATGACCTTTTTTTTCAAAACCGATCAACTTATTTTCCAAAATCTATGATCTTTTTCCAGATTAATGAACTGTTTTAAAATCGGTGAACTTTTTTCAAGTTTGTGAGCTCTTCTTTCAAAATCGGATGAACCTTTTTTTGAATTTGCGAACCTTTTTCTATTTCACGAAAAAAGTTCACTGAATTTTATGCATGCTTTTTCAAATTTGGTGAACTTTTTTCAAATTCATTGCACTTTATTCAAATCCAAAAAACTTTATATAAAATTGGTGAACTTTTTTTCAAATTGATGAACTTTTTTTAAATTAGTGAACTTTTTATTGTAACCGATGAACTCTTTTCAAAATCAGTGAACTTGTTTTTCAAATTCGATGAACTTTTTGTTGAAACCGATGAACGGTTTTGAAAGTCGGGGAACTTATTTTTCAAATTCGACGAACTTTTTCCAAAATCAATGAACTTTTTTTCAAATTGCTGAACTTATTTAAAATTTGATGATAATTTTTAAAATGGATGATAGTTTTTTTAAAATTCATGAACTATTTTGGAGTTTTCGAAATTTCCTTTTTAAAATTCATGAACATTTTTGAGTTCATGATTTTTTTTACTCTTTTATTCGATTTAGTACTTGGAATTCTTTCTTTTTGCAAAATTCATGAACTTTTTTTAGTACTAAGAATTACTTAATTCTTTCAGAAATATAAATTAAACAGAGGGAATTATAGAATTCAATAAATACCTATCCGTTTTGCAATATTTTTTACTTTTGCATCTAATGTTGACATAAAGGGAAGGGAAAAATTTACAAAAAAGGCCAATACGAACTGAGGGAGCAGAGAAAGGAACCAGTAAGCCAATAGGAACAGAGGAAACAGAAAATATTCTCGCAAAACAAAAGAGGAAACAGAAAAGTGAACCAGTAAGTGAAGCAGAGAAACAATCGACCGAACTAGTCAACGACCCACTGGGTTCGACAAACAGCCCACTTAATATCTACGTAGGCGCCAGAACTCGTTACGAGCGCTGAAGGTGCCGAGAGCTCCTATACGCCGCCAGTGGAATAACCTAACGGACGCTCACTGCGGAATATCCTATTTCCCGCTCGCTGCGGCAAATTGTCAGGGCGACGCACAGGGAGCTCGAACGAGCGTACGAGCCTGGGCCGGCCCGCAAAACGTTTCCACGATTCCGGTTTTAGGAACCTCCTAGCTTGTTCCTAGTCGGTTTTTTCAGTTTTGGGAACCTTCTAGAAGCTTCCTAACACTTTTTTCCCGTTTTTTTCGTTTTTCGTTTTCCTTTTTCCTGTTTATTTTTCCTTCTCCATCATTTCCTTTTTTATTTTCTTTTTTTAAGTTTTATTTTTAATAATTTTTTTCTATTTCTTTTCTTTATTTTTCCTTTTTCTTCGCTTTTTCATTTTTCATAATTTAAAAATGTTTATTATTTTTTCGAAATATCCAAATTTTGTTAGCATTTGAAAAAGGTTAGTTTTTCACAAAAAATTTCAAAGTTTTAAAAAGTGTTCGCATTTTGAAAAATATGTTAAGAGTTTTCAGAAAATGTTCCTGTTTTTTAAAAAATGTTCATGTATTCAAAAAATGTTCGTATTTCCAAAGTTGTTTCAGATTTTTAAAAATATTCTCCATTTTATAATTTGTTCTTCATTTTTTGTTTCTTTTCTCTATCTGTTTATCTTTTCTTTTCAATTTCATTTTTCTGTCTCAGATTTATTATTCTTTTTCAAAAAATGTTCGCATTTTACAATTTTTTTCTTTCTTATAGAAAATATTCCTGTTCTCAATTTTTGTTCATAAATTTCAAAATTTGTTTGCTTCATTTAAAAAAATGTTCGGTAATTCAAAAAATGTTCACTTTTGAAAATTTTGTTCACAAACCAAAATTTATTTGTTTGAAAAAAGTTCCCATTTTTTAAAATTTGTTAAGAAATTCAAAAAATGTTTACATGTTTAACTTATGTTCAGAAATTAAAAAATATGTGGAAACTACAAAAAACAAATGTTCCTGTTTTGAAATTTTGTTCACAAATATGAAAATGTTCTAGAACTTCAAAAATTATTCCCGTTTTGCAAATTTATTCAAAAGTTCGGTCCCTCGCCCAAAAATTTTATTTTTAAAAGGAATTTGGCGGAGTTGTTTTATTTTTCGCGGCTTTCTATAGTTCTTTAATAGTGGCGATGCAATTTTTCCAGAGTAGCTCTCTTGTCGTAGTTGCTTGCGCATCGCGGCAGCTTTAGCAGGTTGCGGGTTCGATTTCTAGTTAGTGCGCCCTTTTTCTTTTTGCGATTTTTCAATCCGCCAAGGACAGCGAATGGGCCGGCCCAGTTGACCCGTCTCTTGTGCGAAATTGCGCCTCTTTGCCGCAGCAAGCGGCACATAGGAGGTCCCGCTCACTGCGGCAGAATGTCGAGCGAACGCACAGAGGCGAGCAACCTAGCGATCAAGATGGGCCGGCCCAACTATGAGATAGTACACGTGCTACAGTATCGGTTTTGGGTACTTTCTGGAAGGTTCCTGACCAGTTTTGGGAACCTTCCAGAAGGTTCTTGAACCGGTTTTTCACTGGGTTTTTTTTTCTGTTTCTTTTTTTCTTTGTCTTCTTTTCTTCTTTCTTTGTTTTTCTGTTTTTTATTTCATTTTTCAATTCCTTTTTCTTCTCTTTCTATCTCCTTTATGTTCTTCACATTTTCAAATTCCTTTATGTTTCTTTTTTCTTTTTCTTTTTTTTCTGTTTGTTTTCTTTCTTTGGTTTCTTATTTCATTTTCATTTTATTTTCTCTTTTTTTTCAAAATATTCAAATTTTTTTTGCCTTTCCATAAAATATTCATTTTTTTTAAAATGTTCTCAAAATTCAAAAATTGTTCTCGTTACACAAAAAAGATCAAAAAATTTCAAATTAATATAATGTACCAGACTTCAATTTTTTTGTTCACGTTTTAAAAAAAAAAATCGCGCTTCCAAATTTGTTTGGGATTTTTAAAATTTGTTCTCCGTTTCAAAAAAAATTCTCAATATTCAAAAAATGTTCGCGCTTCCAAATTTTTTCTACATTTCAAAATTTGTTCTCAAGATTCAAGAAAAATGTTCAGGCTTTAAAAAAAATATTCTTCGCTTCCCAATTTGCCATTTCAAATAGAATTATCAAGATTAAAAAAAGTTCATGCTTTAAAAATTCTTCATGTTCAAATTTTGTTATCAATTTCAAAATTCTGTTCTCTAAATTCAAAACAAATACGGGATTTTAAAAAGTGTTCATTTTACCAAAACTTTGTTCAAGCTTTTCAGTTTTTCTTCTAAAATTTGGAAAGTGTTCGCTTTAAAAAAACACTTTTTCAAAATAATTTTTGCGTTAGGAATTTGAGAAAATGTTCGGTTCTATATTACCTTTAGCTTTGCGTGCCATGGCAAACCAGGAAAGCTTGTCTATCGCATTGGCTAGGCTTGTGCGTACGAAGATGGAGGTCCCTGGTTCTCCTCGAGCTGAGTTTTTTGGGATTTTTTCACTGCGTTGCGCTAATGGGCCGGCCCAGCCGAAGACGCGCCTGTGCGTCCGCTCAACAATTCGCCGCAGTGACCGGCGCATAGGAGCTCTCGCCGGGAGGTCCTAGTCGGCGCCTTAAGCGCCCGCGAAGCTAACCGGCGCTCACAGGAGAACCTTACTGGGCCGGCCCATAAACACGTACTGCAATACTGTAGCGCGAAAATACCACAAAAAAGGCATTGTGTGGAATCGAACTCAGGCCGCAACTATCTTTCAATAGACTGGCTACCACCAAACCACCCAGCTACTAGTGACTGAATGCAGCGCGCACCCTTTAAGAACTACTCTAGCTGCGCTATTTGAATTAGAACAAGTTCACTAATTTGAGGAAAAAAGTTCACCAATTGACCGGGCTGAGCAGTTGACCATTGAATGTTCAAAAAATATGTGTATCTTTTCTGAAAAATCAGGGATTAAAAAATCGTTCACAAAAAAAAGTTCACAGGTTAAAAAAAAGCTTAACAAATTTAAAACAAAAAACTCATAAAAATAGAAAAAGTTCATCAATCTTCAAAAATAGTTCATCGATTTTGAAAAAAAGTTCACTCGATTTGAAAAAAAGTTCATCAATTTTGGAAAATGTTCATTCAATTTGAAAAAAGTTCATCAATTTTGGAAAAAGTTCATTCAATTTGAGAAAAAACTTCATCGATTTTGAGAAAAAGTTCATCAACTTTGATAAAAGTTCGTCGAATTTGAAAAAAAGTTCATCCAATTTGGGAAAAGTCAGCGATTTTGAATTTTTTTCATCAAAATTGGAAAAAAGTTCATCAGATTTGAAAAAGTTCATCAATTTTCAAAAAAGTTCACCAGATTTTAAAAATAGTTCATCGATTTGGGAAAAAATTCATAAATTTGAAAAAAGTTCATCGAATTTCAAAAGAAATCATCAATTTAAAAGAAAAGTTTCAGGTATTTGCAAACAATTGGACGAACCAGGATGAAAAAAACAGAAAACAGAAAAGGAAAAAAAGGAAAACGAAAAATGAAAAAAGGAAAAAAGAAAAGGGAAACGAGAAACAGGAGAATATATAATAAAAGAAAGAGAAAGTTCCCTTTATACAGATCCCGGTGCGGTGGCACAGTGGTTGTTCTTCCAAAATTTGGTCTCGGGGGCGCGGGTTCGATTCAGCACCAACACTTCTTTCTTTTTGCGGAATTAAGAAGACACAGAGAAGAAACCCCTAGATGGGCCGGCCCATCGCGGGAGCGCTGCAGGCACCCGTTTGCGAAAACACTACTAACGGGCGCCTGCAGCGCCAAATAGGAAATGCCGCTCTCGCCACTCGCTGCGGCAAGGAGTCGGCACTTCAGACAGGATCAGCTCACCTGGGCCAGCTCATGTTGTGGGAGCACCATGTCCGCGAGGTAAAAACCACGGAAAGGATTGCAGCCGCTCGGAATCGAACCCATTGATGCATGCACTGAGCTAGCCACAAACGACTAGCTAGTTCTTATCTAAATTGGCAACACAAATCTAAAAGAAACTAACAGTAGCGACCAAACTTAAAATATCAGTTCGCTAAACTACAATGAACTAAAGTGTGAGTGAGGGATCGAACACGCTACCTTGCTCCAGGCAAGCAAGCAGCTAGCCACTGTAATTCCTGAGATTTCATGTCAAAAAAGGTAGTCCGGCATATATGAACTATAAGCCGCGAAAAAGACCGCAATTTTTTTTTAAAAAAATTCAAATGTTACTTTCTGTTTGGAAAAGGTAAATATTTTTAGTGATGAAACCATTTATAATTTGTGAACAAAATTTTAAATTAGAACATTGTGTGAAAATGCAAAAAATTTTGGGGATAAAAAAGGAACAAAATTGAAACAAGAGAACAAATTTTGAAATGGATAACAAATTTGGAAGCGCGAACAATTTTTAAAGCATGAACATTTTTTTGAATCTTGAGAACAAATTTTGAAACAGAGAACAAATTTGGAAGCACGAACAATTTGTTAAAGCACGAACATTTTTTGAATATTGAGAGCAAATTTTGAAACGGAGAACAAATTTGAAAAATCCTGAACAAATTTGGAAGCGCGATCATTTTTTGAAAATGTGAAATTTTTTTGAAATCTGGTACATTGTATGAATTTCGAAAGTTTTGAACTTTTTTATGTAACAAGAACAATTTTTGAATTTTGAGAACATTTTTTCAAAAACTGAACATTTTTCAAAACACAAAAAATTGAATATTTTGAAAAAAAACGAGGAGAAAAGAAAAATAAAAATAAATAACAAACCAAAGAAAGAGAACAAACACGAAAACGAAAAAAGAAGAAAAGAAAAAAGAAACAGAAATGACTAAACACGAAAAGAAGAAGCAAAAAGCTTCGCTACCAGTTGGGCCGGCCCACTGCATCGTTCGCTCCCGCACCCCCTGTGCGAAGCGTCGACATTAAGACGTAGCAACCGGCGTATAGGATTTTTCGAAGGTGCCCGTTAGCGGCCGCACGAATATGGGCCAGAAAGTTGCCAAACACAAATGTCACCCAACCCAGCCATTCGATGCATCACACGCATGGACTGTTCTTTTTGGTTGCTCAGCAAAGAAAAAACGTCTGAATTATTTTTACAACATCACACGCCTGAATTAGCTTTCCCTAAAAAATTAACTATCAACTGTAACTAATACATAAATAATACTAGTAGAATGCCCATGCGTTGCTACGGGCAACAATGTAGACAAATGAGTCAACAGTCATGCTTTAGCAGTTCATCAATAAATCAGTGCCCACTTGCCGTTTATATCACAATGTTGTAATTTCTCCTTCACATGAAGGTCCACAGGAAGAGGAATCATGGTCTCCTCCATCTTGTCAGCTTTAAAGTTAGAATTGAGTATACTATCCCATTTTCAAAGCACAAACATCACACGTTCTCTGTTGTTTAAACAATCCATGCAAAGCATCTCTATGAGCAAGAACTATATTGTGGAACAAAATTTTAAAATGAGGAATGGTAAAATCACAATAAATGGCAAGTCCGCACCTCAAGGGCAATTAACTCAATATAACGGGTAATCAGGGGTTTGGGCAGCGCCCGCTCCTTGTTCCGGCAACATGAGGGGTTTAGTCCACGTGGAATTGGCTCTGGATTAATGTGTGATTGGTAATACTTCAGAAACTGAAGATAATAAATGGTAGTAACTCCGGGAAACATCATCCGGTAATAGCCCTACATGCTGTTTGTGGCTAGGTCTTATTATCATCATGAGGGAGTCGCCGTAACTCCGGCTCTCCTCTAGTTGTGTCTAGCCTTAATGATTATTTTCTGTCCCTCTTGGGGTGCCCTGCCCCTCCTTATATATGTTGAAGGGGCGGGTTACATGACTAGTCCTAGTAGGATTAGGATTATTCTATTACAAGTGGAGTCCTAGTCTTGCTTCCTTTGTAGAAGAATATTCCTTATGCCTTCCTCTTAAGCCGGCCCACCATAACATGAGCCGGCCTACTGGGTCTTGGGCCGTCTCGTCTGTCTGACCCGCCCACCGGGTTACTAATGAGTCGCCAAGATCGGGCGGGTTACCCGTGAATCGCCAAGCTCCGGGCGGGTCACTAGTGAGTCGCCAAGATCCAGCCGGGTCATACACCCGGGCGGGTTACACAGCGGGGTATATCCCCGACATTAGCCCCCAGTTTAATTTGGATTCATCCATGTTAAACTGATCTGCAACATAAACACAAGAACAAATTTGATAGGTTGTGCTCCGGGTTAAATATTCTTGTAAGCCGACACCTGATCATCCTTAAGTCCTTGTCATTTCCTCCTTCTAGAAAATCCGGGTCAATAGGCCGGCTTCATAATCAACTTGCTTGTAGAAGAAATATTGTAAATAAAGAAACCATTTGAGTCGGCCTTCAATGCTCTGACTTGATAAAAATATTGGTCTTCAATATTTCAACTGATATTCGGTCGGCTTGGGACTCGCCGGTTTATCATTGCCAAAGTTACCGGGTTATAAAAACTGATGACTCCGGGTTATGACTGTTATACACACCGGGTCATGATTGTTGCCAACGCCGGGAAACACAATTAATCTTCCTGATTTCCTTAAAACTGAGAATTTGAAGACTTTCCTCCTTTATATGCATATTACCTGTAGCCCCCAAGTCTTAAGAGGAAAACATAGTGATAACTTAAGACTTTGCTTCAATATAAATGCTGCAACCTTGAAGAAATCCAGGTTGTTCATTTCAATTATTAGTCAAAACTGAATATTCCATATATGTAGCCCCCAAGTGCCGGGTTGTCATGCTTGCAGCAACCTAGGACTTATAATTGCCATGTGCTCATAAAAACTTCAACCAATGTAGCCCCCAAGGGCCGGGTCATTATGCAATAATGAGCAGGGACTTTATAAATATGATCATGTATACTTGAGCAGCGACGTGTAGCCTCCAAGGGCCGACTCAGTAAGATAATACTGAGCTGGGACTTTATATATACTTCGTTGAAAATAACATCATATGATGTAACCCCTGTCACGGGGATTGAACCCACGTCCACAAGGTTAAGAGCTTTGTGCTATACCAACTGAGCAGTGGATCCTTCAATATAATGGATTAAGACTTGTGTACCTTAAAAATTTTGATAGGAGCAATTGGTAGCCCCCAAGGGCCGGCTCATTATGATGTGATAAGTCGGGTCTTCAATAAGGCCAGTAAAAATGACTTTGCATTAGCCCCCAAGTGTCATGGTGCATGCTTGCAGTGACATGAGACGTGCATATTTCATGTAATCTCAACTTGAATAATGTAGCCCCCAAGTGTCGGGTCGTAAGCCTACAGTGACTCGGAACTATTCCCTCCATTGTAGAATAAATCATATCCATTGATAAAATAATAGCCATTGCGCTAAATCGACTTTGAAAACCTCAATCATAATACTGGTTATTGATAACCATAATAAAAATCCAACCATGTTGGCTATTAAAGATTTGAATAATATACCCAATGATTTATAAGCGCATGATTCCAATGGCGCAATCCAAATATATACTGGCGACTTATAGTCCAAAGCCAGACTGGGTTAATAAACACCGGATATTATCTTATCGCATACTGGCGACTTATAGTCGAAAACCAGGCCTGGTTAATAAACACCGGTGAATTATAATCATAAAACTTTATAAGCCTGATCAAATAAACCTTAAAAAGAAAGAATCCGTTGAATAAAAAACCAACGAAAAAAACGAGGCTTTTAATGGGCTGCCAGGCCGAAAAATGAGGCATTTCATAGGCTGCTAGGCCACTGAGTTAAACCGTTTTACAAACCTTATAAGATGGACCTCACATAATCAATTGTCGTTTTAACCTTGACAAGTTTAGGGTCTGCATAAGATTGACTTGTCAAACGTTCGGCGGGTCATTCCAGGATTACCTGGGCGGAGTGGCTTACTTAAAAAGTCAGGATAACCCAGGGTTTTAGGTGAATACACCTGGCTTCCAAGCCTGGCTTTTATAGCCTATTACAAGGGTTATAAAAACTCTTTGTTCTTTAGAACAAGGAGCCCCCAAGCAATATTTTTTAGCTGTGCTCAATGGGCGCCTATGTTTGAGTTGTGCTTTTGCAACAGACTCTCTTTGGTCCCTGTTAACCTGGGTAGCAAGCCCCCAAGCGTTTTTGTAAGCATGGCATATAAGCCGGATCAAAGGGTAATCATAGCTTAGCTCAATAAGCCGGAAGCCCCCAAGTGATATATTTCTGAGCTGTGCTCGTCGGGTGCCTATGTTTGAGTTGTGCTGTGCAACAAACTCTCTTTGGTCCCTGTAATTTTTTTCTGAGAACTCGAACTTGCGAGAGATGAATTCTTTTTAAACCAGAATTTCAAACTGGATATTGAGAGCTTCAAAGCTTTCTGGGAGACAGGTATACCTTGAACCGGATTTTGAACCGAAATCGTTCTTTTTAAGCCGGAAATTTTCTGACGGCCTTTAAATATTCGCCAATAAGGCAGTAGCCTCCGGGGCTGGGTTATTTTGCTCTCCAATGACCCGGAGTTCTTGAATCTGCTTTAAACTGGCAATCATTTATTGAGTCATGTCATCATAGCCCCCGAGTCTTAAGACGACTCGAGGAGTTGACTTGAGATTCTTCATACTTGGCCGTGATATAAACCGGCATGAGTTATTCAACAGCTCGATGATATAATAGTCTCTTTTGCAGTAGACAACTTGTCCTGCATTGGGAAACTTGCAAGCCAGAGTAATTGCTCCTTTAAAGAAATGAATATGTAAAAAATATACCGGATGCATTTCACCTGATATGTTAAGCTGGAATTTATCCGCCGCAGAGTTGATGATCACTACGGTGAAGCTGAAATCAATCACGGGTGAGCCGGCCATGGGAGCAGACAGATGAGTCGGCCGTGGCATTGTAAACCGGTGCGGACGAGCAAGTTGTCCTCCGCGGTGTAAACCGGCGCGGAACGCATGAACCAGCCGCGAGGGCGGACGGACGATTCGTCCGTGGTGTTATAAGGCGGTGCAGACGGGCGAGTCAGCCGGCGCATTGATGTAAACTGGACCGCGACACGCGTGTCCGTGAAGCCGCGCGGCACAGCCAAACATGCATCCGTGGTACAACATCACTCCTTTTTCTTTTAATAGCCGGCCTGATATTCGTGAACGACAGATAATCTGTACGTGGAACTTTTTCACGTAGTGATAGTAGTGCTCCATATGCCTTTTGGACTGATGCAACACCCTCAACTCCTCACACGAGGTGAGTGAATCTCTTTTTGCTGACCCATACTTTATAATCTTGGGCCATATAGTACTAATTGCCACACACACTCAGCCGGCTGGATACCCAATCTTCTCGTGAAGTGGACTGCTCTCTCCTCTGTTGCTTTTGCTAGGTCCTTGTGCGTTGAACTTTGGGCAGCAACTAAACCTGGTACCTCGTCGCGAAGTGAGCCGACGGTGACGGGCGGGTTGCAGCCTCAGTGCTCGAGGCAGAGGTGAGTGGCTGGCTTGGAAGGCGCGAGGCCAGCAGAGGCGAGGCGGAAACGAGCAGTTTGGCGGAAGCGGCGGCTCTAAGTTAAGGCCACGGCAAGCAGAGCAAGCTGACAACAGGGATGAGGGCAGGACCGGTTTGGTTGTTGAGGACCGGCGGCCAGCTGTGGCAGAGACGGCGACGGATTTGGAAACGGCGGCTCTCGGCAGCTTGACGCGTCCGTGTCGGCGGTTTGAAGGCGAGGCAGGGCCGGCCCGCAGCAACTCGAAGCGAGCGGTAACCATGGCGGCTCAACGGAAGCATGGCCGGCTCGGATGCGACGGGTCGCATGACCGCGGTGGTGGTGACTTCAGCCGCGTGGGCGTGCTCGCACGGGGGCGAGGGCGGTTTGACGCGCGATGATGGAGGCGACCGGTCCACGCGACGACGGCGGGTTAAGGCAGGCCCACGGCGGCGGTTTTGACGGAGGTGACCCGGCGTGGAGACGGCTCGACGGAGCTGACGTTTGACTGCCGCGGCTCACGGCAAACTACGGCGGCTTCGAAACAGGGGGACGAGAGTTGGATTCGGATGGTGCCGCTGTAGGCTCGACGTAGTTTGAGTTTTTGGCGGCTTAGCAGGAAGCCAGTTTGAAGATAGCAGGTGGAGGCGGCTTGCGGTGATGCAAGTCAGAGGCGAGGTGGCAGGGCCGCGCTTGAGGCGGAGGCGGAGGCAAAACCGGCTCGTTGGCGGAGACCGGCGGAGTGAGGCTGATGCGGCTCTCAGCAGAATCAAAACCGCGGCTCACGGCGAATTGCGGAGGTGAGGCGAGACCGGCCACTCTGGAGGAGGTGGCGAGGTGAAGCCGCGCGGCCACGGCGACTCACGGCCGGCCCGACGGAGATTGGTAAAGCGAAACCGGCTCGATGGCGGAGACCGAGTCTTCCTGTCCCAATCCACTTACGAGTCGCGGGCTTATTTCCTTTTCTCTTCTTTTTTTTTCAATTTGTCTTCGCTGTGGATTAGATCGAACTTGGATTGATCAAACCAACTGCTTGCTTTGGCTGATTTGTCGTAGCTGACGACTTCTAGTTTCCTTCGGTAGAAACTCACACGTAGATTGAATCTTTGCTTGACGCCAACACACATTGGATCAAAAAATCATAGAACTCCTCCATTGCTGTTGACACTAGTACTTCTTGCCGCGGTTGCAGGCGGCTCGATGATTCCTTTTGTTATGAACACGGCAACTTGATGGATTATATAGCCGATGGCGGCGGCTCAACAGCGAATCCTAACTTCTTTGATGACAAATTTGCAAATTCTTTTCAATGCTGGTTCTTCTTGTCCCGGTCAGTCGCGAGCTTCTAGATCCCCGAGAGAAATCCCTCCAAGAACTCAACACCACCGTGCGCAGGCCCCACGGTGGGCGCCAACAGTCGTGGATTTGTCACGGCAGATGTCCTAGTGTGAGGGCTTAGTCGTGAGGCCAACACATCTATGTGGTAGCTTGAGAGGGGTTGATCGGAATCGAGAGAGGCAACACAAGACAAGGATTTAGACAGCTTCGGGCCCCGGGAAACATCATCCGGTAATAGCCCTACATGCTATTTGTGGCTAGGTCTTATTATTATCATGAGGGTGTCACCATAACTCCGGCTCTCCTCTAGTTGTGTCTAGCCTTAACGATTATTTTATGTCCCTCTTGGGGTGCCCCACCCCTCCTTATATATGTTGAAGGGGCGGGTTACATGACTAGTCCTAGTAGGATTAGGATTATTCTATTACAAGTGGAGTCCTAGTCTTGCTTCCTTTGTAGAAGAATATTCCTTATGCCTTCCTCTTAAGCAGGCCCACCATAACATGAGCCGGCCTACTGGGCCTTGGGCCGTCTCGTCCGTCTGACCCGCCCGTCGGGTTACTAATGAGTCACCAAGATCGGGCGGGTTACCGTGAATCGCCAAGCTCCGGGCGGGTCACCAGTGAGTCACCAAGATCCAGCCGGGTCATACACCCGGCCGGGTTACACCGCGGGGTATATCCCGACAGGCGGTATTGTTGGATGAAGCGGCCCGGACCAACCTTACATGACCACATTCATGAGACCGGTTCCACTGACAGACATGCAACTAGTTTTGCATAAAGGTGACTGGCGGGTGTCTATTTCTCCAACTTTAGTTGAATCGAATTTGACTGCGACCGGTCCTTGTTGAAGGTTAAAAAAACAAACTTGATAAATCACCGTTGTGGTTTTGATGCGTAGGTAAGAATGGTTCTTGCTAGAAGCCCGTAGCAACCACGTAAAACTTGCAACAACAAAGTAGGGGACGTCTAACTTGTTTTTGCAGGGCATGTTGTGATGTGATATGGTCAAGACATGATGTGATATATGTTATTGTATGAGATGATCATGTTTTGTAAAAGTCACTAGCAACCGACAGGAGCCTTATGGTTGTGTCTTTATTATATGAAATGCAAACGCCTTGTAATTGCCTTACTTTATCACTATGCGTTAGCGATAGTTGTAGAAGCAATAGTTGGCGAGACGACCACGACGCTACGATGGAGATCAAGGTGTCAAGCCGGTGATGATGGAGATCATGACGGTGCTTTGGAGATGGAGCTCAAAGGCACAAGACGATGATGGCCATATCATGTCACATATTGTCGGTGTACAAAAAGAGGGGCGCACTTTTGTACCCCTTTACCTGTGCACGGGCAGTCGGAGCCGTGTCCACGGTCACACCAAGCAGAATAGGGGAGGTGAGCCAAGGTAAGACCGAAGCCCAAGATAACCAGAGCAACGCCAAGGCCAAGACCACAAAGAGCAGAGGGACGAAGGAGGTTCCCCCGGCAAGACCCTTGCCGGGGCAGCTCGCCCCACACCAACAAAGCGAGCCACCCTTGAGCCCACGGTCTCCAACATCACGTTGGGCCAGAGCTCGGGAGGCACCTCCATGGTGGCATGCAGATCTTTGTGAAGACAAGGAACACTCAAGATCAGATGAGGATTAGAAGACGACGATCCTCGGCAGGATCCTTGCCGAGGAAGGCCACCAGACCCCCGGCAAGGTCCTTGCCGGGACGACAGCGCGCCACGGCAAGACCCTTGCCGGGCCACCCAGAAAGGCCCTCACCAAGGACGCCAGCAGGGCCACTACCAGGCCCGCACCAACCAAGGCTCCACCGTTCACATGCAGCTGCCAGCCCAACCAGCTAGGCGGGCACCTGCGTGGCAACATGCAGCTCCCAGGCCAACTCATCAAGTGCCTGCGTGGCGGCATGCTGATCTTTGTGGAGGCTCCATCACCGCGCCACCTCAGCTGCCTGCCTACCTACGTGGCGCCGCATGTGTCGCTAGCCAGGGCGCGTGTCGAAGCAATGAGGAGCGGCGACGGACGGGACGGGCCTCGCCCCGTCCCCAATAAAGCAAGGGGGCACCTAAGCTACGCATTAAATGCGTCTTGTCCTGTAATACGAGCGATAAGCTCATAGCACTGTGCGCCTTTCCACCTCCTGTGTGCCACTGTGGCAGCCCCTTTTGACTATAAAAGGAGGTCTGTGGCATACTGGAGAAGGATTCGGCTCTTTGGAACCACGCACTCACCACAGCTAGTTCGAGAGCTCAAGAACTCTCTGAAATACACCCACCAAAGCAGGACTAGGGTTTTACGCATCCTCGCGGCCCGAACCTGGGTAAACGATCCTCGTGCTGGTTACTAATCCTGCTCTTCTTGCAACCCTGCTCCCCGGCAACCGTAGTAGGGATTCTTGTGATCCCATAGGTGTCGTTTCCCCGACATCTTTGGCGCGCCAGGTAGGGGGCGCAATTGTGAGAATCTGGTCTAGTAGCTGGCCTAGCAGTTCTTCCTCGCCATGGCTCCCAGGAAGAAGACGACCACAGTGATCGGTTCGTTGGGAGCCGAACGACCCGTACAAGTGCGGGCAAGCTGTGGGCCGGTCGCGGACAGGACCCGGGCCGCGGTCCGCGAACACCAGCATCGCCTTGGCAGTTAGAGCATGGCGAGCGGCGTCGTTCGCGCGCCAGAGGACCGGCCACACGTCGCCGGATCCAAAGACGTAGCTGGACACCCCGCAGGCGGCGCGGGGCCCTCCAGGAGTGTCGTTGTGCCACCCCCGGGCGGCGCGGCAACCTCCAAGACGCCCACGCCGGCGACCACTGCGCGCTCTTCCCATGGTGTGCGCGACGAGCAGCGTCACCACGCCGGTGACCCTGGGCACCGCCGTGGGAAGAGCTCTGTGCATCGTCCACGGGATGAAGGAGTTCAACATGCCCGCCGAAGTGCTGGCGGAAATGGCACACAGCCGCTGGATGGTAACGGGGCTCCTTCTAACGTGGTTAGAAGTCGAAGCGCGCCGCGATCCACGCACCTATCGCCACCGCCCACGCCAGCAGAAGCTTTGGCACGCGCGCAGCTGCTCCTCGACTTCCCTCCTGCTGTTGAGAAGCTCGACGAGTGGAGGGCCACCATCCGGAGCCTCGTCGCCATCGCCAACAAAGACGATCTGCGGCCGGCGGGTCCCTCGGGTCGGCACTCCACCAAGCCACCACACGCTGGCATTGGGAGGACCGGGGGAGCTGTGGCCACGGTGCACTCTCCTCCTCCTCGCCAACCGCCGCGGGCGTCGGCCTGTCGTGAAGACGCTTGTGATAACATCTCCATAGCGTCGTCCGATCCGCGGACCCTCCGCGACCAGCGCCAGGTTCTTCGGGAACTAGCTCACGAAGACGCTCGGACCACCATCGAGCGCCGGCGCGAAATGCGCCACCAGTCGGACAAGCGGGCGGGACCCGCTATGGACCACCCAACACCGGGGGGCTCCGGCGGCCTACCTTACGAGGTGGGCTACCCGGCCTTCACTTGTGAGCTGCGGCAGTTCCAGTGGCCGTCCCACCGCACGTTCAAGCCCGACGTCGATGAGAAGTACACTGGCAAGACCAATCCGTCCGAGTTCCTCAGCATCTACACCATCGCGATGCAGGCTGCTGGAGCTCGCGACGATAGGGTGTTTGCCAACTATTTCCCACTGGCACTGAAGCCCAATGTTATGCCTTGGTTGATGCACTTGCCGGCGGATTCCATTTCTTCTTGGTCGGATCTGTGCCATGAGTTTGTTGGCGCCTTCACAGGAGGCCACCAAGCTCACAGCCAGGCCAGTGATCTGCATATCATTCCCCAGAAGGAAGGGGAAACCCTGCGCAAATACATCCAGAGATTCAGCCAGGTGCAGTACAACATCCCCGACGTTCATCCCGCCGCTGTGATCAGCGCGTTCCATCAGAACATGCGCAACCGCAAGATGCACGAAGAGCTGGCGATGACCAAGGTTAAGGATGTGGTCGAGCTCTACGTTCTGGCCGATAGGTGCGCCCGGGCTGAAGAGGGAAGGAAGTACCCCAGCGAAGACGCCGGTGCGGAAACCGACTCTACCGACGAAGACGCCGCCACCCCGACGAAGAAGGGCCGGTGTCGCAACAGGAAACGCAAAGGCAAGGCCGTGCTTGCCGTTGAAGGATCTGACGACACCGGCGCTGCCAAGAAGGTCAAGGCAGACGCCCCCGGCAAGGAGATTGCCGGGTGCGCTGCCTGCCGGGCCTTGGCGGCTACCGACAAGCCAGGAAGCGCCGGCAAGCAATACTGCAAGATCCACCGCACCAAGGGCCACGACCTCCAGAACTACCGACAAGTTGAGCTGCTTGCTGAGAAGCAAAAAGCTGAGTACGAGAGGCGGGACAAGGAGAAGGACCAGGATGGTGCCGAGGGATCCGGCAAGAAGCGTGGCGGCCAAGGAGGCCGCCGCGGCAAGGACAACCAGCAAGAGAGGCCCGCCCGGGGCCGTGACAAGAAACAAGAAGACGATGATCACGACGAGGACGACGAGTCCGGTGAGCAAGAGTTCCAGAAGGCTATGGAGGCCATGTGCGTCGATGGTGGCGCCTCGCTGCATACTTCTCACCGCCAGCTCAAGCAGTGGGCGCGTGAGATTACAGCAGCGGAACCGTCGTTCGACGCTTAGAAGCCGCTGGTCCAGCATGCCCCTCATCTTTGACACCGAGGACCACCCTGACCGCACAACCGCGGTCGGGTGTTTGCCATTGTTGGTCTCACCAAAGATACGCAACCTCAAGGTGAACAAGATGTTGGTTGACGGCGGGGCCGGCCTGAACTTGATCTCGCCTGTCGTGATCAAAAGACTGCAAATTCCTGATGGAGACCTCGAGGAAACGGGTACGTTTCAAGGGGTTAGTCCGGGGAGGAGCTAGCCGAAGGGGAAGGTCACACTGCCCGTGATGCTTGGAGGGGAGTTGAACTACAGAACCAAGAGGATCATCTTCGACGTGGCCGAGATCCCCTTGCCCTACAACAGGATCCTCGGCCGCCTGGCACTAGCAAAGTTCATGGCAGCATCACATTACGCCTACAACATGCTAAAGATGCCCGGGCCATTGACCATCATCTCCATACCCTCCGACAAGAAGGACACGCTGATCTGCGCCGACCAACTCTACCGGGAAGCAGTTGCAGCAGCTGTCGTCAAGGCACTTGCTCCTGCCGCTGAACGCCCGGAAGGGAAGAGAAAGCCCGGCAAGACCTCTCGCACCCACTCCGGCAAGCACGCCTCCTCGGAGTGTTGTGCTACCGTCGAGGACGTGCCAGAGAGCTCTACCGGCAAGAGAAAGAAATCCAGAGCTGAGCCACCGCAGACCAAGAAGGTGTCCATCAGTGAGGATGGCACAGGAGGGGCCTTCACCATAGGCTCCACCCTCGACAGCAAATAGGAAGGCGCGCTCGTCACCTTCCTGCGGGCGAATGTCGACGTGTTTGCGTGGCAAGCATCCGACATCCCCGGTGTTCCCAGGGAGGTGATTGAGCACCACCTAGCTGTCTGTCCTCATGCGCGGCCCGTCAAGCAGAAGGTCACAAAGCAGGCTCTGGAGAGGCAAGAGTTCATCACAGAGGAGATCAGGAAGTTGGAAGCGGCAGGTTTGGTGAGAGGAGTGCTCCACCCGACGTGGTTGGCCAATCCGGTAGTGGTGCGCAAGGCAAATGGGAAGTGGAGGCTGTGTATTGACTACACAGATATCAATAAGGCTTGTCCTAAGGACCCCTTTCAGTTGCCGTGCATCGACCAGATTGTCGACTCCACGGCCGGGTGTGATATGTTGTCATTCCTCGATGCCTACTCGGGCTACCACCAAATCTTCATGACAAGAGAAGATGAAGAGAAGACAACATTCATCACCCCATGTGGTACGTATTGCTTTTTGCGGATGCCTTTCGGGTTGAAGAGTGCTGGCTCGACGTTTGCAAGAGCAGTCCAAATTGGTTTTGAACCCCAGCTCCATAGAAATATGGAGGCATACATGGATGACATAGTGGTCAAGACCAAAGATGGGGCAACTCTTGTGCAAGATCTGGAAGAGACATTTGCCAACCTGCGCAAGATCAACCTCAAGCTGAACCCTGAGAAGTGTGTCTTCGGCGTTCCGTCCGGCAAGCTTCTCGGGTTCTTTGTGTCGCAGCGCGGGATTGAGGCAAACCCAGACAAAATCAAGGGTATTGAGCAGATTGAGGCGCCCAAGCGGATCAAGGATGTGCGCCGGCTCACCGGCTGCGTCGCTGCCATGAGCCAATTCATCTCCTAGTCTGCCGACCGCGCCCTTCCTTTCTTCAAAATCTTGAAGAAGGCTGGCCCAATGGAGTGGACCCCAGAAGCCGAGGCAGCATTGCAGGATCTGAAGAAATACCTTTCCTCCACGCCAATACTGGTTGCGCCTAAACCACAAGAGCCGTTGCTGCTGTAGCTGGCGGCGGCCAATCAAGTGGTCAGCGCCGCATGATACGTCTCCAACGTATCTATAATTTTTTATTGTTCCATGCTATTATGTTATCTGTTTTGGATGTTTATGGGCTTTGTTATACACTTTTATATTATTTTTGGGACTAACCTATTGACCCAGAGCCCAGTGCCAGTTTCTGTTTTTTTCCTTGTTTCAGTGTTTCGCAGAAAAAGAATATCAAACGGAGTCCAAACGGAATGAAACCTTCGGGAAAGTTATTTTTGGAACGGAAGCAATCCAGAAGACTTGGAGTGTACGTAAGGGAAGCAACAAGGAAGGCACAAGGCAGGGGGCGCGCCCACCCCCCTTGGGCGCGCCCTCCACCCTTGTGGGCCCCTCGTGGCTCCCCTTACTGACTTCTTTCGCCTATATATATATCAATATACCCTAAAACCATCGAGGAACAGAATAGATCGGGAGTTCCGCCGGTGCAAGCCTCAGTAGCCACCAAAAACCAATCGGGACCCTGTTCTGGCACCCTGCCGGAGGGGGGAACCCTTACCGGTGGCCATCTTCATCATCCCGACGCTCTCCATGACGAGGAGGGAGTAGTTCACCCTCGGGGCTGAGGGTATGTACCAGTAGCTATGTGTTTGATCTCTCTCTCGTGTTCTTGAGGTGGTACGATCTTGATGTATCGCGAGCTTTGCTATTATAGTTGGATCTTATGATGTTTCTGCCCCTCTACTCTCTTGTAATGGATTGAGTTTCCCCTTTGAAGTTATCTTATCGGATTGAGTCTTTTAATGATTTGATAACACTTGATGTATGTCTTGCGTGGGATATCCGTGGTGACAATGGGGTATTCTATTGATCTACTTGATGTATGTTTTGGTGAGCAACTTGCAGGTTCCGCCCATGAACCTATGCATAGGGGTTGGCACACGTTTTCGTCTTGATTCTCCGGTAGAAACTTTGGGGCACTCTTTGAGGTTCTATGTGTTGGTTGAATAGATGAATCTGAGATTGTGTGATGCATATCGTATAATCATACCCACGGATACTTGAGGTGACATTGGAGTATCTAGGTGACATTAGGGTTTTGGTTGATGTGTGTCTTAAGGTGTTATTTTACTACGAACTCTAGGGCTGTTTGTGACACTTATAGGAATAGCCCAATGGATTGATCGGAAAGAATAACTTTGAGGTGGTTTCGTACCCTACCATAATCTCTTCGTTTGTTCTCCGCTATTAGTGACTTTGGAGTGACTCTTTGTGGCATTTTGAGGGATAGTTATATGATCCAATTATGTGATTATTGTTGAGAGAACTTGCACTAGTGAAAGTATGAACCCTAGGCCTTGTTTCAACGCATTGCAATACCGTTTTCGCCAACTTTTATCAATAGTTACCTTGCTGTTTTTATATTTTCAGATTACAAAAACCTATATCTACCATCCATATTGCACTTGTATCACCATCTCTTCGCTGAACTAGTGCACCTATACAATCTACCATTGTATTGGGTGTGTTGGGGACACAAGAGACTCTTTGTTATTTGGTTGCAGGGTTGTTTGAGAGAGACCATCTTCATCCTACGCCTCCCACAGATTGATAAACCTTAGGTCATACACTTGAGGGAAATTTGCTACTGTCCTACAAACCTCTGCACTTGGAGGCCCAACAACATCTACAAGAAGAAGGTTGCGTAGTAGACATCAAGCTCTTTTCTGGCGCCGTTGCCGGGGAGGCTAGGTAAGCGGCACTCACACCCCGTCAACTAAGCTCTTTTCTGGCGCCGTTGCCGGGGAGGTGAGTGCTTGAAGGTATATCTTTAGATCTTGCAATCGAATCTTTTAGTTTCTTGTTTTATCACTAGTTAGTCTATAAAAGAAAACTACAAAAAAATGGAATTGAGGGTGCCTCATATGCTTCATCTTTTTAATATCTTTCGTGAAAATGATGGGAAGGAAAATTGTGCTCAAGTACTAGAAGAAGAATTACATAGAATGCTTGGCATAAAATATGTGAATGATGAGCATGATTGCAATTTTGTTAGTATGAATTGTTTGAATACCCATGATGCTAATGATATGCAAAGCCACAAGCTTGGGGATGCTATGTTTGATGAAGATGATATGTTTAGTCCCCCAAGTTTTGATGAGCAAATTTATTATGATAAAAGCATGCCTCCTATTTATGATGATTATTGTGATGACACGTATGCTATAAAGAATAAAGATAACCATGAAACTTGTCATCATGATTTTAATTTTCAATTTGATTATGCTTCACATGATAGTTATTTTGTTGAGTTTGCTCCCACTACTATTGATGAGAATAAATTTGCTTATGTGGAGAGTAATAAAATTTCTATGCTTGTAGATCATGAAAATAATGCTTTAGGTGCTGGTTATATTGTTAAACTCATTCATGATGCTACTGAAAATTATTACAAGGGAGGAATATATGCTTGTAGGAATTGCAATAATATCAAGTTTCCTCTCTATGTGCTTAAACTTTTGAAGTTATGCTTGTTTTGCCTTCCTATGCTAGTTGATTATTGTTCCCATAAGTTGTTTGCTCACAAAATCCCTATGCATAGGAAGTGGGTTAGACTTAAATGTGCTGGTCATATTCTTCATGATGCTCGCTTTATGTTTCAATTCTTATCTTTTATGTGAGCATCATTGAAATCATCATGCCTAGCTAGGGGCGTTAAACGATAGCGCTTGTTGGGAGGCAACCCAATTTTATTTTAGTTTCTTGCTTTTTGGTTCTGTTTAGGGATGAATAAATCATCTAGCCTCTGTTTAGATGTGTTTTTATGTTTTAATTAGTGTTTGTGCCAAGTAAGACCTATAGGATCTTCTTGGATGATAGTTATTTGATCTTGCTGAAAATTCCAGAAACTTTCTGTTCACGAAAACAATTGTTAAAAATCACCAGAACGTGATAAAATACTGATTCCAATTGCAGTAGATCAATAAAAAAATTATCTAGGTCGTCCTATTTTTATAGAATTTTTTGAGTTCCAGAAGTTTGCGTTAGTTACAGATTACTACAGACTGTTCTGTTTTTGACAGATTCTGTTTTTCGTGTGTTGTTTGCTTATTTTGATGAATCTATGGCTAGTAAATAGTTTATAAACCATAGAGAAGTTGGAATACAGTAGATTTAACACCAATACAAATAAAGAATGAGTTCATTACAGTACCTTAAAGTGGTGTTTTGTTTTCTTTCGCTAACGGAGCTCACGAGTTTTCTGTTAAGTTTTGTGTTGTGAAGTTTTCAAGTTTTGGGTAAAGATTCGATGGACTGTGGAATAAGGAGTGGCAAGAGCCTAAGCTTGAGGATGCCAAAGGCACCCCAAGGTAATATTCAAGGACAACCAAGAGCCTAAGCTTGGGGATGCCCCGGATGGCATCCCCTCTTTCGTCTTCGTTCATCGGTAACTTTACTTGGAGCTATATTTTTATTCACCACATGATATGTGTTTTGCTTGGAGCGTCAGTTTATTTTCTTTTGTTTTGCTTGCTGTTTGAATAAAATACCAAGATCTGAAATTCTTAAATGTTAGAGAGTCTTCACATAGTTGCCAACTACTCATTGATCTTCACTTATATCTTTCGTAGTAGTTTGTCGTTTGCTCTAGCGCTTCACTTATATCTTTTAGAGCATAATGGTGGTTTTATTTTGAAGAAATAGATGAACTCTCGTGCTTCACTTATATTATTTTGAGTGCTTTGGTTATGAATTTAGTCCTAATATGATGGGCATCCAAGATGGGTATAATAAAAACTTTCATATAAAGTGCATAGAATACTATGAGAAGTTTGATTCTTTATGATTGTTTTGAGATAAGAAGATGGTGATATTAGAGTCATGCTAGTTGGGTAGTTGTGAATTTGAGAAATACTTGTTCTAAAGTTTGTGATTCCCGTAGCATGCACGTATGGTGAACCGTTATGTGATGAAGTTGGAGCATGATTTATTTATTGATTGTCCTCCTTATGAGTGGCGGTCGGGGACGAGCGATGGTCTTTTCCTACCAATCTATCCCCCTAGGAGCATGCGCGTAGTACTTTGTTTTGATAACTAATAGATTTTTGCAATAAGTATATGAGTTCTTTATGACTAATGTTAGTCCATGGATTATACGCACTCTCATCCTTCCACCATTGCTAGCCTCTCTAATACCGCGCACCTTTCGCCGGTATCATACACCCACCATATACCTTCCTCAAAATAGCCACCATACCTACCTATCATGGCATTTTCATAGCCATTCCGAGATATATTGCCATGCAACTTTCCACCGTTCCGTTTATTATGACACGCTCCATCATTGTCATATTGCTTTGCAGGATCATGTAGTTGACATTGTATTTGTGGTAAAGCCACCGTTCATAATTCTTTCATACATGTCACTCATGAGTCATTGCACATCCCGGTACACCGCTGGAGGCATTCATATAGAGTCATATTTTGTTCTAAGTATCGAGTTGTAATTCTTGAGTTGTAAGTAAATAAAAGTGTGATCATCATTATTAGAGCATTGTCCCAGTGAGGAAAGGATGATGGAGACTATGATTCCCCCACAAGTCGGGATGAGACTCCGGACGAAAAATAAAAAAGAAAAGAAAAAAAGAGGCCATAAAAAAAAGAGAAAGGCCCAAATAAAAAATATATAAAAAATGAGAGAAAAAGAGAGAAGGGGCAATGCTACTATCCTTTTACCACACTTGTGCATCAAAGTAGCACTATGATCTTCATGATAGAGAGTCTCCTATGTTGTCACTTTCATATACTAGTGGGAATTTTTCATTATAGAACTTGGCTTGTATATTCCAATGATGGGATTCCTCAAAATGCCCTAGGTCTTCGTGAGCAAGCGATTTGGATGCACACCCACTTAGTTTCTTTTGTTGAGCTTTCATACACTTATCGCTCTAGTGCATCCGTTGCATGGCAATCCCTACTCACTCACATTGATATCTATTGATGGGCATCTCCATAGCCCGTTGATACGCCTAGTTGATGTGAGACTATCTTCTCGTTTTTGTCTTCTCCACAACCACCATTCTATTCCACCTATAGTGCTATGTCCATGGCTCACGCTCATGTATTGCGTGAAGATTGAAAAAGTTTGAGGACATCAAAAGTATGAAACAATTGCTTGGCTTGTCATCGGGGTTGTGCATGATTTAAATATTTTGTGTGATGAAGATAGAGCATAGCCAGACTATATGATTTTGTAGGGATAGCTTGCTTTGGCCATGTTATTTTGAGAAGACATGATTGCTTTGTTAGTATGCTTGAAGTATTATTGTTTTCATGTCAATATTAAACTTTTGTTTTGAATCTTATGGATCTGAATATTCTTGCCACAATAATCAAGATTACATTGATGATTATGTTAGGTAGCATTCCACATCAAAAATTCTGTTTTTATCATTTACCTACTCGAGGACGAGCAGGAATTAAGCTTGGGCATGCTGATACGTCTCCAACGTATGTATAATTTTTGATTGTTCCATGCTATTATATTATCTGTTTTGGATGTTTATGGGCTTTATTATACACTTCTATATTATTTTTGGGACTAACCTATTGACCCAGAGCCCAGTGCCAGTTTTTGTTTTTTCCCTTGTTTTAGTGTTTCGCAGAAAAAGAATATCAAACGGAGTCCAAACGGAATGAAACCTTCGGGAAAGTTATTTTTGGAACGGAAGCAATCCAGAAGACTTGGAGTGTATGTAAGGGAAGCAACGAGGAAGGCACGAGGCAGGGGGCGCGCCCACCCCCTGGGCGCGCCCTCCACCCTCGTGGGCCCCTCGTGGCTCCCCTTACCGACTTCTTTCACCTATATATATATATCAATATACCCTAAAACCATCGGGGAATAGAATAGATCGGGAGTTCCGCCGCCGCAAGCCTCAGTAGCCACCAAAAACCAATCGGGACCCTGTTCCGGCACCCTGCCGGAGGGGGGAACCCTTACCGGTGGCCATCTTCATCATCCCGGCGCTCTCCATGACGAGGAGGGAGTAGTTCACCCTCGGGGCTGAGGGTATGTACCAGTAGCTATGTGTTTGATCTCTCTCTCTCTCTCGTGTTCTTGAGGTGGTACGATCTTGATGTATCGTGAGCTTTGCTATTATAGTTGGATCTTATGACGTTTCTCCCCCTCTACTCTCTTGTAATGGATTGAGTTTCCCCTTTGAAGTTATCTTATCGGATTGAGTCTTTTAATGATTTGAGAACACTTGATGTATGTCTTGCGTGGGATACCCGTGGTGACAATGGGGTATTCTATTGATCTACTTGATGTATGTTTTGGTGATCAACTTGCGGGTTCCGCCCATGAAGCTACGCATAGGGGTTGGCACATGTTTTCGTCTTGATTCTCCGGTAGAAACTTTGGGGCACTCTTTGAGGTTCTATGTGTTCGTTGAATAGATGAATCTGAGATTGTGTGATGCATATCGTATAATCATACCCACGGATACTTGAGGTGACATTGGAGTATCTAGGTGACATTAGGGTTTTGGTTGATGTTTGTCTTAAGGTGTTATTTTACTACGAACTCTAGGGCTGTTTGTGACACTTATAGGAATAGCCCAATGGATTGATCGGAAAGAATAACTTTGAGGTGGTTTCGTACCCTACCATAATCTCTTCGTTTGTTCTCTGCTATTAGTGACTTTGGAGTGACTCTTTGTTGCATTTTGAGGGATAGTTATATGATCCAATTATGTTATTATTGTTGAGAGAACTTGCACTAGTGAAAGTATGAACCCTAGGCCTTGTTTCAACGCATTGCAATACCGTTTTCGCTCACTTTTATCAATAGTAACCTTGCTGTTTTTATATTTCCAGATTACAAAAACATATATCTACCATCCATATTGCACTTGTATCACCATCTCTTCGCCGAACTAGTGCACCTATACAATCTACCATTGTATTGGGTGTGTTGGGGACACAAGAGACTCTTTGTTATTTGGTTGCAGGGTTGTTTGAGAGAGACCATCTTCATCCTACGCCTCCCACGGATTGATAAACCTTAGGTCATCCACTTGAGGGAAATTTGCTACTGTCCTACAAACCTCTGCACTTGGAGGCCCAACAACGTCTACAAGAAGAAGGTTGCGTAGTAGACATCAAGCTCTTTTCTGGTGCCGTTGCCGGGGAGGCTAGGTAAGCGGCACTCACACCCCGTCAACTAAGCTCTTTTCTGGCGCCGTTGCCGGGGAGGTGAGTGCTTGAAGGTATATCTTTAGATCTTGCAATCGAATCTTTTAGTTTCTTGTTTTATCACTAGTTAGTCTATAAAAGAAAACTACAAAAAAAAATGGAATTGAGGGTGCCTCATATGCTTCATCTTTTTAATATCTTTCGTGAAAATGATGGGAAGGAAAATTGTGCTCAAGTACTAGAAGAAGAATTACATAGAATGCTTGGCATAAAATATGTGAATGATGAGCATGATTGCAATGTTGTTAGTATGAATTCTTTGAATACCCATAAAATTTGTTACAAGAAGAAGGTTGCGTAGTAGACATCACCGCACTGGTGGCACAGAGGGAGGTCGACGAGGAGGCAGTAACGGGGGCAGAACCAGCGGATGGCAAGCCAAAGATTCCCCCGGCAGGGCCTGGTGCCGGCAAGGCGAGGCCCCCGGCAGAGTCTGATGCTACCAAGGCAGTGCCCGCGCAGTCGAGTGAGGTGGTGCAGAAGAAGAAGATGATGCAGCACCCGGTTTACTTTGTCAGCTCCCTCTTGCAGGGAGCTAGATCGAGGTACTCCGGTGTGCAGAAATTGCTCTTCGGCCTCCTTATGGCCTCGAGGAAGCTGCGTCATTACTTCCAAGCCCACGAGATCACTGTCGTCACCCGCCTCCCGTTGCAACGGATACTGCATAACCCAGATGCAACCGGAAGGATTGTGGAATGGGCCTTGGAGTTATCAAGCTTCGGTCGGAAGTTTGAAAGTACCTCGACAATCCAAAGTAGAGTCTTGGCGGAGTTCATTGCAGAATGGACCTCAACGCCCGACGAAGAAATCCAAGAGACCACTCTCCTCGGCAAGGAAGCGGACCGCGACTGGATCATGTACTTTGATGGGGCTTTCTCGCTGCAAGGCGCCGGTGCCGGTGTGCTGCTCGTCGCACCCACTGGAGAGCACCTCAAGTACGTGGTCCAGATGCACTTTCCCATGGAGATGTCCACCAACAACACTGCGGAATACGAAGGGCTGCTTGCTGGTCTCAGGATCGCGGCAGACCTCGGGGTTAAGAAGCTCATCGTCAGGGGTGACTCGCAGCTCGTTGTCACATAGGTCAACAAGGATTATCAGAGCCCATTGATGGAGGCTTACGTAGATGAGGTGAGGAAGCTGGAGGAATGCTTTGACGGTATCCAAGCGGAGCACGTCCCCCGAATGGAGAACGACATCGCCGATCACCTGTCAAAGCGTGCTGCATTCAAGCTACCTATGGAACCAGGTACCTTTTTGCTCCGGTTAACTCAACCATCCGTCAAACCATCAACGGGGCAGAACAAGCGGAGGAAGTCAGGTCCCGGCAAGTACTTTCCTACCGAGCCCCCTGGGGCTGCCGACAAGGGTGCTGCCGCGGATGCTGAGCCTGCCAAAGGGCAACTGGCTCCGGCAGGGCGTCAAGCCCTGGCCATGGAGACAGCCGCGCCCATGGCTGAGGAAATGCCTTTGGTCCTTGTCGTCGAGCCCCAGGCTCCGACATGGGCACAACATACTGTCCGGTTTCTCCAAACAGGGGAACTTCCTGAGGAGCAGGAGGAAGCAGAAAAAGTAGCCCGCCGGTCCGCCCTGTACCAGTTCGTCGACGACGTTCTGTACAGGAGGAGGCCGAACGGCGTGAAATTGAAGTGCATCCCTCGGGAGGAAGGACTGGAGCTGTTGGCAGAGATACATGGAGGCATATGTGGCTCCCACATAGGGTCGAGGGCCCTTGCCGGAAAGGCGTTCCGGCAAGGTTTCTTCTGGCCCACCGCCCTCCAGGATGCGACGACACTAGTAACCAAGTGTGAAGCGTGTCAGTTCCATTCAAAGAAGCTTCATCAACCAGCTCAAGCGCTTCAAACAATCCCTCTCTCCTGGCCATTCTCAGTCTGGGGGCTCGATATACTGGGCCCTTTCCCCCGCGCTTTCGGGGGCTTTGAGTACTTGTACGTTGCAATCGACAAGTTCACAAAGTGGCCGGAGGTGGAAGCAGTGAGAAAGGTGACTGCTCAGTCAGCTGTCAAGTTTTTCAAGGGATTGGTCTGCCGTTTTGGTGTGCCAAACAGAGTCATCACCGACAACGACACGCAGTTCATAAGCCACACCTTCATGCAATACATTCAAGGCACACCCACGGAGCAACGGCCAAGCGGAGAGGGCAAATGCTGAAGTGTTGCGAGGCCTAAGAACAAAGACTTTTGACAAGCTGCGCAAGAGCGGAAGGCGCTGGATTGATGAATTGCCGGCGGTTCTTTGGTCGATCAGGACGACGCCAAATTGAGCCACCAGCCAGACACCTTTTGCCCTGGTATATGGGGCAGAAGCAGTTCTCCCCACGGAACTCATATACGGGTCACCTCGAGTGCTCGCTTATGATGAGCTTGAGCAAGAGCAGTTGCGCCAAGATGACGCAACGCTCCTCGAGGAAGATCGTCTTCGGGCGGCTGTAAGAGCAGCACGCTACCAGCAAGCCTTGCGCCGCTACCATAGCCACAAGGTTCATGCCCGAAGCTTTGAGGAAGGCGACCTTGTTCTTCGGCGCGTTTAGTCGGCCAAGAATTCCAACAAGTTGACGCCAAAGTGGGAAGGCCCTTATCGGGTAATACAAGTCACCAGGCCCGGCGCAGTCCGCCTGGAGACCGAAGATGCTGTCCCAGTGAGCAACTCCTGGAACACCGAGCATCTTCGCAAGTTTTACCCGTAAGGCGCGGCTTGCCGGGCCTCCCGGCAAGCCACCTTTTGTACAAGCTTTGCCGGCAAGGCATGTAACCCTTTGTACAAAGCCAGGCGTAGACCCTGAGCATAAATAAATGAAGCGCTGGCGCCCTAAGTTATAGCATGCATGCTAGGTTGAGTCTCTTCCTTGGTTAGGGTTGATAGTGCTTAGCGGCGACTAACCCCTAGCCTAGAGGTCGAGTGCGCATCTATCTGTTTGTTTTCTGTCCCCTTTTGGTTCGCAGGGCACATGAGCACTTCCGCTGAGCTACTTGGAAGAAAGGAAACGGACCGGCATCCCGACCCTGGTAAACCAGAGTTGCCGGGGGCTGCAAGCACAAGGATCCGACCGCGGCAAGACAAGGTTGCCGGGGGCTGCAGATCCAGATAAGTCTTTCATCCTCTATCATGCATTTCGGAACGGAACTGGGATATGTGAAACCTCGTTTTATTTCTAGGCCACCGTGCTCCCCTTTTCTATACCCAAGGATTATCTCTTGGGCCCGGTTTTGGTTGTAGTCGCGGTGGGAAGGAAGTAGAACGAGGAGCCTAAGCCCGCTTCATCCCTGCCTCCGCCAAGGGCGCGAGAATGGTCGAGCAAAGTGGGGGGACGACAAGGCCTTTGCCGGGTGAAAACGTTTATCTTAAATTGTAACAAGGCTTCGCTCCTTGTCGCGGGGTCTACCCATGAACGAAAAACTCGGCAAACATCCCTTTTTCATTAAAAGCATCCCACACAGGTACAGTCCGTATGGAATGAAAAACATGAACAAGGGGAATTACAAGCTTTAAATTTAACAAGGCCCGAAGGCTTACAGATTAAAAAAGAGATAAGATGCCCGTGATCCCTTTCTTGTCCCTCTCCTCAGGAGGCAGGTCAAGGAGGCGAAAGGGCAAAAGGGGTGCCTAGGCGAGCTACGAGCAGTAGAAAGCACCGAGAGAACACCTCGGTGGGCGCCCACGGGTGGGCCGGTGATGACGGTGCCGGGAAAGGAGCTGGAAGACGAGGTGGTAGGACCGGCAATACGCGATGAAGGCGTCGGTGCCCGCGTACTCCGAGTTGACGGCCTTGCCGCCCGCCCTTTTCCTCTTCCGCAACCTCCCAACGCCAGCCGCTCAAGGAGACGGCCCCGAGGAGTTCAAGGAGTTGGCCCCCACCCCCGGCAAAACTCTGCCGGAGGAGCGGCCAGGTGTAGATGCTGCTGCTGCCGCACCCGCCCAGGCGCGGGGCATTCGACGCCTAGTCGAACTCGTCCCCGTCACCTGCCCCGCTGTCCTCCTCATCACTTTCACTCGAGGAAGAGCTTCCATCATCGGAATCTCCGTCGGAGGAGCTCTCCACGCAGCACTTCAGGCGAGTCCCGAAGTCTTCGAAGACCTTGACGGAGAGCAGGCCATCCCCCATTAATTTGAAGTAGAGGACGAGCCCAGCCGTCAGGCTGTGGATGCGAGCGAACATCTTCCATCCACGACGGAGGTACATGACCCGAGGAGCCGGGAAGTCGACGTCGACCCGCGTGCCCCCATTCCCACAGCCCCTCATGTGCAATTTGAGGGATTGGGGCGGGTCACGCTCCATCTCCCGAGCAAACGGGGCGGGAAGACGAAGATGGCGACGCGGAGGCCGGCGTAGCCTGATGAAGAACTCGCGGGGCTGGTCTCCAGCATGGCCTTCCATCGGAAAAGGCATCATTGGCGGGGGCGAAGCCGGCGTGCCACCCCGTCCTCTTCTTCCCCGAGCACTACGACCTCTGCCCCGGCCTCGCCCACGGCCTCGCCCCCTCCCCCTTCCCCTCGCGGCCGGTTCCACCACCGCAGGCTCAGGAGGGGGAGGGACGCGCTGTCGAGCGGCGACCCTCGCCGCCACCGTCAAGGGACCAGGATTCCCTTTCTCCATGGCGAGTGAAAGGAAGAAGCAGAAGCGAGAGGAGATAGATGACATAAGAGTGCGGGACGCCATCCCCCCTTCCCCCTCCTTATAAAGGGGTGGGGTCGGGGCTCGGCCGCCTCGCTCGGCCAATCCGGCCATCAGAAGGCGCAGGGAATCGGGACCAACACGCTGCCCCGATCAGCAACGGCCCGGTTTCCCGCCTCCACCGGTTGCCATCCCAAGCGCATGGAGGACGCGTGGCGAACGTGCAGAATCGAGGGGACGGGTGAGGCGACCTCTCCCCACCCCGTGATCATGGGGTGTGGACGCCTTGAAGACCACGACCCGGCCCCGCGCGGTAAATGAGCCGCGCCTCCACGCCTCCCTCTTTTTATGGGGAAGGCGCGAGCCGCCTCTTTACCATGATGTGACGCATGCATGCGGGAACTGCCCCACGCATGCCGCCCACGTCATGCGCACCCCTCCACACCACGCCGCACCACACGCGGGGCGTGGGAAGCGCAGCGCGCGAAAAGTTTTACCGCGGTAAAAACCGCCCCGCCTGCCCGCGCACCGTTTTGGGCCTGGCCCAACAACGTGTCGCGCTTATGTGTGGCCCAGGCCCGGGGGCTCCTGTCGGTGTACAAAAAGAGGGGCACACTTTTGTACCCCTTTACTTGTGCACGGGCAGTCGGAGCCGCGCCCACGGTCACACCAAGCAGAACAGGGGAGGTGAGCCACGGTAAGACCGAAGCCCAAGATAACCAGAGCAACACCAAGGCCAAGACCACAAAGAGCAGAGGGACGAAGCAGGTTCCCCCGGCAAGACCCTTGCCGGGGCAGCCTCAGTAGCCCCGGCAAGACCCTTGCCGGGGCAGCTTGCCCCACACCAACAGAGCAAGCCACCCTTGAGCCCACGGTCTCCAACATCATGGTGGGCCAGATCTCGGGAGGCACCTCCATGGTGGCATGCAGATCTTTGTGAAGACAAGGAACACTCAAGATCAGATGAGGATTAGAAGACGACGATCCTCGGCAGGATCCTTGCCGAGGAAGGCCACCAGACCCCCGGCAAGGTCCTTGCCGGGGACGACAGCGCGCCACGGCAAGACCCTTGCCGGGCCACCCGGCAAGGCCCTCACCGAGGACGCCAGCAGGGCCACTACCAGGCCCGCACCAACCAAGTCTCCACCATTCACATGCAGCTGCCAGCCCAACCAGCTGGGCGGGCACCTACGTGGCAACATGCAGCTCCTAGGCCAACTCATCAAGCGCCTGCATGGCGGCATGCAGATCTTCGTGGAGGCTCCATCATCGCGCCACCTCAGCTGCCTGCCTGCCTACGTGGCGCCGCATGCGTCGCTAGCCAGGGCGCGTGTCGAAGCAAGGAGGAGCGGGGACGAACGGGACGGGCCTCGCCCCCGTCCCCAATAAAGCAAGGGGACACCTAAGCTACACATTAAATGCGTCTTGTCCTGTAATACGAGCGATAATCTCATAGCACTGTGCGCCTTTCCACCTCCTGTGTGCCACTGTGGCAGCCCCTTTTGACTATAAAAGGAGGCCCGTGGCATACTGGAGAAGGATTCGGCTCTTTGGAACCACGCACTCACCACAGCTAGTTCGAGAGCTCAAGAACTCTTTGAAATACACCCGCCAAAGCAGGACTAGGGTTTTACGCATCCTCGCGGCCTGAACTTGGGTAAACGATCCTCGTGCTGGTTACTAATCCTGCTCTTGTCGCAACCCTGCGCCCCGGCAACCGTAGTAGGGATTCTTGTGATTCCATAGGTGTCGTTTCCCCGACACATATTTTGATTGCATGTGATGTTTATCTTTTATGCATCTTATTTTGCTTAGTACGGCGGTAGCATTATAAGATGATCCCTTACTAAAATTTCAAGGTATAAGTGTTCTCCCTGAGTATGCACTGTTGCGACAGTTCATCGTGCTGAGACACCACGTGATGATCGGGTGTGATAGGCTCTACGTTCACATACAACGGGTGCAAGACAGTTTTGCACATGCGGAATACTCGGGTTAAACTTGACGAGCCTAGCATGTACAGACATGGCCTCAGAACACTGGAGAGCAAAAGGTCGAACGTGAATCATATAGTAGATATGATCAACATAGAGATGTTCACCATTGATGACTACTCCATCTCACGTGATGATTAGACATGGTTTAGTTGATTTGGATCACGTATAATTTAGATGACTTGAGGGATGTCAATATAAGTGGGAGTTCTTAAGTAATATGATTAATTGAACTTAATTTATCATAAACTTAGTCCTGATAGTTTTTGCATATCTATGTTGTAGATCAATGGCCCGTGCTACCGTTCCCTTGAATTTTAATACGTTCCTAGAGAAAGCAAAGTTGAAAGATGATGGTAGCAACTACACGGACTTGGTCCGTAACTTGAGGATTATCCTCATTGCTGCACAGAAGAATTATGTCCTTGATGCACCGCTAGGTGAAAGGCCTGCTGCAGGAGCAGATGCTGATGTTATGAACGTCTGGCAAGCTTGATGTGATGACTACTCGATAGTTCAGTGTGCCATGCTTTACGACTTAGAATCAGGACTTCAAAGACGTTTTGAACATCATGGACCATACGAGATGTTCCAGGAGTTGAAGTTAATATTTCAAGCAAATGCCCGAGTTGAGAGATATGAAGTCTCCAACAAGTTCTATAGCTGCAAGATGGAGGAGAACAGTTCTGTCAGTGAACACATACTCAAAACGTCTGGGTATCATAACCACATGACTCAACTGGGAGCTAATCTTCCAGATGATAGTGTTATTGACAGAGTTCTTCAATCACTGCCACCAAGCTACAAAGGCTTCGTGATGAACTATAATATGCAAGGGATGGATAAGAAAATTCCCGACCTCTTCGCAATGCTCAAAGCTGCGGAGGTAGAAATCAAGAAGGAGCATCAAGTGTTGATGGTTAACAAGACCACTAGTTTCAAGAAAAAAGGTAAAGGAAAGAAGGGGAACTTCAAGAAGAATGGCAAGCAAGTTGCCACTCCCGGGAAGAAGCCCAAATCTGGACCTAAGCCTGAAACTGAGTGCTTCTACTGCAAAGGGACTGGTTGATAAGTCCATTTTGCATCATGTTCACCTACTGTTATTTATAATGTTTTTATGCATAATAATGCTTTTTTGGAGTAATTCTAATGCCTTTTCTCTGATAATATGCAAGGTACACACAAAGAGGGAGAATTCCGGCAGCTGGAAATCTGGACCTGGAAAAGCTACATCAGGCCACCTATTCTGCACAACTCCAAACAAGCTGAAACTTCACGAGGATTTTTTATTGAATAAATAAGAAATACTGGAGCAAATAACCACCAGAGGGGGCCACCTGGTGAGCACAAGACACCAGGGTGCGCCTGCTAGGTTGTGGTCAGCCCGGCCCACCTCCGGTGCCATCTTCTGGTATATAAGTCATTTTGACCTAGAAAAATAAGGAGAGAACTTTCGGGATGGAGCACCGCCGTCTTGAGGCAGGACTTGGGAAGGAGCACTTTTGCCCTCCGGCGGAGCGATTCCGCCGGGGGAACTTCCCTCCCGGAGGGGGAAATCATCGTCATCATCATCACCGACAACTCTCCCTTCTTGGGGAGGGCAATCTCCATCAACATCTTCAACAACACCATATTCTCTCAAACCCTAGTTCATCTTGTGTTCAATCTTTGTACCGGAACTATAGATTGGTGCTTGTCGGTGACTAGTAGTGTTGATTACATCTTGTAGTTGATTACTATATGGTTTATTTGGTGTAAGATTATATGTTCAGATCCAATATGCTATTTAATACCCCTCTGATCTTGAGCATGATTATCATTTGTGAGTAGTTACTTTTGTTCTTGAGGTCACGGGAGAAATCTTGTGAACTTGATGTGTGTTCGATATTTTAATAGTACGTGTGTTGTGATTCCCTTAGTGGTGTCATGTGAACGTCGACTACATGGCACTTCACCATATTTGGGCCTAAGGGAATGCATTGTGGAGTAGTTATTAGATGATGGGTTGCGAGAGTGACAGAAGCTTAAACCCTAGTTTATGTGCTATTCCGTAAGGGACCGATTGGATCCAAAAGTTTAATGCTATGGTTAGAATTTATTCTTAATACTTTTCTCATAGTTGCGGATGCTTGAGAGGGAGTTAATCATAAGTATGAGGTTTGTTCAAGTAAGAACAGCAACTCAGCACCGCTTTACCCACATATCAAATTATCAAAGTAGCGAACACGAATCGAACCAACATGATGAAAGTGACTAGATGAAATTCCCGTGTACCCTCCACTACAAAAAAAATACACTTCCGTGATGACACGTGTTTGTCACAGTAGGTCGCGTTTTTTGTCATGCATGTACATCCATGACGATTTTATGACAGAATCAAGATAGTCATACCTGTGCTGTCGTAGAAGTGTTCCATGACATTACCAAAATTATCATCACGGAAGTGTCCACTTCCATGACGATAAATCGCGCGTCACAGAAGTGCTTTCGTCAAGGGTGACCGACACGTGGCATCCACCGTAACGAAACGCCGTTAAGCTATCGGGTCCGGTTTTGGATCCGATAACCCGTTAACAGCCCCGACCAATGGGGATTTTCCACGTGTAAAATCATCATTGGCTGGAGGAAACACATGTCGACTCACCGTTGGGACAGATGTCATCCACTCATTGGACCCAAGGCGCCTATGATACGTCGACACGTGTCACGGCCCAACAAAGGCCCATTCTTGTGAAAAGGCCGGCCCATTTGACTTGGTCAAAAGGTGGCGGGCCGGCCCACGAAAAGCCTGTTAACAGCATGTTCGCATATAGCCCATTTACAGCCTGCTAACTCACGACCCTTTACGGCCTATCGGAATTAGGCCCAGTAGCGTCATCTGCGCCGTCCAATATGATTCCAGCCCATTGTAACTTCCGGCCCATGTATGGCCCATGACGTATTTCGGCCCATATGAGTCCCTTTGTAACTCTTGGCCCATTAACGACCCGTGGTGAAGCCGGCCCGTAATGAACAGTGTATCACTTTATACCCATTAGCGGCCCATTATTCCATTGGGTCGTTTCCAGCCCGTGTTACCTTTTGGCCTTCTCAGGGCCCATTTATTCTTGGGCTCATTTCCAGCATTCGGTTACTTACGACCCGTTACTGGCCTTTTCTGCTTGTGGGCCAAATTCAGCCCGTGGATACAGTCGACCCGTTTGTGGCCCGTTAATCTGTTGGGCCATTTTCATAGCATCATCAAATACGGCCTATTAACGGCCCGTTATGGTCAGCCCATAAAACGTACGATTTCCACTCTAGCCCATTTACGGCCCCTTACAAGGCCCATAGATGAGACAGCCCGTAGAAGGCCCATTGATCCGACGGTCCATAGAAGGCCCATTGATCCGACGGCCCATGGATCCGACGGCCCATAGAAGGCCAATGGATCCGACAGCCAATAGAAGGCCCATGGATCCGACAGCCCATAGAAGGCCCACGGATCCGACGGCCATAGAAGGCCATGGATCGTCCGTCTCGTAGATGGCCCATGGATCGTACGGCCTGTGGAGGGCCATGGTCACTACAATGTTTGGGCGAGTTGGCCCCCGTTTGAACGATATAGCATATTCAAAGAATTATCCTACTCTATACTATCACCTCTAAAAAACATACACTATACAATAAAGAGACTAACGCAAAGAAACGTAGAATAATCCGACACTATACAATAAAGAAATTACAGCCGATTATACCCACTGGGCATTATGGTTCGGCACTAGTGATAATAAAGCATACACAAACAGCAAATTACATACACCGGGCAAATACAGCTCCTACATCATGGACGCGCATCAACATAACTTACCATTTGAACTATAATCTCTTCAGAAAATAGGATTGGCCGGATTTAGATAGCACAAATTTCATTCTGCAAAATCTCCAATTCCTTCGTTGTTACCTCAGTGTCTTGTTTCATTTTTTGACTCCTGCATCTAATACCTGCATGTCTAGTCTCAACTTGTTGATTGTACGTTGAGAATCATGTACACGTTGTCTTGCCACCTCTAGTTGATGCTCGAGAACGTCAGCACATTCCAATTCCAATCCATAATCATTTGGTAACGGCCATGCCACACTGCTCGTAGATCTTTGTGTTGATGTCACTTCATCCTGAAATGTTTCTGTAAGTACACATGACTAGGGCAAAAATATAGTTACAACAGTGAAGCGAGCAAGACAGACTATTTTGTACATGGCAAAACAGGACTAACAATAATGTTACACGTCATGAAGCATAAGCAGGTGATATTTTAAAAATTATAAAAAAGGTAGTCTGTGCAGCCCGCATACAGAAATCTCTCTTAGCTCACCAGAGGAGCATGATGTTGGGGCCCAATCCAAAACACAGACAAGTTACAAATTTAGACAACACATTGTGTAGAAGTAAGCAAGCAGTTGGCCATTCTGTAGCTCAATTAAAGTCTTAGGGAGCATAATGAACATCAGAGGGTTTCATACAAACATACTACAGCAAGCAAAACTATGCAATCATTAGCCTAGTATAAACTAGATTGTGAGCCTCATGCAATAATAGTTGGTTAATAGACTTCAAAGCTTCAGGCACACTTCGGCAGAGTAATTAAATGGTAAGGCCTTTAATTATGTCAACTAATAGTTATACAAGTACCCAACATCAGGCATCATTCTTTGGGCATCTCATTAACTGAGGACAAATAAAGCAATTGAAAAGAGCAAATTAACTATGCTTGAAACAAACAAGGAATCGAACTGTTGAGTTGGATACAGTGACTTACCTTAACAGGTTGAAGAGGCTCAGCGCAGCTCCTACTTCTCTTGCAAGGCTCCTTCCTAACATCTTGTACTTGGAAATCCTCAATCTTATCTTCATTGCACCCCCTCTGCAAGGTGACACAAACTAGTTACTCGTCTCCTTGGAAGATAAATATGCATACTTTCCAGTCTGTGAACACAAAAGGATGAGATTATAAAAAAACAACACCACATAATGAAACATGCCGCATCTCTTGCACTTGCACAAAATGAAATGAGCATTTACTATGTCTGCACTATGTAAAAACTAGGCATACCTTCGAACTGGATCTCCAGGTACTCTTGGAGAGCCTACTTTAGTGTATAGCCAAACCTTTATGTCACCTATGAGTTAGAAAAGGCCCCACTACAGCAACCCTTAGTGTTTAAATCATTGACAAGCTCTGTTAGAGTGTTAGGTCAAGAACAACAATTAATCAAAGCAAACAGTCCTAGTATGGCTAGCTGATGCAAACAAGCAATTGAACAGATGTGTGAGCAAATCTTACATATCAAGAAAAGAAGCAAAGAAGGAGGCTTAAAGACCATCACTTGACTGACCAGATTTAAGGGGCATTTAAACATCATGTGCAACGTATGAACTAACATAAACATTGCATATTCCGGATTCTACAATGGAATGCACATGTATTAGGTTATGCCATGTATGATGATGCCTAAATGTACACTATAGCAGGCAGGAGTGATTCATCATTGCACGCACAATTGAATTGCAGGTTAAGGGACAGTTCTATTCCGCCTTTTCAGGGCTTATTGTCAAAATAAGCCATAAAAGATGTAAAGAAGTCATTTTTAAGTTATGGGCTTGGGCTTAACTAATTTCGCTTTGGAGGGGGGTGTTTCGGGTAGAACCTCACTAAAAATTGAAGGGAAGGGGGATAGTGAAATGACTCTGTTGTCTGCCTATATTACACTCAAAATGCAACTGCTGGCGCCCGCGTCACACCTCACCCTCAAGTAAAAACAAACACGCAAGCATTCATTGCCATGCCCGCTTGCATCTCATCTCCCCTTTCCCTCTACCTCAATCCCTTGCCTGCAGCACTAGGGTTCCTCCAGCGAGCCGTCGCCACTGGTCCCATCTTGCCTGGTCCTCGATGATGCTCTATCCAGCTAGGCTACATGGCCGGTGGGTAGGGGCAAATCTCCCTGGCTGCTCCTCCCTCTGGCGCCGCCCCTCATTCTCATGGTGTCCATCAGCTGCGCCACTGTGGTTCGTCCAACGCACTACTCCGGCAGGCGCTGCACAACTATGGCTGATGCCACACTGCGGCAGAAGGCACCTTATTCCCCCTCCCCACCTCCCAGGCCGTGGCCTTGAGGTGCTGTTGAAGGATGAGCTCATCCAACAAGGTGAGGATCTCCTCTGATTTTTTGCCAAATTTTCATTCTGATCCACTAAGTGATGAATTGCTATGAGCTGTTCTGCTGCTGCTATATGATGCATTGCTATGAGCTGCTCCTGCTGCTGCTATATGATGAATTGCTATGAGCTGCTACTGCTATATGATGAATTGCTATGAGCTGCTGCTGCTATATGATGAATTGCTATGAGCTGCTGCTGCTATATGATGAGTTGCTATAAGCTGCTCCTGCTACTGCTGTATGATGAGTTGTTATGAGCTGCTCCTGCTGCTGCTGCTGTATGATGAATTGCTATGAGCTGCTCCTGCTGATGCTATATGATGAATTGCTATGAGCTGCTCCTGCTGCTGCTATATGATGAATTGCTATGAGCTGCTCCTGCTGCTGCTATATGATGAATTGCTATGAGCTGCTGCTGGTATATGATGAATTGCACACTGCTGCTATTGTATGATGAGTTGCTATGAGCTGCTGCTGCTATATGATGGTTTCAGGTGGGGCTGCTATATGATAATAACCAGCCACTTGGACCATCGAATTTCAATAAATAATTGTTCTTCATTTAAATGCGGGTCATGCATTCTTCGTTTAAATTAGGCAATGTGATCTCTATGGAAACATTGACCAAAGTAGATTGTGCCAAGTAGATGGTATCTTTGTATTTGCATTTTGAGCAAATAGTGATGATCTGTTTTCCTATCATATTAATTACTGCACTGGGTTCAATTTGTGATGTTTGCAAGTCAAATTAATTTTCATATGGGCAGCAAAATGAAAAAAATATAATGCAATCTAGACTTTTCACTGATCATACCAAAGATAAGCTGAAAACGCAATGAAAAGAACTGGTTGGCTTATTACATGGAGCTTATATTCACAGGTGCTTATTTTCTTAGGATAACTCGTAATAACTGTCCCTAAGAAACTTGGCCAATAGAACTGACATACAAATAACATGTCACGATGATTGCAATGGAGGAGTGACGTACCATAGCACACTGTATAGGCTCACCGCTGCCTCTCCTTTTTTTGCGATGTTCCATGAAATTGCCACATACATCTTGTACTTTCTCATTGTGTAACCCTATCTGCAAGTGGACACGGCTAGTTTCAGACATCTCTACATGATAATACATTGCATATCCCTTGCGCATATTTAAACCACCAATTAATGATTGTGTGCGTAGCATAAACTAGCCATGACTCTGTGTGTTGGACTAGCAGGCACTCTAAGGGAGCCTAATGTAGTGCACTAGAATTCCTACATGCTACCTACGATTTTGTGTAATGTACTGCCTCTGTTCCTAAATATATGTCTTTGTAGAGATTCCAGTATGGACCACATACAGATGTATATAGATGCATTTTCGAGTGTAGATTCACTCATTTTGCTCCGTATGTAGCCTATAGTGGAATCTCTAGAAAGACTTATATTTAGGAATGGAGGTACGAGGTAGTATCATGTATAACATCTACATATCTAATTTAGCAGCCAGTAGTAGAAATCATTGTCTGCACAAAGGGATTACTGGTCGAAAATCCTAGCAAAGCACGCTGGCAGGCACAGAACAATACAAGAGAGAGAGAGACACACTTACAAGATCATAGCAATGCCTCAGTCCAGGATCTTGGTTGGCCAAGCTGTTAGATCCAGAAGAAACATCATCCTTGTAGTTTTTGCCAGCTGCATAACAGGTAACAGCGATCTGTTAGTATGTTTGAAGTACATCGGGCAGGTGATGCTGGACGGGTTTAAAGGCGACAAGTACCTAGGCCATGGCGGGTGCTTGACATCTTGCCAGATGGTGGGAATCATGTTAGAAACGTCAAGGGTGATGACGCTGCGCTGGCTGTCGGGGTCCGATAAGGAGATCTAGAACCGTCGAGTAGGGTGTTTGTGGAGCGGCTCCGGTAGGGTGGACTACAGTGTGGGCGAAGCGGATCTGTGGCCATGGACGAGGGCGTAGGTGAAGCTGCTCCGGTGGTTCGGTTAAGGATGGTGTCGATGATGCGGATCTGCGGCCGTGGACGGGGCTTCAGAAGCTGGTCCGGTAGGTTGGATGAGGGTGCGAGGAAGCGGATCTGAGGCCGTGGACTTGTGAGTTGGCAAAGCAGCCCCGGTAGGGTTGAGAATGCTATAGGCGAAGCTACTCCGGTGGGGTTGACGATGGTGTCGGCGAAGCGGCTCCGGTAGGGTTGAGGAAGGTGTCGGCGAAGAGGATCAGAGGCCGTCGACGGGAGCGTCGGTGGGGCAGCTCCGGGGGGGGGGGGGGGTGTACGAAGCGTCTCCGGTGGGGAGTACGAATGAGCCGCTACAGATGCGCTCGGTTGACGAGAGTACCGACGAAGCAGATCCGGCGCCGTGGACAAGGCCGACACTGAATGGGTTGTGGTACAGTGGTGGATGAGCAGTCTACTTATTTCTAGGGGAGGTGGGAGGGGTAGATGCTGCCGCAGAAGCAGATCCGGCGAGGTGGACGCCGCTGGCAGTGAATGGGCTCTGGTACACCGGTGGATGAGCAGTCTAGGGTTTCGAGAGGGGAGGGGAGAAAGGCCGATGAAGTACGGACGACGTGATGTAAGATGCTCTGGTGCGGTGGAGTTAGTCGTTTTTGCGGGAGGGGGAGAGGAAATGCGGGTGCCGTGTAGTGGGGGGAACCAGAAGTTACCAAAGCAGCCCCAACCTATTATGTAGATGAGGGCGATATTGTAACTGTTCGTCTCCGTGCACCAAGGACAAAAGGGGAATTTCGCATGCTAAAGACTAAGGTGGCGGAAATTTTAGAAGGAGGTGAGAGATTTTGCCGCCCGCGGGATCGTTCGTATCCAGTTTCAACTAATTTTGGACCGTGCTAGCGGGAAGGTCATGCGAGACTGTGTACACAGGGCACGCGTCAGCAGTTAATAACTGGTGTGAAGTCCACCCCAGAAAAAAGACAATAACTCGGGATGATGCGCCGATAACTTGGACGTTCACACGGGCGTGGCCAATCGTACGGGTGTAGTGGCGCGTTCACAAAAAAAGGGATCAAACGCTCAGCCTATGTATTTCTCGTGTAAATAGGTAATTTAGTGCAATTGGTTATTTACTTTAAACATAATGCATTGACGTGTTAGTGTAGAGGCGCACAAAAAGAAATGGATATTGTAGTCCGCTACTTAAAAGTGTTACCTCATATGATTACATAGCCTCCAATTCATAAATTGCGTACCCATTGAATTCATATATGAATATTACATATATTACTTCATAATAGAACCTTAAATCATCCAAGACTAATGATTTTGAATGCAAGAGTAACAATGGTGCATGTACATGATGGCTACATTGGTCGTCTGAAGAAACATCACTGTAACTTTGGCATGCACAACTGAAAAGGTTTATTTAAATAGAAAAAATGTGATACGTGAGTGTCCAATCTTTATAGCGTTGAATCGATATTGTACCTTTGACCACGATACGAAGTAGATATTGATTTATGTTCAAGCGATGCACGTCCACGATCGCTAGATAGTGATACGTGAATGAATTGTGCAATCTCTCTCACACGCATACATATCTCATTTCCCTGTGGGCATCGGAATCACACACGCGCACTTCGTGTATTTCTCTCCCTCCGTCAAGGTTAGAATTCATCTTTCTACCCCATCCTACAAGTCTCTCACACAGAAACACACACGCTCTCTCTGTCGAACACGCCCACCCCTTTAATTCCGCCCACCCACATCCACTAATGTCTCAAAGTATAATAATGTCTCTCACACATATGCCTAAGATTAACTCGAGTTCCGGAACCATATGAATACATACAATGGGATTCCAGCAGAGCACCTTTTGTTTTGAGATTTCGCTCTCTCTCTCACACACACACACATGCTTGCATTTGCATGCACACCGTTTTGTTTATCTTCATGATGCTTTAAGTATGCCTCGCACAAATGCTATCTACCTATCCCTTAATATAGCTAGATATGTGTCACACAAACTCCTTCTCCCTACTAGCAAGATGCCCATGCGTTGCACGGAACATCAAGATGAATTTGTATGAGTAGTTTATCTTGTGGGAGAAAAGGATGAACGAGGGAATGCCTTATTTGCAAATGCGGAGAGGGGTGTGGGTACCTTTTGGCAAAATTGCCACAGTTTCCTTCCTATCCATCAGATATAAATCGGATGGCCTATATTGCAGGATGGCAGGAACACCATCATCACCAAATTTGTTTTTATAAGAGTAGAGAAATGTAAGTGTCACTGCCCCCCCGACACACACACCCACACCCACACAACCACACAGACACACACTTCCCAACACCGAAGGAGTAGGGTGACACCTCGATCTTGATACTAATCTATCGACTGGCTTCTCTCTCAAACACACACACACGCACACACACTACCCGACACCGAAGGAGTAGGGTGGCACCTCGATCTTGATAGTAATCTATCTACTCCTCTTTCAAACACACACACACTCGCTAGTTGTGCCTCTGTGCCTACCGCGCACACTCTCGATACGTCTTTCTCTCCCTCCCCCTCCCCCCACCCCAACAATGACAGCAGAAGGGTGACAACTCGATCTGATCGTAATCTGTCAATTGGTTTCTCTCTCGAACATTGTGTCTCTGTGCCTCGCTTAGTAGCCCCTTTGATATGTAGACTTCTCGCGCGCGCAGCTATAGTGACGATGACGCTGAACCCAGTGTGCCTCGTTTTTACCGGCCTCATGTGATAGTTTTCACCCTGTTTTCTGTTAATTAACAAGGCAACCTTTTCTTTGTTGCTACTAGTGAATCTGAAATCATTCGGGGCAGACATAAAATATATCACTTCAACCCAATTATTGCAGTAACTATTTTAAAAGAAACTAGCTAGATGCCCGTGCGTTGCACGGAACATCAAGATGCATTTGTATGAGTAGTTTATCTTGTGAAAGAAAAGGATGAACGAGGGAAGGCCGTATTTGCGAACGTGGAGAGGGGTGTGGGTATATTTTTGCAAAATTGCCATAGTTTCCTTCCTATCCATTAGATATAAATCCGACAGCCTATATTGCAGGATGGCACGCACACCATCATCACCAACTCTGTTTTCTACTCCCTCCGTTCCTAAATATTTATCTTTTTAGAGATTTCAACAAGTGACTACATATGGAGCAAAATGAGTGAATCTACACTCTAAAATATGTCTACATACACATCCATATGTGGTAGTCCATTTGAAATCTGAAAAAGACAAATACTCCCTCCGTTCCTAAATATAAGACCTTTTAGAGATTCTACTATAAACTACATACAGATGTATATAGACATACTTTAGAGTGTAGATTCACTCATTTTGCTCCGTATATAGTCTATAGTGGAATCCCTAAAAGGTCTTATATTTGGGAAGAGGGAGTATTTAGGAACGGATGGAGTATAAGAGTAGACATGGAGATATATCTCCAGCATGGTCTACAACAAAAATGTGCTGGACTGGTTAGCGTCGGATGCTCGCAACGCGATGACATGAGTTCGAATTATGTCTTTAACTTTAGATTTTTAGATTATATATTACTTATTTAATATATACTTCTTTCGCTACTGTACTGACAGTGGAACCCACAGAGTACTTAGAATACAAGATTACGGATGGACTTGTTTCTTTTTAACTTTCTGTATGAAGCTGTAGCCACCCTGCAAGTCACGTGTACACTGTACATGCAATTAACTTTTTATAGAGGGACAATCATACACGCAATTAACTCAAATGTATTGGATGCCACTCTATTATTTCCAGCATAAGAGCATCTCCAACGGCAGCCGGCAAATTTCCTCCCGCTTCCTTCCGCGGAGGACGACATCAAACGCCAGCGGCATACATTTCCACAACTCTAAATAACCAGATGAAATTCGTGCAAACATGGACTGATTTCATATAAGCATGAAGGATTTCGTATAAAAAAGCCGGATCTTCATGTAAACATGATGGATTTCATTACATTTACATGAACTAAGCGGTGCCAATCCAGCTCTCTTGGTATAATTAATACTCCCTCCGTCCGGAAATACTTGTCCTAGAAATGGATGTATCTAGACTTATTTTAGTTATAGATACATACAATTTATCCATTCTTAGAACAAATATTTCCCGCCAGCTGGAGAGGGAGTACATAATCTAAATGGCCGCCCACGGATCCCTTTGTCTTCCTCATGTCCGGCAGACACTTGTGGGGTCGACGAAGGTCCTCGGAAGAGACGAAGCAGCAAAGAAACCACTTGAATGCGCAGTCATTGCCTCGACGGTGGCCTTCATGGGACCCAAGTGGCGGCGGCCTCCCATGTTCTACTTCTCCTCGATGATGGAGGCAGACATGGAGAAGCTGGCCACCGACTTGTCGCTCTCCACGCACCCGACTTCTGTCTCTGCCTGCATGGTGCTGCCGAAGGCACGGGAGGTGCGCCCACAGACACTGGTGGCGCGGCATGACGCGGCAGCGACGACACCCGTACCGGTGTGCTCACCGCCGTGCTGGCGTGGAGCAAGTCGCCACTCCTCATCGATCTGAACTGGAGCGGCGAGTTGCTGAACTACGCGCCTGCTTGGGGCGGCAACTGGCTCCGTCGGGCCAAGCGAGGTTGGTGAAGCACCGAGCGGCCTCGCCCGTATCCGGAGGGCTCGGCGGGCCACCCAGCCGGGTAATATGCCGGAGAACGGCTCCTCGGAAGCCATCGGAAGAGTGGAGAAAATGGTGAAGGAGGAGATGGGGGAGCGGCGGAGGGGTGCGATTCTTGCCCGCTGTCTGTCTGACCTCGTGTAAATAGAGGGCGAACGGTAGGAGCTTGGCCGACGTGTGGCCTCGTTTAAACTGAGGGCGGACGGGAGGAGCTCGGTTGGTGTTGCATTTAATTCTGGCCCGCTCATGAACGGACGTGTGGCCGTAGTAGGTTTCTCGGTTTGCATGCGGGTTTAATGGAGGCGAGGAGGCGTGTTCAGCCGGGCGTGCAGCGGGCGGTGCAGTACTATTCGATTTGACAGCGGGCGGCGCAGTTCCCGATACGGCTTTAATGCAGACGAGGGAGGGATTAGCGGTTCTCGAAATGTTGAACGGCCAATGCATCCTCCTTCAATTAATGCATGAGGGAAGTAATGGGAGGAGGACCGGGAAAAGAGGCTGCACGATGTGAATGCAACGCAGTTTGCCCTCATATAAAGGTGCCCCTCCATTCCAATGCATCTACCACATTGTACGCACCTAAGCATTTGCCTAAGCACCTACACTAAGCGCAAAAGAGCTCACTACAGACCCATGGCGGCGATGCGCGTGAGCGGCCAGCGGCTGTGCCAGATGGTCCACGACGTCGGCCTGCGACATGGCGCCGAGGATCGTCTCCAGACGGTGTTGGAGACTGGCTGGTGGATGGCTGCCGTCGATGCCAACTACGACTCTCAGTTGGGCCAGATGATCGTTGCCACCAACAACAAGTTCATCGTCCTCAAGAAGCTCGTGGACGACATCGCTGTACTCCTCTAGCCCGCGCGCCTGAGCTCCTCATTGCCTGCCACCCTAATCGGCCTCCATGGTCGGAACCTCTTTCAAGCACTGGTGGCCCTGCGTCTGCCCGCCGACGCCACAAAGAATGTCCACCTGGAGGTCGCGCTCGCCGCGAGGCGCCTCACCCTGCAAGAATTCGTCGACCTACACATCCACGTGTACGAGAAAATCGTGTACATAGGTATCTACAAGGCCAGTGAGGACACTACGACATTGGCCTTCCTCAATCGGCTGGAAGCCTTGGATGCCTTTGCTGAGAAGCACCTCGACCTCGCCACAAAAGCCGCCGCTCCTTAGCCGCCAGTCGGTGGCCCGGCGCACTAAGTTGAGGAGGAGGAGGTCATACGTTGATGGATGCATCTTTCTTCTTGCCTTCTGTAACCACCACTGCGATCGCATCATCATCGTGGCCTTAATTCTTATTGTGTTGTTGCATTCTCGTTCCAGTCAATACCGACATGTGCGATCCCTTTGCTTAATTATATGCATCACTGTAACTAGTACTCCATCCGTCAATTTATAAGTTGTGCTTACCTTTTCCATCAACTTCGTGCAACGCACAGGCATCTTGCTAGAAACACTAGAACATATCGGACCGCGTGTGACCAAACCGACGATGCGCCAACCTAGCTACTACGTACCCTGCTTATCTGGCGGAAATAGCCCCGCCCTAGCGTTTCCAATCGTTATTTCTATCTATCGATCGTGCTAAGGAGCAGAACCAAAATGTTACAATTTATACATGTTTCACTACTCCTACTCCTATAAAAGACTCAGTTGGTGATGGTGGTGTGTCTGCAATCCGTCGTTTCTGACCATTAGATCTGCATCTAACGGCTGTGAGGTAAGTTGTGGCATTTTTGCAACAATAGCCCACTTCTCTGCTCGAATTTGCAAAAAAACCCCTTATTATCTTGAAAGCAACCACATCCCTCCCTCACCTCATCAAAACAGCCTGAGAAATATATTTTGAGTGAAAAGTACTCCCTTCATTCCTAAATATTTGTCTTTCTAGAGATTTCAATAAGTGACTACATACAGAGCAAAATGAGTGAACCTACACTTCAAAATATGTCTATATAATCCGTATGTGATAGTCCATTTGAAATCTCTAAAAAGACAAATATTTAGGAACGGAGGGAGTAATATATTAGGAGTATATCAAAACAAGAGTGATTTCTTTCAAGTTTGTGAACAAGTACTACTATTCTACTACTTTGGATCCGGCGCAACGCATGGGCACATTGCTAGTAAAAGGAATAGGCCTGCCGCGTTCGCGTCACACTCCCCCCCCCACACGCCCGGGAATCTAGAGTACTCCATGGCCCGTCCGGCACGACACATAGCTTAGGGAAGGCGTGTTGCCTAGCATTTTCACTTTCAAGTGGGACCGCCGTTGAGCAAACCTACTATTGGCAAACCGCACCCCGCCCGCCGCCGGGTTGGAAAACAGAAACGTGGGGAAGATCTAGCTGTAGCATGGAAGCCAATAAATTTGGTGTCAGATGGGGCTTGTTGACAGATTAGGAGCATTCCGTACTACTCTACTCCTACTAGTACCAAGTTTGTACTATACAACTAGTACTACCACTATACAACTAGTAGGTACGTGCACGGCACAACATCGTAGGAACAAAAAACGGGAAGATCTTGTTTTGGGTGATTTATCTTTTTTTCAGTCAACGTAGTATGCATAATATGATGTGGGGGGCACCCATGAAGCTTATGTGGCTTGGTTGCATGGCTACGAAAGGTTAGAGAAAAATAATAGATAATGTGTTTAGAGTGCACTCCACTAAATAGATATACTTTGGATCCATTGCAACGGGCCGACACATCTATATCTATACCCCCTATATAGTGTGTGAATAACTTTGAAAGTTGGTCGTTGGATGAAGCCAATCCGACGGTACAAAGATGGAAAATCCGAGCACTACTGGCCGTTGGATATCATCTACATTCCACCAGATTCTGCCACATGTAGAATCTAGAAGACTCCATGGTTGAACTTCATTAATGACTAACTTTGCCACAACTAAGCTTAGGCAAAGTGTGTCCACCACAAAAAATGTGGCTAACAAAATGGCCACCACAAGTGTGGCAAGATTTGTCAAGAAGTTGAGTCTATGACATGTGGACCATGTAGCTAGAAAAGTGTGGCAAGCCACAAGTGTAGCAATGAACCAAACACATGCCTGGTGTGTTTGGTAGGGTGTATGAAGGGTGCATGATCCCAAGAGTTCCCTTCTCGACCCACTTTTGGGTGTTTGGTAGAGTGTATGGAGGGTGCATGAGTCCACACTAGCTTAGCACAAATACACTAGAAGCATGCATGAAGAGAGCATACATGAAGAGGGGTGTTGAGTTGAGCATGCATGAAGAGGGAACAACTATGCTGAGACGAGAACGCAACCAAACACACTTGTGGTACACCTAAGCTTAGGCCTGGCAACCTTAGGCTACAAACCAAACATCTATACCCCTATATAGTGTGTGAATAACTTTGAAAGTTGGTCGTTGGATGAAGCCAATCCGACGGTACAAAGATGGCAAATCCGAGCACTACTGGCCGTTGCATATCATCTACATTCCACCAGATTTTGCCACATGTAGAATCTAGAAGACTCCACATGTAGAAGCATAATGCACAAACCACCAGAATCTCATGCGTGCAATGCACGTGTACCTTACTAGTAGTTGGGAGTAGTAGTAAGAAACAAATTCCGGGTTTGGCACGAGCTCGTACTGCGGGAGCACCACAAAGCCTCCCGCAGGAGTTACATTTCCCTCTCGGGGCCCACGAGACCAAACTTTAGTGGCTTAGTGCCCGGCCTACGAGTCAATGACATGCGAACCTTAAATGCGGCTGGCCCACATGTCATTCTCATGGTGGTGGTGTGGTTCGTGACTCACTCGTTCGAGATGAACCGGCCGGTGGTGGCGTGGCCGTGGTGAGGGTGCCACAGCTGTGCGTCGGGGCGTTACGAGGTGTAGATGGCCACACCGGCGGGTACTACCTGTAGTACAGAAGTACTCCAGCTAAGGATTGATGCCCGGGACAAAATGTGTCACAGCCGCTGGATGAAAATTCGATGGTGCGGGAGTACGGATCGAAGCACAGCAGCGGAGCAGGAAAACCGCGTCCAATCGGGTGTGGCTGTGGTAGAAAGTTGATGGTCGCCGCAGTTCAGCTGGCCCGCATGTCATGCACACAAAGGCAGAGGAGCGGTGGGGCCGAGAGGGATGAGGCGCACGTCGGGGGGATGAGGATCCCCTGACGTGAACAATCTTACCATTCTTTCACTGACATGTGGGACCCCCAAGTGTGGGTCCCACCTGTCAGCGAAGGAAAGGCAGGGTAAGGCAGTGATAGCCATGTCAGAGGATCCATGTCCACGTCGGGGGACGACGTGCTTACAGGTAGGGTTGGTGCGGCGTCGTGGGAATCGCGTGTGGGTGTGGCAGTGGTAGAAACAAGAAACGTGATGGTCGCCGTGGTTCAACTTCCATGGACAAGCTGTCATGTCTGCTGACACATGTATATCAAAACTAGAGTGTTTATATTTCAAGCACGTGAACAAGTATTATTCTACTACTTTGAATCCATTGCAATGCACGGGCCAGCACATTGGTAGTAGTAGTGTCTATCTCTATCTCTAGAGGCCTTCCCTCATTCATCCTTTTCTCTCACAAGATAAACTACTCATACAAATGCATCTTGATGTTCCGTGGAACACACGAGGATGTCTCCTTGGGGGTCTCTCCAGCGCGGCGTGGCCGTAGTTGCAAGTTGACGCCCCTTGAGATGCCGACGTTGAGGGGCACTCGGATTTCCTCCGATGAGCAGGTAAGATGAGTTTGATCACGTAGTAAATGCATTCTAAAGACTACTTCCGTGTCCATTTCCTAATTCTCCCCCTGCCCACTGTTTCACAGGTTAGGCTCGGTGCGAGTGGAGATTGGCTTGCATATGTACGGGAGGGTACCAACATCAATTTGCACAACATTTACAATGGTGACACCGTTCCCGTAGAACCTTTGTCCAACATTGGGATCAGCCATGCAACGGGCCACCGCATGAATTGGTACGATGGAACCATACTGAGATTGAATAAGATAGCACGAACCTTGCACATGGCGGTCAAAGGTGGACCATGCTGTCTGCGGCCGATTTGTTGCCGTACGAGTACGAAGACGCTGTGCTCCTTTCTAACCGTATCTTCGCGGTGACAAACCAGGGGACTTGTTTCGTATGGGACACATCCTATGATATACTCCCTCTCTCCTAGTTTATTTGTTTTGAATCTTTTCGTTTTATAAGTTTCAAATTCAAATTTAGAGCTCCCCATCACATGTTGAGATTACAATGTCCATTAAATCGTTGCGTGCATGTATAGTAAAGAAACAAATTTCGAGTTTGGCACGAGTTCGTGTAGCGGTAGCACCAGCCTGGCGCAGGAGTTACATTTCCCTCTCAGGGCCCTCGGGACCGAGCTTCAGCGCCTTACTACACCTGCCTTTGAGTCAATAACATGTGGACCCGATAGGTGGCTGGTCCACATGTAATGCTCCCGAAGGCAGAGGGGCACTGGGGCCGAGAGGGGTGAGCCGCAGGTCGGGGGACGTGTCATGTCATGGGTTCGTGCGGCGTCGTGAGAATCGCGTGTGGCTGTGGTAGAAACTTGATGCTCGCCACATTTAAGGTGGCCCACATGTCATGCACACAAAGGCAGAGGGGCGGTGCGGCCGAGAGGGGTGAGGCGCACGTCGGGGGACGTGGTGCCGTGGGATGGAGTGGCGTCGTGGGAATCATGAGTGGCAGTGGATGAAACATGGTGGTCGCCGTAGTTGAACTTCCATGGACAAGCTGTCATGTCTACGGACACATGCATTGCATACCGATCACTGGAAGGAGTAGTAGAGAAAGCTAGGCGGATAAATAGTTCCTTATAGTCAAGCGGACTGATACGTCTCCAACGTATCTATAATTTTTGATTGCTCCATGCTATATTACCTTATGTTTTGGACATTATTGGGCTTTATTATCCACTTTTATATTATTTTTGGGACTAACCTATTAACCGGAGGCCCAGCTCAGAATTGCTGTTTTTTGCCTATTTCAGAGTTTCGCAGAAAAAGAATATCAAACGGATTCCAAACAGAATGAAACCTTGGGGAACGTGATTTTTGGAACGAACATGATCCAGGAGACTTGGACCCTAAGTCAAGGAAGCTTCGAGGAAGCCACGAGGTAGGGGGGCGCGCCTACCCCCCCAGGCGCGCCCTCCACCCTCATGGGCCCCATGTTGCTCCACCGACGTACTTCTTCCTCCTATATATACCTATGTACCCCAAACGATCACATACGGAGCCAAAAACCTAATTCCACCGCCGCAACCTTCTGTACCCACGAGATCCCATCTTGGGGCCTGTTCCGGAGCTCCGCCGGAGGGGGCATCGATCACGGAGGGCTTCTAAATCAACACCATAGCCCCTCCGATGAAGTGTGAGTAGTTTACCTCAGACCTTCGGGTCCATAGTTATTAGCTAGATGGCTTTCTCTCTCTTTTTGGATCTCAATACAATGTTCTCCCCCTCTCTCATGGAGATCTATTCGATGTAATCTTCTTTTGCGGTGTGTTTGTTGAGACCGATGAATTGTGGGTTTATGATCAAGTTTATCTATGAACAATATTTGAATCTTCTCTGAATTCTTTTATGTATGATTGGTTATCTTTGCAAGTCTCTTTGAATTATCAGTTTGGTTTGGCCTACTAGATTGATCTTTCTTGCAATGGGAGAAGTGCTTAGCTTTGGGTTCAATCTTGCGGTGTCCTTTCCCAGTGACAGCAGGGGCAGCAAGGCACGTATTGTATTGTTGCCATCGATGATAACAAGATGGGGTTTTTATCATATTGCATGACTTTATCCCTCTACATCATGTCATCTTGCTTAAGGTGTTACTCTGTTCTTATGAACTTAATACTCTAGATGCATGCTGGATAGCGGTCGATGTGTGGAGTAATAGTAGTAGATGCAGGCAGGAGTCGGTCTACTTGTCTCGGACGTGATGCCTATATACATGATCATACCTAGATATTCTCGTAACTATGCTCAATTATGTCAATTGCTCAACAGTAATTTGTTCACCCACCGTAAAATACTTATGCTCTTGAGAGAAGCCACTAGTGAAACCTATGGCCCCCGGGTCTATCTTCATCATATTAATCTTCCAACACTTATTTATTTCCGTTGCTTTTTACTTTGCTTTTATTTTACTTTGCATCTTTATCATAAAAATACCAAAAATATTATCCTATCATATCTATCAGATCTCACTCTCGTAAGTGACAGTGTAGGGATTGACAACCCCTTATCGCGTTGGTTGCGAGGATTTATTTGTTTTGTGTAGGTGCGAGGGACTCGCGCGTAGCCTCCTACTGGATTGATACCTTGGTTCTCAAAAACTGAGGGAAATACTTATGCTACTTTGCTGCATCACCCTTTCCTTTTCAAGGGAAAACCAACGCAGTGCTCAAGTGGTAGCAAGAAGGATTTCTGGCGCCGTTGCCGGGGAGGTGTATGCAAAAGTCAACATACCAAGTACCCATCACAAACCCTCATCTCCCGCATTACATTATTTGCCATTTGCCTCTCGTTTTCCTCTCCCCCAGTTCACCCTTGCCATTTTATTCGCCTCTCTTTTTTGTTCGCCTCTTGTTCGCTTCTTTTCCGTTTGCTTGTTGTTATGGCTAGTCCCTTATCTACTCCGTTGTCCCCTGAGTTTGAAGTCTTTCACTTCAAACAAAGACAAGGAGAAAACTTAAAAGATGCCTGGTTGAGAATAATGGAGTCTTACCGTAATTGTACCTTTGAAGTGAACCTGAGAATTTTGCTTCGCAATTTTTATGTTGGATTAAATATGTCTCATAGACAACTCTTGGATTGCGTTGCCAAAGGCAATTTTATTGAAATTGATCCCCATATTGCACATCAAGTTATAGAAGGTATAGTGGGAACACTACCTCAACAAAAGGGGCCTCATCCTACCCAGGAAGAGACACAAGTTTTTGAAAAAAATTGCGAAGTAACTAAGATTTTACAGAAGTCTCTTGAACCTCTTAAGAACGTTAGCGGAAATATTCACCGCATGAATATGTTGATTACTCTTTGCAATAAGTGGTTGGATTCTTTAGATCTAAAAATTTCAGAATATGAAGGGAAACGTAAAGAACCTCCCGGATTCAATCTTGATTCCGCTAAAAAGTTGAAAACCAAAGATGGCAATACCTAGATCTATCCTTGCTTTTATGCCTAGCTAGGGGCGTGAAACGATATCGCTTGTTGGGAGGCAACCCAACTTTATTTTTAGTTTTTTGCTTTTTGCTTCTGTTTAGGAATAAATATTTGATCTAGCCTCTGGTCAGATGTGTTTTTATGTTTTAATTAGTGTTTGTGCGAAGTTAAACCTATAGGATCTTCTTGGATGATAGTTATTTGATCTTGCTGTAATTTCCAGAAACTTTCTGTTCCCGAAAATAATTGTTAAAAATCACCATAACGTGATAAAATATTGATTCCAATTGCTGCTGATCAATAAACAAATTGTCTAGGTCTTCCTATTTTGGCTGATTTTTTGGAGTTCCATAAGTTTGTGTTAGTTACAGATTACTACAGACTGCTCTGTTTTTGACAGATTCTGTTTTTCGTGTGTTGTTTGCTTATTTTGATGAATCTATGGCTAGTAAAAGAGTTTATAAACCATAGAGAAGTTGTAATACAGTAGGTTTAACACCAATATAAATAAATAATGAGTTCATTACAGTACCTTGAAGTGGTCTTTTGTTTTCTTTCGCTAACGGAGCTCACGAGATTTTCTGTTAAGTTTTGTGTTGTGAAGTTTTCAAGTTTTGGGTAAAAGATTTGATGGATTATGGAACAAGGAGTGGCAAGAGTCTAAGCTTGGGGATGCCCATGGCACCCCCAAGATAATTTAAGGACACCAAAAAGCCAAAGCTTGGGGATGCCCCGGAAGGCATCCCCTCTTTCGTCTACTTCCATCGGTAACTTTACTTGGAGCTATATTTTTATTCACCACATGATATGTGTTTTGCTAGGAGCGTCTTGTATTATTTGAGTCTTTGCTTTTTAGTCTACCACAATCATCCTTGCTGTACACACCTTTTGAGAGAGACACACATGATTCGGAAATTATTAGAATACTCTATCTGCTTCACTTATATCTTTTGAGTTATATAGTTTTGCTCTAGTTCTTCACTTATATCTTTTAGAGCACGGTGGTGGACTTGTTTTATAGAAACTATTGACCTCTCATGCTTCACTTATATTATTTTGAGAGTCTTAAATAGCATGGTAATTTTCTTAAATAATCCTAATATGCTAGGTATTCAAGAATAGTAAAAACTTTCTTATGAGTGTGTTGAATACTAAGAGAAGTTTGATGCTTGATGATTGTTTTGAGACATGGAGGTAGTGATATTAAAGTCTTGCTAGTTGAGTAGTTGTGAATTTGAGAAATACTTGTGTTGAAGTTTGCAAGTCCCGTAGCATGCACGTATGGTAAACGTTATGTAACAAATTTGAAACATGAGGTGTTCTTTGATTGTCCTCCTTATGAGTGGCGGTCAGGGACGAGCGATGGTCTTTTCCTACCAATCTATCCCCCTAGGAGGATGCGCGTAGTGCTTGGTTTTTGATGACTTGTAGATTTTTGCAATAAGTATGTGAGTTCTTTATGACTAATGTTGAGTCCATGGATTATACGCACTCTCACCCTTCCATCATTGCTAGCCTCTTCGGTACCATGCATTGCCCTTTCTCACATTGAGAGTTGGTGCAAACTTCGCCGGTGCATCCAAACCCCGTGATATGATACGCTCTTTCACACATAAACCTCCTTATATCTTCCTCAAAACAGCCACCATACCTACCTATTATGGCATTTCCATAGCCATTCCGAGATATATTGCCATGCAACTTTCCACTATTCCGTTTATCATGACACGTTCATCATTGTCATATTGCTTAGCATGATCATGTAGTTGACATAGTATTTGTGGCAAAGCCACCGTTCATAATTATTTCATACATGTCACTCTTGGTTCATTGCATATCCCGGTACACCGCCGGAGGCATTCATATAGAGTCATACTTTGTTCTAGTATCGAGTTGTAATCATTGAGTTGTAAATAAATAGAAGTGTGATGATCATCATTTTCTAGAGCATTGTCCCAAGTGAGGAATAAAAAAAGAGGAGAGAAAGGCCATAAAAAAAGAGAAGGCCAAAAAATGAGAGAAAAAGAGAGAAGGGACAATGTTACTATCCTTTACCACACTTGTGCTTCAAAGTAGCACCGTAATCTTCATGATAGAGAGTCTCTTGTTTTGTCACTTTCATATACTAGTGGGAATTTTTCATTATAGAACTTGGCTTGTATATTCCAACAATGGGCCTCCTCAAGTGCCCTAGGTCTTCGTGAGCAAGCAAGTTGGATGCACACCCACTTAGTTTCTTTTGTTGAGCTTTCATATATTTATAGCTCTAGTGCATCCGTTGCATGGCAATCCCTACTCCTTGCACTAACATCAATCGATGGGCATCTCCATAGCTCATTGATTAGCCTCGTTGATGTGAGACTTTCTCCTTTTTGTCTTCTCCACATAACCCCCATCATCATATTCTATTCCACCCATAGTGCTATGTCCATGGCTCGCGCTCATGTATTGCGTCAAGGTTGAAAAAGTTTGAGATTACTAAAGTATGAAACAATTGCTTGGCTTGTCATCGGGGTTGTGCATGATGAGAGCATTCTTGTGTGACGAAAATGGAGCATGACTAAACTATATGATTTTGTAGGGATGAACTTTCTTTGGCCATGTTATTTTGAGAGGACATAATTGCTTAGTTAGTATGCTTGAAGTATTACTATTTTTATGTCAATATTGAACTTTTATCTTGAATCTTTTGGATCTAAATATTCATACCACAATTAAGAAGAAATTACATTGAAATTATGCCAAGCACTCCGCATCAAAAATTCTGTTTTTATCATTTACCTACTCGAGGACGAGCAAGAATTAAGCTTGGGGATGCTTGATACGTCTCCAACGTATCTATATACTTTTTGATTGCTCCATGCTATATTATCTTCTATTTTGGACATTATTGGGCTTTATTATCCACTTTTATTTTATTTTTGGGACTAACCTATTAACCGGAGGCCCAGCCCAGAATTGCTGTTTTTTGCCTATTTCAGAGTTTCACAGAAAAAGAATATCAAACGGAGTCCAAACGGAATGAAACCTTCGGGAACATGATTTTTGGAACGAACATGATCCAGGAGACTTGGACCCTAAGTCAAGGAAGCTTCAAGGAAGCCACGAGGTAGGGGGGCGCGCCTACCCCCCAGGCGCGCCCTCCATTCTCGTGGGCCCCACGTTGCTCCACCGACGTACTTCTTCCTCCTATATATACCTATGTACCCCAAACGATCACATACGGAGCCAAAAACCTAATTCCACCGCCGCAACCTTCTGTACCCACGAGATCCCATCTTGGGGCCTGTTCCGGAGCTCCGCCGGAGGGGGCATCGATCACGGAGGGCTTCTAAATCAACACCATAGCCCCTCCGATGAAGTGTGAGTAGTTTACCTCAGACCTTCGGGTCCATAGTTATTAGCTAGATGGCTTTCTCTCTCTTTTTGGATCTCAATACAATGTTCTCCCCCTCTCTTGTTGAGATCTATTCGATGTAATCTTCTTTCGCAGTGTGTTTGTTGAGACTGATGAATTGTGGGTTTATGATCAAGTTTATCTATGAACAATATTTGAATCTTCTCTGAATTCTTTTATGTATGATTGGTTATCTTTGCAAGTCTCTTCGAATTATCAGTTTGGTTTGGCCTACTAGATTGATCTTTCTTGCAATGGGAGAAGTGCTTAGCTTTGGGTTCAATCTTGCGGTGTCCTTTCCCAGTGACAGTAGGGGCAGCAAGGCACGTATTGTATTGTTGCCATCGAGGATAACAAGATGGTTTTTTATCATATTGCATTAATTTATCCCTCTACATCATGTCATCCTGCTTAAGGCGTTACTCTATTCTTATGAACTTAATACTCTAGATGCATGCTGGATAGCGGTCGATGTGTGGAGTAATAGTAGTAGATGCAGGCAGGAGTCGGTCTACTTGTCTCGGACGTGATGCCTATATACATGATCATACCTAGATATTCTCATAACCATGCTCAATTCTGTCAATTGCTCAACAGTAATTTGTTCACCCACCGTAAAATACTTATGCTCTTGAGAGAAGCCACTCGTGAAACCTATGGCCCCCGGGTCTATCTTCACCATATTAATCTTCCAACACTTATTTATTTCCATTGCTTTTTACTTTGCTTTTATTTTACTTTGCATCTTTATCATAAAAATACCAAAAAATTATCCTATCATATCTATCAGATCTCACTCTCGTAAGTGACCATGTAGGGATTGATAACCCCGTATCGCTTTGGTTGCGAGGATTTATTTGTTTTGTGTAGGTGCGAGGGACTCGCGCGTAGCCTCCTACTGGATTGATACCTTGGTTCTCAAAAACTGAGAGAAATACTTATGCTACTTTGCTGCATCACCCTTTCCTCTTCAAGGGAAAACCAACGTAGTGCTCAAGAGGTAGCACGGACCCACGCTACTACTTGTTCCAAAGACATGCACACCATCGAAATAGTCCATCTATATCAATATACACCGAGAGGGAATAATTTTTTTTGTACAAGAGAGGAAATAGTTCATCCATCCATAATGCCCTGCTGCTGGTGCGGCCTTATCTTCTTCTTCTTCTTCTTCTTTTGTCTTCTTCTTCTTCGTCTTCTTCTTCGTCTTCTTCTTATTCTTCTTCGTCTTCTTCTTTGTCTTCTTCTTCTTCTTCTTATTCCTCTTCTTCTTTGTCTTCTTCTTCTTCTTCGTCTTCTTCTTATTCTTCGTCTTCTTCTTTGTCTTCTTCTTCTTCTTCTTCTTCTTTGTCTTCTTCTTCTTCGTCTTCTTCTTCTTCGTCTTCTTCTTCTTCGTCTTCTTCTTCGTCTTCTCCTTCTTCGTCTTCTCCTTCTTCGTCTTCTCCTTCTTCGTCTTCTCCTTCTTCGTCTTCTCCTTCTTCGTCTTCTCCTTCTTCTTCTTCTCCTTCTTCTTCTTCTCCTTCTTCTTCTTCTCCTTCTTCTTCTTCTCCTTCTTCTTCTTCTCCTTCTTCTTCTTCTCCTTCTTCTTCTTCTTCTTCTTCTTCTTCTTCTTCTTCTTCTTCTTCTTCTTCTTCTTCTTCTTCTTCTTCTTCTTCTTCTTCTTCTTCTTCTTCTTCTTCTTCTTCTTCTTCTTCTTCTTCTTCTTCTTCTTCTTCTTCTTCTTCTTCTTCTTCTTCTTCTTCTTCTTCTTCTTCTTCTTCTTCTTCTTCTTCTTCTTCTTCTTCTTCTTCTTCTTCTTCTTCTTCTTCTTCTTCTTCTTCTTCTTCTTCTTCTTCTTCTTCTTCTTCTTCTTCTTCTTCTTCTTCTTCTTCTTCTTCTTCTTCTTCTTCTTCTTCTTCTTCGTCTTCTTCGTCTTCTTCGTCTTCTTCGTCTTCTTCTTCTTCTTCTTCTTCTTCTTCTTCTTCTTCTTCTTCTTCTTCTTCTTCTTCTTCTTCTTCTTCTTCTTCTTCTTCTTCTTCTTCTTCTTCTTCTTCTTCTTCTTCTTCTTCTTCTTCTTCTTCTTCTTCTTCTTCTTCTTCTTCTTCTTCTTCGTCTTCTTCTTCTTCTTCTTCTCATTCTTTGTGGGAGACGGCTTCGCAACAAGCTCTTTGGACCTTGCAGCTATCTCGAAACTCACACGAGCATTGAGGGCAGCATATTTTATCCGCTCGTACGTCAAGGAATAATTCTCCCATCCAGACGACCTTAATGCCACCGTCTCGTCACCCTTATGAAGATTTGTACCGAGCACAAAATTTGCTACGTCGAATAGGGATGGTGTCTGTTTATCACAATCTTCTACAGGAATTTTGATTCTGGTTTGTAGGTCAGCGATGCTTTTCAAATCAAGGTTGTACGGCTCCAGCTTCTGTTTGTCCCCTTCAATGGCTGCCCCACAGAAGTATATGTCCTCCCGAGACAAGAAATTGTGAAGCTCACCTGGTATGGAGGGCGCGTGTATGATGTGGTACACTAAAACATCATCTTCGAGGCATAGCTGAAGGACGGCGGTGCATTGGATCTTCCCAGTGGCACGCTCCGTGTACTCTGCGTCGAGACCGATGACCCTCGTCTCTACCTTTTCGAGGGAGTTGGATACATTGTTGATCCACTTACCCTTGGGTGGACGGTGACGGTGGCAACTATGCTCAATGAGCCTTCGACGAGGACATGTTGGACGCTAAAAACCTGCATCTCGATATCTTTCGCCATTTGGAACCGCTGGAACGGAGGGCTATGGTTTGGAGAATTAGGATTAGATGGCTAATCTAACTGAATTAGTAGATGATTATTTAAAGAGGTTAAAACAATGTGAACGCAATGGGGTTTGGATGCAAATGAAGACGAAGGGGAGGTGAAGAAGCCGAGGAAAATCGGTTCCCGATGGAGAAGTAAATGGGAGAAGTGGCGTGCAGGCAGTTGATTAGACGGCTAGGTAGACTAATCGAAAAGGCTATGCGGGTAGACTGAGGAGTCGTACCTGTTCGTGTACGTGCCCATCCTTCCTGATAGGTGGGACCTATGCAAATAGATAAAAAAATGTGTCGTAGCTGGTTTAGATGGATATTGGCGCGTGCGTGGGAGACACAACATTCTCTGGTTAAGGAATACACGGTTATCCTCATCAAAAAAGAAAAGGCCCATCTTCGCGCTTCCGCATGCACGAGAATTTGGTTCTGCTCGCAATATGGATGATGCCTGGAGGATGAAGTGAACAGGCATGCTAGCACGGGAGACCTATTTCCACTATACAGTACTGGTACTGGAGTACTCATGTTCCTACTACTACTAGTAGTAGTACAACTGTGGTACACTTGATGGTCAAAATACTATTCATCCGGTCCTCACAGTGAAGTGACAACACCCTGTGCCTGACACTAGTCCAGGCGGCGTGTTCGGGTTACCAAAGTCAGCCTCACCCTGTGCACTATGCAGTCTGTCACCGCCGCTGTACAACACATTAGCATGCCTCGCCTCGTCTCCCTCTCCCCTCCCATAGCACCACTCCATTTCCATCTCCGTCTCCATCTCACTGTGCCCCCGTGTACCGTCGCCTCGCTCGCACCGACAGCCTTCTCCCCCGTAAATCAAGCCCCCCAAAACCCCCACCTTCCAAACTCCACCATGGCCGAACGCGAACCGCGCAACATCCAGATGAGCCGCGATTGGAGCAGTCTCCCCAGTGACATCCTCGACCTTTGTTGTTCGTGTATAGATATGTTGAGCGCCCTGCAGCTGGCTGCATGCTCGAGGGACATGCACACGGACATCGTCGAGGCGAGGCCTAAGCTTTTGTACCCCTCAATAATCAAATGGTTAGGAATATATGGATATTCTCCTTATTTTACAGTAATATATATATACTACTACTAAATATGAGTGTGTATCAATGGCCATGTTAGTTTCCTCATTTTCATGATGTAGAAACATGCACCACACTGTTGGTTTCATCTAACCATACATTAGGGAAGTAAATGTGCATATGGAGAACTCTATATTTGGAAGTAGTGAAATCCTGTAATGCTTACCATGTGTACATACCTATATTCGCCCTTCAACAATCAATGGCTAGAATAATATCCTCACAAAAATTTTGCCCACAGAACACGAGTATATAACAATGCATGGTCTGTTAGTTACCTTGAAGAATTTGTTTGTGAGGAGAGAACATGATTACATAACATGCATGACATGGTAGTTTCCTGTGAAGAATCGATTGCGAGATAACATGAGTATAACCATGCATGGCACTTCTATATTTTCGAACCCAGTATACATTTCCCTGTATTTTCCTCCCAGTTCCAACATGGACATATCAATGCTGTTTCTTGTATTATCCTACTCATACTCTGAACAATGCTGATCTTACATTAACAATGCATGTCCTTTTTGATATGATGCAGTGTCCCTACAGTTACTGCCCTTTGTAATCACACCACCTTTGCCAAAAACAGGGAAGCACAACTGGTTCCTCGCTCGATCTGACGATGACAAAAGACTGATGATCATTTGGACACATGAGCCGGAAAAGTTATATTGCAAAAACCCCACTGTATACAAGCACCGTGAAATATTTGAGTATTCGGACAGTGGCTGTTACGTCTATGAGCAGGATACCGGCTTGTTGGGGCCTTCAGGATTTTTTAGTTGGAGGCGGGTAAACAGCCTTGGTTCACACTCTCTGTTTCTCGGACTCAATTATCCGATTAACCATGAGATCACCGTTGGCAAGGACCTTACTGGCAGAGAGGCTCTGTTTGCTATGGAAAACTGTGTCTACACGGCGAGCCCTAGGAGTTCGGGAGCAAACTCCCCTGATTGTTAATGATACAGCCTGTAGCCAAAAGAAGGTGAGAATGACAAAGGCATCTGGATTAACTTTGATCCTTGGATGTCTCAATTACGACAGGCAGTGATGTGGTTCAAGCCTTCAGGTTAATAGGTAATTGGGCTGTTGCGTCGAAAGGGTGGAGTACTGGTTGATACGTCTCCAACGTATCTATAATTTTTGATTGTTCCATGCTATATTATATTCTGTTTTGGATGTTTAAAGGGCTTTATTATACACTTTTATATCATTTTTGGGACTAACCTATTAACCGGAGGCCCAGCCCAAATTGCTGTTTTTTGCCTATTTCAGTGATTCGCAGAAAAGAATATCAAACAGAGTCCAAATGGAATGAAACCTTCGGGAATGTGATTTTCGGAATGAACATGATCCAGAGGACTTGGACCCTACGTCAAGAAAGCAACCAGGAGAGCACGAGGCAGGGGGCGCGCCTACCCCCCTGGGCGCGCCCTCCACCCTCGTGGGGCCCATGTTGCTCCACCGACGTACTTCTTCCTCCTATATATACCTACGTACCCCCAAACCAACAGAAGCATCCACGAAAACCTAATTCCACTGCCGCAACCTTCTGTACCCGTGAGATCCCATCTTGGGGCCTTTTCCGGCGTCTTGCCGGAGGGGGCATTGATCACGGAGGGCTTCTACATCAACACCATAGCCTCTCCGATGATGTGTGAGTACTTTACCTCAGACCTTCGGGTCCATAGTTATTAGCTAGATGGCTTCTTCTCTCTCTTTGGATCTCAATAACATGTTCTCCCCGATTCTCGTGGAGATCTATTTGATGTAATGTTCTTTTGCGGTGTGTTTGTTGAGACCGATGAATTGTGGGTTTATGATCAAGTTTATCTATGAACAATATTTGAATCTTCTCTAAATTCTTTTATGTATGATTGGTTATCCTTGCAAGTCTCTTCGAATTATCAGTTTGGTTTGGCCTACTAGATTAATCTTTCTTGCAATGGGAGAAGTGCTTAGCTTTGGGTTCAATCTTGCGGTGTCCTTTCCCAGTGACAGCAGGGGCAGCAAGGCACGTATTGTATTGTTGCCATCGATGATAACAAGATGGGGTTTATATCATATTGCATGAGTTTATCCCTCTACACCATGTCATCTTACTTAAAGCATTACTCTGTTCTTATGAACTTAATACTCTAGATGCATGCTGGATAGCGGTCGATGTGTGGAGTAATAGTAGTAGATGCAGGCAGGAGTCGGTCTACTTGTCTCGAACGTGATGCCTATATACATGATCATACCTAGATATTCTCATAACTATGCTCAATTCTGTCAATTGCTCAACAGTAATTTGTTCACCCACCGTAATACTTATGCTCTTGAGAGAAGCCACTAGTGAAACCTATGGCCCCGGGTCTATTTTCCATCATATAAATCTTCCAACACTTAGCTATTTTCATTGCCGTTTATTTTGCTTTACTTTGCATCTTTATCATAAAAAATACCAAAAATATTATCTTATCATATCTATCAGATCTCACTCTCGTAAGTGACCGTAGAGGGATTGACAACCTCTTTATTGCGTTGGTTGCGAGGTTCTTGTTTGTTTGTGTAGGTGCGATGGACTCGTGCATGGTCTCCTACTGGATTGATACCTTGGTTCTCAAAAACCGAGGGAAATACTTACGCTACTTTACTGCATCACCCTTTCCTCTTCAAGGGAAAACCAACGCAGTGCTCAAGAGGTAGCACTGGTGTCTCCAGATGATTGGTCGCTGAAGTGGGGCTGCAAATTATGATGGTGTTGGATCATATCTTCGAATGACTTTGTTGTCTTTGTTGCCTGTTCTGGATGGGTAGTTATTTCTTTTGTTATGCATATTCCTTGTCATTTGGTCATCCTCGTCTATGTCACTCTTACTATGTAATAGTTGCCTCTGTTTAAAATGTCATTCTCATCTGGATCACGAGAGTCTGAGCGCTGCAGATGGGTGCGTTTTGGTGGTGTAGCAAGACTTCTTATGAACTATCATGTCTTGCTGTTGTCGGCATTCTGGGAACGGGGGTCCCCAGACTTGCCTGCCTGCGGCCCGCGGTGTGGCTATGCTAGCGGGCCTGTACAGCCCATCTTCATCAACAAGGCATTCAAGTCCCTCGCGAGGGGCCAAGCCTCGCGAGGCGGGCGATGCAAGACCTCCTCAGGAGTGGCCTCGCCAGGCAGGCTCACGAGGAGTGGAGATATCAAGGCGGGGCAAACCTCGCGAGGCTCTTGTGACATGAGCCATGATGATCGACACCAGGCGGGTGCCAGCGCGCGCAGCGTCCTTGTTTCCTCTTTGGTGCTAAGGGGGCAAGCGCAGGCGCGGAGTACCGAGGCATCAAGCAAAGGTTTCCATATCCGTGCAACGAGACCAAGACCAGCAGGCCAGCAGGACGGAGGTCACCGTGGAGCCGAAGACGGCGTCATCACCAGAGCCTTTCGCAGGCGAAGATCGCTTTTGTCAGGATAGCTTGTACTAGCTGTCCCCTTTCAAATTGGCCACCGTTGTTGGCTCCTTTCCCGCTCAACATTTGGGGAGAGGACCAGGGCCTATATAAGTAGAACTAGCCATCACAGTAGAGGCATCTAGTAGAGAGCTCACAAGCGAGCGAGCCTTGGGCCAATCCTTAGCCACACACCAAACACAAGAACACCTCAACCTCAGGAGGCTGTTCTTCCCCTTGTACTGTTCTTCATCGGCCCAAGAGGCAATCCACCACCACACACTGGAGTAGGGTATTACACCACAACGGTGGCCCGAACCAGTATAAATCTTGTGTCCCTTGTGTTGTGAGTTCGTCGAGTTCGTCCGTGAGATCTTAGCGAGCTAGGGCGTGGATCGGTAGGAGGGAAAGAACTTCACGCGCACCCCAGAGTTCGAACCTTAAGGGTTTTGCCGGAACCCGTGATCCGACATTTGGCGCGCTAGGTAGGGGTGCGCCGGAGCCTCTTCCCCGCTGATCAATCCACCGACGCTCCGCGCCCCGATGTCCGGCAATCCAAGGCCAGACTCCGACCGTTGGGCAGCTTGGCCAGCCCGAGTGGTGTCACCTGTCCATGAAGACCTCGACCCCGCGCTCCGGGCGGCGCGAGCGCCGTCCAACGCTGTGGGGCACGGGCGGCGCGGCCAGGCGTCCTCCACCCTCACTCCACGGCAAGTGCGAGCCGCTGCAAGGGCAGCGAGCCACGCCGCAGCAACGGCGCCGCACACACGGCAGGAGCAGGCGAACATGCGGGCAGCGCTCACGGTGGCAGGAGAGCTGCTGCGGTGCCGGCTGATGGAGAGCGGCCGGGATGCACTGCTGGAACGCGTTGCCGAGCTGCTGGATGCGGCGGCATCGGGAGCGCCGCCCTTCTGCTATCAGCTTCCTTCTCAGGCCACTACGGGGCCTCACGGCGGGCCTCGCCGCAACCACGCGCCCTCGGGTGTGCATGGGGGCTTCGTCAACACCAGCGCGGCCGGCGGCGCCGGGGGCTCCACCGCCCCCGTGCCGCCCGCGACAAGCATGGGCACAAGCGTCGCCTCCCATGGTCCAAGTAAGATGCCGCGCTACCATCCTCAGGATGCCACGCTGGGCCGGGCAACATGGAGTGTGGGGCACTACGGCGAGGTGTTTGGGGTAACGGCCCCGGAAGCCTACGTGCCCTGCAAGATTGTGGCACCCAAGTTTTTATTTGGATTTTTTTGAAAAGATTTTATTTGACTTGAGGGGAGTGATTTAAATTTTTTTCTTCAAGAGAACTCTCCCTCTCATATATTTTCTTTATGGCAAAAATTTTATTTGGATTCACCCAAGATCTGCCTTTGACCTTGGGAGTTCTTGCTCTTCATTTGGACTCAAGACAAAATGTTTTTTTTTCATTTGGGAAAAGAACTTTTGAAAACCTTTTTCTGAATTTGCACTATGGCTTTTGGAAGGTACTTTGCCACTTTCAACTATTCCTTCTTGCCATGGCATAACTGCAAATCCTCTCTCCTAAACACTCCCTCACCTCTGGATCATGATTTACATCAAATCCAGCAAGTTGAACCTCCCCATGTATTTATTTTCCATTCAAATTCTATTCAAATATGTTCTGCCTTCTATTCTACCTCTTGGAGATTTACAAAGGAACTCCATTTTTTGTTTGGACTTTTACCACCAAACTTCTTTCCCCTCCTAGTCCTTTGAACCCTCAACCTAGAACCATGAAGATCCACTGGTCTCCAGTTCAAAATTTTCAAACTACATCAGCTGCAAGTTTGGACCAGATTTGGTAAATTTGGTGAAATTCATTCAAAACCTTCTCCAAAAATTCCAAATAAATTCATGCAGACCCTGGGTGCTTTGAGTGGTCATCTCACCAAGTTACAGCTCCAGCAAAATTTACCTCTTTACCAAAACCTACTGTCGAACACCTGCAATGCATGGTCACTGTCAAGTTTCAGTAACTTCAGAGTTTCAGTTCAGTGCTTGCTGTCGTTTTCTTCAGAAACGGGCATCGATCTCGCCAGTACCGCCGCGTCGCCTTGCTCCTCTTCCTCGCCCACTTGTTCCTGCACCGCACGAGCGCCTGGCACCTTGCGGGCGTCGGCGACGGGCAGCAGGAGGTGCGCCGCCCCGTGACCGACGCCGGCGGCGGCTTTGCGGACGCCAGCGGGAGACACGGCGCCGACGACTCCACCCAGCGCCGCCCAAACCACCGGAGCCCGCCGCGTGGCCGTCCACTCCCCCGAATGCGCTGCCGCTCTCGTCGTGAACCGCAGGGCGCGGAGCGCGCTCTCTGCCGCCGTTGAGCCCGTGCGGTCACCTCACCGTGGGCAGACGCAATTACGCCAGGGCCAGCTCCGTATAGCTGCAAAACGAGTCCCGTAACATCCACCGATGCTGCCCGACCGCTCAAACCCTCTGCCAACCCACTGCTCCGCCGTAATCGCTCGCCGGAGATTCTCCGTTCACGGCCACCCCGTCGATCTGCCTATAAATAGAGGTCCCGAGCTTCAACTCGAGCACCCACCAGCTCTGCACTTCCTCTAGAGCACGCCTAGCCACTGGAAGAGCCCGAGGAGGTCTCCTTCCTCGACTCCGGCCGCCGCGACCCGCCACGGGATCCAGCCCGATTCGCCCCCGTGTGTGCTCTGCAGCCTCCATTCTCTTGCCAGTAACTTCACCATGCATCTCTCGTTCTGACCCGCACTTCAATTTGAAGCTTGCAGCCCTCCACCGGAGTTCCCCATCCTCACCCGAGCCGCCGTCCGCCGGAGATAGTGTCGCCGTCGACGTGGTGCTCCCCGTTGGACGAGTCCACCACCCACCGACGCGGAAGAAGACACCGAAGCTCTTGGTACCCTCCGTTTCTCCTAACTCGCCGTGGTTCGACGCCGGCGTCCACCGCCGTCTTCGGGCGCCGGCGAGCCTTTTCAAACCTGACATGCGGGCCCCGCGTGTCAGCCTCTGTTCTATTTCCCCGAACCGTTTTCTGTTGACGCCTTCGGGCAAAATACGTCTTCTCTCTTGCGCTTGCGCATTTCCAAACGAACCGTTTTCTGTTTTCTCAGTTAAAACCCTGGAACTTTTCTGTTTCATTACAGAAAGGTCCCTGGACAGAAACCTTTATAACTTTTTAATAAAAAGGTATTTTTGAGTGATTCTTTTTCTGACATTCTTAAAATTTTGTCTAGTTTTTTATGGGATTTATTTGGGAAATATTTGGCAAAGTTTCTGTGCATGTGTTGGTTTTCATGTTAGTACCCGTTTCGTGATTGCCGTAGGTTCCGGGAGAGGTGACGGAGCCGCGAACTTCGCCGAGCTAGATTCCGACTTCTCCGAACCAGGCAAGCATGTTTGGACATTTGATATGGCAGAAGTTTTGCATGTTCATGTGAAAGTTTGTGTGTGGCATATGAGTGTCGGTAAATATCTCGTTGCTCGTAAGGCGACGACCCGGTTGTTCCGAAGTTGCGATGACCTCTGATGAGAGGTGGCCTAATCATGTAGTGACATGAAGGGCAGCAAGGTGGTACTGTTGTAGCATGCCAGCCTTGCGTCATCCGACTTTCTTCGATGTTAACATGGTTGGAGCCACGTTATCGATCTTTTCCCGCATGTTCCAAAGTTGCGATGACCTCTGATGAGAGGTGGCCTAATCATGTGGTGACATGAAGGGCAGCAAGGTGGTACTGTTGTAGCATGCCAGCCTTGTGTCATCCGACTTTTCCGACGTTAACATGGTTGGAGCCGTGTTATCGTCCCTTCCCCTTTCCGTGCTACCACATGTCTCATTGCCAGGATACGGTTTAGTAAGTTGGTAACCTCTTTTCGTGTACACACCAAACAGAGAGGCTGGGATGATGGTACCTTGGCCCAGGATTAAAGCCAGTCATTCGGTCAGGGGGCATGGGTGTTTCCGGTTGGGACCGAGAGGGGGGCACCCCCTTATAGCGCGCGTATAGAAATTTGATCCCATGCTACGCGAGGTTGTAGCCTCCCCGACTCAAGGTTTTTCTTGAATGTTGCCGAGGGTGATCCCTGGCTTCGGATGGTTGAATTGGGTGTGTACTGGTTAGACGTGTTCCTTCCAGAACACCGTAGACGGAACTAGTCCCCGTGACTACTGAAATCCGTTGGCTGTGGTTAAGTACAAACTCTGCAGAGTCAATTCTTTCCAAATCATCGTATCCATGATCAGTAGTGTATACATTATATCCATATCTATCCATGTGAAAAACTTGTCCCCGGTGAACAAGCTCAAGTGGTAAAATCTCAGGTTTTATTGTTATTCCAGTGGATGGACAAGCTTTATTTTGTGTCTCATGCTTGTGATAATTTATGTCTCCGAGCTGTTGTAATAATGAAATGTGATATAAGCCCTTTAGGTGACGTCGCGCAGACGTCTGACTGTGGCGTGTACTCGTTTCTCACTTTCAATATAAGCCCTTTATGTGATGTCGCTCAGACGTCCGACTGCGGCATGCACTGCCTTTACTTTCTGTTATAAGCCCTTTATGTGGTGTCGCCCCGACGCCCGACTGTGGCATTATCATTCCGCATTTTCCGCTCGAGGAGTCTTTCAGACACTCGTTTGGCACCTGTATTATTATTCCGCATTTTCCGCTCGAGGAGTCTTTCAGACACTCGTTTGGCACCTGCATTATTATTCCGCATTTTCCGCTCGAGGAGTCTTTCAGACACTCATTTGGCACCTGTATTATTATTCCGCATTTTCCTCTCGAGGAGTCTTTCAGACACTCGTTTGGCACCCGTATTACTATTCGGCAGTTTCCGCTCGAGGCGTCATTCAGACCCTCGCTTGGCACCCAGTATTTATTATCTCTATGTCTGATCGCACTGGTTAACTTATTCATGTGTTTCATGTTTGCATTTGTTATACCTTATGTCCGAACTGTCTTGCGAGTACTTTCATAGTACTCACCTGGCTTGTTGATTTGGCCAGATGTTGACGAAGGCGATCTCTTGGATGAAGAGTTTGATAGCGCGTCCGATGCCTAGAGGAGTCCCAGTCAGTCCTGCGCGATCCCGGTTTTTGGTCACTTGTATTGTATACGCTTCCGCCACCCGCAATAAGTCTTCTCGAGTCTCACTCCGACGCTCGAAGAGCTGTAGTCTTCTGGAGACATATCACTCGCCTCGCGGTGATATCTCCACCATCGTCATTATCGTGAGTTAGTAGTCTGCCACCCTATCCGCCGTATTGTTTTATCGGCGTGCATGTAATAAATTGTTGGGTAGTCTCTGCTCAACTTTGTATTACATTTAGTACTCCTGGTATTTTTTTTCTTCTGTGACCAATGTATTGTCTATCAGTGAGAAGGAATTCTTCCTCGCTGGTCCGTAACAGGGATCGGTTTCTCAATAATTATTTTATTGAAAAACCGGTCGTGACAATGATGGACCAGGAGTACGCGCCGGAGGACGACCCTGGCTCGTTCCTCGGAGAAGATTGCGAAGAAGAGACACTAGAAGTTGAAGCCTTCCAGGAACCGACGGGGAACCGCGACGATCGCGCCAGCAACAACAACTACAGGGTACCACTAATCTCTCAGGAGCAGGCTTACGCTAACCGTGGGCTGCAAGTGAATCAGGTCACAGCATCGGTCGACGACCCCATCACAGCAGCATCCCTTCTGCCGGGGGAAGCACACTGGGGGCCACGCGGAGGGAGCCAGGAGCAAGGCCCCTCCCCACGTCGCGCGAAGCCAGGCAACGCCCGGAGGTAGGCCTTCTGCCGGCGAGCCTTCCCCCGGCAGAGGACCCGTGGTCGCCGAGGGCACCGCTGGCGTCCCCTTTCCCCCCTTTGTGCCGTCCAGGTCATCGGCCGGCTCAAAGGTGGTCGAGGGTGGCACAAGGCGGGGCCCTCGTCTGGCGATATGAAGCAAGGCCGGTTCCTGTGAAGAAGGCCTAGTGCTTGTGAAGCTCGCCGCCCGTGACACTCTGACGTAATAACGAGTGGGGCTGTACACGCCCCAGAGTCTCAGGGGTGCCGTCCTCAGGCCCTGGGGCTCCCTCCCACGCCTAGTGGCAGCACTTAGCTCCGCGCTGGTGAGAAGACTCGAAGCCCAGAAGACTAGACTAGGCGCCGGACGCGGCCATTTGCTTTGGATCTCTTCTTCTGTAGCCTTGCTTTCTGGATTTGGATTTAAGTTGAAGTCGAGCTTTTGTCGATGCGTGCGGGAGGTGTATTTTCTCGTTCAAGCGATTTCTTGCCATCCGGTTCTTGCCTTGTTCTGGAGCTCACGCTCGCCGCCTCCCCCTCGCGGGCCCCTCGCGAGCGGGGCTGAGTACAGCACGCGCGCCACGCGCGCCGATCGGCGCAGGAACCTCGCGAGGCCCTCTCGGGCGGTTCAGCGGACCCTTCAGGAGCCCCATGGCGACTCTTGACCTTACAATCCGATTCAGGGCCCGCCCCAGCTAAGGTAAGCCGCAGTGGCAAAACTTGCTGTCAGACTCATGTCTGACCAAAACGCACCCACGGTTCGGCATAAAGGAGTATAAATCATGATTTGTTTACATGAGGGGCTCCCCCTCCCAAAATGCTCTCACAATCTTTAGGGGCCACGCCCGAGTTTTTGCATACAGGAAAGGGACGAGGAATTAGCCAGATATGTCGCTCGCCGCGTCCTCCGCGTCGTTTTCGGACGCGCCGCTCGCGTTGCTGTCATCATCATTGGCGCCACCCAGAATTGCAGTTTTTTGCCTAGTTCAGAGTTTCGCAGAAAAAGAATATCAAACGGAGTCCAAACGGAATGAAACCTTCGGGAACGTGATTTTTGGAACGAACATGATCCAGAGGACTTGGACCCTACGTCAAGACATCAACCAGGAGGGCACGAGGTAGGGGGGCGCGCCTACCCCCCCAGGCGCGCCCTCCACCCTCGTGGGCCCCATGTTGCTCCACCGACGTACTTCTTCCTCCTATATATACCTACGTACCCCCAAACTACCAGATACGGAGCCAAAAACCTAATACCACCGCCGCAACCTTCTGTACCCGTGAGATCCCATCTTGGGGCCTGTTCCGGAGCTCCGCCGGAGGGGGCATCGATCATGGAGGGCTTCTACATCAACACCATAGCCTCTCTGATGATGTGTGAGTAGTTTACCTCAGACCTTCGGGTCCATAGTTATTAGCTAGATGGCTTCTTCTCTCTTTTTGGATCTCAATACAATGTTCTCCCCCTCTCTCGTGGAGATCTATTCGATGTAATCTTATTTTGCGGTGTGTTTGTTGAGACCGATGAATTGTGGGTTTATGATCAAGTTTATCTATGAACAATATTTGAATCTTCTCTGAATTCTTTTATGTATGATTGGTTATCTTTGCAAGTCTCTTCGAATTATCAGTCTGGTTTGGCCTACTAGATTGATCTTTCTTGCAATGGGAGAAGTGCTTAGCCTTGGATTCAATCTTGCGGTGTCCTTTCCCAGTGACAGTAGGGGCAGCAAGGCACGTATTGTATTGTTGCCATCGAGGATAACAAGATGGGGTTTATATCATATTGCATGAGTTTATCCCTCTACATCATGTCATCTTGCTTAAAGCGTTACTCTGTTCTTATGAACTTAATACTCTAGATGCATGTTGGATAGCGGTCGATGTGTGGAGTAATAGTAGTAGATGCAGGCAGGAATCGGTCTACTTGTCTCGGACGTGATGCCTATATACATGATCATACCTAGATATTCTCATAACTATGCTCAATTCTGTCAATTGCTCAACAGTAATTTGTTCACCCGCCATAATATTTATGCTCATGAGAGAAGCCACTAGTGAAACCTATGGCCCCCGGGTCTATTTTCCATCATATTAATCTCCCGACAACAAGCTATTTCTGGCGCCGTTTTTATTTTACTTTCTTTACTTTGCATCTTTATCATAAAAATACCAAAAATATTATCCTATCAGATCTCACTCTCGTAAGTGGTCATGAAGGGATTGACAACCCCTTTATTGCGTTGGTTGCGAGGATTTATTTGTTTGTGTAGGTGCGAGGGACTCGTGCGTGGCCTCCTACTGGATTGATACCTTGGTTCTAAAAAACTGAGGGAAATACTTATGCTACTTTGCTGCATCACCCTTTCCTCTTCAAGGGAAAACCAACGCAGTGCTCAAGAGGTAGCAAGAAGGATTGCTGGCGCCGTTGCCGGGGAGTCTACGCAAAAGGCAACGTACCAAGTACCCATCACAAACCCTTATCTCCCGCATTACATTATTTGCCATTTGCCTGTCGTTTTCCTCTCCCCCACTTCACCCTTGCCGTTTTATTCGCCCTCTCTTTTCCGTTCGCCTTTTTTCTCGCTCGCTTCTTGTTTGCTCGTGTGTTGGATTGCTTTCTTGTCACGATGGCTCTACCTAGATTTGGTGATCTTCACCTTAAAAGGTTAGAAGAGATTGAAAGCAACGTCAGGAGTTTTATGGTCTTACAATTTGAGCATAATAATTTCTTTAGAAAAGAGCTTAAGGAACAAAAAAGCTTTATGGGTTATATGAATAAAGAGCTTGATGATATGTCTAAAGAATTTGATGGTTTGAAATCTTAGATTGCTCATCTTGAGAAGTTAATAGCTGAAGTTTCGGATAAGCAGGCCACCTTAGTTAATAAGATGGCCGCTAAGCCGGATTTTTTTGGGAGAATAAAGATGAAGATCTAAAAGTTATTGATGTGTCTCCTATTAAATCTTTGTTTTGCAATATGAATCTTGATAATGATGAGACTGAATATGATTCACCTTTACCTAGAAGGCGTTCCAAAAATTCGGAGTTTTTAGATCTTGATGCAAAAACTGGTAAAAGTGGGATTGAAGAGACATTAGATATTAATGAACCCACTATTTTGGATTTCAAGGAATTTAATTATGATAATTGCTTTTTGATAGATTGTATTTCCTTGTTGCAATCCGTGCTAAATTCTCCACATGCTTATAGTCAAAATAAAGCCTTTACCAAACATATCGTTGATGCTTTGATGCAATCTTATGAAGAAAAACTTGAGTTGGAAGTTTCTATCCCTAGAAAACTTTATGATGAGTGGGAACCTACTATTAAAATTAAAATTAAAGATCATGAATGCTATGCTTTGTGTGATTTGGGTGCTAGTGTTTCCACGATTCCAAAAACTTTATGCGATTTACTAGGTTTCCGTGAATTTGAGGATTGCTCTTTAAACTTGCACCTTGCGGATTCCACTATTAAGAAAACTATGGGAAGAATTAATGATGTTCTTATTGTTGCAAATAGGAATTATGTGCCCGTAGATTTTATTGTTCTTGATATAGATTGCAATCCTTCATGTCCTATTATTCTTGGTAGACCTTTCCTTAGAACGATTGGTGCAATTATTGATATGAAGGAAGGGAATATTAGATTCCAATTTCCGTTAAAGAAAGGCATGGAACACTTCCCTACAAAGAAAATAAAATTGCCTTATGAATCTATTATGAGAGCCACTTATGGATTGCCTACCAAAGATGGCAATACCTAGATCTATACTCGCTATTATGCCTAGCTAGGGGCGTTAAATGATAGCGCTTGTTGGGAGGCAACCCAATTTTATTTTTAGTTTTTTACTGTTTCCTTCTGTTTAGGAATAAATCTTTGATCTAGCCTCTGGTTATATGTCTTTTTATGTTTTAATTAGTGTTTGTGCCAAGTTTAACCTATAGGATCTTCTTGGATGATAGTTATTTGATCTTGCTGTAAATTCCAGAAACTTTCTGTTCATGAAAATAATTGTTAAAAATCACCAGAACTTGATAAAATATTGATTCCAATTTCTTCTGATCAATAAACAAATTGTCTAGGTCTTCCTATTTTGGTAGATTTTTTTGAGTTCCAGAAGTTTGCGTTAGTTACAGATTACTACAGACTGTTCTGTTTTTGACTGATTCTGTTTTTCGTGTGTTGTTTGCTTATTTTCAATAATCTATGGCTAGTAAAATAGTTTATAAACCATAGAGAAGTTGGAATACAGTATGTTTAACACCAATATAAATAAAGAATGAGTTCATTACAGTACCTTGAAGTGGTATTTTGTTTTCTTTCGCTAACGGAGCTCACGAGATTTTCTGCTGAGTTTTGTGTTGTGAAGTTTTCAAGTTTTGGGTGAAAGATTTGATGGATTATGGAACAAGGAGTGGCAAGAGCCTAAGCTTGGGGATGCCCATGGCACCCCAAGATAATATAAGGACACCTAAAAGCCAAAGTTTGGGGATGCCCCGGAAGGCATCCCCTCTTTCGTCTACTTCCATCGGTAACTTTACTTGGAGCTATATTTTTAGTCACCACATGATATGTGTTTTGCTTGGAGCATCTTGTATTATTTGAGTCTTTATTTGTTAGTTTAACACAATCATCCTTGCTGTACACACCTTTTGAGAGAGTCACACTTGATTCGGATATTATTAGAATACTCTATGTGCTTGACTTACATTTTTTGAGCTATATAGTTTTGCTCCAGTGCTTCACTTATATCTTTTAGAGCACGGTGGTGGATTTTTTTATAGAAACTATTGATCTCTCATGCTTCACTTATATTATTTTTAGGATCTTAAAATAGCATGGCAATTTGCTTTAATTAATATCATGAGAAATTTGATGCTTGATAATTGTTTTGAGATATAAAGGTGGTAATATCATAGTTGTGCTAGTTGAGTAATTGTGGAATTGAAAAATACATGTGTTGGAGTTTGTGATTCCCGTAGCATGCACGTATGGTGAACCGTTATGTAACGAATTCGGAGCATGAGGTATTTGTTGATTGTCTTCCTTTGTGTGGCGGTCGGTATCGCGCGATGGTTAACTCCTACCAACCCTTCCCCTAGGAGCATGCGTAGTACTACTTTGCGTCGAGGGCTAATAAATTTTTGCAATAAGTATATGAGTTCTTTATGACTAATGTGAGTCCATGGATTATACGCACACTTAACTTTCCGCAATTTTCTAGCCTCTTCGGTACCGTGCATTGCCCTTTCTCACTTTGAGAGTTGGTGCAAACTTCGCCGGTGCATCCAAACCCCGTGATATGATATGCTCCATCACACATAAACCTCCTTATATCTTCCTCAAAACAGCCACCATACCTACCTATCATGGCATTTCCATAGCCATTCCGAGATATATTGACATGCAACTTTCCACCGTTTCATTTATCATGACACGCTCCATTATTGTCATATTGCTTTGCATGATCATGTAGTTGACATTGTATTTGTGGCAAAGCCACCGTTCATAATTCTTTCATACATGTCGCTCTTGATTCATTGCATATCCCGGTACACCGCCGGAGGCATTCATATAGAGTCATATTTTGCTCAAAGTATTGAGTTGTCATTCATGAGTTGTAAGTAAATAAAAGTGTGATGGTCATCAATATTAGAGCATTGTCCCAAGTGAGGAAAGGATGATGGAGACTATGATTCCCCCACAAGTCGGGATGAGACTCCTGACTAAAAAAAGAGGCCATAAAAAAAGGAGAAAAGGCCCAAATAAAAAAATGAGAGAAAAGGAGAGAAGGGACAATGTTACTATCCTTTTACCACACTTGTGCTACGAAGTAGCACCGTGATCTTCATAATAGAGAGTCTCTCATTTTGTCACTTTCATATACTAGTGGGAAATTTCATTATAGAACTTGGCTTGTATATTCCAATGATGGGCTTCCTCAAATGCCCGAGGTCTTCGTGAGCAAGCAAGTTGGATGCACACCCACTTAGTTTCTTTTTGAGCTTTCATACACTTATAGCTCTAGTGCATCCGTTGCATGGCAATCCCTACTCCTCGCATTAAGATCAATTGATGGGCATCTCCATAGCCCGTTGATTAGCCTCGTTGATGTGAGACTTTCTCCTTTTTTTTGTCTTCCCACATAACCCCTACCATTATACCTTATTCCACCATAGTGCTATATCCATGGCTTGCGCTCATGTATTGCGTAAGACTTGAAAAGGCTGAAGCGCGTTAAAAGTATGAACCAATTGCTTGGCTAAAACCGGGGTCCTACATGATATGAATATTTTGTGTGGGGAAGATGGAGCATAGCCAGACTATATGATTTTGTAGGGATAACTTGCTTTGGCTATGTTATTTTGATAAGACATAATTGCTTAGTTAGTATGCTTGAAGTATTATTGTTTTTATGTCAACATTAAACTTTTATCTTGAATCATATCAAATCTGAACATTCATGCCACAATAAGAAGAATTATATTGAAATTATGCCAAGTAGCATTCCACATCAAAAATTCTGTTTTTATCATTTACCTACTCGAGGACGAGCAGGAATTAAGCTTGGGGATGCTTGATACGTCTCCAACGTATCTATAATTTTTGATTGTTCGATGCTATATTATATTCTGTTTTGGACATTATTGGGCTTTATTATACACTTTTATATTATTTTTGGGACTAACCTATTAACCGGAGGCCCAGCCCAGAATTGCTGTTTTTGCCTATTTCAGAGTTTCGCAGAAAAAGAATATCAAACGGAGTCCAAACGGAATGAAACCTTCGGGAACGTGATTTTCGGAACGAACATGATCCATAGGACTTGGACCCTACGTCAAGACATCAACCAGGAGGGCACGAGGTAGGGGGCGCGCCTACCCCCCCAGGCGCGCCCTCCACCCTCGTGGGCCCCATGTTGCACCACCGACGTACTTCTTTCTCCTATATATACCTACGTACCCCCAAACTACCAGATACGGAGCCAAAAACCTAATTCCACCACCGCAACCTTCTGTACCAGTGAGATCCCATCTTGGGGCCTGTTCCGGAGCTCCGCCGAGGGGGCATCGATCACGGAGGGCTTCTACATCAACACCATAGCCTCTCCGATGATGTGTGCGTAGTTTACCTCAGACCTTCGGGTCCATAGTTATTAGCTAGATGGCTTCTTCTCTCTTTTTGGATCTCAATACAATGTTCTCCCCCTCTCTCGTGGAGATCTATTCGATGTAATCTTATTTTGCGGTGTGTTTGTTGAGACCGATGAATTGTGGGTTTATGATCAAGTTTACCTATGAACAATATTTGAATCTTCTCTGAATTCTTTTATGTATGATTGGTTATCTTTGCAAGTCTCTTCGAATTATCAGTTTGGTTTGGCCTACTAGATTGATCTTTCTTGCAATGGGAGAAGTGCTTAGCTTTGGGTTCAATCTTGCGGTGTCATTTCCCAGTGACAGTAGGGGAAGCAAGGCACGTATTGTATTGTTACCATCGAGGATAACAAGATGGGGTTTATATCATATTGCATGAGTTTATCCCTCTGCATCATGTCATCTTGTTAAAGCGTTACTCTGTTCTTATGAACTTAATACTCTAGATGCATGCTGGATAGCGGTCGATGTGTGGAGTAATAGTAGTAGATGCAGGCAGGAGTTGGTCTACTTGTCTCGGACGTGATGCCTATATACATGATCATACCTAGATATTCTCATAACTATGCTCAATTCTGTCAATTGCTCAACAGTAATTTGTTCACCCACCGTAATATTTATGCTCATGAGAGAAGCCACTAGTGAAACCTATGGCCCCCGGGTCTATTTTCCATCATATTAATCTCCCGACAACAAGCTATTTCGGGCACCGTTTTTATTTTACTTTCTTTACTTTGCATCTTTATCATAAAAATGTCAAAAATATTATCCTATCATATCTATCAGATCTCACTCTCGTAAGTGACCGTGAAGGGATTGACAACCCCTTTATTGCGTTGGTTGCGAGGATTTATTTGTTTGTGTAGGTGCGAGGGACTCGTGCGTGGCCTCCTACTGGATTGATACCTTGGTTCTCAAAAACTGAGGGAAATACTTATGCTACTTTGCTGCATCACCCTTTCCTCTTCAAGGGAAAACCAACGCAGTGCTCAAGAGGTAGCACGAGGCATTAAGCAAAGGTTTCCATATCCATGCAACGAGACCAAGACCAGCAGGCCAGCAGGATGGAGGTCACCGTGGAGCCCAAGACGGCGTCATCACCAGAGCCTTTCGCAGGCGAAGACCGCTTTTGTCAGGATAGCTTGTACTAGATGTCCCCTTTCAAATTGGCCGCCGTTGTTGGCTCCCTTCCTGCTCAACATTTGGGGAGAGGACCATGGCCTATATAAGTAGAACTAGCCATCACAGTAGAGGCATCTAGTAGAGAGCTCACAAGCGAGCGAGCCTTGGGCCAATCCTTAGCCACACACCAAACACAAGAACACCTCAACCTCAGGAGGCTGTTCTTCTCCTTGTACTGTTCTTCATCGGCCCAAGAGGCAATCCACCACCACACACTGGAGTAGGGTATTACACCACAACGGTGGCCTGTACCAGTATAAATCTTGTGTCCCTTGTGTTGGGAGTTCGTCCGCGAGATCTTAGCGAGCTAGGGCGTGGATCGGTAGGAGGGAAAGAACTTCGCGCGCACCCCAGAGTTCGAACCTTAAGGGTTTTGCCGGAACCCGTGATCCGACAGCTGTTTATGTCAGTAGTAGTCACTAGTCAGTGTTTGAATGTTGTATATATCGTTGTTTCGAACTGTTTATTGTCTCGAACTACTTGTGGGCTAAATGAGGGCATCACCATTCTCAAGTGTTCAGAGTGTATCTCCTTTTTTCAAGTTATATAATTTGAGCTCAGTGTCTTTTCGATGATGTACACTTGTTTGGGCCAGTGAGGTGTCGTTGAATATGGGCCGAGTAGTAACGCAATGCCAAACAGGTCAATTATGACTCTCAGGCCGGGCTCTCAAAAGATTCTAAAAAAAGGCCGGGCTCTCTAAAAAAGAAAGGATAAGGACTCTTAGGCCTACATGTGGGCGCCACCGGTGTTTTTGTGCGCTTGCGCGCCGAGAGCATATTGGCGCGTGTTCGAAATTCATGCTACCTTTTCATCCCCAATCTCCCACCCCTCCCCCACCTCTGGAATCTCGATCCCGACTCCAGTTCCCCCAAATCCCCCTCCTGTACTCCCTATACTCAAGCGCACTATCATGTCGCTGGTCAACGCAGATCTCCGAGCCGGAGATCCTGAGGTCTGTCCTACCTTCGGTCGCTGCGTGCTGTCGCTCAACAGTGGCATGGCGGCGCTTGACGACCAGTTTGCTGGCAAAGTGCTGATGGTAACCATCAATGGTGACCGGCCTCCCGTCGTGCTGGACGACCTTGTCAAAGCTCTTGGCATTGCGCACGGCATCCAAATAAGTGACTTGCTCGTTGAAGTCTGTCCGCCACCGGCTGATTTCTTCGTCAGGTTCTGGACAACTTTCGACTGCAGTCGTGTGTTCGAATCTTCCCGGCGTTTGTTCTGCGATGGCGCGCTGGTGAGCTTTGATCGGTGGCACCCTGGATGGGGCTCGGTGCCCTCTGAGCTTGAGCTTATAACAAAGCTTACCTTCCATGGCATGCCTCGACGTGCTTGGAACAGCGAGTCCATGAATGAGCTTATCAACGACCTTGGAGGTGAGCTCGTAAGTATGTTTGTTCCTCCAAACAGCTGGGCTTTGACGGTTATGGCATGGATGAAGAAGCCGTCCACCATACCGAAGGTGATTGGTGTTGAGATACCGGTGCAGGAACCGGGGTTGTACTATTCGTCGCCACCAAGGCCGCCGCGGACCACGTTAGGGATGTACCTGTATCGAGTGTTCGTGCATGTCGAAGAAGTGGTCAATCCATCAATCAAAGTCTTGCCGCCGCCGCTGGTGCCAGGGTCCGTCGACGATGTCCATTACAGGTGTCAACGTCGGACTTTCCCCGTGTTGCTCGGAACGATGGATGGCACAGGGCCTACTCCATCGCGCGGTGGAGGCCACTACTTCTTCGGGAGAAGAGGCAGAGCTGGCTGCATGGATGTGCTCTAATTTGAGGTAACAACTGAATCTTGTCAGATACTAGTTAAATCCGAGCTATGGGTGTGAAGCACTGATGTGCCTGTACATTTGATTGTGACCTGTTCTAATTTTGTACCTCAACTTTTTTTAGAAAGGGTTGTATGTCAACTTAATGTGCTAGCAGAACTTATTGTGTTGTTTGTCTGTTTTCTTTGCACAACATTCAAGATATTTCCCTGTCATTGATAAAGACGATGAACTGTTATGTACGAGTTTGTTGGTTTCAACATAACCCTACCCGCAGCGATCCACTGCTTCCATCCTAATTGTGCCACCTGCGTGAAATTTTTGTATACAAGTTTAGTGTGCTATGATGTTCTATATGATTGTGTCAACTATATAAGTTTTTACTGAGCATCAGCAATGCATATAGCTGAAAGATGTATTTACGAGCATCGACCGATGGGTCTCTCTCTCTCTCTCTCTCACACACACACACACACGCACACACACACAAGTGGGACCCGTTGAATTATTTCTTTGCTCGTGACAGCTTTTAATTAGGTTCCACTGTAATCTAACTTTTTTCTTAAGTTATTAATTGAGCTCAGTGACTTCAAAAATTGTACAGAAGCCTTGTTTGGGCCTTTACGGCGTCGCTGAATGTGGGCTGAGTAGCCATGTTAGGTTGTACTGTACTACACAGGCCTTTTTTTCAACATCAGCAATGCAATCGGGCCGACAGTTGTACACAATATCCGGGTCAACTTGTTATTCTCCGCCCCGCTGGGCTGCAAACTTTCCTAGGAGGTATGCATTAGGCTTAACAAGAAAATGAACTTTAAGAAATAATAAATGGGATGTAATTATAATAACTGGGCAGTAACTATAAAAAAATGCACCAAACGCGTAATTAGTTAAAAAAATATTATTTTTGGAATTTGAAAATTTTAATTTCATTACTTGTTGCGCGCGCAATATTTCGTTGGATTTTAACGTAATACAAATTTTTTTTGAAATTATATTTAATCTGACTAGAAATTTCAGATAAAAATATTTCGGATCCCATAAAAATGTGGGAAATTTTTTTGAATTCTGTTTTGAGCGGTTGGTTGAAATTATTAATATTTTTTTTGAGGAATGGTTGAAATTATTAATCGTTGTCCTATCTAGAAAATGGGCTATACTTTTAACAAACTGTAAATGGGCTGTAGTAAATTCCATTAGAATTAAAAAATGGGCTGTACATTCTTACAAATCCCAAATGGGCTATATGTTCTCTGCCACACACTTGTGGGCCTTCTAAGTTGACGCGTCCCCTAAAAAAAACTAAGTTGATGCATATGCAAGGCTTTGCCAACAACACACGGTTCTGGCAGCTGTGGCCGTTGGATGTCCATCCAACGGATGTCGTGCTTCTTCTTCAATCTCGGATATTCTTGCTTCAGCCGCCCAAAAAATGATTCCTCCCCCTAACATCTGGGGCGCACCGTTTCGGAGGCTGACCTGTGGGCCTACTAAGTAGACGCGTACCATGGGCTTTGTCAACTTAGTCAATATAAATGATTCTAGCTGCAGTGACCGTACGATGTCCATCCAACGGCCGTAGTGCTTCTTCAACCTCTGGTCTTCTTGCTCCAGCCGCCCAAAGCAGCGCCGGTCGTGCCGCGTGCTCCTGCCTCCCGTGGCTGGCTGTGATGCCGCGGAGGCCTCACCGCCCCCTACTACTCCCACCGCTGGCCAGGCCATCCCTCTACTCACAAACACCCCCTGTTATTATGCAGCGACGACAGCCTCACACCACAGCAAACAGTGAACCCTCATACTCCTCTACGCGTGGGCATCCACTGCCGCGTCTTCCCTGGCTCCGCGTCGTCCCCTTCCTAGTCCTCATCATCGTCCACTGCCCTGGTGCTCTCGGCGCGACGTGGTCAACGTGGTCAAGGAACGGCTTCCATCGGACGTGGATTGTACATGGAGAGGTTGACAGCTGGGTCCACGGCTGTAGCAAGGAAGTGCCTCCTTATTACACGGAAAATAATGATTCCTCCACCTGACAGCAGGGACCCACCGGATGGGCAACCATATTTCGTGAAAAAAAACTTTCTCCCTTGACAGCTGGGACCTACCAGCTATATCTTTGCACGCAAGGAAGTGCGTCCGGGCAAAAAAAAATGATTCGCCCCCCTGACTGCTGGGACCCACCAGCTACATCTTTGCACGCAAGGAAGTGCCTGACAGTCGGGACCCACCTGGTCGAAGCGTACGTAGCGTTGTCATTCTGGTCGCGAATGTGTACGTACATACTGGTCGATGTAGAGGCGCGCACGTGTCGTAGTAGAGGCGCGCACGTAGCATGTACACGTACGTACAGCGGCCAGTGTGCAAGAAAGAAAATACGGCCACGTACGTACATACGGGCGGGGTCTCGAACGCCTACTCGCGCATACGTACGGTCAGGGCTCGTGTACATGGCTTGGTCGGAACGGAGAAACAACGTCGTCATCGCCCGCAAAAAAACAACAGCGTTGTCGTCGTGTTCATGGGGAGGCAACAGAATGCGTCGTGTTCATCGGGAGGCAATGGAACGCGTGGGAGCCAACCGGCTTGGATGGAACAGCCGATGGAAATGAGGCCTGGCGTACCGCAGAACGGAGGAAACGGCCTTGTGTTCGACCGGCCACGTTCGAAACGGGATCCTGTTCATCGGTAGGGGTCTGGCGTACAGCAAAACAGAGGAAACAGACCTGCTACGGTCGAAACGGGGTCCTGTTGATCGGGAGGGGTGTGGCATACCGCAAAACGGAGGAAACAGACTTGTGTTGGAGCGCTACGGTCGAAACGGGGGTCCTGTTCATCAGGAGGGGTGTGGCATACCGCAAAACGGAACTCCACGGGATACTGTTCATCTCCACCGTCGACCCCCTCCAGCCTCCACGGGCTACTGTTCATCCACCGTCGATCTCCTCCAGCCTCCACCTGTGACTGTTCATCCATGGGCTCCTGTTCATCCAGCCTCCACCGCGCGCTACTCCACCGGCTACTGTTCAACCAGCCCTCTCCCCGGGCTCCTGTTCAACCACCCCTCCATGGGCTACTGTTCATCCAGACCTCCACCGTCTGCTGTTCATCCAGCCCTCCACGGGGTGGTCCTGTTCATCCAGCCCTCCACGGGGTCCTGTTCATCCAGCCCCAACCGGCTCGATCGATCGGGGTCCTATTCATCCAGAGGCAACACCACGGGGTCCTGTTCATCCACCCCCACCGGGAACTGTTCATCCAAACCCCCCAGCAATGCTCACTATTCATCTAGAGGCAGCATCGATCGGCTTCAGTTAGCAGCAGTAGCGAAGGAATCACTCGATCGGGTTCAGTTAACAGCCATCGATCGATCGCTCGGGTTCAGTAACGCGTAGCCTGCAGTGCAATCGCTCGGGTTCAGTAGGCGAATGCCTCGCTCGGGTTCAGTTAGGGCCCAACACCTCGCACCCACGCGCTTGCGTGTATGAGAGAAACGTGCAAACCTCCGTGCATCACTCAGCCCCGACCACCCACCGTAACCGAGAACACACCGATATTTTCCTCGCCCTCGCTTCTACCACGGTTTTTTTCGTCATGGACGACCCGAAGAATGTCATGTAGCTGCGTCTCCGGCCCGCCCAGGACGAAAAGCCCATTTTCTCTCATGATTTTTTGTCATAGAAGTAGGAGCCCACAACATCTATGATGATACCAGGTTTTGTCACAATTATCGTCATAGAAGTGTCATAAGTATGACAGGAAAAAAAATTCGTTCGGCCCAAAATGTCACGATGTGTCTTTTTTTTGTAGTGCTCAAGAACGCTTTGCTTATTATAAGAGACCGTTTTGGCTTGTCCTTTGCCTCAAAAGGATTGGGCTATCTTGCTGTGCTTTTGTTACTATTACCGTTACTTGCTCGTTACAAATTATCTTGCTATCAAACTACGCTGTTACTTACAATTTTAGCACTTGCAGACATTACCTTGATGAAAACCACTTGTCATTTCCTTCTGCTCCTCGTTGGGTTCGTCACCCATAATTATCAAAAAGGCAACAATTGATCCCATATACTCCCAGGTCATCAAGGCTCTTTTCTGGCGCTGTTGCCGGGGAGTGAAGCGCTCTTGGTAAGAAAAAATTATTACTACGTGCTGAAATTTATTGTCACTTGTTACTATAGAAAACAATCCTTTGAGGGGTTTGTTCCGGGTATCTTCACCTCGACCAGAACCACAATTAGTTACCCCTCAACCTACTGCACCTACTGAAAGTATTTAATATGAAATTCCTTCGGGTATGATAGAACAGCTACTAGCGAATCCTTATGCAGGAGACGGAATCGAACATCCTGATATGCACTTGATATATGTGGAAGAAATTCATGGATTGTTTAAGCTTGCAGGTTTACCCAGAGATGAAGTTAAGAAGAAGGTTTTCCCTTTATCTTTGAAGGGAAAAGAATTAGCATGGTATAGGCTATGCGATGATATTGGATCTTGGAGTTGGAATCGATTGAAATTGGAGTTTCACCAAAAAAATTATCCTATGCATCTAGTTCATCATGATTGGAATTACATATATAATTTGTGTCCTCGTGAAGGAGAATGTATCGCTCTAGCTTAGGGGAGGCTTACATCAATGTTATCCAAAAATTTTATCCCAATCATGAGCTCTCAAAAGAAATTATTATCCAGAATTTTTGTGCTCGGCTCTCTCATAATGATCGATCCATGCTTGATACTTCTTGTGCTGGTTCTTTTATAAAGAAGACTAACGAATTCCGGTGGGATCTTTTGGAAAGAACTAAACGCAACTCTGAAGATTGGGAACTCGACGGAGGTAAATAGTCAGGTATTAAGATTAAGTTTGATTGTGTTAAATCTTTTAGGAATACCGATGCTTTTCAAAAGTTTAGCACTAAATTTGGACTTGACTCTGAGACAGTAGCCTCCTTTTGCGAATCTTTGCTAGTCATGTTGATCTCCCTAAGGAGAAGTGGTTTAAATATCACCCACCTATTAAAGAAGAAATTAAAGAACCGGTAATAGCTAAAGATGAAACTATTGTTTAGAATGTTGATCCAGTTGTTCATACTACTTATATTGAAAAACCACCTTTCCCTGTTAGGATGAAGGAACATGCTAAAGTTTCAACTGTGGTCAATAAAAGCTTTATTAGAACACCTAAACCAACTGAACAAATCAAGGTAGAACCTAGTGTTCTATGGTTAAGGATCTCCTGGTTGAAAATATAGATGGGCATGTTATTTACTCCTGTGATGAAGCTGCTAGAATTGCCAAACCCGATGAAAAGGATAAACATAGTCATGTTGTTGGCATGCCCATTGTCTGAGTTAAGATAAGAGATCATTGTTATCATGGTTTATGTGACATTGGTGCTAGCGGGAGTGCTATTCCTTTTACTTTATATCAAGAAATTATGAATGACATAGCACCCGCTGAGATAGAAGACATAGATGTTACTATTAAACTTGCTAATAGAGACACCATTTAACCAATTGGGATTGTTAGAGACGTTGAAGTCTTGTGTGGGAAAATAAATACCCTACTGATTTTTCTTGTTCTTGGTTCCCCACAAGACGATTTTTGTCCCATTATCTTTGGTAGACCTTTTCTTGAACACCGTAATTGCTAAAATAGATTGTGAGAACTAAACTGTCGGTCTTAGCTTTGGTGATGAGTCTCATGAGTTTAATTTTTCCAAGTTTGGTAGAAAAACTCATAAAAAAGAATTACCTAGTAAGGATGAAATAATTGGTCTTGCTTCTATTGTTGTGCCTCCTACTGATCCTTTAGAACAATATCTGCTAGACCATGAAAATGATTTACATATGCATGAAAGAAATGAAATAGATAAGATTTTCTTCGAACAAGGTCCTCTTGTTAAATACAATTTGCCTATTGAAACTCTAGGAAGTCCCCCTCCACCTAAAGGTGATCATGTGTTTGAATTAAAACAACTGCCACACACTTTGAAATATGATGAGAAGAAGATATATATATATATATATCCTTTTATTAAGTGCTAACCTTTCAGAACATGAAGAAGAAAGATTATTGAAAGTTCTAAGGAAGCACCGAGCTGATATTGGACATACTCTTGATGATTTAAAGGGCATTAGTCCCACTCTATGTCAACATAAGATTAAATATGGAACCTGATGCTAAACCCGTTGTGATACGGTAAGTAAATAGAATCTGAAAAATCTGCAAAAATATTATCTGTCTGTTTTGGAAAATAACAAAAATTAGGAAAATAAGAAACTACCGGGAAGGTCACCCTGGTGGGCACAAAACACCAGGGCGCGCCTGGCTGGATTGTGCCCACGTCGGGTACCTTCCGGACTCCGTTTGCTCCCATTTGCTTGTTTCCCAAGATAAAAAATCTTTATATACCCCCCGAACCTATTGACCACCGTATCACAGAGAAATCTTCTGTTTTCTTTTCTTGCCGTTTTCGGTCAGATCTGCTAAGCCAGGCATCATGTCTTCTTCCTCCTTCAACAACATGGAAGAGGATGCTTGGTTGATGAAGATCGAGCTGAAGAGAGGAGAGCCTGTAGAAGTCGTCAAAGGAGACAAGATCAAGGAGGCCATTAGAGACCAAGTGTCGGTGGTCGAACCAACCCTGCTTGCCGAGGAGGAAGAAGAAGATATCCTTAAAGCTTACTATGATCATCTTACCCCCACGGAGATTGAAGCCTTTCGGGTTATTGAAATAGTTCGTGTGCAAAATAAATATCTCACTCGTGAAAATATTCTGTTACAGGAGCACATCACCTTCCTCCGGAGCGTTGTCCGTAGATTGGGGAATATCTTGATCCTGAAGGCCAAGATCGCTACTTCACCACCACCACCTTCTTCGTCACCAAAAGAAAACTAACTATCGGGTATGGGCACTCCCCTTGGCTTTCGCCAAGCTTGGGGGAGGTGCCCCTGTATCATATCACCCCCACTATATTTTTCCTTTACTTATCTTAGTTTGATCCATAGTTATCTTTTGCTTTAGATCAATAAAAGTTTAGTTCGATCCTTTCTTTTCGGGAGTTTGCTTAGTGCTCCTTGTAATCATATGCGAGATATATAATAAATTTTAGTTTGAGTTTTTGCTTTCTTTACTTTCATGTTTCAATAAAAAGAAAGGAAATAAATGAAAAAGATCATATGCTAATCTTATGGTAGGTGATGACAACACATAAGGAAAAGTATAAGTAGAAAATTTTATTAGAGATTGACAAACATAGCATTGGTCAATGATGCAACTCATGAAAGAATTAATAAGGGAAGAGAAGATTCACATACAAATACACTATCCTGGAAATCTTTTGTGATTGTGAGCCCCCATCAAAATATTATATGCCAAAATTGTTGACGTTGGACAAGGAAGAAAATGTAATGATTTATGTTTGTTCATATTCACATAGAAGTTATATTGTCATAGATCCTTCAACATGTGGTGCTTGCCCCCCATCTTTGCTAGCCAAAAATTCCAGACCAAGTAGAGATACTACTTGTGCATCCAAAAACCCTTAAACCCAAATGTTATTTTCAATAGTCCACCATACCTACCTAGGAATTGAGCAAGATACCTCAAGTAAGTTGTCATCGGTGCAATAAGGCAATAAAAATGCCTATAAAAGTGTTAGATCATTTAGCATAAGAGAAAATTGAGCGTTGTACGAACTTGTGATAGCAAAGAATAAAAGCGACAGACTGCATAATAAAGGTTGCTATCATACGGGGCAATATAACGTGACGTTCTTTTCACTAAGGGGTTGAGCATACAAACAAATAAGCACATGGCAACCTCTGCTTCCCTCTGCGAAGGGCCTGTCTTTTACTTTTATGTATTGTAACATCCCAAATTTTCAATTTGGAATGTTATACATAGGTCATCATATGCATATCATATTTTATTTGCATTTTTGGTTTGGATCCTAAAAATCCTAAGCAACTCAAGGACCCACGGAGAGAGTTGGGGATTTTAGTATTTTCATATTTGAATTTTCTCAAATATTGAAAAGAGGATCATTTGGTTTTAATTATTTTCTCTCCGAAAATACTTCAATATCAAAATATATGAGAGCAGATAATATGACTTCTCCAAAACAAAAGAAATATTGGAGGAAAAATATTAAAATAAAATAAATAATTTTATGTGGATTTTATTGCTATTTTATTTGAATTAGAAAAATATGCTTTTTTCAAAATTGCATTTTTAGGCCAAGAAAATGTTCACTTTGTTCTAAATATTTTATTTAGATGGTGTAAATTGTTTTTGTCATTTTTAGAATCTTTTGTATATTTATTAGGATTTTTCTCGGTGGAATTTTTTATAAAAAAATGTTTCGGACCGAGCCGGGCCGAAGCCCGATTGGCCCACTTCGGCGCCGCCATCGTCGTCGTGTTCGCGACGGACTCGGGGAGTCCGACCACGAGCCGCCGGAGCCGCCCCCTCCCGCACGCCACGCCACCCGGGCCTTTAAAGCCCGAGGCGCCGCCGCCCTCGACCCCCCACATCGCCACACTGCCCCGCTGCCGCACTGCCCGCCGCCGCGCCGCGCCGCCGCCCCATCGTCCGAGCCGCGCCGGAGCCGCCGCCGGATGTCGCACACCCGCCGGAATCCCGCCGGATCTCGCAGGTTTCCGCCGCTGATTTTTTTGGTTTTCAGGTAAAAGCCGCCCGGTTTTCTTCAAAACCTAGATCGATATTTTTATTATTTTTAGACCGGTTCGGTTTTTCTCGGTTTAGTTCGTTTGCGAACGTTTGTTCGTTTGTTCGTTTTAACGAACGAATTCACTTGTTCGTCTCTGTTAGCGGACGTTCGTGCGATAGAATTTTCTTTTTATTTTCTTTTTCTGCCAGGGACCTATCCACGATTACTTTTATCGTAGATTAGCCCCTGAACTTCAAACCCTTGCCGTTTCTAAACCGTTTGTCCAAATCCAGTGAAACCAACAACAAAATCTTCGTCTCGAGCCCCTCTTTATGTTTAATCAACTTCAAAGTTTTGACAATTTAAAATTTGGTTTCAAGCAGATTTGATTTTGAAGTTTTTTTAACCGTAGTTTCAGTTCCGTAGCTCCGATTCGATTGATTCTTTTTGCAAATCGAAGCTCTTCAGTTGAACTTTCAATTTGGATCTTATTATTTGAGTTTTACCCGTGCATCTATGCTTGAGTGCTTATGTATGATATTGTTTGTTTGCGATAGAATTCCCGGAGTGCGCAACGTGCTACTACGAGTCTCTAGGTTTTGCGGATCATCAGCAAGGCAAGTAACACTCTGATCATACCCCTTTATTACCCAGTTTTTATGCATTAGCTGAAATCCTCAAACATTACATGAGTAGGATCCTTTAACATGTGGGTTTGGGAAGTAGATGATGAGGTAGAACCTATTGCCCTTTTATTATCAAACCCTTGAGAGTTACTTCTACGTTATGCTTAGTTTGCCATGCTATGCTGGTAGACGTGGATTGGGTTTGAGTGTATCCATGACAGATGTGAGATTGTTAATTAATGGTTAACTTAAGGTGGCTACTTAAACACACATCTGGGTGGATTGGTTGCGGGCACCTAGGGATATACCAGTGCTGTCCTTTTTGGTTCGCCACCCAGGCTCAAATGGATCATAAGATTATTCATGCTAGAAACTTCCGTGTGTAGCCACAAGCTATTATGGGCTCTAGCATAGTTGAGTATGTTGCATGACCTCTTTCAGTGGTGGGCTAGCAGATGTAGGGGAAAGTAGGTGTAACTGTCCACCCAGAGTAAAGAGTTAGTGCTTCTGAAAGACTGTGTCTCGGTCATCCGTTTCTCAAACACCTTGTAGTGCGAGAAATCCAATGGAGGAGATCGAGTCTTGTGGGGAAAAGTGCGCAAACCTCTGCAGAGTGTACAAACTAATCATGGTTAGCCGTGTCCCCGGTTATGGACAATCTTGAGTATCTGGTTCTTGGATTATCATGTTGATCTCATCACTCTAAATTAATTTGTTGGGTTGTTAACTACTTTTTAATTGGGATTGAGATGGGGATTTACCATTCTCAATGTTTTCAACTACCATGATAGTTAAATAAAATATATTCCTTTGTTGTAGGAAAAAATTGGCTTTCGCAAAACATTATAACCATAGAGCCTCCACCAGCCATATATGCATGTAGTGATAGCATTTATTCTGTTCATTACTCTACTGTGTTACATTGCCAGCATATTCCATGTGCTGACCCGTTTCGGGCTGCAACGTATCATGTTGCAGACTTTTCAGACGAAGAGTAAGGTGCGCTAGGTCGTTGTTGTGCACTCAGCTATGCCGTTGGAGTTGATGGACTCACTTTATCTTCCAGGTCTTCTGCTGTTATCTTATTTAGATGGCCTTAAGCCATATTTATTGTAATAAGTTCTCTTTTGAGACATTCGATGTAATAAGTGTGTGATTGCCACTCTGTTATAAATCCTTCAAGTACTGTGTGTGTCAGCATTACCGATCCAGGGATGACACTTATACACAGAGATTTGACCGCCTGAGGTCGGATCGCTACAAGATGGTATCAGAGCCAGGTTGATTGTAGGACACGGCCACTAAGATGAGCCATAGGTCACTCTTCTCTACTCATTTCTGACTCCTCTCCATTTTCTACTCTATAGGATGGCGGACTCAAGGAACAAGTTTGCACAACCGGATGAAGACACCCCTTTTGGACGACACTTGAAGGAAGTCACTAGGTACCTGAACATCGAAATACCAAGCTTCACCGGGACTTACACCGCCACTTTACCAGAAGAGGAGCATTGGATGATTCGAGTTCAAGTTTCAGGAAGGACATTCACGCCAGTCACTGAACCCATAGAGTTTTCCTTTGATGCACCAACCTGGAGTCTAGGTAAGAGCATGGCAGCCCACATCGCCATGGGACGCACCAGCGAAGTTTTTCACAAGGATCTTAAGGACACTATCTACCAGATATGTGGGCGCCGAGATGAGCAATGGGAGATGATCAGCACCAGGAAGGACAGGTCCATTGCAGCTTTTATCTAGGAGTTAAACCAGCACATTCGTCGCCAGAAGAACCAGATGTGCGCAAGCATGATAGATCTGAAGAAGTTGATGACTAGGAACATGGAGCTTGAAGAGGAACTCAAGTCTACACGCGACGGATACGAGGAGGAAATCACAATACTAGTGGAAAAGAATGACGACCTGACTAGGAAGCTAGGAGTATTCATGGGAGATCCCACGCCAGGAGGAGATGACGACCATCCCAAGGACTACATCATCATCGACAACACCGACTCCGACCCTGACAGTAGTGATGATGATTATGAAGACAAAGCTGGAGCGGATATCATGGAGTCTTCCACCGATCAAAATTTCTAGTCGACCACCATATTATTAGTAGTATTTCCCCCATGTATATATTAGTAGTCCGAGCACTATAACGATAGTTAGATCGATTGTATGCCCTTGCTTGAATTGATTTTGGTGTGATATGAATGTGTTTTGTCTCATGTGCATATGGGTAGTGTTTTCTCACTAGACCTCATTCTATTCTAATCTCTCCCCTCTAAACCCATCAGATGCCTCCGAGACGTGACCCCAGATTTGCTTTCCCACCGGAACTCACCCAGTTGATCCAACAGCAGAATACCCTGATGCAGTTGCTAGTCCAGAACCAAGGCAACAACAATAACAATAACAACAACCCACCGCCACCACCTCCAGTTGACAATTTAGCCCGTTTTCTAAGGTTGCAGCCACCAGTGTTTTCCAGTAGCACCAAGCCGATAGTTGCTGATGATTGGCTACGCATGATTGGAAGGGAGTTGACCACCGTAGGTTTCACAGATGCAGAGAAGGTGCATTTTGCCGCACACCAATTGGATGGACCTGCAGCCTCATGGTGGGAGAATTATACAGCCACTTTCCCTATAGCCAATGTTACTTGGGAGCAGTTTCAGCAAGCATTCCGCACTGCTCATGTCTCAACTAGAGCTATGAGCATGAGGAAGCGTGAGTTTCGCAACTTGCGCCAAGGAAATCATACCATGGGGCAGTACGTGGATGAGTTTAGCAAGTTAGCCCGCTATGCCCCGGATGATGTGGCCACAGATGCCGCGAAGCAAGAGAAGTTTATGGAAGGGCTGAATGATGAGATGAGCATGCAGTTAATGGTGGCAACATTTAACAACTACCAGGAGTTGGTAGACAAGGCTCTTATGATTGAAGGGATGCAACAGCAGATTGAGAGACGCAAAAGGAAGAATGGACAAGGGAAGTACAATTCAGGAGCTCAGCAGAAGCCTCGTTTTACCCTGAACTCGGGAGGATATGCCCATAACCATGGAGGCCATACCCATAATGGAGGAGGTTCGCAAAACCACAGTGGCCCCAAGAATGGAAATGGGAATGGAGCAGGCAGCAGTCAGAACCGCTCTAACCCAGCCACACCCGCCAAGAAGGATCAAAGTCACGTTACTTGTTTCAAGTGCGGGAAGACTGGACACTATGCCAATGAGTGTCCTGAACTCAAGAATGGAAATGGCAATGGAAACTCTGGAAAGAAGCCCAACCCTTTCAATAGGGGATAGGTGAACCACGTTAACGTGGAGGAGGTTGAAGAGCAGCCCGATGCAGTTATAGGTAAGTTTTTGGTTAAGTCATTTACGGTGCATCACATTCATACATTTCAAGGGGATTTGTGGATAAGTATAAGTTGCCCACCAAAGTTCTTAGGACACCTATGTTAGTAAGCTCGCCAGGAGCGGAGTATATGGCAAGCCAAGGATGTTTTCAGATGCCATTAACCATAGGTAGGCATGTTTTCCCCTCAGACTTGATAATTTTGGAATCACAAGGATTGGATGTGATACTAGGAATGGATTGGCTATCGATGTATGGAGGAAACATCGATTGCGCCAGTAAGTCAATTCTGCTCACCACACCGGAGGGAAAAGGGATCAAGTATGTATCTAGGCATGCGCCAAGGAGAACCCAAGTAAATTCCCTCTCACGAGTTGTTCAGGAGGAAGTGCCTGTAGTGAAGGATTACCCGGATGTATTTTCAGAAGAGTTACTAGGCATGCCGCCGAATCGAGACATTGAGTTTTTGATAGAACTGTTGCCAGGCACCGGCCCAATATCGAAGAGACCATACCGGATGCCCGCAAATGATCCGGAGGAGATTAAGAAGCAGATTAAGGAGTTATTGGAGAAAGGTTACATTCGACGAAGTTCATCACCATGGGGAGCCCATGTGCTCTTGGTTGAGAATAAGGATGGATCCTTGAGAATGGTTGTTGATTATCGTGCATTGAATGAAGTAACAATTAAGAACAAGTACCCTCTGACGATGATCAGTGATTTGTTCGACCAACTACAAGGAGCTAAAGTATTCTCCAAGATCGATTTACGATCAGGATATCACCGGTTGAAGATCCGAGAAAAGGATATACCTAAGACAGCCTTCACCACAAGGTACGGGCTATATGAGTATGCGGTTATGTCATTTGGATTGACTAATGCCCCTGCCTATTTCATGAGTATGATGAATAAGGTGTTCATGTAGTTCTTGGATAAGTTTGTTGTGGTGTTCATTGATGATATTTTGGTGTACTCGAAGAATGAAGAAGAACACAAGGAGCATTTGCGTTTAGTTCTCGAGAAGCTCAGGGAACATCAATTATATGCCAAGTTCAGCAAATGTGAGTTTTGGTTGAAGGAAGTTGGATTTCTTGGACATGTTATATCAGGAGAAGGTATAGCAGTAGATCCTACCAAGGTGCAGTCCGTCACTGATTGGCTAGCGCCCACCTCAGTTGGAGAGATCCGCAGTTTTCTTGGACTCACGGGATACTACCGGAGATTCATTGAGAATTTCTCTAAGATTACGAAGCCCATGATGGAGTTGTTGAAGAAGGACACCAAGTTCAAATGGACAGATGAATGTGAGGCAAGTTTCCAGGAGTTGAAGAAACGTTTGGTTACAACCCCAGTGCTGATTTTGCCAGATATACGCAAGGATTTCCAATTGTATTGCGACGCATCTCGCTTAGGACTGGGAGGTATACTTATGCAAGATGGAAGAGTTGTTTCATATGCCTCACGTCAGCTTCGACCACATGAGTTAAATTATGCCACGCATGATTTGGAGTTAGCAACTGTAGTGCATGCACTCAAGACCTGGAGACATTTTCTTATTGGAAATCATTGTGATGTGTACACTGATCATAAGAGTTTGAAGTGCATTTTCACACAGAAGGAGTTGAATCTCAGTCATCTGCATCAGTGTCAAAACTTGCATCGACGTAACCCTTTACGACGAACCTTTTTGTCACCCCCATAATCGAGAAACATATCCTTATTCCACTAAGGATAATTTTTTTTGACCGCTGTCCAGTGATCTACTCCTAGATCACTATTGTACTCCCTTGCTAAACTCCGTGTAGGGTATACAATAGATCTGGTACACATCATGGCATACTTTATAGAACCTATGGCTGAGGCATAGGGAATGACTTTCATTCTCTTTCTATCTTCTTCCATGGTCGGGCTTTGAGTCTTACTCAATTTCACACCTTGTAACATAGGCAAGAACTCTTTCTTTGACTGTTCCATTTTGAACTACTTCAAAATCTTGTCAAGGTATGTACTCATTGAAAAAACTTATGAAGCGTCTTGATCTATCTCTATAGATCTTGATGCTCAATATGTAAGCGGCTTCACCGAGGTCTTTATTTGAAAAAATCCTTTCAAATACTCCTTTATGCTTCCCAGAAAATTCTACATTATTTTCGATCAACAATATGTCATTCACATATATTTATCAGAAATGTTGTAGTGCTCCCACTCACTTTCTTGTAAACACAGGCTTCACCGCAAGTCTGTATAAAACTATATGCTTTGATCAACTCATCAAAGCGTATATTCCAACTCCGAGATGCTTGCACCAGTCCATAGATGGATCGCTGGAGCTTGCACACTTTGTTAGCATCCTTTGGATCGATAAAACCTTCAGGTTGCATCATATACAACTCTTCTTCCAGAAATCCATTCTGGAATGCAGTCTTTACATCCATTTGCCAGATTTCATAAAATGTGGCAATTTGCTAACATGATTCGGACAGACTTAAGCATCACTACGAGTGAGAAAATCTTATCGTAGTCAACACCTTGAACTTGTCGAAAACATTTTTTCGACAATTCGAGCTTTGTAGATAGTAACACTACTATCATCGTCCATCTTCCTTTTGAAGATCCATTTATTCTCAATGGCTTGCCGATCATCGGGCAAGTCAATCGAAGTCCATACTTTGTTCTCATACATGGATCCCATCTCATATTTCATGGCCTTAAGCCATTTCTTGGAATCTGGGCTCATCATCGCTTCCTCATAGTTCGTAGGTTCATCATGGTCAAGTAATGTGACCTCCAGAATAGGATTACCGTACCACTCTGGTGCGGATCTTACTCTGGTTGACCTACGAGGTTCGGTAGTAACTTGATCTGAAGTTACATGATCATCATCATTAGCTTCCTTACTAATTGGTGTAGTAGTCACAGGAACAGATTTCTGTGATGAACTACTTTCCAGTAAGGGAGCAGGTACAATTACCTCATCAAGTTCTACTTTCCTTCCACTCACTTCTTTCGAGAGAAACTCCTTCTCTAGAAAGGATCCATTCTTAGCAACAAATGTCTTGCCTTCGGATCTGTGATAGAAGGTGTACCCAACTGTCTTCTTTGGGTATCCTATGAAGACACAATTCTCAGATTTGGGTTTTAAGATTATCAGTATGTAACTTTTTCACATAAGCATTGCAACCCCAAATTTTAAGAAACGACAACTTTGGTTTCTTGCCAAACCACAGTTCATAAGGCGTCGTCTCAACGGATTTAGATGGTGCCCTATCTAACGTGAATGCAGATGTCTCTAATGCATAACCCCAAAACGATAGTGGTAAATCGGTAAGAGACATCATAGATTCTACTATATCCAATAAAGTACGGTTATGATGTTCGGACACACCATTATGCTGTGGTGTTCCAGGTGGTATGAGTTTGTGAAACTATTCCACATTGTTTTAATTGAAGGCCAAACTCGTAACTCAAATATTTTCCTCCACGATCAGATCGTAGAACTTTATTTTCTTGTTACGATGATTTTCCACTTCACTCTGAAATTATATGAACTTTTCAAATGTTTCAGACTTATGTTTCATCAAGTAGATATACCCATATCTGCTCAAATCATCTGTGAAGGTGAGAAAATAACGATACCCGCCGCGAGCCTCAATATTCATCGGACCACATACATCAGTATGTATGATCTCCAATAAATCTGTTGCTCGCTCCGTTGTTCCGAAGAACGGCGTTTTAGTCATCTTGCCCATAAGGCATGGTTCGCAAGTACCAAGTGATTCATAATCAAGTGATTCCAAAAGTCCATCAGCATGGATTTTCTTCATGCACTTTACACCAATATGACCTAAACGGCAGTGCCACAAATAAGTTGCACTTATCATTATTAACTTTGCATCTTTTTGCTTCAATATTATGAATATGTGTCTCACTACGATCGAGATCCAACAAACCATTTTCATTGGGTGTATGACCATAGAAGGTTTTATTCATGTAAACAGAACAACAATTATTCTCTAACTTAAATGAATAACCGTATTGCAATAAACATGATCAAATCATATTTATGCTCAACGCAAACACCAAATAACACTTATTTAGGTTCAACACTAATCCTGAAAGTATAGGGAGTGTGCGATGATGATCATATCTTGGAACCACTTCCAACACACATCGTCACTTCACCCTTAACTAGTCTCTGTTCATCCTGCAACTCCCGTTTCGAGTTACTAATCTTAGCAACTGAACTAGTATCAAATACCGAGGGGTTGCTATAAACACTAGTAAAGAACACATCAATAACATGTATATCAAATATACCCTTGTTCACTTTGCCATCCTACTTATCCGCCAAATACTTGGGGTAGTTCCGCTTCAAGTGACCAGTCCCTTTGCAGTAGAAGCACACAGTCTCAGGCTTAGGTCCAGACTTGGGTTTCTTCACTTTAGTAGCAACTTGCTTGTCTTTCTTCTTAAAGTTCCCCTTCTTTCCTTTGCCCTTTCTTTGAAACTAGTGGTCTTGTCAACCATCAACACTTGATGTTTTTCTTGATTTCTACCTTCATCGATTTCAGCATCACGAAGAGCTTGGGAATCGTTTCCGTTATCCCTTGCATATTATAGTTTATCACAAAGTTCTAGTAACTTGGCGATAGTGACTAGAGAACTCTGTCAATCACTATTTTATCAGGAAGATTAACTCCCACTTGATTCAAGCGATTGTAGTACTCAGGCAATGTGAGCATGTGCTCACTGGTTGAGCTGTTCTCCTCCATCTTGTAGCAAAGTACTTGTTAGAGGTCTCATACCTCTCGACTCGGGCATGAGTCTGAAATACCAATTTCAGCTCTTGGAACATCTCATATCCTCCGTGGCGTTCAACACGTCTTTGAAGCCCCGATTCTTAGCCGTAAAGCATGGTGCACTAAACTATCAAGTAGTCATCATACCGAGCTTTGCCAAACGTTCATAACGTCTGCATATGCTCTTGCAGTAGGTCCGTCACCTAGCGGTGCATCAAGGACATAATTCTTCTGTGCAGCAATGAGGATAATCCTTAGATCACAGATCCAATCCGCATCATTGCTACTAACATCTTTCAACTTAGTTTTTCTCTAGGAACATATCAAAATAAACGGGGAGCAACATCGCGAGCTATTGATCTACAACATAGATATGATAATACTACCAGGACTAAGTTCATGATAAATTAAAGTTCAGTTAATCAAATTACTTAAGAACTCCCACTTAGATAGACATCCCTCTAATCATCTAAGTGATCACGTGATCCAAATAAACTAAACCATGTCTGATCATCACGTGAGATGGAGTAGTTTTCAATGGTGAACATCACTATGTTGATCATATCTTCTATATGATTCACGCCCGATCTTTCGGTCTCAGTGTTCCGAGGCCATATCTGCATATGCTAGGCTCGTCAAGTTTAACCCGAGTATTCTGCGTGTGCAAAAACTGGCTTGCACCCGTTGTAGATGAACGTAGAGCTTATCACACCCGATCATCACGTGGTGTCTCGGCACGACGAACTTTGGCAATGGTGCATACTCAGGGAGAACACTTTTATCTTGAAATTTAGTGAGAGATCATCTTATAATGCTACCGTCAATCAAAGCAAAATAAGATGCATAAAAGATAAACATCACATGCAATCAATATAAGTGATATGATATGGCCATCATCATCTTGTGTTTGTGATCTCCATCTCCGAAGCACCGTCATGATCACCATCGTCACCGGTGCGACACCTTGATCTCCATCGTAGCATCGTTGTCGTCTCGCCAACTATTGCTTCTACGACTATCGCTACCGCTTAGTGATAAAGTAAAGCAATTATAGGGCGATTGCATTGCATACAATAAAGCGACAACCATATGGCTCCTGCTAGTTGCCGATAACTCGGTTACAAAACATGATCATCTCATACAATAAAATATAGCATCATGTCTTGACCATATCACATCACAACATGCCCTGCAAAAACAAGTTAGACGTCCTCTACTTTGTTGTTGCAAGTTTTACGTGGCTGCTACGGGCTGAGCAAGAACCATTCTTACCTACGCATCAAAACCACAACGATAGTTCGTCAAGTTAGTGTTGTTTTAACCTTCTCAAGGACCGGGCGTAGCCACTCTCGGTTTAACTAAAGTTGGAGAAACTGACACCCGCCAGCCACCTGTGTGCAAAGCACGTCGGTAGAACCAGTCTCGCGTAAGCGTACGCGTAATGTCGGTCCGGGTCGCTTCATCCAACAATACCGCCGAACCAAAGTGTGACATGCTGGTAAGCAGTATGACTTGTATCGCCCACAACTCACTTGTGTTCTACTCATGCATATAACATCAATGCATAAAACCCGGCTCGGATGCCACTGTTGGGGAACGTAGTAATTTCAAAAAATTACCTACGCACACACACGATCATGGTGATGCATAGCAACGAGAGGGACAGTGTTGTCCACGTACCCTCGTAGACCAAAAGCGGAAGCGTTATGACAATGTGGTTGATGTAGTCGTACGTCTTCACGATCCGACCGATCCAAGTACCAAACGCACGGCACCTCCGAGTTCAGCACACGTTCAGCTCGATGACGTCCCACGAACTCCGATCCAGCAGAGCTTCGAGGGAGAGTTCCGTCAGCACGACGGCGTGATAACGGTGATGATGATGCTACTGACGCAGGGCTTCGCCTAAGCACCGCTACGATATGATCGAGGTGGATTATGGTGGAGGGGGGCACCGCACACGGCTAAGAGATCAATGATCAATTGTTGTGTCTATGGGGTGCCCCCTAGCCACGTATATAAGGGAGTGGAGGATGGGGGAGAGGGCCGGCCCCAATGGCGCGCCCTGGAGGAGTCCTACTCCCACCGAGAGTAGGATTCCCCCCCTTCCAAGTAGTAGGAGTAGGAGTCAAGGAAAGGGAAGAGAGAAGAGAAGGAAGGATGGGGCGCAGCCCCTCCCCCTAGTCCAATTCGGACTAGACCTTGGGGGGCGCGCAGCCTCTCCTCTCTCTTTCCCCTAAAGCCCAATAAGGCCCATATACTCCCCGGCGAATTCCCGTAACTCTCCGGTACTCCAAAAAATACCCGAATCACTCGGAACCTTTCCGATGTCCGAATATAGTCGTCCGTATATCGATCTTTACGTCTCGACCATTTCAAGACTCCTCGGCATGTCCCCGATCTCATCCGGGACTCCAAACTACCTTTGGTACATCAAAACACATAAACTCATAATACAAATCGTCACCAAACGTTAAGCGTGCGGACCCTACGGGTTCGAGAACTATGTAGACATGACCGAGACACGTCTCTGGTCAATAACCAATAATGTAACCTGGATGCTCATATTGGCTCCTACATATTCTACAAAGATCTTTATCGGTCAAACCGCATAACAACATACGTTGTTCCCTTTGTCATCGGTATGTTACTTGCCCGAGATTCGATCGTCGGTATCTCAATACCTAGTTCAATCTCGTTACCGGCAAGTCTCTTTACTCGTTCCGTAATACATCATCTCGCAACTAACTCATTAGTCACAATGCTTGCAAGGCTTATAGTGATGTGCATTACTGAGTGGGCCCAGAGATACCTCTCCGACAATCGGAGTGACAAATCCTAATCTCGAAATACGCCAACCCAACAAGTACCTTCGGAGACACCTGTAGAGCACCTTTATAATCACCCAGTTATGTTGTGACGTTTGGTAGCACACAAAGTGTTCCTCCGGTAAACGGGAGTTGTATAATCTCATAGTCATAGGAACATGTATAATTCATGAAGAAAGCAATAGCAACATACTAAACGATCAAGTGCTAAGCTAACGGAATGGGTCAAGTCAATCGCATCATTCTCCTAATGATGTGATCCCGTTAATCAAATGACAACTCATGTCTATGGCTAGGAAACATAACCATCTTTGATCAACGAGCTAGTCAAGTAGAGGCATACTAGTGACACTCTGTTTGTCTATGTATTCACACATGTATTACGTTTCTGGTTAATACAATTCTAGCATGAATAATAAACATTTATCATGAGAATAGGGAAATAAATAATAACTTTATTATTGCCTCTAGGGCATATTTCCTTCAATTACGTCATACGAAGTTATTTTCAATGAAGTATATATATAAAGTCCCAGCTCAGTATTATCTTACTAAGCCGGCCCTTGGGGGCTACACGTTGCTGTTCAAGTCTACATGATCATACCTAGAAAGTCCCTACTCATTATTGCATAATGACCCGGCACTTGGGGGCTACATATATGGAGTATTCAGTTTTTACTAGTGACTGAGATGAACAAAATGGATTTTTTCAAAGTGGCAGTAGTTATATTGAAGCAAGTCTTAAGTCATCACTTTGTTCTGCTCAAGACTTGGGGGCTACAGGTAATATGGATATAAGGGAGAAAAATCTTCAAATTCTCAGTTTTCAGTAAACCAGATTGACCCGGCGTCGGCAATAATTATGACTCGACATCATCTGTTTATAACCCGACAATTTTGGTAACCACAAATTGGCAAGATCTACATCTTCAAGCCGGCTGAAAATCAGATGAGTATTTCAAGACCAATATTTTTGTTAAGCATTTGGAGCTGAATTAAATGAATTATTCTTCACAATATTTCCGTGAGAAACCAATGTCAACAAATTGATTATGAAGTTGGTCTATATATTAACCCAGACTTTCCAGAAGGAGGAAATAAACAAGGACTTAAGGATGATCAGGTACCGACTTATAAGAACTGTTGAACCGGAGCAGAACCTGTCAAATTTGTTCTTGTGTTTATTTTACAGGATCAGTTTAACATGGATAAATCCAAATTAAACTGGGGGCTAATGTCGGGGATATACCCCACGGTATGATCCGGCTGGATGTATGACCCGGCCGGACTTGGCGACTCACTGGTGACCCGCCCTGACTTGGCGACTCACTAAGTGACCCGCCCGGATCTCTGCACTCACTGATGACCCGGCCAGCGGGTCAGAGGAGCAACAAGTCCCGGTGACCCAACAGGCGGTTCATGGAAGGTCGGCTCGTGTTATGGTGAGGCGGCTTAAGAGGAAAGCATAAGGAATATTCCCTTACAAAGGAAGCAAGACTAGGACTCCACTTGTAATAGAGTAATCCTAATCCTAATAGGACTAGTCATGTAAGCCGCCCCTTCAACATATATAAGGAGGGGCAGGGCACCCCAAGTGGGACAAGTTACACAAGTTTCACAAGTCCGGTTTAGACATACAAGTCAATAGCTCTCGAGATAGAGCACCCTTGTAATTGTGATCATCATCTTCAATATCAATGAAGCAGGATGTAGGCTTTTACCTCCACCGTGAGGGGCCGAACCTGGGTAAAACCTCGCATCTCTCGTCCCACTCAACCCCTCTCAAGCTACCACATAGATGCGTTGGCCTCACGACTAAGTCCTGACACTAAGGACATCTGCCGTGACAAATCCACGACAGCTTTGTTGAATCTTGTTATGAAAGATCAATTTTCTGGCCTTCCTAGTGAAGATGCCGCTACCCATCTAAACAACTTTGTTGATTTGTGCGATATGCAAAATAAGAAAGATGTGGATAATGATATTGTTAAATTGAAGCTATTTCCATTTTCGCTTAGACACTACTGCGGGATACTGCTAAAGCGACACTACAATCAGAGACCCTTTGCCGAAACTGTGTGCAATGCAATAATCGCAAACAACAGTGTTAAAAACCCATCAAAAAAGGTGCAAAACATTTGCGATGGAGGATGCATCAAACACGGTTCAGATTTTATTTGTGTGTGCGATGCAGGACACACGGATAATACATTCAAACTATCTGCGATGAGGCAGAACAACAGAAACGGGCAGCCATAACAATGTGTGTGCGATGCAGGACACACGGTTAATCCGTTCGAACTGTTTGTGATGAGGTAGAACAACAGAAACGGGCAGCCATATCAATGTGTGTGCAATATACGGCATACGGTTAACTCAGACGAACTGTTTTCGGTTAGGGAACACAATAGAAACGGTTCAACTTAACAAGATGTGTGTGATATGCGGCATACAGTTCACATGGATGAACTGTTTGTGATGAGCCAAAAGAACACAAGCGAGTCGTGTAAACAAGATGTGTGTGATACGTGGCAAACAGCCGACTCGAATGAACTGTTTGCGATGTGAAATTACAACACAGACGGTCAATGCAGTTACTTCGTGTGCGATTCTGTGTGTACAAAAAACTTTGAAAAATGCAAACTAGTTGCTTGCGGTGGCGGAGTATCGCACACGATGTGTCTGTGAGTACTCGTGTGCGATGATTAGTATGTTACACATACGTTTCCTTATGTTAACATGTGTGTGAATTTTCAATATGGACAGTTAATCTGCAAATGCCTTCTGGTCATTGGGCACACGCTTAAACTCAATGAACTGTGTACGATACTAATACTTTCCATGAAAATTTATGAACTTGGGTAACAACATTTCAGTAACATATATATAGTGGTTACACTATTCGACAAAAGGAGGATCTTCGTAACATGGTTTTGACAACCATATGGTCCATATCTACATACTTAACATAGTAACAACTATCACATTTTAAGAGGCTAAGGGCCAAGAACCATATGGTCCATATCTACGTACTTAACATATATAGTAACAACTAGCACATTTTAAGAGGCCGAGGGCCAACAACGACAACTATCCACTGGAAGCAGCTTGATCACGGTGACTCGGCATCTCGTCAATGAAAAGGAAGAGCCCTCCTATGCCTTGGTAGATCATGAGTAGAACAGTGTCTCCAATTTTCCAATATGGATGCATTGCCACGAGAAGCGAGAACTTGTTAATTTGAATGGTTCCATTTATGCGGGAAATGCAGTACCTTGAAATCACTTTGGCGTTATTAGCAGGCACAAGTGTAATTCGACCACGCCAGGAAATCGATCCAGGAACTGCTACAGGGGCAATTTTTGTTGACATGTAGAATAAAAACAACTGTAACATATCGGTGAAGATATATATAGTTTAGGAGCATCAACATTAAAATAATACTTTTTACCAACGTTTTGTGCACACAATTGGTCTTGTTCAGTGTGTGCACCATAGGTCTAATTAATCCCATCCAAAATCCAGCGTTCATACGCTGTGCTATCTCTGTCAGATTATCAACAAAGTTTATGACATGCTTCAAGTCCTTCCAGTGAAATTTGGTACGCTTAGTAACATACAAATCGTTCACTATGCATCCAACATATCCTGCTTAAAAGGTGGAAAGGTATTATTTATTCAGAACATGGTAGAAGAATATTTAGTGTGCATAAATTGGTAAATAGAATTTGTTACTGCGTAAGAACGGAGTCAGAATATGATATCACAATTGGTTGCTTAAATAGTGATCAATTGGTTGCTTAAATAGTAATATGACAGCAAGGAGAAAGTTGAAAGGACACTAACCTCGATTAGACTTTGATCGGCTGATGACGTTGGGGAAGTAAACATCAATGTTAATTAGACCAGGCTGTGGTGCACGCACTAGAATTTTATTGCCAGCTTTCAGTTCATAACACTTAGACATTTTTCTCCAATGGTCCGCATTAAAATAGTAGTGACCATCTTTATCAAGTTCTACGCTAACCGTCATTGTAAATCCATGATGCGTTGTCAATATGACATCCTGGGAGTCATCAGCAAAGTAAAGCCCAAGATTTCCTTCTACTCCTGTTCTTGCAAAACAAGGGATGTACTGCTTGAAATGAAAATTAAGATCGTAAATAAGATATATTGAAATAACAGAGCAAGATGCAAATATGGGAGTAACTGATAGAACATATATATATATATATATATATATGAAAGCAAAGTACAAAAATATAGAATTAAAAATAGATAATGTAACAAGACGGTATATGTTCACAAATTTAGGCCATGCCAACCATGGTAGGTTGAGATTGAAGATACCGACTGCTCCCTGAAGTCATCCAGAATGGTGAGATAGAACTTCGTTTTCGACTGGCCACGACCACAGTTGCCTGATTTGTGCTCGCATTGTGGACACATGAATGAACACCCACGAATCAGCTAGAACAAAAATGATTCCACGGTGATTTCCGCCGGTTGTTTAACATCGACGGACGGACTGCTATAAGAGATGAGCGAATATTTTGCTAATTAAGTTGATTACCTTCTCCATGAGAAAAATCCCCGGCCCAATCCCGCAAAAAAACCCCAGTCGACCAGAGTCTAGAATGTCGGTGCAGATAGGTGGCGGAAAGCGGTGGAGGCGAAATCCGGTGCCGTTTGGAGCGCAACCTATGCCTGCCACCAACAGCCGTCGAGCTTAGGGTGCAGAGTTGCGAAGGATTCCACAGTGAGTGAGTGGGGACAAAGTGGGCGAGGGTTTTCTTTTCCTTTTGCATGTGTGAGTGAACACACACGGTTCGCAGAGGCGACGAAGATGAATCGTGTGCGATAGTAAATCACTGAGATTGAATGGGAATCCAAATTTCCTTTGTCTTCATCCATGAGTTTTTTTTTCTATGATGAACATAAACCCTGCTAATCACCGTGTTCAAATTTGACACTTGTCCGGGTTCACTTACAATATTTAGGGGATTATGTGCATTTTTTAGGCATTAATGCACGTAATTCAAATTCAAACAATCGGTGCATGAAAGGGTGCACAAGAACGGTCTGGAAAACCATGCTCTGCTATTTAGTACATTCTCATGCCATTTACAAGGAATGGGCAGATATTTCAAGGAAATGTGTGGCAATAGTCAACCATAAATGCGTTGTTTACTGGGTAAACAACTATACAAAAATGAAATATATGCTTGGAAAACACATGACGCCTGGTGTGGTGCCATGGAAGTATGACCTCACCGTGCCCTGGTAAAAATGTCGTCATGCACGTCTTTCATAAAATGAACCATCACCAAGGAAGTTTCATGGTTTCGAGGGGGAAATCACCAAGATTGAAGGGGGATCCAAATTTCCTTTGTTCTTTGTCCATGAGTTTTTTTCTATGATGAATATACAACCTACAAATCACTGTGTTGAAATTTGGCACTTTTCCGGGTTCATTTGCCATATTTAGGGGATTATGTGCATTTCCTGGGCATTAATGGACATAATTCAAATGCTCGTGCCATTTAGTAAATTCTCATGCCTTTTATAAGGAATAATGGATAGATATTTTGTTGAAATATGTGGCAATAGTCAACCACAAATGTTTGTTTGTTGGGTTTTCAACTATAGAAAAAATGAAATAAATGCTTACAAAACATGAAGCCTGTCATGGTGGCATGGTATGACCTCACCATGCCCTGCTAAAAATTTGAGAAGGTTTGGCTTATGTCGTCATGCACGCCCTTCATAAATTGAACCATCACCGAGGAAGTTCCATGCTTTCGAGAGGGAAAATCCCCAAGATTGAAGGGGAATCCAAATTTCCGTCCTAGCTTGTCATTCAGTTTTTTTTTCCAACGATCAACATACCGCCTCAAATGCAACGTGTTCAAATTTGACATTTTCCCGGGCTCATTTACCATATTTAGGGGATTATGTGCATTTTCTAGGCATTAATGGACATAATTCAAATTCAAACAACCGGTGCATGAAAAGGTGCACAAGAACGGTCTGGAAAACCATGCTCGTGTTATTTAGTACATTCTCATGCCTTTTACAAGGATTGGACAGATATTTCAAGGAAATGTGTGGTAATAGTCAACCATAAATGCGTCGTTTACTCGGTTAACAACTATACAAAAAATGAAACACATGGCGCCTGGCGTGGTGCCATGGTATGGCCTCACCATGCCCTGGTAAAAATTGGAGAATGTTTTCCTTATGTCGTGATGCGCAACTTTCATAAATCAAACCATCACCGAGGAAGTTTCATGGTTTCAAGGGGGAAATCACCAAGATTGAAGGGGGTTTCAAATTTCCTTTGTCCTTTGTCATTTGTCCACGAGTTTTTTTTCTACGATGAACATACAACCTGCAAATCCCGTGTTCAAATTTGGCATTTTTCTGGGTTCATTTGCCATATTTAGGGGATTATGTGCATTTCCTAGGCATTAATGCGCATAATTCAAGTTCAAACAATCGATGCATGAAAGGGTCCACAAGAACGGCCTAGAAAACCATGCTCGTGCCATTTAGTAAATTCCCATGCCTTTTACAAGGAATAATGGATAGATAATTCGTTGAAATGTGTGGCAATAGTCAACCACAAGTATTTGTTTGTTGGGTTTTCAACTATAGAAAAAATGAAATAAATGCTTAAAAAACATGACGCCTGGCATGGTGCCATGGTATGACCTCACCATGCCCTGGTAAAAATTTGAGAAGGTTTGGCTTATGTTGTCATGCATGCCCTTCATAAATCAAACCATCACCGAGGAAGTTCCATGCTTTCGAGAGGGAAAATCCCCAAGATTGAAGGGAATCCAAATTTCCGTCCTAGTTTGTCATTCAGTTTTTTTTCCAACGATCAACATACCGCCTCAAATGCAACGTGTTCCAATTTGACATTTTCCCAGGCTCATTTACCATATTTAGGGGATTATGTGCATTTTCTAGGCATTAATGGACATAGTTCAAATTCGAACAACCGATGCATGAAAAGGTGCACAAGAACGGTCTGGAAAACCATGCTCGTATTATTTAGTACATTCTCATGCCTTTTACAAGGATTGGACAGATATTTCAAGGAAATGTGTGGCAATAGTCAACCATAAACGCGTCGTTTACTCGGTTAACAACTATACAAAAAATGAAACACATGGATGGAAAAAATAGCGCCTGGCGTGGTGCCATGGTATGGCCTCACCATGCCCTGGTAAAAATTGGAGAATGTTCTCCTTATGTCGGGATGCGCACCTTTCATAAATCGAACCATCGCCGAGGAAGTTTCATGGTTTCAAGGGGGAAATCACCAAGATTGAAGGGGGGTTCAAATTTCCTTTGTCCTTTGTCCTTTGTCCACGAGTTTTTTTCTACGATGAACATACAACCTGCAAATCACCGTGTTCAAATTTGGCACTTTTCCGGGTTCATTTGCCATATTTAGGGGATTATCAGCATTTCCTAGGCATTAATGCGCATAATTCAAGTTCAAACAATCGATGCATGAGAGGGTCCACAAGAACAGCCTAGAAAACCATGCTCGTGCCATTTAGTAAATTCTCATGCCTTTTACAAGGAATAATGGATATATATTTCGTTGAAATGTGTGGCAATAGTCAACCACAAATGTTTGTTTGTTGGGTTTTCAACTATAGAAAAAATGAAATTAATACTCTTAAAACATGACGCCTGGCATGGTGCCATGGTATGACCTCACCATGCCCTGGTAAAAATTTGAGAAGGTTTGGCTTATGTCGTCATGCATGCCCTTCATAAATTAAACCATCACCGAGGAAGTTCCATGCTTTCGAGAGGGATAATCCCCAAGATTGAAGGGGAATCCAAATTTTCGTCCTAGTTTGTCATTCAATTCTTTTCCAACGATCAACATACCGCCTCAAATGCAACGTGTTCAAATTTGACATTTTCCTGGGCTCATTTATCATATTTAGGGGATTATTTGCATTTTCTAGGCATTAATGGACATAATTCACTTTTGAACAACCGGTGCATGAAAAGGTGCACAAGAGCGGTCTGGAAAACCATGCTCGTGTTATTTAGTACATTCTCATGCCTTACAAGGAATGGACAGATATTTCAAGGAAATGTGTGGCAATAGTCAACCATAAACGCGTCGTTTACACGGTTAACAACTATGCAAAAAATGGAACACATGGATGCAAAACATGACGCCTGGCATGGTGCCATGGTATGGCCTCACCATGCCCTGGTAAAAATTGGAGAATGTTTTCCTTATGTCGTGATGCGCGCCTTTCATAAATCGAACCATCACCGAGGAAGTTTCATGGTTTCAAGGGGGAAATCACCAAGATTGAAGGGGGGTCCAAATTTCCTTTATCCTTTGTCCTTTGTCCATGAGTTTTTTCTACGATGAACATAGAACCTGCAAATCACCGTGTTCAAATTTGGCATTTTCCGGGTTCATTTGCCATATTTAGGGGATTATGTGCATTTCCTAGGCATTAATGCGCATAATTCAAGTTCAAACAATCGATGCATGAAAGGGTCCACAAGAACGGCCTAGAAAACCATGCTTGTGCCATTTAGTAAATTCTCATGCCTTTTACAAGGAATGGACAGATTTTTCGATGAAATGTGTGGCAATAGTCAACCACAAATGTTTGTTTGTTGGGTTTTCAACTATAGAAAAAATGAAATAAATACTTAAAAAACATGACGCCTGGCATGGTGCCATGGTATGACCTCACCATGCCCAGGTAAAAATTTGAGAAGGTTTGGTTTATGTCGTCATGCACGCCCTTCATAAATCGAACCATCACCGAGGAAGTTCCATGCTTTCGAGAGGGAAATCCTCAAGATTGAAAGGGAATCCAAATTTTTTTCGTTCGTTGCCCTGGAGTTATTTTCTACGACGAACATACACCCAGCAGATCACCGTGTTCAAATTTGGCATTTTTCCGGGCTCATTTACCATATTTAGGGGATTATGTGCATTTTCTAGGCATTTAGCGCATATAAATCCAATCCAGCTACAGGTGCACGGGTGTGATGTGAGGGACGTCGATTGCCGTTTGATCGTGGCGCATCCAATGGTGCACACGCGCGATCCGCGTGGCTGGGGTTCCAGCCAATCATAACGCAACACACAATAGGCTCAGCGCACACTGTTTCCGAAAGCGACGGAGATGAACCGTGTGCGATGATGAACGAGCAAAATTGTAAGGGAAGCCAAATTTCTGTTGTCATTTGTCGTTGAGCTCTTTAATACCATCGCACTATACGGCTGCCCATCCCCTCCATCCAAGAGCTCTCTCCAGGCGTCATCCATCGCACCGCGGCGCACAGTAACTAGTAAGGAAGCGATGGCATTCCGCCGCGCCGCGTTCCTCGCCACCCGCGACCACACACATGGTAAGGAACTGCTACCTCTTGAGCATGCGTTTGTTTTCCCTTGAAGAGGAAAGGGTGATGTAGCAAAGTAGCGTAAGTATTTCCCTCAGTTTTTGAGAACCAAGGTATGAATCCAGTAGGAGACTACACGCAAGTCGCCTAGTACCTGCACAAACAAACAAGAACCTTGCAACCAACGCGATAAAGGGGTTGTCAATCCCTTCACAGTCACTTACGAAAGTGAGATCTGATAGAGATAATAAGATAAATAGTTTTGGTATTTTTGTGGTATAGATTGGAAAATAAACATTGCAAAATAAATAGTAAACTAGAATTGTAGATTGGAAACTTATATGATGTAAAGTAGACCCGGGGCCATAGGTTTCACTAGTGGCTTCTCTCAAGATAGCATGTATTACGGTGGGTGAACAAATTACTGCCGAGCAATTGATATAAAAGCGCATAGTTATGATGATATCTAAGGCAATGATCATGAATATAGGCATCACGTCCGTGACAAGTAGACCGAAACGATTCTACATCTAGTATTATTACTCCACACATCGACCACTATCCAACATGCATCTAGAGTATTAAGTTCATAAGAACGCAGTAACGCATTAGGCAAGATGACATGATGTAGAGGGATAAACTAAAGCAATATGATATAGAACCCATCTTTTTATCCTCGATGGCAACAATACAATACGTGTCATTTCCCTTTCTGTCACTGGGATCGAGCACCGCAAGATTGAACCCAAAGCTAAGCACTTCTCCCATTGCAAGAAAGATCAATCTAGTAGGCCAAACCAAAACGGTAATTCGAAGAGACTTGCAAAGATATCAAATCATACATATAAGAATTTAGAGAAGAATCAAATAATATTCATAGATAATCAAGTTCATAAACCCACAATTCATCAGATCTCGGCAAACACACCGCAAAAAGAGTAAATCGAATATATCTCCAAGAAGATCGAGGAGAACTTTGTATTGAGATCCAAAGAGAGAGAAGAAGCCATCTAGCTAATAACTATGGACCCGAAGGTCTGTGGTAAACTACTCACACATCATCGGAGAGGCTATGGTGTTGATGTATAAGCCCTCCGTGGTCGAACCCCCCTCCGGCGGAGCGCTGGAAAAGGCCCCAAGATGGGATCTCACGGGTACAGAAGGTTGCGGCGGTGGAAAAGGTGTTTCGTGGCTCTCCCCGAAGGTTTCAGGGTATAAGAGTATATATAGGCGAAAGAAGTAGGTCGGTGGAGCTGCGAGGGGCCCACGAGGGTGGGGGCGCGCCCTCCTGCCTCGTGGCTTCCTCGCTGCTTCCTTGATGTCCACTCCAAGTCTCCTGGATTGCGTTTGTTCCAAAAACGATCCTCGCGAAGGTTTTATTCCGTTTGGATTCCGTTTGATATTCCTTTTCTGTGAAACACTGAAATAGGCAAAAAAAACAGCAATTTGCACTGGGCCTTCGGTTAATAGGTTAGTCCCAAAAATAATATAAAAGTCCATAGTAAAGCCCATTAAACATCCAAAATAGATAATATAATAGCACGGAACAATCAAAAATTATAGATACGTTGGAGACGTATCAAGCATCCCCAAGCTTAATTCCTGCTCGTCCTCGAGTAGGTAAATGATAAAAATAGAATTTTTGATGTGGAATGCTACCTAACATAATTTTCAATGTAATTCTCTTTATTGTGGCATGAATGTTCAGATCCAGAAGATTCAAGACAAAAGTTTAATATTGACATAAAAATAATACTACTTCAAGCACACTAACTAAGCAATTATGTCTTCTCAAAATAACATGGCCAAAGAAAGCTTATCCCTACAAAATCATATAGTTTGGCTATGCTTCATTTTCGTCACACAAAAATGCTCTCATCATGCACAACCCCTATGACAAGCCAAGCAATTGTTTCATACTTTAGTAATCTCGAACTTTTTTCAACTTTCACGCAATACATGGGCGTGAGCCATGGACATAGCACTATGGGTGGAATAGAATAATGATGGGGGTTGTGTGGAGAAGAAAAAAAAGGAGAAAGTCTCACATTGACGCGGCTAATCAATGGGCTATGGAGATGCCCATCAATTCATGTCAATGCGAGGAGTAGGGATTGCCATGCAACGGATGCACTAGAGCTATAAATGTATGAAAGCTCAACAAAAGAAACTAAGTGGGTGTGCATCCAACTTGCTTGCTCACGCAGACCTAGGGCATTTGAGGAAGCCCATTGTTGGAATATACAAGCCAAGTTATATAATAAAAAATTCCCACTAGTATATGAAAGTGACAATATAAGAGACTCTCTATAATGAAGATCATGGTGCTACTTTGAAGCACAAGTGTGAAAAAAAAAGGATAGTAGCATTGTCCCTTTTAATTTTTTTATTTGTCCTTTCTCTTTTTTTTTCTTTTTGGGACAATGCTCTATTAATGATGATCATCACACTTCTATTTATTTACAACTCAAAGATTACAACTCGATACTAGAACAAAGTATGACTCTATATGAATGCCTCCGGCGGTGTACCTGGATGGGCAATGAATCAGGAGTGACATGTATGAAATCATGCATGGTGGCTTTGCCACAAATACGATGTCAACTACATGATCATGCATGGCAATATGACAATGATGAAGCGTGTCATAATAAACGTAACGGTGGAAATTTGCATGGCAATATATCTCGGAATGGCTATGGAAATGCCATAATAGGTAGGCATGGTGGCTGTTTTGAGGAAGATATAAGGAGGTTTATGTGTGGTAGAGCGTATCATATCACGGGGGTTGGATGTACCGGCGAAGTTTGCACCAACTCTCAAGGTGAGAAAGGGCAATGCACGGTACCGAAGAGGCTAGCAATGATGGGAAGGTGAGAGTGCGTATAATCCATGGACTCAACATTAGTCATAAAGAACTCACATACTTATTGCAAAAATCTACAAGTCATCAAAAACCAAGCATTACACGCATGCTCCTAGGGGGATAGATTGGTAGGAAAATACCATCGCTCGTCCCCGACCGCCACTCATAAGGAGGACAATCAAAGAAACACCTCATGCTTCAAATTAGTCACACAACGTTCACCATACGTGCATGCTACGGGACTTGCAAACTCTAACACAAGTACTTCTCAAATTCACAACTACTCAACTAGCATGGCTCTAATATTACCATCTTCATATCTCAAAACAATCATCAAGTATCAAACTTCTCATAGTATTCAATGCACTCTATATGAAAGTTTTTAGTATACCCATCTTGGATGCCTATCATATTAGGACTAATTTTATAGCCAAAGCAAATTACCATGTTGTTCTAAAGGACTCTCAAAATAATATAAGTGAAGCATGAGAGATCAATAATTTCTATAAAATAAAACCACCACCGTGCTCTAAAAGATATAAATGAAGCGCTAGAGCAAAATTATCTAGCTCAAAAGATATAAGTGAAGCACAAAGACTATTCTAATAAATTCCAATTCATGTGTGTCTCTCCAAAAGGTGTGTATATCAAGGATGATTGGGGTAAACTAAAAATCAAAGACTCAAATCATACAAGACGCTCCAAGCAAAACACATATCATGTGGTGAATAAAAATATAGCCTCAAGTAAAGTTACCGATGGACGAAGACGAAAGAGGGGATGCCTTCCAGGGCATCCCCAAGCTTAGGCTTTGGTTGTCATTGAATTTTACCTTGGGGTGCCTTGGGCATCCCCAAGCTTAGGCTCTTGCCACTCCTTATTCCAAAATCCATCAAATCTTTACCCAAAACTTGAAAACTTCACAACACAACACTCAACAGAAAATCTCATGAGCTCCGTTAGTATAAAAACAAATCACCACTTTAAGGTACTGTAATGAACACATTCTTTATTTATATTGGTGTTAAACCTACTGTATTCCAACTTCTCTATGGTTCATACCCCCCGATACTAGCCATAGATTCATCAAAATAAGCAAACAACACACGAAAAACAGAATCTGTCAAAAACAGAACAGTCTGTAGCAATCTGTAGGTTTAGAATACTTCTGTAACTGCAAAAATTCTACCATATTAGGAGGACCTGGGTAATTTATATATTAATCTACTGCAGTTGGAATTGGTATTTTATCGCTCTCTGGTTAAAAATAAAAATTATTCTCATGAGCGCATACTTTCTGTTTTTTCAGCAAGATCAAACAACAATCGTCCAAGAAGATCCTAAAGGCTTTACTTAGCACAAACACTAATTAAAGCATAAAAACACAATAATAGCAGTAGCGTGATGAATTATTTATTTCTAAACAGGAACAAAAAACAAGAAACAAAAATAAAATTGGGTTGCCTCCCAATAAGTGCTATCGTTTAACGCCCCTAGCTAGGCATAAAAACAAGAATAGATCTAGGTATTATCATCTTTGGTATGCAATCCATAAGTGGCTCTCATAATAGATTCATAAGGTAATTTAATTTTCTTCCTAGGAAAGTGTTCCATGCTCTTCCTTAATGGAAATTGGAATCTAATATTTCCTTCTTTCATATCAATAATTGCACCAATCGTTCTAAGAAAAGGCCTACCAAGAATAATAGGACAAGTAGGATTGCAATCTATATCAAGAACAATGAAATCTACGGGCATAATTCCTATTTTCAACAATAAGAATATCATTAATCCTTCCCATAGGTTTCTTAATAGTGGAATCCGCAAGATGCAAATTTAAAGAACAATCATCAAATTCACGGAAACCTAACACATCACACAAAGTTTTTGGAATCGTGGAAACACTAGCACCCAAATCACATAAAGCATAGCATTCATGATCTTTAATCTTAATTTTAAAAGTAGGTTCCCACTCATCATAAATTTTTCTTGGGATAGAAACTTCTAATTCAAGCTTTTCTTCATAATATTGCATTAAAGCATCAACGATATGTTTAGTGAAAGCTTTATTTTGATCATAAGCATGAGAAGAATTTAGCACGGATTGCAACAAGGAAATACAATCTATCAAAGAGCAATTATCATAATTAAATTCCTTGAAATCCAAAATAGTGGGTTCATTGCTATGTAAAGTTTTGACCTCTTCAATCCCACTTTTATCACTTTTTGCATCAAGATCTAAAAACTCCGAATCATTGGGACGCCTTTTAACTAAAGTTGACTCATCTCCAGTCCCATCTTTAACAAGATTCATATTGGCAAACAAAGATTTAATAGGGAACACATCAATCACTTTCAAATCTTCATCATTATTATCATGGAAACTAGAAGAACACGCCTTTACAAAGCAATCTTTTTTTAGCACGCATCCTATCAGTTCTTTCTTTGCACTCATCAATGGAAATTCTCATGGCTTTGAGAGACTCATTGATATCATGCTTAGGAGGAATAGATCTAAGTTTCAAAGAATCAACATCAAGAGAAATTCTATCTTAGGCAATTTTTCTTCAAGCAAAGCATTGAAATTCTTTTGAGAAATCATAAATTCTTTAAAACTAGTCTCAAAATCAGAGGGCATCTTATTAAAATTTCCATAAGAGTTGTTGTAGGAATTACCATAATTATTAGAGGAATTACTAGGGAACGGCCTAGAATTAAAATTTCCTCTATATGGGTTATTACCAAAATTGCTCCTACCAACAAAATTCACATCCATAGATTCATTATTATTTTCAATCAAAGTAGACAAAGGCATATCATTAGGATCAGAAGAAGCACTCTTATTAGCAAACAACTTCATAAGTTCATCCATCTTTCCACTCAAAACATTAATCTCTTCTATCGCATGAACCTTTTTACTAGTAGATCTTTTGGTGTGCCATTGAGAATAATTAACCATAATATTATCCAGGAGTATAGTAGCTTCTCCTAAAGTGATTTCCATAAAAGTGCCTCCCGCGGCCGAATCTCAAAGATTTCTAGAAGCAAAATTCAATCCAGCATAAATTTTTTGTATAATCATCCACAAATTCAAACCATCTGTAGGGCAATTACGTATCATTAATTTCATCTTTTCCCAAGCTTGTGCAACATGCTCATGATCAAGTTGCTTAAAATTCATAATATCGTTTCTAAGAGAGATGATCTTAGCGGGAGGAAAATACTTAGAGATAAAAGCATCTTTGCACTTATTCCATGAATCAATACTATTTTTAGGCAAAGAGGAGAACCATGTTTTAGCACGATCTCTAAGCGAAAACGGAAATAGCTTCAATTTAACAATATCATTATCCACATCTTTCTTCTTTTGCATATCACATAAATCAACAAAGCTGTTTAGATGGGTAGCGGCATCTTCACTAGGAAGGCCAGCAAATTGATCTTTCATGACAAGATTCAGCAAAGCAGTAGTAATTTCACAAGATTTAGCATCGGTAGGAGGAGCAATCAGAGTGCTAATAAAATCATTGTTGTTGGTATTGGTAAATTCACATAATTTAGTATTGTCTTGATCCATCGTGACAAACAATCAATCCAACACACAATCACACAAGAGGCAAGCGAAAGAAGGCAAACGGAAAAAGGGCGACCGGAAAAGAGGCGAATAAAACGGCAAGGGTGGAGTGGGGGAGAGGAAAACGAGAGGCAAATGGCAAATAATGTAATGCGAGGGATAAGAGTTTGTGATGGGTACTTGGTGTGTCTTGACTTGGCGTAGATCTCCCCGGCAACGGCGCCAGAAATCCTTCTTGCTACCTCCTGAGCATGCGTTGGTTTTCCCTTGAAGAGGAAAGGTGGTGCAGCAAAGTAGCGTAAGTATTTCCCTCAGTTTTTGAGAACCAATGTATCAATCCAGTAGGAGACTACACGCAAGTCGCCTAGTACTTGCACAAACAAACAAGAACCTCGCAACCAACGCGATAAAGGGGTTGTCAATCCCTTCACGATCACTTACGAAAGTGAGATCTGATAGACATAATAAGATAAATATTTTTGGTATTTTTGTGGTATAGATTGGAAAATAAAGATTGCAAATTAAATAGTAAACTAGAATTGTAGATTGGAAACTTATATGATGTAAAGTAGACCCGGAGGCCATAGGTTTCACTAGTGGCTTCTCTCAAGATAGCATGTATTACGGTGGGTGAACAAATTACTGTCGAGCAATTGATAGAAAAGCGCATAGTTATGATGATATCTAAGGCAATGATCATGAATATAGGCATCATGTCCGTGACAAGTAGACCGAAATGATTCTGCATCTACTACTATTACTCCACACATCAACCGCTATTCAGCATGCATCTAGAGTATTAAGTTCATAAGAACGGAGTAACGCATTAGGCAAGATGACATGATGTAGAGGGATAAACTCAAGCAAAATGATATAAACCCCATCTTTTTGTCCTCGATGGCAACAATACAATACGTGTCGTTTCCCTTTCTGTCACTGGGATCGAGCACCGCAAGATTGAACCCAAAGCTAAGCACTTCTCCTATTGCAAGAAAGATCAATCTAGTAGGCCAAACCAAACCGATAATTCGAAGAGACTTGCAAAGATATCAAATCATACATATAAGATTCAGAGAAGAATCAAATAATATTCATAGATAATCAAGTTCATAAACCCACAATTCATCGGATCTCGGCAAACACACCCCAAAAAGAGTAAATCGAATATATCTCCAAGAAGATCGAGGAGAACTTTGTATTGAGATCCAAAGAGAGAGAAGAAGCCATCTAGCTAATAACTATGGACCCGAAGGTCTGTGGTAAACTACTCACACATCATCGGAGAGGCTATGGTGTTGATGTATAAGCCCTCCGTGGTCGAATCCCCCTCCGGCGGAGCGCCGGAAAAGGCCCCAATATGGGATCTCACGGGTACAGAAGGTTGCGGCGGTGGAAAAGGTGTTTCGTGGCTCTCCCCGAAGGTTTCAGGGTATAAGAGTATATATATAGGCGAAAGAAGTAGGTCGGTGGAGCTGTGAGGGGCCCACGAGGGTGGGGCGCACCCTCCTGCCTCGTGGCTTCCTTGCTGCTTCCTTGACGTCCACTCCAAGTCTCCTGGATTGCGTTTATTCCAAAAATGATCCTCGCGAAGGTTTTATTCCGTTTGGATTCCGTTTGATATTCCTTTTCTGCCAAACACTGAAATAGGCAAAAAAAAACAGCAATTTGCACTGGGCCTTCGGTTAATAGGTTAGTCCCAAAAATAATATAAAAATGCATAGTAAAGCCCATTAAACATCCAAAACAGATAATATAATAGCATGGAACAATAAAAAATTATAGATACGTTGGAGACGTATCAGGAAGCGATGGCATCTCGCCGCGCCAAGTTCATCGCCGCCGGCGGCCAGACAGTTACATGGGCGGACTTTGAGGCTGCCATGGCCGAATGGGTGGTTGATCTAGAGGCGGCCAAAGCCACACAGAAGGAGCGGAAAAGGCAGAAAGCAGTCAAGAAAAGAGAGTCCTGCCGCCGCAAGAAAAAAGAGGCCGCACGCCATGGTGAGGAGAGCTTGGCGGAGATCGAAGCACGGTGGGCTACCGCCTACAAGGCCGGGAAGGAGAACACTGGCGTCTGGCCAGCATGCCCTGATGGCGGCATGTGAGAAGTAGTTTAAGTTTGTAGTATTAGAGCAAATTACCAGTAGTACTTTAAGTTTGTGGTATTAACGTACAATGTCGGTAAGAACATCCTTTGAGGGCTTTGAGCGTTGATTAGCATGTGTGCCCGTGTGCGTTTTTTTGCGTTAATCATTAGAAGATCACAAAACACACGATTTCTATGCCGTACCCGTCTGCATTTTTTTGCGTTAATGACCCATAAGTCAGTTACCTGTGCGATATTTCCTAATAAACCAAGCGTACCATTGACCGAAAAAATCAAGTACACGTGTACATTTTTTTGGAGACGGGATCTGCCAACTTTCTTTTTTCTCGCACACGAGTATTTTACGCGCTTCGTCTGTGTTGTGTGTTTCCCCCGCCCAAGTTTCAAGTTTTGCACCGAAATTTTCATCAGGCGCGCGATTTCAGAATTTATTCCTCCAGCCACATCCCCTTCCCCTCAGTATCCCCCTCCCTTGCCCCTCCCCCTACCGGCATCTCAAACCGCCGCCGCCGCAACCACAGCTTCAACCACATCTACGTTCTACTCAGATCCAGTTAGGTAACCCACCGATCTCTATCACGTCCCCGGCCTGATTGCATAAATGGCGCCTGTGAAACATCCTCATGCCTCCAAATCCCCCTCGCCAGGAGCTCATGGCGGTCCATGGCGCGATGGCCGCTGTGCGTGTTGACCCGGAGGAACACCTCGCCTCCGCCGCCGCCGCCGACATGGTGCAGGCTCTGGCCCAGATGAAGTCCCCCAGCGACTACCCCAAGGACTTAACAGGTAAGATCTGACCAGCTAAATCTTACCAATACCACTTGTAGAGGCTATGTTTGGTACGGTTGATGTATTAAGCATGTTCGTGCCTTGTTTATTTCAGTACCGCACACTGTGTGATGTTGAAATATTTCTGTGTCCAGCTCAATTTCACCAATACCAGCAACAAACTTACAGTACATGACTCAGGATATCACTAGAGATGCTGCCCATTTGCTATTTTTAGTGGATGCTAACCCTGTTGTACTTAACATGCCTGTCCATGTACTTACGCATGGGTCATAACGGCCGATGCTTTTGTTTGCCGTCGAGGTGAGCTGCATCCCATGTCTTACAGTATTTCACATAATTTGTGCAATTGCAGTTTAACTTGTACCATTTACTGGTTGCCTGTAGGTACACATGTCAGTGGCACTGATCCATGCTTCGACCCGGAGGAATAGCTCGCCTCCGCTGTCGTGGTTTTGTCACGGCAGATGTCCTAGTGAAAGGACTTAGTCGTGGAGCCATCGCGACGGGTTAGCTTAAAGGGGTTAAAGCAAACAAAGGACGCAGGGAGTTTATACTGGTTCGGCCCCTTGCGGTGAAGGTAAAGGCCTAATCCAGTTGATGTGGAATTGCTAGGGTTTCCATGACCAGGGAGCGAATCCGCTCTGCCTGGCTCTCGAGTTGTTTTTTGTTCCTAAACCGCCGCTGGGTCGTCCCATTATATACACAGGTTGACGCCCGGCGGTTTACAGAATCCCGAGGCCAGCTCATAAACGTGTCCGGCTCGGTTTCTACCCTTTCTTATCTTACAACACAAGCTACATATTATATGGCGGTTTATGTCTACAGGCCCTAATCTGCCTTTGGGCCCTGGGCCTTCGTAAAGCGCCACACTCCTTGTCTTCATGGGCTTCAAATATAAATAACTCATTATGGGGATAACCCGGCCTCTCCTGGCCGGTTTATACCCAGTAGTAATATCCCCAACATTAGGCCCCAGATTGATTTGAACATGTTCATGTCAATCTCCAACACTTAGGAAAATTCCTCCTTCAGCACCTTCGCGTAAATCTTGTAAACCGCCATGAAGTCATCTTCCAGGATCATAATAAACCGCCCTGACGTCACCTGTTATTAAAAATTGTATATATCTCTCCTTCATTAATGAGCCTCCGACAATCGAGGCGACAACTCTGTCACATATCCAACTTTTGGGCTCCTCGATTTTCGCGCCTGTCACTTATCCCTTCGCCTCATAAATAAGACCAGGGGGTCCTTCTCATTTTCCCCCGTGCGTCCTCACTTCTTCTTCTTCCTTGCGCCGACCTAACCCTCACGCGCAGCCGCCGTCGTCAAGCTCCGCCCTCGTCCTCAACTCTGGCCGCTGCATCAACCTGAATGTACCAGAGAAATGCGGCGCTCCTCTGCTGTACCGTCAGCATCAGGAAGTTTCCCTTTTCCTTGCTCTAGATCCGCCATTAGGGTTTCGGTGTTCATCAAAGCTCGAAGCTGTTCTTCTCGGTTCATCTTCATAGTGAAAGTGGCGATCTCAGATCCGACATTTTCTTGCGCAGTCGTAGTTGTAATCCCCTTTTTCATCCTTAGAACATCTTCTTCGCATAGAAAAAATCATCTGGAGCTGATGAACTACTTAAACACCTGTATTTTTAGTCTGAATATATTTTGATTTTACTGATACGCTACAGATCTAAAATTACCATATCAATCTGTGAAACTTGTTTTTCCCTTACTTAGACATTTTAGATCTGTACCTTCCATGCCAAGGTAGGCGGTTTAACCTGTTTAGAAAAAATGATGATCCGGCAGATACCATTAGTCCCCTCTTAAACCGCCAATTCCTTTATCTTTGTAACCCCTCCAATGTCAGACTCCGGTTTAACAATGTGCATCCGCATCTGTCTTCTCCTTCTGATCTTGCATCGCTTTACACTTGTCAGTTATAAATCATAAACCGGCATTCAATCTTTCTTTCAGTTGTTCCTTGAAATGGCCAAGCAATTTTACTCCTGCAATTGGGTTCCATCCCGGGTTACCGAGGAACAATTGAACAACTTAGTCAACATGGGCGCTTTAGCAAAAAAGGAGGCCATCCACTGGAGGGTCCCTGGCCCGGAGAATCCTCCTGAGCCTAAGGACGGAGAAGTGATTGTGTTCGTTGATCATTTGGGTCGAGGGTTTAGCCCTCCCGGATCAAAAAAATTCCGAGATGTGCTTGCTAGCTTCCAACTCCATCCTCAAGACATTGGACCAAACTCTGTGTCCAATATTTGCAATTTCCAAGTATTTTGCGAGGCTTATCTTCAAGAGGAGCCCACAGTTGAACTGTTTAGGGATTTCTTCCACTTGAACCGATGTACAGAATTTCCTTTTAAATATTCCCTCAAAATTTTGTTAATCGTTGACAGGGTGATGATCCGTTCTGGAAGAAGAAATCACAGGATAAACCGGCCAAGTCAGCTCGCCCCAAGACCAAGGTTACTAAGAAACCAGGATGACGCTGAAGGCAGCAAAGCTGATGATGTAGAGGAAATTATTCTCTCCTCCGGTTCAGATCCTCTGCCAACACAGAAAATCCGTCAAGCAAACCGGAAAGTAAGATTTTCTCACCCCCTAGTTCACTTGGACCCAAACTTTCTTTTGAAGAAGAAGCAACACGAAGCTCGCCGCACAACCCGGCACAGCGGCCAAGTAGTCACTTCAGCCGGTTTACCGAACACTCCAGTTTGGAAACGTCGATCTGAGGTTTCACATACTTCTGATACTTCTTATCCCAAGGCGGGTTGTTTCCGACAGCCTCTTAATCCGTCTGATTCGAATTATCAGGGAACCCCTCATTCGTCCTCTGGCGAGTCAACGGCCACACAACTTCCACCCCTCAAGACGGTTCCTGGGTGAGTTATGTTTTAATTTTATCCTTGATACATTATGTTGCCCACTGTACTAACCTTTATGTTTGTTCCTCTCAGCGCCAAACCTAGACCCAGCAAAAAGGCCAAGTTAAATAAACCAGCTGATGACAATACGGCCACTGAACCGGAGAAAATTCCAGAACCGGAGGATACAAATGCTGACGCCATGCTTAATGACCCGCCGCCGCAAGATTATGATTTTGTTGTTGAACAAGTGGAAGTTAATCCAACAGGCCAGTCTGATAAACCGACAAGCCCGGTCCGAGACGCTGATAAACCGTAAGCCCAGTTAAGGCTGCTGATAAACCGTCAAGCCCAGCTAAGGCTGCTGAAAAACCGTCAAGCCCCGTCAAGGCTGCAGATAACAAGGTAGATGATGTTATGATTACTGGCTTTGGCCACACCACCCCTGGTAATCCTGTTGCTTTATCAAAGCATAGTGCCAAGGAAGAACTTTCTGCTATGGGCAAAGGCAAGTGGAATGCAGACTTGTCAAGCTACGCCCATCTCAACGCCCAAGACATTCATTCTGGCTTCTTAAACCGTCTGTACACAAGCCGCGACTATGAAGCCAGCTTAGTAAACTTGATGAAAGAACGATATGAGGTAACTACCGCTGAACTCTGCATATCTATTTCTCTTGTGTCCAAATACCAACTCCAGTAGCCCCCAAGGGCCGGTTTATGATATCAATCTAAACCGGGACTTCTAGAATACCTCAACTTTGCTTGTGTAGCCCCCAAGGGCCGGTTTAACTTATTAAGATGAACCAGGACTTTAGAATAATAACCTTGTCACTTTCGCCTGTGTAGTCCCCAAGGGTCGGTTTATCTTTTCAAGCTGAACCGGGACTTTTACCAATGTTTACTTTGAGCAAATATACATTAGCCCCCAAGTGCCAAGAATAATACCCGTATTGTGCTTGGGACTTGTAAAAATTTCTGATAACAAGCAAATAAGCATTAGCCCCCAAGTACCAAGTGTATAACTTGTTATGTGCTTGGTACTTCAAATATGTACTGTCAACTCATGATATGTCTGTCTCTTATAGGCTGAGCTGACCAAGAAGGAAACCCAAACCGCTGATCTTCAAGAAAACATCAAGTCCCAGCAAGCAGAAACCTCCAAAGTCAAAGATGAGCTGACCAGTGCCTTAGCAGCCATGGAGAAGCTGAAGGAAAATTTCCAGAAGGAGCGGGCGGATTGGGATATAGAGAAATCCACTTTGCAGAAAAGGGCTGAGGATGCAGAAGCAGCCCTTAAACCGGTGACAGAAGAGCTGAACGGCTTGAAGCGGCAGATAAATGCCATGACTACTGCTGTGTTTGGTAAATACCCTCACTTTAGGTTTTTAACATATATGAACCTATCAGTTGCCGATTTACTGATGCTCGTAATGATGCAGGAACTCGCATTACCCATCTGGGTGCTGACATGTGGAAGAAATTGAAGGCTGCCTATACTCTGATAGAACAATTATATACCGGCGCGCAACAAATCATCTGCACTGCTTCTCACAACAAGCCGCCCCCAACCTTAATCAAGGAAACCTTAGAAAGGTTGTCAATGCTGCCTGCCCGGGTTGAAGAGTTAAAAAGATCGGCTGCAAGGGCAGGTGCTCTGACCGCGCTAACCCGGGCTAAAGCATGGGTGCCTGATCTTGATCCGGTGGATGTGGGTAAAGGGTATCCAAGCTTAAAGGAAGACGGGTCAGATTTTGACAATGATGACCTCCGAGCCATAACCAGAGAAGTGCATCCACTGGCTTGCCAATTGGCTGAAGAAACAGATCTGTCATACTATCATGCGATTTATGACGTCAACAACAAACGGGTTGCTGCACCAACTCCGGATGCTCAAAATCTTATCCCGCCAATCCGTAAGCATACCTATGCCCCTGACGTTGAACCGTCCATACTTATAAGCGATGAAGCTGTATTCCAAGCCTTAACTGGGATCGATTGGGCAACCATTGACTTCCAGCCACTGGGTAGAGAGGAGGAGGATGAACCGGCACAAGGTGATCCGCAGCCATCAAGTCAGCCTAGTGATGAGTCATGATCCGAAGGCCGGTTTAGCCTTATGCGTACTGCAACACTTGCTGAAAACAATTATCCTTTTGGGCATTAAAGCGCCTTGTAATAGGCTAGTTCAAACACTTGGTTTGCTATGCCATCGCGCATATTTATTTTGCCTGACACTGTTAATCCTCCATGCTTAGGATATATTATGTGCATAATCCATAGCAGTTTATCCAAGCTGTTCCTGCATACAAGAAGTTGAAAGTGTCCTGGCGGTTTACCGCCGGACGGGTCATGATGCCCAAATATACAGCCAGGGTTTATAACCAAGGCTGTATGTGAAAATAATCAAATATGAAATAGATGATACCTATGACATTGAATCACATCGTTGGTTGGCCAACTTTATTGTAGTAAGGGTGACAACCCCAATTTTGAATACTGGTAACTCCTTCCATATTGTGTCGGTTTATGATAAAACCGTACCGGGTTGTGATAAACACCGGATTATCCACATATACCACTGGCGACTTATAGTCGAAACTAGACCGGGTCAATAAACGCCGGATTATAACTGATCATGTACTGACAACTTGTAGTTGAAAGCCAAACCGGGTCAATAAATGCCAGTGTATCATAAAATATTATAAACCTCATCAAAGGATATAAAAACTTGGCAAATAAAAGCATAAAAGAACATGTGAGGCTTTTCATGGGCTGTCAGGCCCAAAATCGAGGCTTTTCATGGGCTACCAGGCCACTGAGTTAAACCATTTTACAAAGCCTTTTAAGATGGACCTCACATTAACCAATCGTCGTTTTAACTTTGACAAGTTCAGGGTCTATGAGATTGACTTGTCAAACGTTCGGCGGGTCATACCAGGATTACCTGGACGGAGTGGCTTACTTAAAGAGGCAGGATAACCCGGGGTTTTAGGTGAATACACCTGGCTTTCAAGCTTGATAACCTATTACAAGGGTGCAGACTCTTTGTTCTTTGAGAAGCAAAGAGCCCCCAAGCAATATTTGAGCTGTGCTCAGTGGGTGCCTATGTTTGAGTTGTGCTTTTGCAACACTCTCTTTGGCCCCTAAGTGATTTCCTCTTGGCTTTAAGCCGATCAAGAGGTGTAGCTATGGTTCGAATACGACCAAGCCCCCAAGTGATTTCCCTGGTGGCCTTACGCCGATCAAGAGGTGTAGCTATGGTTCGTATACGACCAAGCCCCCAAGTGATTTATATATATGGCTTTAGAAGCCGGATCAATGAGCAAACAGGACTCCACTTTATAACAGAAGCTCCCACGTAACCACACATGATGTAAGAAAACAACAGAGACCCTGCTTTAGCCGAGGCTCCGGTTTATTATATTGATCATAATATATACATTGTCATAACTATGTACATAAGAAGAGCCTGTGGCTCAAGTATAGTAAGGCCAAAGATGAGCGATATTCCACGGCCGGTGGGTCTCCTCCTCCGATTTACGTGAGTCTTTGTGCTCTCGAACATCGATGAGGTAGTATGACCCGTTATGCAGATTCTTCCTGACCACAAAGGGCCCTTCCCAAGGCGGGGATAACTTGTGCATATCAGTCTAATCCTGGATGAGTCGGAGCACCAAATCGCCTTCTTGAAAAGTTCTGGTTCTAACCCGGCGGCTGTGATAGCGACGCAGATCTTGCTGGTAAATCGCCAAACGAGCTGCTGCAATGTCACGCTCCTCATCTAACAGGTCAAGTGCTTCCTGTCGTGCCTTCTCATTGTCAGCTTCGACATAAGCCGCCACACGAGGCGAGTCATGACGGATGTCACTAGGAAGAACCGCCTCTGCCCCGTAAACCATGAAAAAAGGCGTGTAACCCGTGGATTGTTGGGAGTGGTATTGATGCTCCATAACACAGAAGGTAACTCCTCCACCCAACAACCCGGCGTCCGTTGTAAAGGAACCATGAGCCGGGGCTTGATGCCTTTCAGGATCTCTTGATTGGCTCTCTCCGCTTGACCATTAGACTGGGGGTGAGCCACTAATGATACGTCAAGCCGGATGTGCTCACGTTGACAGAACTCTTTCATAGCACCTTTGGATAGATTAGTGCCATTATCAGTTATAATGCTGTGTGGAAAGCCAAACCGGAAAATCACCTTCTTGATGAATTGAACCGCCGTAGCTGCGTCATACTTACTGACTGGCTCTGCCTCCTCCCACTTAGTGAACTTATCAACTACCACCAGAAGGTGGGTCTTCTTATCCTTAGATCTCTTAAAGGGCCCAAGCATATCCAGCCCCCAAGTCGCAAACGGCCAAGTGATTGGAATCATCCTCAACTCTTGAGCCGGTACATGCGCGCGTCATGAGAATTTTTGACAGCCATCACACCTTTTGACCAAGTTCTCAGCATCGGCATGAGCCGTCAGCCAATAGAAACCGTGACGAAAAGCCTTGGCTACCAGAGACTTTGAACCGGCGTGGTGACCACAATCTCCTTCGTGGATTTCACGCAAAATCTCACGACCTTCTTCAGGAGACACGCAACGCTGAAACGCCCCTGTCACACTGCAATGATGTAACTCTCCATTGGCAATAGTCATGGACTTGGACCGTCGGATTATCTACCTGGCCAAAGTTTCATCCTCCGGTAACTCGCCCCGGTTCATATACGCCAAATATGGGACCGTCCAATCTGGGATGACATGAAGAGCCGCCACCAACTGAGCCTCCGGGTCAGGAACAGCCAGATGCTCCTCTGTGGGGGGCTTGACCGACGTATTATGTAGCACATCCAAAAAGACGTTGGGTGGAACCGGTTTACGTTGGGAACCCAAACGACTTAAAGCGTCCGCCGCTTCGTTCTTTCGCCGGTCCACATGGTCAACCTGATAACCTTTGAAATGACCTGCAACAATATCCACCTCTCGACGATATGCTGCCATGAGTGGGTCCTTGGAATCCCAAGTACCAGACACTTGTTGAGCCACCAGGTCCGAGTCACCAAAGCACTTAACCCGTCTTAAATTCATCTCTTTAGCCATTTGAACACCATGGAGTAAAGCCTCATATTCACCTGCATTGTTAGTGCAAGGGAACATTAAACGGAGAACATAACAAAATTTATCACCTCATGGGGAAGTTAATATGACTCCAGCCCCCGAGCCCTCCAGTTGCCTGGACCCATCAAAATGAATAGTCCAATAAGTATGATCCGGCTTCTCTTCTGGCGCCTGCAACTCTGTCCAGTCATTGATGAAATCCACCAACGCTTGGGGCTTGATTGTCGTCCGAGGCATATATTTTAACCCATGAGGTCCAAGCTCAATTGCCCACTTGGCAACCCGGCCTGTTGCTTCCCTGTTCTGGATTATATCCACCAAAGGAGCAGAACTGACCACAGTGATGGGATGACCCTGGAAATATTGCTTAAGCTTCCGAATCGCCATGAAAACTCCATACACCAGCTTCTGCCAATGCGGATACCTCTGCTTGGACTCAATAAGTACCTCACTGATATAATAAATCGGCCGTTGAACCGGATATTCCTTTCCAGCCTCCTTGCCCTCCACCACAATAGCCACGCTAACAGCCCGGGCATTAGCAGCCACATATAACAACAAGGGCTCTTTATCAACAGGAGCAGCAAGGACAGGCGGCTCGGCTAGCTGCCACTTTAGGTCCTCAAACGCTTCATTGGCGGCGTCACTCCAGACGAAGTCATCTGTCTTCTTCAGCATCTGATATAAAGGGATGGCCTTCTCCCCAAGGCGACTGATAAACCGGCTTAAGGCTGCAATCCGGCCTGCCAGGCGTTGAACATCATTGATCACTTCGGTTTAGCCAAGGAAGTAATAGCCTTGATTTTCTCTGGATTAGCTTCAATGCCCCTGTTAGACACCAGAAAGCCCAAGAGCTTGCCTGCCGGTACACCAAAGACACACTTGGCCGGATTAAGCATCATCTTGTAAACCCGGAGGTTATCAAAAGTCTCCTTCAAGTCATCTATCAATGTCTCGTCCTTTCTGGATTTCACCACAATATCATCCACATAGGCATGAACATTGTGGCCGATCTGATTATGAAGACAATTCTGCACACAGCGCTGATAAGTCGCCTGGGCACTCTTGAGCCCAAAAGGCATAGATACATAGCAGAAGGCTCCAAAGGGAGTTATGAATGTTGTCTTCTCCTGGTCCTTAACTGCCATTTTGATCTGATGGTAACCAGAATATGCATCCAGAAAACTCAAACGCTCACAACCCGCCGTAGCATCAATGATTTGATCAATACGAGGGAGGGCAACAAGGATCCGCTGGACAAGCCTTGTTCAAATCTGTGTAGTCCACACACATACGCCAGGTGTCGTTCTTCTTAAGTACTAGCACCGAATTAGCTAACCACTTAGGATGAAATACTTCAATGATAAATCCAGCCGCCAAGAGCCTGGCTACCTCCTCACCAATGGCCTTGCATCTTTCTTCATTAAACCGGCAGAGAAATTGCTTGACCGGTTTAAACTTGGGATCGACATTAAGAGTGTGCTCAGCGAGTTCCCTCGGTACACCTGGCATGTCAGAAGGTTTCCATGCAAAGATATCCCGGTTCTCACGGATGCACTCGATGAGCGCGCCTTCCTATTTCGGATCTAAGTTAGCGCTGATGCTAAATTGCTTGGATGAATCACCAGGAATGAAATCAACTAGCTTAGTCTCATCAGCCGATTTAAACTTCAAGGCCGGATCATGCTCTGTAGTTGGCTTTTTCAAAGAAGTCATATCCGCCCGATCAACATTGTCCTTGTAGAATTTCAACTCCTCTGTTGCACAAACCGACTCAGCATAAGCCGCATCACCTTCTTCACATTCCAAAGTGATCTTACAGCTTCCATGTACTGTGATGGTCCCCTTATGACCCGGCATCTTGAGTTGCAGATAAACATAACAGGGCCTTGCCATGAACTTGGCGTAAGCCGGCCGTCCGAACAGGGCATGATATGGGCTCTTGATCTTCACCACTTCAAAAGTCAATGTTTCTGATCTTGAATCATGCTCATCTCCAAAAGCAACCTCCAGAGGTATCTTACCAACTGGATACACCGATTTACCAGGCACCACACCATGAAAAACAGTGTTTGACGGTTTAAGATTTTTATTTGTTAACCCCATGCGACGGAAGGTTTCATAATAAAGGATATTGATACTACTCCCTCCATCCATGAGTACCTTGGTGAACTTATACCCTCCAACCTGAGGCGCCACCATCAATGCCAGATGACCCGGATGATCAACCCGGGGTGGATGATCCTCTCGACTCCACACGATGGGCTGTTCAGACCAGTGCAAGTAACGGGGCACCGCCGGTTCAACGGAGTTCACTGCCCATTTATGAAGCTTCTGATCGCGCTTGCACAGGCTCGTGGTGAAGACATGCTACTGCCCACTATTCAGCTGCTTCGGGCTGCTCTGGTAACCCGACTGCTGCTGTTGCTGCTGATTCCCCTGATGATTATAACCACCCTGGTTGCCCTGATTGCCTTGATTGCCATGTCCGCTTTGATTACCGTGAAATCCTGGACCGGAACTGCCTCCACCATAACCCGGCCCATGAGATCCGGGGCCTGAACCACCGGCCGGTCCATGATCATACCGGAAAAAATCTGAATTTTTGAACTCCCACATAATAAAACAATCCTTCCAGAGGTGCGTGGCTGGCTTTTCCCGCGATCCGTGCTTTGGGCAAGGCTGGTTTAACAGGTGAGACAGGCGCTCAGGATTGGGACCCGATGCTCCACCACGCGGGGGCGGTTTACCCTTACGACGCTGACCATTATCCTGCATGTTGGTATTAGCCACAAAACTAAACTGTTATCCGCTTTATGCTTACCGCTGTTTCCATGACCCGCCGGGTTATGCTGCTGCCCTTTGGTGCTGCCGCTCTTCTTTCCCTTTCCTGTCTTGTCATCGTCAGACTTAGGGTCCTTGGTACTATCAGAGTCGGCATACTTCACCAGAGCTGCCATAAGCGTCCCCATGTCATTGCAGTGACGTTTGAGCCGTCCCAACTTTAACTTCAGAGGTGCAAACCGGCAGTTGCCTTCCAACGTTAAAACCGCCGTATCAGCGTTGATGCGGTCAGATGAATGCAAGATTTCTGAAACCCGGTGCACCCAATGGGTTGTTGATTCTCCTTCCTCTTGGACACAGACAGCTAAGTCCACAATTGACATGGGCTGTTTGCACGTGTCTTTGAAATTCTGAATGAACCGGGCCCTTAACTCGGCCCATGACCCAATGGAGTTAGCTGGTAAGTTTCTCAACCAAGTGCGAGCTGTCCCCTCCAATATCATGGTGAAGTATTTAGCACATGCCGCATCATCTACATCCAGCATCTCCATCGCCATCTCATAGCTCTCAACCCATGACTCAGGGGATAAATCGGCGGTGTAATTGGGCACTTTACGTGGACCCTTGAAATCCTTGGGTAGCCGTACATTACGCAAAGCCGGGGTGAGACACGGCACTCCCAAAGAACTGGAGGTAACTCCTGGCTCCACTGAAGTTGTTGGACGAACCGGGGTAAGCTGACGGGCCGCGTACTGTGCCGCTAACTCGGCTTCTCGACATGCTCTTCCTTGGTCCACCACGTTTTGAGCATCAACACCGCCACCTGCCGGGTCGTGGCCACGAGGCGGATTACGGTTCCGCGCACTGCTTGACACAGACGGTTCATCAATGCGCCTGGTGTAACTCCGGCTTGGGCGGGGAGTGGAATGAATCCTCTCGCGACTGTACGAATAGGCCTGCTGCTGAGTCAAGGCCGTTTGAAGAAGCTCCCTAGCCCGTCGTGTCTCAACTGCCACTGGAGACTCGCCTTCGATCGGGAGAGCTGCCAATCGTGAAGCGGCGGCAAGAATGTTATCCAATGGGTTAGAGTAATGACCCGGTGGTGTTGGGACGTGTTGTGATAGGACGTTGTTCTGTCGAGGCGGATCTATCGGTCGTGGCTGAACCGGCGCCCCCGTTCCAGGTGCCTCCACCCGGTTTAGCTGATTACTGGTTCCTGCTCCTGGGGTATTAAAGAGATTCCTGGCCTCATAAACCGGAGGCAGGTGAGACCGGTACCTTCTCCTCATGACACCGTTTGACGCGCTCTGATCCAACATAAGCCGGTAAGCCTGTGCCTCCAACTCGGCCCGCTCTGCGGCCATCCTGGTATCCTCGACTTCCAGGTCTGCCTTGGCCTGAGTTATCTGATCCTTCACTTTCGCAATTTCCGCGTTATGCTCATCCTGATTCGCCGGATTAACCTCTGCTAGCAAAGTTGCCAAAGCATCAAACAAGTCGAACAAAACCTGAGCCGGCGGTCGCGTAGGGCCTCCCACCCCGGCTGCTGTCGCCGCTACTGATCCGGAAATCATTGCCGCCGCAGTCGAAGAGTGCTGCGCAGGCTGTGTACTGGCCATGAAGATCGTAACCCGGCTTGGCGGATCAAAGGGGTCCGGAATACTGCCGCCATCGGAACAACCCCCAATCCTGCCATCTTGCAGCTGGTACAATGACTCGGTCTCTCCGGTCGATGACTCATCATCAGAGTAAATGACGATCTCACCACCAGATGCCGATCTAACCTCAGATTCCGCTCCGTGGATGACTCCCACGAAGGCATGCTTCATGGCAGGCTGAACCTGGGCGGGTCTCGCACGCTGAGCCGTTTCGACGATGTCGGTGCAGATGTCCGGCTCAGGGCCCGGTTCGCCGATCTTGCCAATGAAAACGTGAATGCCGCCGAAGGGGACCTGGTACCCGTACTCAATTGAGCCGGCCTCGGGGCCCCAGCCTGCGTCGTCGATGTAGAGCTTGCCGCGACGACTCTTGGTCATCCGGCCCACAGCGTATCCCTTGAGCCCTTCAAAGCTGCCTTCTAAGAACTCAAAACCATCGTGCGATAGCCCCACCGTGGGTGCCAACTGTCGTGGTTTTGTCACGGCAGATGTCCTAGTGAAAGGACTTAGTCGTGGAGCCATCGCGACGGGTTAGCTTAAAGGGGTTAAAGCGGACAAAGGACGCAGGGAGTTTATACCGGTTCGGCCCCTTGCGATGAAGGTAAAGGCCTAATCCAGTTGATGTGGAATTGCTAGGGTTTCGATGACCAGGGAGCGAATCCGCTAGGCCTGGCTCTCGAGTTGTTGTTTTTTTGTTCCTAAACCACCGCTGGGTCGTCCCTTTATATACATAGGTTGACGCCCGGTAGTTTACAGAATCCCGAGGCCGGCTCATAAACGTGTCCGGCTCGGTTTCTACCCTTTCTTATCTTACAACACAAGCTACATATTATATGGCGGTTTATATCTATAGGCCCTAATCCGCCTTTGGGCCCTGGGCCTTCATAAAGCGCCACACTCCTTGTCTTCATGGGCTTCAAATATAAATAACTCATTATGGGGATAACCCGGCCTCTCCTGGCCGGTTTATACCCATTAGTAATATCCCCAACATCCGCCGTCGCTGACTTTGGGCGAGCTCTGGCCAAGATAAAGTGCCCCATCAACTACCTCTCAGGAAATACCAAGTATGTACTCACCAGTTCAATCTTACCAATACCAGTTGCAATTAATGGCTATGTTCTGGACGGTCGATGTATTAAGCATGTTCTAGTAAACATGCCTAACACGTTTTGCTACTTTCCCTACCTTTTTATAGACATCTGGGCCATTCTCTGCTCTGGCAGCACCTGCCTTATGATGTTTAACTGTGCCAATTGCATTTTTATCAGTACCAGTTTCAATGTCTATTAAGCATGTTGCAATTAACAGTTGAATCCATTTTTAAACAGTTGTATTTCAATGGCTACAAACTTACAAAACATGACTTAGGATGCTGTTAAGCCTGTTGCAATTGACAGTTGTATCCATTTTTTAATCTGTCCATTTGCTACCATGCTACTCTCCGCAATGAAGATATACTAGAGATGCTGCCCCATTTGCTATTTTTGGTGGATGTTAACCTTGTTTTACTTAACATGCTTGTCCATGTACTTACGCAGGGTCATAACGGCCGATGTTGTTGTTTGCCATCAAGGTTAGCTGCATCCCATGTCTTACAGTATTTCACATCATTTGTGCAATTGCACTTTAACTTCTACCATTTACTGGTTGCCTGTAGGTACACATGTCAGTGGCACTGATCCATGCTTCGATCCCTTTTGCGTATGGGGTAATGAGATATTCATGAACAAGCATCAAGTGAGGAAACTAAGAAAAATTGTTAGGCGAAAGAAACGAGTGATTGGAATTAAGCTCTTTATTTACACTTTGTCGAAGACAACAGTAAACTTTAGTATGGTAAGTAATGTGTTGCCTTTTCCCCCTTCCCACAACAAGTTACTCTATTAGACCTCAGTATCTGATATTTTTCTCTTTTCAGTGGTTTTCGAAGATATTTACTGATGATTACCTTGCAAACTACATGACCGGAGTGGAGGCAACTAAGGTTGAAGTATATAATTCATGCTACCATGATAATGCTCTACAAGTCTTCCTGAAGGCGGTGAAGGATGGGCGGGCGATCGTCACAAGGGGTTGGACAAAAGTGGTTCGTGCCTATGGCATGCAGGAAGGCACATTATGGGAATTCCGCTTCTTCAACACTGTCAGCAGTCAAATTTAGTTACAATTGTCTCTCCACCTTTACTGCCTTTAAATACTATGGTTCATCATAGTTAATTGCTGCCTAATCCTGTAATTACTGAACATATTGTACTGAGAACTTTATTTATGGATTCGTTGTTGAACAATTGTGCTGAGAATTTGAATTGCACGTTTCGTATTTCAAAATTTCCAATTAGAATAATAAATTACAAGCAAAAATAAAAAAAGAACAGACGGTCATGAAACTTTGCAAATGGTTCTAGCAGTAAAAGCGCTTGTGATGGATAGCCCAATGCCACATAGTTTTCTACATCAAATCGTGTGTGATGTAGTTAATGAAAGCAAATACTTAACCAAGGCAGACCGTGTGTGATAGTTACACCTTTCACACACGAGTGTATATATAAAACCATGTGGGATGTACATCCGAACAGAAACGTTTTCCCTGGATTGACAGTGTGGGATGTACATAAGAACGGAAATGTATTCCTTGGATTGACTGTGTGTGATATACATACGAACGAAAATGATTTTCTGGGATTCACCGTGTGGGATGTACATACCTACGAAAATGATTTTCTTGGATTACCGTGTGGGATGTACATACCTACGGAAATGATTGGGTTCGATGCCTCGCCCGATCGCACACGGCCCCAGCCTGGGTCCTAGGAGGGCCTATCCCGACGATTTCTGGGTCGTGTGGGAAGGACACCCTATTGCACACACTCACTTGGTGATGGTTCCAAATGCCGTCACGGAAAGGGGTTAAAAACCGTTTGTTTAGGACCGACGCGCACCAGTGAGAGATCGTGCTAAAACTTGGTTCTCTTCTTTGCCTAAAAATAGTATTGATTCATGGAATAAGTGCAAAGATGCTTTTATCTCTAAGTATTTTCCTCCCACTAAGATCATCTCTCATAGGAACGATATTATGAATTTTAAGCAACTTGATCATGAGCATGTTGCACAAGCTTGGGAGAGGATGAAATTAATGATACGTAATTGCCCTACACATGGTTTGAATTTGTGGATGATTATACAAAAAAAATTATGTCGGATTGAATTTTGCTTCTAGAAATCTTTTAGATTCGGCCGCAGGAGGCACTTTTATGGAAATCACTTTAGGATAAGCTACTAAACTCCTAGACAATATTATGGTTAATTGTTCTCAATGGCACACCGAAAGATCCACTAGTAAAAAAGTTCATGTGATTGAAGAGATTAATGTTTTGAGTGAAAAGATGGATGAACTTATGGAATTGTTTGCTAATAAAAGTGTTTCTTCTAATCCTAATGATATGCCTTTGTCCACTTTGATTGAGAATAATAATGATTCTATGGATGTGAATTTTGTTGGTAGGAACAATTTTGGTAACAACACTTATAGAGGAAACTTTAATTCTAGGCCGTTTCCTAGTAATTCCTCTAATAATTATGGTAATTCCTACTACAACTCTTATGAAAATTTTAATAAGGTGCCCTCTGATTTTGAGATTAGTGTTAAAGAATTTATGAGTTCGCAAAGAATTCCAATGCTTTGGTTGAGAAAAATTGCTTAAGATTGATGAGTTGGCTAGGAATGTGGATAGAATTTCTCTTGATGTTGATTCTTTGAAACTTAAATCTATTCCACCTAAACATGACATCAATGAGTCTCTCAAAGCCATGAGAATTTCCATTGATGAGTGCAAAGAAAGAACCGCTAGGATGCATGCTAAAAAAGATTGCTTTGTGAAAGCGTGTTCTTCTAGTTTTCATGATAATAATGATGAAGATCTAAAAGTGATTGATGTGACTCATATTAAATCTTTGTTTTCTAATATGAACCTTGATAAAGATGGGACTGCAGATGAGTCAACTTTGGTTAAAAGGCGTCCCAATGATTCGGAGTTTTTAGATCTTGATGCAAAAATTAATAAAAATGGGATTGAAGAGGTCAAAACTTTACATAGCAATGAACCCACTATTTTGGATTTCAAGGAATTTAATTATGATAATTGCTCTTTGATAGATTGTATTTCCTTGTTGCAATCCGTGTTAAATTCTTCTCATGCTTATAATCGAAATAAAGCTTTTACTAAACATATCGTTGATACTTTAATGCAATCCTATAAAGAAAAACTTGAACTAGAAGTTTCTATCCCTAGAAAACTTTATGATGAGTCGGAACCTACTATTAAAATTAGGATTATTAGGATTAAAGATTATAAATGCTATGCTTTGTGTGATTTGGGTGCTAGTGTTTCCACGATTCCAAAAACTTTGTGTGATGTGCTAGGTTTCCGTGAATTTGATGATTATTTTTTAAATTTGCATCTTGCGGATTCCACCATTAAGAAACCTATGGTCCGTTTCACAAAGCTATGATATATATATATATATATATATATATATATATATATATATATATATATATATATATATATATATATATGATTCAAAAAACATGTCAGCTAAGCTAAAAGGTCTCATCGATCATTAAAGGAAAATTTAATATTTAAACATGCCAATTTCGTGGGCACTGCATCTCACTACAATTTTATGACTTCAGAGAGATAAGATACATGTAGATGCATAATGTTTCTTTCTCATGCCAATTAGCTAATCAACATGGCACAAAATAGGGAGATAAACTATGGCAAGCAGGCAACCGAATTGACATAGCAACAACTTTGAATTTAGTTCAATAGTAATGGGAGGACCAGAATTAGTGAATCATAAACATGAAGGGTCGAAGCACTAAGTCAGCGTGTGCTCAGTTCGGTCACCATAATCTACTTTATCTTCGCTGTGGGTTAAATGAATGATCATCTACTTATCTCGTAGTAAAAAATTCTCAGCAAGCCTGAATATTAGTTAGATTATAGGCCAATCACTTGCTCCAAACTGCCATAGGAAAAACCAACAAATAGGAACAGATGGCAATAGTGGTGAACATGGAACTTTTTAAAAAAATTGACAGTGCCTATACTTCGAGCCAAATACTACTGTTCTTAAGACAACATTATTGACTAATTATTCTTTCCAGTAGGCTTTTCACCAGCGACGTGTTATGTATTACTACTGAGAAATAGTAAATATGATAATAATAAAACTAAAAATTTGCAGTTGAAAACATGGATTATGTAGCACACCAAATAGTCCTAAACCTCAAGAAAAATAGAACACGGCATATAAAAGTATTCTGTAAGAAAAAAACACCATGCACACTGTTTTATTTTTCATCTGCAGATCCGCGTTACTGGCATCCGAAATAGAGTAGTCCAAAATCCATCTCCTGTTACAAACCCTTAAGAACCGAGCAATTAAACATCATGGAAAGGTAGAACTAACATAAATTTGTACCAAAATTTACCTGGCAGCTCCAAAAAGTTATCAGGCATTCCCAAAAGACCATTGTTCTCTGCCCCTGTATGACATCTGCACCAAAATTACAAGAATAAAGAACCACTTTCTCCTCTAAACTTAATTAGCACATGTATCTCCTATGGATGATGTTTACTCAACTCTGTTTAATCCGCTCACAGGAATAGAATCTCCTGTGGGTATTAACCACAATCATGGCACTGGCAATGCCCACAATGGTATGGACCCAATACCCCTCCCGCTCTTCTCTCTCCCCTGCCGATGTTTGCCATTATGCCGGAGGACGTCGCCGCGTGGGATGCTGAACGGAGGCACCGCCACCGGGATCTGGATGTTTCACAGGAAGCTTGTTCACCCAATCATCCTACATCCCTAATGTCATATGAAAAAAATTCCATCTGAAACATCAGCACAAAATCAAGAATAAGTCTTCATGTTTAATGAGGTAGTGCTAAATCAGTTTCCTATGTCGCTTAGTCATTCTGCAAATCTAGTGTCATATTTGATTTCATGAAGCCATATAAAAGATATTTCCCTGATGAAGTAATAATTCTTCAAACAAAAATTTCTTGTGGGAATTAGCACAAACATTTGCTTGGCAACCAAAACTCAGGTTCTCATATTACACTATACTGTAGTAATGTAATGGGTACTATCGATCTTCTGAAACATAATAAGAAGGGCTAGCCTATAAACAGAAAACATCGTTTTATGGCTCAATAAGTATTAGCAAACATGACATGATAGCAGGAGTGCTATGATCAATTTTACAAAATTGGGCAATAATGTAGCAAGGCGTTCAGCTAGTTTGGGCAAGTGATGTTCAGCATGTTCAGTTTGATCTCACCAAAAGGATCAACGTAATTCAAGACAGGGGAACTGAACCAAGAATACATTGGTGCCTATCTATAACTCCCAATTGGATTTCGCCTTAAATCAGTGCAGGGGTGGCAGGGGAGCACATGTGTATACCTGCACGTGGTCGTGAAGATCGGTTCAGACGAAGTAGCGTCCTCGTCGGCGTTGCAGAGGAGGGCCTGAGTGGAGGAGCCGGCTTCCGTGGATAGCACACGCTGAGATGGGGAGCGGCTACACGACAGAAAAAATTCGGAGGCCAGTACCACATTGGAAATCCATCAAGAGTTGGCCTGCAGTGTTGGAGTATATAGTCAATGTTCTCAAGACTTTGCAGATTCAACTTCTCAAGTAAAATCATAGTAAAGTTGATTCGTTTTACACATTATGAACACTCAGAAGCAGATAACAAAACTATCAGGCGGCTATTCACTGTTGCTAAAATTGTATCTGACCATTAGATGAGTAAGTCACCAGAGAAGCTCTTATGTATATAGAACATGTACTTCCAACACTCATGGGTGCTGCCCACACGCCACAACAAAATCTTTGATACAAAATCAATCAGGGGAGAGCATGCCCATGCCACTGAACTCTCACGCGACTTGGGGGTTGTTGTTGGCCACAGGATGAACTTATGAAGGGCATCTCTAGCAGTTAGCAACGATGCGACAAACGTTTTTTACGGGGAGGAGAGGAATCGGGACACATACCTGGATCCGCCGACCGGAGCCACCGCCAGAATCCGCGCGGTCCTTACTCTGCCTTCTCTTCTCCCCATCTCACCTCCTCTCTCTCCCACGTCTCTTATTCCCACGAGACCGAGGCGCCACGGCCATGGAGCGCCGGCCGCCGCGCTGGAGCCTGACCTGATCCGCCTCGCCGCGACGTCCACCGCCTCCCCGCTGTTCCCTGCCTCCCCGCCGTTCCCCCCTTTCCGGATCGGGAGCGCCGCCGCTCGATCTAAAGCCAAACGTGCAGAGAGGGTTGACGAAGAAAAATATCGAACCGTTTTTTCTTCGCTCACCGAGGACTGCGTGTTAAATTAGCGAGAACCGTTTATTCGATGGTGAGCGGGCGAGCAGAATAGAGAGACGGGCCAAGGCCCAACTGGGCAATAATATAGCGGTCAATCGAGTCGTATAATATTGCAGAGACAAAATTTAGTACGACCTTGAATATGTTTTAAATTTAAACTGAAAGCGTAAAATCACAGGAAGAAGTGTATTGTGACGGTGAACCCGAGAGACTCAACCCGTGCTTTATTATTATAGGGAAAGATTAGTGTTTGTGCCAAATAAAGCCTTTAGGATCTTCTTGGGTGATTGTTGTTTGATCTTGCTGATAAAAACAGAAAGTATGCGCTCACGAAAATAATTTTCATTTTTTACCAGAGAGCGATAAAATATCAATTCCAGCTGCAGTAGATCAATATACTTTTTATCCTGGTCTTCCTAATTTTTCAGAATTTTTGGAGTTACAGAAGTATTCGAAACCTTCAAATTACTACAGACTGTTCTGTTTTTGACAGATTCTGTTTTCCGCGTGTTGTTTGCTTATTTTGATGCATCTATGGCTAGTATCGGGGGTATGAACCATAGAGAAGTTGGAATACAGTAGGTTTAACACCAGTATAAATAAGGAATGGGTTCATTACAGTACCTTAAAATGGTGGTTTATTTTCTTATACTAACGGAGCTCATGAGATTTCTGTTGAAGTTTTGTGTTGTGAAGTTTTCAAGTTTTTGGGTAAAGATTTGATGGATTTTGAAACAAGGAGTGGCAAGAGCCTAAGCTTTGGCTTGCCCAAGGCACCCCAAGGTAAAATTCAAGGACAACCAAAAGCCTAAGCTTGGGGATAGTCCGGAAGGCATCCCCTCTTTCATCTTTGTCTATCGGTAACTTTACTTGAGGCTATATTTTTATTCACCACATGATATGTGTTTTGCTTGGAGCATCTTGCATGATTTGAGTCTTTGCTTTTTAGTTTAACACAATCATCCTTGTTGTACACACCTTTTGGGAGAGACACGCATGAATCGGAATTTATTAGAATACTCTATGTGCTTCACTTATATCTTTTGAGCTAGATAATTTTGCTCTAGTGCTTCACTTATATCTTTTTAGAGCATGGTGGTGGTTTTATTTTATAGAAATTATTGATCTCTCATGCTTCACTTATATTATTTTGATAGTCTTTTAGAACAGCATGGTAATTCACTTTGGCTATAAAACTAGTCCTAATATGATGGGCATCCAAGATGGGTATAATATAAACTTTCATATAAAGTGCATTGAATACTATGAGAAGTTTGATTCCTTATGATTGTTTTGAGATATGAAGATGGTGATATTAGAGTCATGCTAGTTGAGTAGTTGTGAATTTGAGAAATACTTGTGTTGAGGTTTGCAAGTCCCGTAGCATGCACGCATGGTAACCGTTCTGTAACAAATTTGAAGCATGAGGTATTTCTTTGATTGTCTTCCTTATGAGTGGCGGTCGGGGACGAGCGATGGTCTTTTCCTACCAACTATCCCCCTAGGAGCATGCGCGTAGTGCTTGGTTTTGATGACTTGTAGATTTTTGCAATAAGTATGTGAGTTCTTTATGACTAATGTTGAGTCCATGGATTATACGCATTCTCACCCTTTCACCGTTGCTAGCCTCTCTAGTACCGCGCAACTTTCGCCGGTACCATAAACCCACCATTTACCTTCCTCAAAACAGCCACCATACCTACCTATGATGGCATTTCCATAGCCATTCTGATATATATTGCCATGCAACTTTCCATCGTTCCGTTTATTATGACACGCTTCATCATTGTCATATTGCTTTGCATGATCATGTAGTCGACATCGTATTTGTGGCAAATCCACCATTCATAATTTTTTTCATACATGTCACTCTTGATTCATTGCACATCCCAGTACACCGCCGGAGGCATTCATATAGAGTCATATTTTGTTCTAAGTATCGAATTGTAATCCTTGAGTTGTAAATAAATAGAAGTGTGATGATCATCATTATTAGAGCATTGTCCCGTGTGAGGAAATTAAAAAAAGGAAAAAAAAAGAGGAAAGGCCAAAAAAGAGATGGCCCAAAAAAAGAGCGAAAAAGAGAGAAGGGACAATGCTACTATCCTTTTTTCCACACTTGTGCTTCAAAGTAGCACCATGATCTTCATGATAGAGAGTCTCTTATTTTGTCACTTTCATATACTAGTGGGAATTTTCGTTATGGAACTTGGCTTGTGTATTCCAACGATGGGCTTCCTCAAAATGCCCTAGGTCTTCGTGAGCAAGCAAGTTGGATGCACACCCACTTAGTTTCTTTTGTTGAGCTTTCATACATTTATAGCTCTAGTGCATCTGTTGCATGGCAATCCCTACTCACTCACATTGATATCTATTGATGGGCATCTCCATAGCCCATTAATAGGCCTAGTTGATGTGAGACCATCTTCCTCCTTTTTGTATTCTCAACAACCACCATTCTATTCCACCTATAGTGCTATGTCCATGGCTCACGCTCATGTATTGCGTGAAAGTTGAAAAAGTTTGAGAATACTAAAGTATGAAACAATTGCTTGGCTTGTCATCGGGGTTGTGTATGATTTGAATACTTTGTGTAACGAAGATGGAGCATAGCCAAACTATATGATTTTGTAGGGATGAACTTTCTTTGGCCATGTTATTTTGAGAAGACATGATTACTTTGTTAGTATGCTTGAAGTATTATTATTTTTATGTCAATATTAAACTTTTGTCTTGAATATTTTGGATCTGAACATTCTTGCCACAATAAAGAAAATTACATTGATATTTATATTAGATAGCATTCCGCATAAAAAATTCCGTTTTTATCATTTACCTACTCGAGGACGAGCAGGAATTAAGCTTGGGGATGCTTGATACGTCTCCAACGTATCTATAATTTTTGATTGTTCCATGCTATTATATTATCTGTTTTGGATGTTTAATGGGCTTTAATATGCTCTTTTATATTATTTTTGGGACTAACCTATTAACCGGAGGCCCAGTGCCACTTTCTGTTTTTTGCCAGTTTTAGAGTTTCACAGAAAAGGAATACCAAACGGAGTCCAAACGGAATGAAACCTTCACGATGATCTTTCTTGGACCGAAAGCAAACCAGAAGACTTGGAGTTGAAGTCTGGAACGCCACGAGGCGGCCACGAGGTAGGAGGGCGCGCCCCCATCCTCATGGGCCCCTCGTAGCTCCACCGATGTACTTCTTTCGCCTATATATACTCTTATACCCTAGATCGATCGCAGAGAGCCACGAAACTACTTTTCCACCGCCACAACCTTCTATACCCGTGAGATCCCATCTTGGGGCCTCTTCCGGTGATCTGTCGGAGGAGGAATTGATCACGGAGGGCTTCTACATCAACACCATAGCCTCTTCTATGAAGCGTGAGTAGTTTACCACAGACCTTCGGGTCCATAGTTATTAGCTAGATGGCTTCTTCTCTCTCTTTGATTCTCAATACAAAGTTCTCCTTGATGTTCTTGGAGATCTATTCGATGTAATACTCTTTTGCGATGTGTTTGCCGAGATCCGATGGATTGTGGGTTTATGAACAAGATTATCTATGAATATTATTTGGTTCTTCTCTGAATTCTTATATGCGTGATTTGATATCTTTGCAAGTCTCTCCGAATTATCGGTTTAGTTTGGCCTACTAGATTGATCTTTCTTGCAATCGGAGAAGTGCTTAGCTTTGGGTTCAATCTTGCGATGTCCTTTCCCAGTGACAGTAGGGGTAGCAAGGCACATATTGTATTGTTGCCATCGAGGATAAAAAGATGGGGTTTATATCATATTGCTTGAGTTTATCCCTCTACATCATGTCATCTTGCTTAAAGCGTTACTCTGTTCCTTTGAACTTAATACTCTAGATGCATGCTGGATAGCGGTCGATGTGTGGAGTAATAGTAGTAGATGCAGAATCGTTTCAGTCTACTTGACACGGATGTGATGCCTATATTCATGATCATTGCCTTAGATATTCTCATAACTATGCGCTTTTCTATCAATTGCTCAGCAGTAATTTGTTCACCCACCGTAATACATGCTATCTTGAGAGAAGCCACTAGCGAAAACTACGGCACCCGGGTCTCTTTCTTATTATATTGCATCTCTTTTATTTACATCGCCTCTCGTTTACTATTTTGCAATCTTTACTTTCCAATCTATACAACAAAAATACCAAAAATATTTATTTTACTATCTTTGTCAGATCTCACTTTTGCGAGTGACCGTGAAGGGATTGACAACCCCTTTATCGCGTTGGTTGCAAGGTTCTTGATTGTTTGTGCAGGTACTAGGTGACTTGTGTGTTGTCTCCTACTGGATTGATACCTTGGTTCTCAAAAACTAAGGGAAATACTTACGCTACTTTGCTGCATCACCCTTTCCTCTTCAAGGGAAAACCAACGCAGGCTCAAGAGGTAGCAGGGAGGAAAGTAGAACTTGATGAGGTAATTGTACCTTCTCTCGAATTGGAAAGTAGCTCATCACAGAAAACCGTTCCCGTGATGCCTACACCAACTAGAGAGGGAGCTAATGATAATGATCATGAAACTTCAGATCAAGTTACTACCGAACCTCGTAGGTCTACCAGAGCACGTTCCGCACCAGAGTGTTACAGTAATCCTGTTCTGGAAGTCATGTTACTAGACCATGACGAACCTACGAACTATGAAGAAGCGATGATGAGCCCAGGTTCTGATAAATGGCTTGAGGCAATGAAATCTAAGATATGATCCATGTATGAGAACAAAGTGTGGACTTTGGTTGACTATCCTGATGAGCGGCGAGCCATAGAGAATAAATGGATCTTCAAGAAGAAGACTGTCGTTGATGGTAATGTTACTGTCTACAAAGCTCGACTTGTTGCAAAAGGTTTTCGACAAGTTCAAGGAGTTGACTACGATGAGACTTTCTCACCCGTAGTGATGCTTAAGTCTGTCCGAATCATGTTAGCAATTGCCGCATTTTATGATTATGAAATCTAGCAAATGGACGTCAAAAATGCATTCCTTAATGGATTTCTTAAAGAAGAGTTGTATATGATGCAACCAGAAGGTTTTGTCGATCCTAAAGGTGCTAAGAAAGTGTGCAACCTCCAGCGATCCATTTATGGACTGGTGCAAGCATCTCGGAGTTGGGATATATGCTTTGATGAGGTGATCAAAGCATATCATTTTATACAGACTTTCGGAGAAGCCTGTATTTACAAGAAAGTGAGTGGGAGCTCTGTAGCATTTCTAATATTATATGTGGATGACATATTGTTGATTGGAAATTGATGTCGCTTGAAGCTACGTCGGTATTTCCCCAAAGAGGAAGGGATGATACAGCACAGCGGCGGTAGGTATTTCCCTTAGATATGAAACCAAGGTTATCGAACCAGTAGGAGAACCAAGCAACACAACGTAAACAGCCCCTGCACACAGATAACAAATCCTCGCAACCCGACGGGTTAAAGGGGTTGTCAATCCCTTCCTGGGTACGGCGCCTCAAGATAGGCAAGCGAACGTGAGATAAATTTGTAGTAAATTGATAGATCGAACGCGAACTAAAATAAATAAGGATAAATTGCAGCAAGGTATTTTTGTATTTCTGGTTTAATAGATCTAAAAATAAAAGCAAGGAAAAAGTAGATCGCAAAGGCAAATATATGAGAAAGAGACCCGGGGGCCGTAGGTTTCACTAGTGGCTTCTCTCGAGAAAAATAGCAAACGGTGGGTGAACAAATTACTGTTGGGCAATTGATAGAACTTCAAATACTCATGACGATATCCAGGCAATGATCATTACATAGGCATCATCCAAGATTAGTAGACCGACTCCTGCCTGCATCTACTACTACTACTACTACTACTACTACTACTACTACTACTACTACTACTACTCCACACATGGACCGCTATCCATCATGCTTCTAGTGTATTAAGTTCATGGAGAAATGGAGTAATGCAATAAGAACGATGACATGATGTAGACAAGATCTAACTATGTAGAGATAGACCCCATCGTTTTATCCTTAGTAGCAACGATACATACGTGTCGGTTCCCCTTCTGTCACTGGGATCAAGTACCGTAAGATCGAACCCACTGCAAAGCACCTCTTCCCATTACAAGATAAATAGATCAAGTTGGCCAAACAAAACCCAAATATCAGAGAAGAAATACGAGGCTATAATAAATCATGCATATAAGAGATCAAAGAAACTCAAATAACTCTCATGGATATAAAAAGATAGATCTGATCATAAACTCAAAGTTCATCGATCCCAACAAACACACCGCAAAAGAGTTACATCATATGGATCTCCAAGAGACCATTGTATTGAGAATTCAGCGAGAGAGGGAAGCCATCTAGCTACTAACTATGGACCTGAAGGTCTACAAAGAACTACTCACACGTCATCAGAGAGGCACCAATGCAGGTGTTGAACCCCATCCGAGATGGTGTCTAGATTGGATCTGGTGGTTCTGGACTCTGCGGCGGCTCGATGAATATTTCGTCGACTCCCCTAGGGTTTATGGAATATTGGGGTATTTATAGAGCAAAGAGGCGGTCCGGGGGGCACCCGAGGTGGGCACAACCCACCAGGGCGCGCCTGGGCCTCCTGGCGCGCCCTGGTGGGTTGTGCCCCCCTCGGGGCACCCCCCAGGCGCAGCCAGGGCCCGTTGTGTTCCTTATGGCCCATAAAAATTCTCCGTAAAGTTTCGTGGCATTTGGACTCCGTTTGATATTGATTTTCTGCGATGTAAAAACATGGAAAAACAGCAACTGGCACTTGGCACTATGTCAATAGGTTGGTACCAAAAAATGATATAAAATGACTATAAAATGATTATAAAATATCCAAGATTAATAATATAATAGCATGGGACAATCGAAAATTATAGATACGTTGGAGACATATCAGCATCCCCAAGCTTAACTCCTACTCGTCCTCGAGTAGGTAAGTGATAAAAACAGAATTTTTGATGTGGAATGCTGCCTAACATGTCATATCATATTCTTTTCTTTACAGCATGGACATTTTGACTTTTATATTATTCAAAGCAATAGTCTAGTTTTGACATGATAATTTAAATACTCAAGCATATCAACAAGCAACCATGTCTTTCAAAATATCAATGCTAAAATAAGCTATCCCTAGCCCATCATGCTCAATCATTGATCCATTCATGAAACACACTCGAATATTAGCTATACCCAATAATTAGGTACGATCATATTGCCTCCTAGTTGGTGCTTTTATAGAGAAGTTGGAGACCCAAATTCAAAAATAAAAATTGCATAAAGTAAAAGAAAGGCCCTTCGTAGAGGGAAGTAGGGATTTGTAGAGGTGCGAGAGCTCAAAGCGAAAAACTTAGAGATAAAAACATTTTGGGAGGTGTATCCATCCCACCAATGAAAACGACTTAGAGTTCCCAATACTTTCCATGCTTAGATATATCATAGGCGGTTCCCAAACAAAAAATAAAGTTTTTTCCTTTTTCCACCATACTTTCACTTTCCATGGTAAACCGTATCCACGGGTGCCTTCCATACCAACACTTCCCAAGGAATTTATTACTTGACAACATAAAGTAAATTCATTTTTCCATTTCGGGACTGGGCATCCCAAAAACCTTTGCCTTACTCTCGTGCACAAGTGAATAAACACTCATCGTGAGAATAACACATCTAGCATGGAAAATATTAGCCACCCCTCACCGCTCCGCGAGCAAAACAAATACACAAAAGAGATGTTTATTTTGAAAATTAGAGATGGCACATGCAAATTTGCTTAGAACGGCAAAAAGAATAACGCATATAGGTAGATATAGTGGACTCATGTGGCAAAATTGGTTTAAAGGATTTTGGATGCACAAGTAGAGATCATACTTGGTGCAAAATGAAGGCTAGCCAAAAGATTGAGAAGTGACCAACCAAGAAACGGATAATCTCATAAGCAAGCATTAAGCATAATTAGCACCGAATAATGCACCACAAGTAGGATATAATTTCATTGCATGACTATTGACTTTCATTCTTGCATAGGGAATCACAAACAATAACACAAATATTCTTACTAAAGCATAATTACTCATCAACATAACTCACGTATCACATCATCATATCTCAAAACTATTACTAAGTATCAAGTTTATTTTGTCCAATGATCTTCATGAAATTTTTATTATATCCTTCTTGGATATCTATCACTTTGTGACTAATTATCATGTGTTGCTTTTCATAAGCTCAAACAAATATAAGTGAAGATCAAGAGCATAATTCTTTTTCTTTCTCTCAAAATAATTTAAGTGAAGCAAGATAGAATTTCTTGAAAATTTTACTAACTCTCAAATAAATCTAAGTGAAGCAAGAGAGCATTTCTTCAAAAATACTAAGCACACCGTTCTCAAAAAGATATAAGTGAAGCACTAGAGCAAGTCCATAGCTCATAAAAAATTAAGTGAAGCATAGAGGGCAATTCTAACAAGTCATGACATAATTTTGGCTCTCTCAAATAGGTGTGTCCAGCAAGGATTGATGACTTAAAACACAAAATAAAACAAGCAAAAACTCATACCATACAAGATGCTCCAAACAAAACACATATCATGTGACAAATAAAAATATAGTTTCGAGTAAAATACCGATGGTCGTTGGAAGAAAGCGGGGATGCCACTCGGGGGCATCCCCAAGCTTACTTGGTTGCTCATTTTTGGGTAATAGCTTGGGATTCCGGGGCATCCCCAAGCTTAGGCTCTTCTATCCTTCCTTCATCCATCATAAGATAACCCAAAACTTGAAAACTTCAATCACACAAAACTCAACAAAACCTTCATGAGATCCGTTAGTATAAGAAAGCAAACGACTACTGTAAGTACTGTATCAAACCAATTCATATTTTGTTTTTGTATTATATCTAATGTATTCCAACTTTTCTATGGCAAAAACTCATCAAAGAAAACTATAGAGCCATCAAAATAAGCACACAACACAAAGAAAATAGAATATGTCAAAACAGAACAGTCTGTAGCAATCTGACTATTTCGAATACTTCTGTAACCCCAAAAGTTCTGAAACATTAGGACGACCTGAGCAATTTGTAACTTGATCTACTGCAATTGGAATGGGTATTTTATCGCTCTCTGGTAAAAGATGAAAATTATTTTCGTCAGCGCAAAAGTTTATGTTTTTTCAGCAGGATCAAACAACTATCACCCAAGAAGATCCTAAAGTCTTTACTTGGCACAAACACTAATTAAAACACAAAAAACACAATCATAACAGTAGCATAATTGTGCTAACACTCAAAAATAGAAAGCAAAAAAGCAAGAATAAAATTTATTCATTGCGTTGCCTCCCAACAAGCGCTATAGTTTTACGCCCTTAGCTAGGCATAAAGCGAGGATCTAAGTATTGTCGTCTTTGGTTCGAGATCCATAAGTGTAACATCCCAAATTTTCAATTTGAAATGTTATACATAGATCATCATTGCATAGCATATTTTATTGCATTTTGGCAAATCCTCAATAAATCCTAAGCAACTCAAGGACCCTCGGAGAGAGTTGGGGATTTTCCCGATTTATCATATTTGATTTTCATCAAATAATAAAACGAGGATTTTGATTTTAATTATTTTCTCTCCGGAAAAATATTTCACATTAAAATAAATGAGAGGAGAAAATATGACTTCTCCAAAACAATTGAAATATTGGAGGAAAAATATTAAAATCATATATTGGATTTTATTCGGATTTTATTTGCAATTTTAGTTGCATTAAAAAAATTGCACGTTTTCAAAACTGCATTTTTGTGTCAAAAAAATGTTCACCTTGTTCTAATTATTTTAATTAGACGGGGAAAATTTGTTTTATCATTTTTGGATTTTTATTTATTTTTCTGTGATTTTTTTTGGATTCGGCGGAATATTAAAAAAAAACCAACCGCGCCCGACCGGGCCGAGGCCCAGCCGAGCGGCCGGCCCAGCCGCGCCGTCTCCCTCGCGTGCACACGAGCGCCGCCACCCGAGTCCACCATGGACACGCCGGAGCCCCGCCGCCTTGCCCCCTCCCCCACGCCACCAGCCCCCCTCATAATTACCCCCCCGCCGCCGCCCCTCCCTCACCCCCGAGCCCCGCCTCGACCCGCACCCGCCGTCGCCCGAGCTCGCCGCCCGCTCGCCGTTACTCGCCGCCCCTCGCCACCCCGCGCCCCGCCCGAGCCCCGCCGCCCCTCGCCGAGCCCGCCGGAGCCCCGTCCCGACGAGGTACCGATCCGACGCCGTTGCCGTTTTTTTTTAAAAACCGTTAGTTTTTTTTAAAAAAACCCTAGATCGGTTTATTTCTTCAGTTTTTTTATTTAGTGAGCGTTCACCGACCCGTTCGTTTTAACGAACGTGTTCGTCGGATTTTCACTGTTAACGAACGTCCGTTCTTTAACCGTTCGTCAGTTTTCTTTTTCGTCGGATTTTTCCGCGATTATTCCAGATCTCGATTTCTGATCGGATCTTCGTTTTTGTTTAACTTTTCGCTCGTTTATCGGAATCAGGCGATTCAAGCGCCTAGAGTTTCGTCTCGAAATTCTCTTTCCGTTTAACCTACTCGAACAAGTTTTTGCTACTGTAAAATTTGACCTAGATCCAGATTAGTAGATGAAGCTTGTTTCTTTCGCCGTTTGACTTTCGTTGCTTTGTTCGAGTTGATTCTTTTTGCAAACCGGAGTTCTTAAGTTGAACTTTCTGGTTGGATCTTTCATTCGAGTTTTACCTGTGCATTAGATGAGTACTTATTGTTTGCTTGTTTGTTTGCGATAGAGTACCCGGAGTGCGCCGCTTGTTACTTCGAAGCTCTAGGTTTCGCGGATCATCAGCAAGGCAAGTAACACTTTGATCATACTTTCCATACCCAGTTTTTATTGCATTAGATCAATCCTCAAACATTGCATGGTTAGGATCTAATTAAATTGTGGGTATTGGGGAAGTAGTTGAGGTAGTACCTATTACCTGTTTTATTTATCAAACCCTTGGGAGTTACTTCTACGTTTGCTATTATATTGCCATGCTATGCTCGTAGACGTGGATTGGGTTTGAGAGATATTCATGACAGATGTGAGATTGTTAATAATGGTTTACTTAAGGTGGCAACTAAAACTCACATCTGGGTGGATTGAGGCACCTGGAGAACCCAGTGTTGCCTATTTTTATAAGGACCGCCACCCAGGCTCAAAGGGATCATAAGATTATTCATGCTAGAAACTTCCGTGTGCAGCCACAAGCTATTATGGGCTCTAGCATAGTTGAGTAGGTTACATGATCTCTTGAAGAGGTGGGCTAGCAGATGTAGGGGAAAGTAGGTGTAACTGTCCATCCGGAGTAAAGAGTGATTGTTTCTGAAAGGCTGTGTCTCGGTCATCCGTTTCTCAAACATCATGCAGTGCGAGAATCAAGCGGAGGCGATCGAGTCTTGTGGGGAAAAGTGCGCAAACCTCTGCAGAGTGTACAAACTAATCATGGTTAGTCGTGTCCCCGGTTATGGACAACTTGAGTATCTAGTACCTGGATTATCATGTGAATCTCATCACCATGTTACTTTAATTAATTTTGTTGGGTTAATGATGACACTTAATTGGGATTGAGTTGGAGGTACCTTCTCAATGTTTAACAACCACCATGATAGTTAAACATAACTTATTCCTTTGCAGTAGGGAAAAGTTGGCTTTTCACAAAATTGTAACCATAGAGCTTTCCACCAGCCATATATGCATGTAGTATAGCTTTATTATGTTCATTATTCTCTATGTGTTACTTTGCCAGCATATTCCATGTGCTAACCCGTTTTTCGGGCTGCAACGTTTCATGTTGCAGACTTTTCAGACGACGAGTAAGGTGCCTTAGGTCGTGGTCTTATACTCAGTGATGCCGTTGGAGTTGATGGACTCACTTATCTTCCAAGCCTTCCGCTGTTATCGTATTTAGATGGCCTTAAGCCATATTTATCATACTTATTCTCTTTTGAGATATTCGATGTAATAAGTGTGTGATTGCTACTCTGTTATAAATCCTCCATTTGTACTGTGCGTGTCAGCATTACTGATCCAGGGATGACACTGGTGCACAGCAGCACAGACTATTTGAGGTCTGGTCGCTACAAAGGTGGTATCAGAGCCAGGTTGACTGTAGGACACGACCACTAAGCTTAAGCCCTAGAACACTTCTCTCTTCTCATTTCTGACCCCTCTCCACTTTCTACTCTTTTAGGAATGGTGGATACAAGGAGCAAGTTCATGCAGCCAGATGAAGACACGCCTTTTGGACGACACTTGAAGGAAGCCCCTAAGTACTTGAACATAGGAATACCAAGCATCACCGGAACCTACAACGCCACATTACCCGAAGAGGAGAGCTGGAAGATTCAAGTTCAAGTTCCAGGAAGGACGTTTGTGCCAGTTACTGAACCCATAAGATTGGTTTTCGAAGCACCAACCTGGAGTTTAGGGAGTAATGCAATAAGAACGATGACATGATGTAGACAAGATCTATCTATGTAGAAATAGACCCCATCATTTTATCCTTAGTAGCAACGATACATACGTGTCGGTTCCCTTTCTGTCACTGGGATCAAGCACCGTAAGATCGAACCCAGTACAAAGCACCTCTTCCCATTGCAAGATAAATAGATCAAGTTTGCCAAACAAAACCCAAATATCGGAGAAGAAATACGATGCTATAAGCAATCATGCATATAAGAGATCAAAGAAACTCAAATAACTTCCATGGATATAAAAAGATAGATCTGATCATAAGCTCAAAGTTCATCGATCCCAACAAACACGCCGCAAAAGAGTTACATCATATGGATCTCCAAGAGACCATTGTATTGAGAATTTAGCGAGAGAGAGAGGAATCCATCTAGCTACTAACTACGGACCCGAAGGTCTACAGAGAACTACTCACGCATCATCGGAGAGGCACAATGGAGGTGGTGAACCCCATCCGAGATGGTGTCTAGATTGGATCTGGTGGTTCTGGACTCTGTGGCGGCTGGATGAATATTTCATCAACTCCCCTTGGGTTTCTGGAATATTGGGGTATTTATAGAGCAAAGAGGCGGTCCGGGGGCACCCGAGGTGGGCACAACCCACCAGGGCACGCCCTGGTGGGTTGTGCCCCCTTGGGTCACCCCCCAGGTGCAGCTAGGGCCCGTTGTGTTCCTTCTGGCCCATAAAAATTTCCGTAAAGTTTCGTGGCATTTGGACTCCGTTTGATATTGATTTTCTGTGATGTAAAAAACATGGAAAAAACAGCAACTGGCACTTGGCACTATGTCAATAGGTTAGTACCAAAAAAGATATAAAACGACTATAAAATGATTATAAAACATGCAAGATTGATAATTTAATAGCATGGAACAATTAAAAATTATAGATACGTTGGGGACGTATCAGAAATGATATAGAATTTCTAGATAGCATAAAAGGATACTTGAATAAGAGTTTTTCAATGAAAGACCTCGGTGAAGCTGCTTATATATTGGGCATCAAGATCTATAGAGATAGATCAAGACGCTTAATTGGATTTTCACAAAGCACACACCTTGATAAAGTTTTGAAGAAGTTCAAAATGGATCAGTCAAAGAAAGGGTTCTTGCCTGTGTTACAAGGTGTGAAGTTGAGTCAGACTCAATGCTCGACCACTTCAGAAGATAGAGATAAAATGAAAGTCATTCCCTATGCCTCAGCCGTAGGTTCTATCAAGTATGCTATGTTGTGTACCAGACCTGATGTGTGCATTGCTATAAGTCTAGCAGGGAGGTACCAAAGTAATCCAAGAGTGGATCACTAGACAGCGGTCAAGAACATCCCGAAGTACCTGAAAAGGACTAAGGATATGTTTCTCGTTTATGGAGGTGACAAAGAGGTCATCGTAAATGGTTATGTCGATGCTATCTTTGACACTGATCCAGATGACTCTAAGTCACAAACCGGATACATATTTATATTGAATGGTGGAGCTGTCAGTTGGTGCAGTTCCAAGCAAAGCGTCATGGCAGGATCTATGTGTGAAGCGGAGTACATAGCTGCTTCGGAAGCAGCAAATGAAGGAGTCTGGATGAAGGAGTTCATATCCGATCTAGGTGTAATACCTAGTGCATCGGGTCCAATGAATTTTTTTGTGACAATACTGGAGCAATTGCCTTGGTGAAGGAATCCAGATTTCACAAAAGAACCAAACACATCAAGAGACGCTTCAACTCCATCCGTGATCAAGTCAAGGAGGGAGACATAGAGATTTGCAAAATACATACGGATCTGAATGTGGAAGACCCGTTGACTAAGCCTCTTCCATGAGCAAAACATGATCAGTACCAAGACTCCATGGGTGTTAGAATCATTACAGTGTATTCTAGATTATTGACTCTAGTGCAAGTGGGAGACTGAAGGAAATATGCCCTAGAGGCAATAATAAAGTTGTTATTTTATATTTCCTTATACCATGATAAATGTTTATTATTCATGCTAGAATTGTATTAAACAGGAAACTTGATACATGTGTGGATACATAGACAAAACACCGTGTCCCTAGTAAGCCTCTACTAGACTAGCTCGTTAATCAAAGATGGTTAAGTTTCCTAACCATGGACATTTGATGAATGGGATCACATCATTAGGAGAATGATGTGATGGACAAGACACATCCGTTAGCTTAGCATAATGATCGTTAAGTTTCATTGCTATTGCTTTCTTTATGTCATATACATATTCCTTTGACTATGAGATTATGCAACTCTCGGATACCGGAGGAATACCTTGTGTGCTATCAAATGTCACAACATAACTGGGTGATTATAAAGATGCTCTACAAGTATCTCCGAAGGTGTTTGTTGGGTTGGCATAGATCGAGATTAGGATTTGTCACTCCGAGTATCGGAGAGGTATCTCTGGGCCCTCTTGTTAATACACATCATAAGAAGCCTTGCAAGAAATGTGACTAATGAGTTAGTTGCGGGATGATGTATTACGGAATGAGTAAAGAGACTTGCCGGTAACGAGATTGAACTAGGTATGAAGATACCGATGATCGAATGTCGGGCAAGTAACATACCGATGACAAAGGGAATAATGTATGTTGTCATTACGGTATGACCGATAAATATCTTTGTAAAATATGTGGGAACCAATATGAGCATCCAGGTTCCGCTGTTGGTTATTGACCGAAGAGGTGTCTCGGTCATGTCTACATAATTCTCGAACCCATAGGGTCCGCACGCTTAACATTCGATGACGATTTTGTATTATATGAGTTATGTGATTTGGTGACCGAATGCTGTTTGGAGGCCCGGATGAGATCACGGACATGACGAGGAGTCTCGAAATGGTCGAGAGGTAAAGATTCATATATAGGACGGTGATATTCAGACACCGAAAGTGTTTCGGGGTGTACCGGGTACATAACGGAGTACCGGGGGGGGGGGGCGGTTACTGGAACCCCCCGGTGGATTAATGGGCCTTATGGGCCATAGTAGGGGAGCACACCAGCCCACAAGGGGTGGCGCGCCCCCCCTAAGGAAGGAGGCCGAATAGGAGAAGGAGTAGGGGGTTCGGCCCCCTTTCCTTCCTCCCCCTCTCTTCCTTTTCCCCCTTGTGGTAAAAGGAATGTGGGGGGCGAATAGGAATAAGGCCCCCAAGTAGGATTCCTCCTACTTGGGGCGCCCAAGGCAGCTCCCCTCCCCCTCCCACCTATATATACACGGGGAGGGGGTGCCTAGAACACACACCAACAATTGTTAGCCGTGTGCGGCACCCCCCTCCACAGTTTACACCTCCGGTCATATCTTTGTAGTGCTTAGGCGAAGCCCTGCACGGATCACTTCACCATCACCGTCACCACGCCGTCGTGCTAACGGAACTCTCCCTCGACACTTTGCTAGATCAAGAGTTCGAGGGATGTCATCGAGCTGAACATGTGCAGAACTCGGAGGTGTCGTACGTTCGGTGTTTGATCGGTTGAAAGGAGAAGAAGTTCGACTACATCAACCGCATTGTCAAATGCTTCCGCTTTCGTTCTATGAGGGTACGTGGACACACTCTCCCCCTCTCGTTGATATGCATCTCCTAGATAGATCTTGCGTGAGCGTAGGATTTTTTTTTTAAATTGCATGCTATCTTTCCCAACAGAAGAAAATTATTGAAAGTTCTAAGGAAGCACCAAGCTGCTATTGGATATACTCTTGATGATCTTAAGGGCATTAGTCCCACTCTCTGTCAGCACAAGATTAATATGGAACCTGATGGTAAACCCGTTGTTGATCACCAACGTCGGTTAAATCTGAAGATGAAAGAAGTGGTAAGAACAGAAATATTAAAACTTCTGGAAGCAGGTATAATCTATCCTATAGCTGGTAGTAGATGGGTAAGTCCTGTTCATTGTGTCCCTAAGAAAGGAGATATTACTGTTGTTCCTAATGATAAGAATGAACTTATTCCACAAAGAATTGTTACAGGCTATAGAATGGTAATTGATTTTAGAAAATTAATCAAAGCAACTAGAAAAGATCATTACCCTCTGCCTTTCATTGATCAAATGCTAGAAAGATTATCTAAGCACACACATTTTTGCTTCCTTGACGGATATTCTGGTTTTTCACAAATACCTATTTCTCAACCTGATCAAGAAAAGACCACTTTTACTTGTCCTTTTGGAAATTATGCTTATAGACGTATGCCTTTTAGTTTATGCAATGCACCCGCTACCTTTCAAAGATGTATGACTGCTATATTCTCTGACTTTTGTGAAAAGATTGTTGAGGTTTTCATGGATGACTTTTCTGTTTATGGGAAGTCTTTTGATGATTGTTTAAGCAATCTTGATCGAGTTTTGCAGAGATGCGAGCAAAAAAATCTTGTCTTGAATTGGGAAGTGCCACTTTATGGTTAACGAAGGTATTGTTTTGGGCCATAAAATTTCTGAAACAGGTATTGAGGTGGACAAAGCTATGGTTGATGCAATTGAGAAAATGCCATGTCCTAAAGATATCAAAGGTATTCGTAGTTTCCTTGGTCATGTTGGTTTCTATAGGAGATTTATCAAAGACTTTTCTAAAATTTCTAGGCCTCTTACAAATATTTTGCAAAAGGATATTCCTTTTGTTTTTGATGATGATTGTTTAGAAGGCTTCGAAACACTCAAGAAAGCCTTAATTTCTACACCTATTGTTCAACCACCTGATTGGAACTTGCCTTTTAAAATTATGTGTGATGCTAGAGTTTATGCTGTTGGTGTTGTTCTAGGACAAAGAGTTGATAAGAAACTGAATGTTATTCACTACGCAAGTAAAACTCTTGACAGTGCAGAAAGAAATTATGCTACTACTGAAAAAGAATTTCTAGCAGTGGTGTTTGCTTGTGATAAATTTAGATCCTATATTGTAGATTCAAAAGTAATTGTTCACACTGATCATGCTGCAATAAAGTATCTTATGGAAAAGAAAGATGCCAAACCTAGGCTTATTCGATGGGTTCTCTTGCTACAAGAATTTGATTTGTATATCACTGATAGAAAAGGAGCGGAGAACCCCATGGCTGATAACTTGTCTAGGCTTGAAAATGTTCTTGATGACCCACTACCTATTGATGATAGCTTTCCTGATGAGCAATTAGCTGCAATAAATGTTTCTCATAACACTCCTTGGTATGCTGACTATGCTAACTACATTGTTGCTAAATATTTACCACCTAGTTTCACATACCAACAAAAGAAAAAATTCTTCTACGATTTAAGACATTACTTTTGGGATGACCCACATCTTTATAAAGGAGTAGATGGTATTATTAGATGTTGTGTACCTGAGCATGAATAGGGACAAATCCTACGGAAATGTCACTCCGAAGCTTATGGAGGGCATCATGCGGGAGACAGAACTGCTCACAAGGTATTGCATTCTGGGTTTTATTGGCCTACTCTCTTCAAGGATGCTCTTAAGTTCGTCTTATCTTGTGATGAATGTCAAAGAATAGGTAATATTGGTAAGCGTCAAGAAATGCCTATGAATTATTCACTTGCAGTTGCACCATTTGATATTTGGGGATTTGATTACATGGGACCTTTTCCTTCCTCTAATGGGTATACTCATATTTTGGTTGCTGTTGATTCTGTTACTAAGTGGGTAGAAGCTATTCCAACTAGTAGTGATGATCACAACACCTCTATTAAAATGCTTAAGGAAGTTATTTTCGCAAGGTTTGGAGTTCCTAGATATTTAATGACAGATGGTGGTTCACCATTTATTCATGGTACTTTCTGTAAAATGCTTGCCAAGTATGATGTTAACCATAGAATTGCATCACTCTATCATCCTCCGTCTAGTGGTCAAGTTGAACTTAGCAATAGAGAAATAAAATTAATTTTACAAAAGGCTATCAATAGGTCCCGCAAGAATTGGTCTAAGAAATTATATGATGCACCTTGGGCTTATAGAACAACATATAAAAATCCTATGGGTACGTCTCCTTATAAAATGGTTTATGGAAAAGCTTGTCATTTGCCTCTTGAGTTAGAACATAAAGCTTATTAGGCAATTAAAGAACTCAACTATGATTTCAATCTTGCTGGTGAGAAGAGGTTATTTGATATCAGCTCATTAGATGAGTGGAGAACCCAAGCTTATGAAAATGCCAAGTTATTTAAAGAAAAAGTTAAAAGATGGCATGATAAAAGAATCCAAAAGCGTGAGTTCAAAGTTGGAGAATATGTTCTTTTGTACAACTCTCGTTTCAGATTCTTTGCAGGAAAACTCCTCTCCAAATGGGAAGGACCCTATGTTATCGAGGAGGTTTATCATCCGGAGCTATCAAAATAAATAATGCCGAAGGTACTAACCCGAAGGTTGTTAATGGGAAGCGAATAAAGCATTATATCTCAGGTACGCCCATTAATGTTGAAAGCAATATTATCCAAACTATGACATCGGAAGAACACATAAAAGAAACCTTCTGGAACACTCCAGAATCGTGAAAAAGAGGAGGTACGTGATATGGTAAGTAAACGGACTCCAAAAAAATCTGCAAACATATTTTCTGTCCGTTTTGGAATATAACAAAAATTAGGAAAATAAGAAACTACCAGGAAGGTGACCCTGGTTGTGCCCACCTCGGGTACCTCCCGGACTCCGTTTTTCTTCCGTTTGCTTGTTTCCCAAGATAAAAAAAATCTTTATATACCCCCCGAACCTATTGACCACTGTATCACGGAGAAATCTTCTGTTTTCTTTTCTTGCTATTTTTTTGAATATTTACTGTGAGGCAAAGCCCCACAGCCCTTTATTAAAGAAAGCACAACTGTACAAACAAATTACAGACTATACAAGGAAAAAAGAAAAGAGTCTACCTATGGCTAAACATCCCTACCTGCTTTACAACAAAGAATCAACCCAAGCCAAGAGTTTTGGTTTAATACAATCCTTCACCCTATGAGAAAGCAAAGAAATATCATGGATGAATTTACACTTCCAAGCACTGAAAGTAGCTCTCTCAGCTCTGAAGGTTCTGCCATTTCTTAAAATCCAAATATTCCAGGCTGCAGTTAGCATAACTTCAAAGAAGAAAGGGTGCCTGAAGCTGGACCTAGCATGCATGATACATTCCAGAATAGCTGAGCCTCCAGACCAATCAATGCCCAAGTAACTCCAGACTCTACAGCTGAAGGTGCAGTTAAAAAATAGATGGATTCTATCCTCATACATCAGCTCACTGCAAATGAGACAGAGATTGTTATCCTGGCTTGAGCGGCAGTGTCTCCTAACCAGCATATCCTTGGTGTTTAGTCTGTCAAAGAATAACAGCCACCCGAACACCTTGATCTTCATAGTGCACCTACTCTGCCACAGCCATTTGCAAGGTTGTATTGTAGGTAGGTGTGAGTGCATGATCGTGTAGAAACTTTTGGCAGTGTATCCTCTTGATTTACCAGGCCATATCCAAACATCAGGTATAGTGGGGTCTCTGTCTAACTGCATAGCTCCCATGCAGCCAGAGACTGTTTTGGAGCATCACTATTACCCCTCCAAAGACATTGCCTGAAGATTCTGTCTAGCTACTTAATGATCCCTGGTGGAATATTGAAGCTGCACAGAAAGTATATTGGCAGAGAGGTCAGGACATAGGTAAGAAGCTGCAAGCGAGAGCCTTGATTCAGCATGGAAGAGCTTGCAGTTAACCTCCTCTCAAGACTGTCAACTAGGGGCATTAGGTCAATGATCCTTGGCCTTGTAGTTCCCAAAGGCAATCCAAGATAAGTAAATGGGAGCTGCCCAATTCTACAACCAAGAATAGCAGCAAGCCTAGCAGCCTCCTCATCAGACATATTCAATGGAATCATTGAAGATTTAGCAAAGTTGACCTTTAAACCTGTGGACTGTTGGAAGGTAAGCAGCATGTTCTTTAGGGAAACAAGCTCATCATCCTTAGATGCAAGAAATAGAATCGTGTCATCCGCATATTGAATGATGGGAAACTCTCTGTCATGGGTTTGAATAGGCAAAGAGAGCGTGCCATGCTCCAGCATTTGGTTGACCACAGACTGCAACAGATCCGTTGCGATGACAAACAACAGAGGTGATAGTGGATCACCCTGTCTGACCCCACACTTGCACTTAAATTGTTTTCCAGGAATGCCATTTAACAACACAGACGAAGAACCTGTGGACAACAATTGTTTAACCCAAAAAATCCATTTGGCATCAAACCCTTTATGCTGCAACATCTGAAGAATAACCTCATGCTCGACAGTGTCAAAGGCCTTAGCAAAATCCAACTTAAGAATTATGATTGGACGCTTGGACTGTTTACATTGATGAATATACTCAAAACTCCAGGCCAGACAATCCTGAATTGACCTACCCTTAAGGAACCCATACTGATTTTTGTGGATACACCTAAGGATCACCTTCTGCAACCGGTTGGCCAACAACTTTGTTAGAAATTTAAGACAAGTGTTGGTGAGAGATATTGGCCGGAAATCATCGGGCCCTTCTGGTGAAATGATCTTCTGTATGAGCGTAATGAGGGAGCCATTAATGTTTTCCAACAAAAGCTTCCCCTCATAAAAATCCCGAATCATCCTCAAGAAGTCCTTCTCAATTATAGGCCAGCAGCGCTTGACAAACATCCCATTAAAGCCATCCGGACCAGGTGCCCGATCCACCGGCAATTCCTTCAAAACTTTGTTAATTTCCTCATCAGAAAACGACAAGGATAGCTCCTCCAGTCCCGGGATGGGCTGAATTAATTGGTTCAAATCGAAGCCCATATTGATCCCTTGGGCCTGTCCCATCCTTGATTTGAACGAAGCCCAAAGAATTCCCGCCATCTGAGCGTGATCAGTCACAGGATCAAGCATGGAATTGGTCTTCAGACTGGAGATTGAATTCCCCCTCATATGCTCCAAGGCCATGGCATGAAAAAAATTTGAATTCTCCTCGCCAACCTTTATATACCGAATAGTGCACCTCTGTTTCCAATAAATATAGTGAATTTTCAACAGATGTTCATAGTGGAACTTCACAATTTTCCGGAAATTGAATTCCGGCCTTGTTAAAGGTCGCACTTCCTCCAGCTGATCAAAGTGTAGAATCACCTTTGAGCAATCAACAGTAAGTTTTTTGATGTATGATAACTTTTTGCTCCAAATTTTCAAATCATACCGCAGCCGCTTAAATTTCCTTGTGATAACCGCAGAAGCAGAGAGATCAGAAAAAACTGGTGCATTCCAAGACTTGGTGACACAATCCATGAACCCCGGCATATCAAACCAGAAATTTTCAAACCGAAAAGTCTTGGCCGCAGGAATGGTAGTGTCAATGGACACCACACAAGGCACGTGATCCGAGGCAGTTCTGGCGAGTGGTTTAACCACAGTGTTCGGATAATGTGAAATCCAATCAGCAGTAGTAAAGAACCAATCAAGTTGCTCGAGCAGGGGTTTTGCTGCATATTAGACCAGGTGAAGCTACGGCCTTTCAAGGGCAGCTCCAAGAAACCAAGGTGACCAATTATTTCGTTGAAGAGGAAAATATCATTAATATCACCACCCGGGAGGTTTCTGTCATCCAATGACCTGATGAAATTAAAGTCCCCCAACAATAGCCAATTTTCATCGAGAGGGATGTCTAGATGATATAGCCAACTAACGAAATCATCCCTAGGCTGACCCTCACATGGCCCATATACAGAGGCTAAGGTCCATTTTTCGGAGTTCTGCAACGATTGGAAGGAGACCACAACACCAAATCTCTGAATATCAACAAGCTGGCCGTGAAAGATCGTGGAATTCCAAATGACTAAAATCCCACCAGAGGCTCCAACAGAAGGCGAGAACGCGAATTGATCAAACCTCCTAGGGCAAAAGGATCTAATCGTTCGAATATCAAAGTTCTCGCATTTAGTTTCCTTCAGACAAAGGACAGAACATCTGCTCTTCTCAATCATGGCACGTAGGTCACGCTGCCTAGCCTCAGAATTCAGCCCACGCACGTTCCAACAGAGCACATTCCAATTTCGAAAATAACAATTATCCATAAAAAAGCGCTGGGAAGTAGTTGCAGATCCAGCTGCTTAACAGCGTGGACAAGATCATAACATAAGTGCCAATAGCAGTAACCAAGGATTTCAGACAGGCACACAAACAGAAAGTGCTAACATAAAACGGACACAAAAACAAAAGTGCCCAACTCTCCATCAAGCTTCTTGGGCCGTCAATCATCATGTGGACCATCGTCTTCTTCAGCGGGACGTGGAGGAGCCATAAGCTTCTCGACCGATAACTCAGACGGATCAATGCCCAGAGCCACTCCAATTGCCTGCATTGTTGGAATAGGCGTCGGGGGTGGGAGAGGAAGCTGGCTGTGCTCATCGTCAAGACGAAGCTTCTTTGCCTTCGGGCGACGCAGGGGGGCAGACCTCGGAGGGATTGCAGAAACTAGCTTCATGCCCGTCCTTTTGGCAGAACTGCGCGTCATCCTTCTGGTGGAGAAGTCCAAAACTGGCTCCACAAGCGTGACAGAACGCCTGGAGCGTGCAGACTGACGTGGTCGGTTGCCCAACTGAGTTGGAGAGACCGAAGTAAACTGAAAATCCTCCTGAGAAACCTGTGAAGGAGAATGTGGAACCTGGGAATTGGAGCACGAGGATCATCAGATGTCAACTCTTCAATGACCACCGAAGAGCTGCTTCCAGGATCGGGGACACATTGTTTGGCAGTCAAGAGTAGAAATTGCTGTTGCAGATCAGCAGACCCAAATTTAACTTGCATCAACGTCGCAGAAAACCCAGGCAGACAAGCTGGTATATCCCTGATGAAAAATTCAGGCAATAAAGATTTGAGCGATCTCTCCCAGATCATTGCCGGCGGAAGAACTCGCCCATAAAAGACCCTGACCATTCCAAGGTGAATCGGGTCCAACTGTACTATCGGTGGAGCTTGCAGAGGCTGCTGGAATTCAACCATATCCTCATCATCAGAAGAGTCCACAGATGGGTTCAAAATCATAGAATTTTGGTCCTGGGCTGGTTGAACCTCTTCATGCTGCTGCTGATCAGGCTGAACCTGTTCCTCCCAAGGGCCCCATCCCGCTTCATGTTGCACATTATCAGCCCATCCTGCTACATCATTCTGTCCTTGATTAGGGCCCGGTGGAACTGCATTCCAGCCAAGAGCAGGGTATGGAGGCATTGCCCAAAACGGTTGCGGCACCTCAACTCCAGGCAACGGGTGGGGATTCCCATTAAGAGGCATAGGATCTTCATCCGCTGGGATCATGGCACCAGCAAATTCCCCTGATAAGATATAACAACCAGCTAACCACGACACCATGACATCACCCCAATTGGCAAATTCCCGAAAGGTCACCGAGCGAGGGACAAGCGCATTATCAGGGAACGAGGCACGGACCAAAGATCTAACCTTACGCCTGTCAGTGCTATTCCAGTAGTGAAACTGTCCGAAGGAGCCAACCATATCAGAAATGCACTGAGTGTTTCTATAATCTAAAGGGATGCCGATGAACATCAACCACCCCATCCGCTGGCCATGAATAGCACGAAAACCTTCACCCTGATTATGAGGGATAAAGCGGACAAAAAACTCATTGCCTTCATCATCGACCCCTAAAGGAAACGGCGGATGCAGAGTAAAAGAGCCCCGGACAACTGGATCCTCCATCTCGAACAAACCAACTCCTTGAAACCAAGTTTGAGCAGAAATAACCGGAACATGCATCACTTGAACTAGGAAATCAAGAACCTGCTGACGACGGACACCAACCAGCTCTGGGGGCGGTATTGGATCCACAATGGCCACCATGTACTGCTCATGCGCTCGGGGTGGTGGAACGGCCGGCGTGTTGAAGGTGTGGGGCAGACGATCCGCTCCGCCATCTTCAATGTGGAAACTCGCTGGAATGAAGCGATGCGGGTCAATCTCATACACCGCCATTGGAGGCTGTGGAGCAGGAGCCGGACCGGAGCTGGAGGAAGCTTGGGTGTGCGAGGCAGGGCGGATAGGCGGCGATGGTGGCGGCGGAGAAGCAGAGGATGGGGTTTTCTCCGGAGTCGTTTGGTCTCGGGAAACTAGAGAGACGGGGGAGGAAAGGAAGTCCTCTTTTCGGTCCCGCTTCCCAAAACCCGGCGATGGGACTTTAGGCACCCAGACGGACAAGTCAGGCGGCTTGCCGGTGCAGTTTTTTTTAACGTGTCCCAAATGAAAACAATTGCGGCACCGGACCTGATTTGTGCATGTCACTGACGTGTGGCACATAGCCAAGCAATTCTGACAGTCCCAATAACTCGCAGCCATATCTTCAATCATATCATCAAAACTTTGCAGATCTCTGATAATATCCTAAGGGGAGGAAGCTCTAGAGGCCAGAGGTGATGGGCTGCTACTCTCGTCATCGGACAGGCAGATGGGCTGGACCCTGGAGCCCAACGGAGGAACGTGGCCTGGTGAGGGTGACTGAGGGGATGCAGGAGAATCCAAACCTTCCAATGCAAAAACTAATCGGCCACCCGAGGTTCCAGGGTTTAAATGGGCAGGAGATAAACCCTCCGGGGAAGGCGGGATTGTTCCAAACTGAATCGCCAGCCTTGCCGGCGGCGGGGTCGTCACCGGAGAAGGAACATCTGCATCCTCATGGGACGAAACATGATAACCAGCTGCTCTGACCGTGGTCACCTCATCGGTGGACGGGCCATAGCTATAGCCCTTACGTGCCGGGTATTGCATGAACGTGGCGAACGTAGCATGTTTCTTAGGAAGAGATTTGGCCGCGCGAACACGGAGAGAGGATTTGGCCGGAGCAGTTTTCATGGCCTCTAAACCAAGGCGAGCTCTCCTCTTAGAGGGACTAACTAAAACCCATTCCTCTTGGCATTCAGATTGCCAAAGACGAAATTCTTTTTGCCAATTTGGGCCGCCATGACCCCAAAGGTGGAAGAAACACTTGAACTGATCACAAACAAAACTCCTCTGGTGCAGAATGAAAAATCCCACTTCCTTGCAAGAAACGTTGAATGAGAAAACGCCATGGTGGAGGAAAGATACCTTGAGGTGTGAACAATATCCTCCGATGGCCGCCTCAAGAGCGAACCCCACATTTTCCTCATCAAGCCGGAATGTATGCCGTGCAAAAGAGACCACCATAATGAAATGGCCCGTGTCCGACGTGGGGTGCACCGATCTGTTGAAGTTGCGTTGGATCTCAGATGTCAACTTCATCCCCGGGGAGAAATCCAATCCCAAGGAGATCGCTGCATGGACCGCCATGAGGAAGAAGACAACCAGAAGAGAGAGGGAGAGACGCTGGGAATGATGAGCCGATCAGATGGCAAAACCCACAGAGGGATGTGGGGATCGCCGGCGGTGGTGGGTGGCTAGGGTTAGGGTGGCGGTGGAGAGGTGGGAGTCACCATATTTTTCTTGCTGTTTCCGATCAGACCTGTTAAGCTAGGCATCATGTCTTCTCCCTCCTCCAACAATGTAGAAGAGGATGCTTGGTTGATGAAGATCGATCTGAAGAGAGAGGAGCCCGAAGAACCTCTCAAAGGGAGCAAGAGCAAGGAGGCCATCAAAGATCAAGTGCCGGTGGTCGAGCAAGCCCTGCCTACCGAGGAGGAAGAAGAAGATATCCTTAAGCCTTACTATGATTATCTTACCCCCACTGAGATTGAAGCCTTTCGGATCATTGAAACTGTTCGTGTGCAAAATAAATATCTCACTCGTGAAAATATTCTGTTACAAGAGCACACCACCTTCCTCCGGAGCGTCGTCCGTACATTGGAGAATCTTGTTCATGAAGGACAAGATCGCTACCACTTCATCACCACCACCTCCTTCCTCATCACCAAAAGAAAATTGAGTATCGGGTATGGGCACTCCCCTTGGCTTGTGCCAAGCTTGGGGGGCGTGCCCCGGTATCGTATCACCTCCACTATCTTTTGCCTTTACTTATCTTAGTTCGACCCATAGTAATCTTTTGCTTTAGACGAATAAAAGTTTATTTCGATCCTTTCTTTTTGAGAGTTTGCTTGGTGATCTATCCTTGTAATCGTGTGCAAGATATATAATAAAGCTTAGTTTTCTTTACTTTCATGTTCAATAAAAAGAAAAGAAATAAATGAAAAATATCATATGCTAATCTTATGGTAAGTAATGACATCACATAAGGAAGAGTACAAGTAGAAAATTTTATTGGAGATTGACAAACATAGCATTGGTCAATGATGCAGTTCATGAAAGAATTAATAAGGGAAGATAAGATTCACATGCAAATACACTATCTTGGAAATCTTTTGTGATTGTGAGCCCCCATCAAAATATTATATGCCAAAATTGTTGACGTTGCACAAGGAAGACAACGTAATGATTTATGTTTGTCCATATTCACATAGAAGTTATATTGTCATAGATCCTTCAACATGTGGTGCTTGCCCCCCATCTTTTCTAGCCAAAAATTCCGCACCAAGTAGAGATACTACTTGTGCATCCAAAAACCCTTAAACCCAAATCTTATTTTCAAGAGTCCACCATACCTACCTAAGGATTGAGTAAGATCCTTCAAGTAAGTTGTCATCGGTGCAATAAGGCAATAAAAATTGCTTCTAAAAGTGTTAGATCATTTAGTGTAAGAGAAAATTGAGCATTGTACGAACTTGTGATAGCAAAGAATAAAAGCGACATACTGCATAATAAAGGTTGCTATCATAAGGGGCAATATAACGCGACATTCTTTTGCACTAAGGGGTTGAGCATAGAAACAAAAAGAGCATGGCAACATCTGCTTCCCTCTGCGAAGGGCCTATCTTTTACTTTTATGTATTTATTTTCATGCAAGAATCAAAGTTTTTCTCTCTATTCCTTTTTATTTTTCTCTTTTGGCAAGCATCATGTGGTGAGGAAATATCTAGGCACATATATCCAGTTGAATATGGGTAGCATGAGTTATTATTGTTGACATCACCCTTGAGGTGAATACTGATGTCGCTTGAAGCTATGTCAGTATTTCCCCAAAGAGGAAGGCATGATGCAGCACATCGGCGGTAGGTATTTCCCTCGGATGTGAAACCAAGGTTATCGAACCAGTAGGAGAACCAAGAAACACAACGTAAACAACACCTGCACACAAATAACTACTACTCGCAACCCGACGTGTAAAAGGCGTAGTCAATCCCTTTCGGGTAGCGGCGCCTCAAGATAGGAAAACAGACGTGAGATAAAATTGTAGTAGATTGATAGATTGAACGCCAAACAAAATAAATAAGAATAAATTACAGCAAGGTATTCTTGTATTTTTGGTTTATAGATTTGAAAATAAACGCAAAGGAAAAGTAGACCGCAAAGGCAAATATATGAGAACGAGACCCGGGGGCCGTAAGTTTCACTAGTGGCTTCTCTCGAGAAAAATAGCAAACGATGGGTGAACAAATTACTGTTGGGCAATTGATAAAACTTCAAATACTCATGATGATATCTAGACAATGATCATTACATAGGCATCATGTCCAAGATTAGTAGACCGACTCCTGCCTACATCTACTATTACTCCACACATCGACCGCTATCCAGCATGCATCTAGTGTATTAAGTTCCTGGAGAAACGGAGTAATGCAATAAGAATGATGACATGATGTAGAAAAGATCTATCTATGTAGAGATAGACCCCATCGTTTTATCCTTAGTAGCAACGATACATACGTGTCGGTTCCCCTTCTGTCACTGGGTCAAGCACTGTAAGATCCAACCCAGTACAAAGCGCCTCTTCCCATTGCAAGATAAATAGATCAAGTTGGCCAAACAAAACCCAAATATTGGAGAAGAGATACGAGGCTATAAGCAATCATGCATAAAAGAGATCAAAGAAACTCAATACTTTCATGGATATAAAAAGATAGATCTGATCAGAAACTCAAAGTTCATCAATCCCCACAAACACACCGCAAAAGAGTTACATCATATGGATCTCCAAGAGACCATTGTATTGAGAATCAAGAGAGAGAGAGAGAGAGGAAGCCATCTAGCTACTAACTATGGACCCGAAGGTCTACAAAGAACTACTCAAGCATCATCGGAGAGGCACCAATGGAGGTGGTGAACCCCATCCGAGATGGTGCCTAGATTGGATCTGGTGGTTCTAGACTCTGCGGCGGCTGGATGAATATTTTGTCGACTCCCCTAGGGTTTTGGTAATATTGGGGTATTTATAGAGCAAAGAGGCGGTCCGGGGGGCACCCGAGGTGGGCACAACCCACCAGGGCGCGCCTGGGCCTCCTGTCGCGCCCGTGTGGCAAAGGCTGTCCATCACACACAATTTTTATGTGGTAAACGTTTGCGCAAGGTGGCCTAACGCTAACAGTTTTCAAGAGAAAGTCGTGTGTGCAATGGAGATTGATCGCACACATAGTGGATCCTAGAAACGTTTCTGATCTCCACGTATATCGCAGACATTTCGCTTTCGCAAACCGTGTGCAGTGTAATCCCTAATTTAAAAATCACATGTTTGAATTTGAAAGTAGGCAATCACTTAATATAGGTTCAACCACGAATGCATAATTCGATGCACAGGTACATATACTGAAGAACTACAGAAGCACCAAGTAAAGAATGATGAACCACAGTTGTACTAAAGACTGTAAAGAGAGAGGCAAAAGACATTCTGGTTGCTGGAGAAGGTGAAGCGGAATGCCCATGTTGTGACCTCCTCCATGCGTAATGCGCGCATGACTCTAGGCCAACCCCTTGTGATGGCTGCCCGTCCATCCTTCACTGTCTTCATTAGGACTTCTCGATGCTCATTGTAGTCTGGATGAAATACTTTAACCTTCATTGCGTGTCCACCTATCATGTACTTTGCCATGTAATCTTGAGTGAACTGCTTCGGGAACCTCTGGGAACGAAAAAGATTCAGACATTGTTGTCTAAGAAATCATTATGGGCAGTAAAAAGAGAAGGCTGCAGAGTTTGTAGTTACCATCCTACAGCTCACTCTTGTGTTTGATAGAGCATCAACAAATAATTTGCTTGCCACCATTCGTATATTTTTGCTAATAATTGATACGTCTCCAACGTATCTATAATTTTTGATTGTTCCATGCTATAATATATTCTGTTTTGGACATTAATGGGCTTTATTATACACTTTTATATTATTTTTGGGACTAACCTATTAACCGGAGGCCCAACCCAGAATTGCTGTTTTTGCCTATTTCAGAGTTTCACAGAAAAAGAATATCAAACGGAGTCCAAACGGAATGAAACCTTCGGGAACGTGATTTTCGGAACGAACGTGATCCAGAGGACTTGGACCCTACGGCAAGCATCAACCGGGAGGGCACGAGGTAGGGGGGCGCGCCTACCCCCCCAGGCGCACCCTCCACCCTCGTGGGCCCCACATTGCTCCACCGACATACTTCTTCCTCCTATATATACCTACATACCCACAAACTACCAGATACGGAGCCAAAAACCTAATTCCACCGCCGCAACCTTCTGTACCCATGAGATCCCATCTTGGGGCCTGTTCCGGAGCTCCGCCGGAGGGGGCATCGATCATGGAGGGCTTCCACATCAACACCATAGCCTCTCCGATGAAGTGTGAGTAGTTTACCTCAGACCTTCGGGTCCATAGTTATTAGCTAGATGGCTTCTTCTCTCCTTTTGGATCTCAATACAATGTTCTCCCCATCTCTCGTGGAGATCCATTCGATGTAATCTTCTTTTGCGGTGTGTTTGTTGAGACCGATGAATTGTGGGTTTATGATCAAGTTTATCTATGAACAATATTTGAATCTTCTCTGAATTCTTTTATGTATGATTGGTTATCTTTGCAAGTCTCTTCGAATTATCAGTTTGGTTTGGCCTACTAGATTGATCTTTCTTGCAATGGGAGAAGTGCTTAGCTTGGGTTCAATCTTGCGGTGTCCTTTCCCAGTGACAGTAGGGGCAGCAAGGCACGTATTGTATTGTTGCCTTCGAGGATAAAAAGATGGGGTTTATATCATATTGCATGAATTTATCCTTCTACATCATGTCATCTTGCTTAAAGCGTTACTCCGTTCTTATGAACTTAATACTCTAGATGCATGCTGGATAGCGGTCGATGTGTGGAGTAATAGTAGTAGATGCAGGCAGGAGTCGGTCTACTTGTCTCGGATGTGATGCCTATATACATGATCATACCTAGATATTCTCATAACTATGCTCAATTCTGTCAATTGCTCAACATTAATTTGTTCACCCACCATAAATACTTATGCTCTTGAGAGAAGCCACTAGTGAAACCTATGGCCCCCGGGTCTATTCCCCATCATATAATCTCCCGACAACAAGCTATTTCTGGCGCCGTTTTTACTTTACTTTTTTTACTTTGCATCTTTATCATAAAAATACCAAAAATATTATCCTATCATATCTATTCTTTACTTTGCATCTTTATCATAAAAATACCAACAATATTATCCTATCATATCTACTAGATCTCACTCTCGTAAGTTTCCGCGTAGGGATTGACAACCCCTTATCGCGTTGGTTGCGAGGATTTATTTGTTTGTGTAGGTGCGAGGGACTCGTGCGTGGCCTCCTACTGGATTGATACCTTGGTTCTCAAAAACTGAGGGAAATACTTACGCTACTTTGCTGCATCACCCTTTCCTCTTCATGGGAAAACCAACGCAGTGCTCAAGAGGTAGCAAGAAGGATTTCTGGCGCCGTTGCCGGGGAGTCTACGCAAAAGTCAAGATACCAAGTACCCATCACAAACCCTTATCTCCCGCATTACATTATTTGCCATTTGCCTCTCGTTTTCCTCTCCCCCACTTCACCCTTGCCATTTTATTCGCCCTCTCTTTTCCGTTCGCCTCTTTTTCGCTTGCTTTTCGTTTGCTCGTGTGTTGGATTGCTTGCTTGTCACGATGGCTCAAGATAATACTAAATTGTGTGACTTCACCAATACCAACAACAATGATTTCCTTAGCACTCCGATTGCTCCTCTTACCGATACTGAATCTTGTGAAATCAATGCTGCTTTGTTGAATCTTGTCATGAAAGATAAATTCGCCGGCCTTCCTAGTGAAGATGCCGCTACCCATCTAAATAGCTTCGTTGATTTGTGTGATATGCAAAAGAAGAAAGATGTGGACAATGATATTGTTAAATTGAAGCTATTTCCTTTTTCGCTTAGAGATCGTGCTAAAGCTTGGTTTTCATCTTTGCCTAAAAATAGTATTGATTCTTGGAATAAGTGCAAAGATGCTTTTATCTCTAAATATTTTCCTCCCACTAAGATCATCTCTCTTAGAAACGATATTATGAATTTTAAGCAACTTGATCACGAACATGTTGCACAAGCTTGGGAGAGGATGAAATTAATGATACGTAATTGCCCTACGCATGGCTTGATTTTGTGGATGATTATACGAAAATTTTATGCCGGATTGAATTTTGCTTCTAGAAATCTTTTTGATTCGGCCGCGGGAGGCACTTTTATGGAAATCACTTTGGGAGAAGCTACTAAACTCCTAGATAATATTATGGTTAATTATTCTCAATGGCACATTGAAAGATCTACTAGTAAAAAGGTGCATGCGATAGAAGAAATTAATGTTTTGAGTGGAAAGATGGATGAACTTATGAAATTATTTGCTACTAAGAGTCTTTCTTCTGATCCTAATGATATGCCTTTGTCTACTTTAATTGAGAATAATAATGAATCTATGTATGTGAATTTTGTTGGTAGAAATAATTTTGGTAACAACGTGTATAGAGGAAACTTTAACCCTAGGACTTATCCTAGTAATTCCTCTAATAATTATGGTAATTCTTGCATAAATTCTTATGGGAACTTTAATAAGATGCCCTCTGAATTTGAGACTAGTGTTAAGGAGTTTATTAATTCACAAAATAATTTCAGTGCTCTGCTCGAAGAAAAATTGCTTAAAGTTGATGAATTGGCTAGGAACGTTGATAGAATTTCTCTTGATGTTGATTCTTTGAAACTTAGATCTATTCCACCTAAGCATGATATCAATGAGTCTCTCAAAGCCATGAGAATTTCCATTGATGAGTGCAAAGAAAGAACCGCTAGGATGCGTGCTAAGAAAGATTGCTTTGTAAAAGCGTGTTCTTCTAGTTCCTATGAAAATAAAGATGAAGATCTAAAAGTTATTGATGTGTCCCCTATTAAATCTTTGTTTAGAAATATGAATCTTGATAATGATGGGACTGAATATTATCCACCTTTACCTAGAAGGCATTCCAAAAATTCGGAGTTTTTAGATCTTAATGCAAAAATTGGTAAAAGTGGGATTGAAGAGATCAAAACTTTAGATATTAATGAACCCACTATTTTGGATTTCAAGTAATTTAAATATGATAATTTCTCTTTGATAGATTGTATTTCCTTGTTGCAATCCGTGCTAAATTCTCCTCATGCTTATAGTCAAAATAAGGCTTTTACTAAACATATCGTTGATGCTTTGATGCAATCTTATGAAGAAAAACTTGAGTTGGAAGTTTCTATCCCTAGAAAACTCTATGATGAGTGGGAACCTACTCTTAAAATTAAAATTAAAGATCATGAATGCTATGCTTTGTGTGATTTGGGTGCTAGTGTTTCCACTATTCCAAAGACTTTGTGCGATTTGTTAGGTTTCCGTGATTTTGATGATTGCTCTTTAAACTTGCACCTTGCGGATTCTACCATTAAGAAACCTATGGGAAGAATTAATGATGTTCTTATTGTTGCAAATAGGGACTATGTGCCCGTATATTTTATTGTTCTTGATATCGATTGCAATCCTTCATGTTCTATCATTCTTGGTAGACCTTTCCTTAGAACGATCGGTGCAATTATTGATATGAAGGAAGGAAATATTAGATTCCAATTTCCCTTAAAAAAAGGCATGGCACTTTCCTAGAAGGAAAATAAAATTACCATATGAATCTATTATGAGAGCCACTTATGGATTGCCTACCAAAGATGGCAATACCTAGATCTATCCTTGCCTTTATGCCTAGCTAGGGGCGTTAAACGATAGCGCTTGTTGGGAGGCAACCCAATTTTATTTTTAGTTTTTTTTTGCTTTTTGCTTCTGTTTAGGAATAAATCTTTGATCTAGCCTCTGGTTAGACTTGTTTTTATATTTTAATTAGTGTTTGGGCCAAGTTGAACCTATAGGATCTTCTTGGTTGATAGTTATTTGATCTTGCTGAAAATTCCAGAAACTTTCTGTTCACGAAAATAATTGTTAAAAATCACCAGAACGTGATAAAATATTGATTCCAATTGCTTCTGATCAATAAACAAATTGTCTAGGTCTTCCTATTTTGGCTGAATTTTTGGAGTTCCAGAAGTTTGCGTTAGTTACAGATTACTACAGACTGTTCTGTTTTTTTGACAGATTCTGTTTTTTGTGTGTTGTTTGCTTATTTTGATGAATCTATGGCTAGTAAAATAGTTTATAAACCATAGAGAAGTTGGAATACAGTAGGTTTAACACCAATATAAATAAAGAATGAGTTAATTACAGTACCTTGAAGTGGTGTTTTGTTTTCTTTCGCTAACGGGGCTCACGAGATTTTCTGTTAAGTTTTGTGTTGTGAAGTTTTCAAGTTTTGGGTGAAAGATTTGATGGATTATGGAACAAGAAGTGGCAAGATCCTAAGCTTGGGGATGACCATGGCACCCCAAGATAACCTAAGGACACCAAAAAGCCAAAGCTTGGGGATGCCCCGGAAGGCATCCCCTCTTTTGTCTACTTCCATCGGTAATTTTACTTGGAGCTATATTTTTATTCACCACATGATATGTGTTTTGCTTGGAGCGTCTTGTATGATTTGAGTATTTGCTTTTTAGTTCACCACAATCATCCTTGCTGTACACACCTTTTGATAGAGACACACATGATTCGGAAATTATTAGAATACTCTATGTGCTTCACTTATATCTTTTGAGTTATATAGTTTTTGCTCTAGTACTTCACTTATATCTTTTGGAGCACGGTGGTAACTTTTGTTTTAGAGAAACTATTATTCTCTCATACTTCACTTATATTATTTCGAGAGTCTTAAAACAGCATGGTAATTTGCTTAAATAATCCTAATATGCTAGGTATTCAAGACTAGTAAAAACTTTCTTATGAGTGTGATGAATACTAAGAGAAGTTTGATGCTTGATGATTGTTTTGAGATATGGAGGTAGTGATATTAAAGTGTGCTAGTTGAGTAGTTGTGAATTTGATAAATACTTGTGTTGAAGTTTGCAAGTCCCATAGCATGCACGTATGGTAAACGTTATGTAACAAATTTGAAACATGAGGTGTTCTTTGATTGTCCTCCTTATGAGTGGTGGTCGGGGACGAGCGATGGTCTTTTCCTACCAATCTATCCCCCTATGAGCATGCGTGTAATGCTTGGTTTTTGATGACTTGTCGATTTTTGCAATAAGTATGTGAGTTCTTTATGACTAATGTTGAGTCCATGGATTATACGCACTCTCACCTTTCCATCATTGCTAGCCTCTTCGGTACCGTGCATTGCCCTTTCTCACATTGAGAGTTGGTGCAAACTTCGCCGGTGCATCCAAACCCCGTGATATGATACGCTCTTTCACACATAAACCTCCTTATACCTTCCTCAAAATAGCCACCATACCTACCTATTATGGCATTTCCATAGCCATTCCGAGATATATTGCCATGCAACTTTCCATCGTTCCGTTTATCATGACACGTCATCATTGTCATATTGCTTTGCATGATCATGTAGTTGACATAGTATTTGTGGCAAAGCCACCATTTATGATTCTTTCATACATGTCACGCTTGGTTCATTCCATATCCCGGTACACCGCCGAAGGCATTCATATAGAGTCATACTTTGTTCTAGTATCGAGTTGTAATCATTGAGTTGTAAATAAATAGAAGTGTGATGATCATCATTTTCTAGAGCATTGTCCCAAGTGAGGTGAAAAAAAGAGAAAGGCCATAAAAAAAGAGAAGGCCCAAAAAAGATGAGAGAAAAAGAGAGAAGGGACAATGTTACTATCCTTTTTACCACACTTGTGCTTCAAAGTAGCACCATAATCTTCATGATAGAGAGTCTCTTGTTTTGTCACTTTCATATACTAGTGGGAACTTTTCATTATAGAACTTGGCTTGTATATTCCAACAATGGGCTTCCTCAAATGCCCTAGGTCTTCGTGAGCAAGCAAGTTGGATGCACACCCACTTAGTTTCTTTTGTTTAGCTTTCATATATTTATAGCTCTAGTGCATCCGTTGCATGGAAACCCCTACTCCTTGCATTAACATCAATCGATGGGCATCTCCATAGCTTATTGATTAGCCTTGTTGATGTGAGACTTTCTCCCCTTTTTGTCTTCTCCACATAACCCCCATCATTATATTCTATTCCACCCATAGTGCTATATCCATGGCTCACGCTCATGTATTGCGTGAAGGTTGAAAAAGTTTGAGATTACTAAAGTATGAAACAATTGCTTGGCTTGTCATCGGGGTTGTGCATGATGAGAGCATTCTTGTGTGACGAAAATGGAGCATGACTAAACAATATGATTTTGTAGGGATGAACTTTCTTTGGCCATGTTATTTTGAGACGACATAATTGCTTAGTTAGTATGCTTAAAGTATTATTATTTTTATGTCAATATTGAACTTTTATCTTGAATCTTTCAGATCTGAATATTCATACCACAATTAAGAAGAATTACATTGAAATTTTGCCAAGTAGCACTCCACATCAAAAATTCTGTTTTTATCATTTACCTACTCGAGGACGAGCAGGAATTAAGCTTGGGGATGCTTGATACGTCTCCAACGTATCTATAATTTTTGATTGTTCCATGCTATAATATATTCTGTTTTGGACATTAATGGACTTTATTATACACTTTTATATTATTTTTGGGACTAACCGATTAACCGGAGGCCCAACCCAGAATTGCTGTTTTTTCCCAATTTCAGAGTTTCGCAGAAAAAGAATATCAAACGGAGTCCAAACGGAATGAAACCTTCGGGAACGTGATTTTCGGAACGAACGTGATCCAGAGGACTTGGACCCTACGTCAAGACATCAACCAGGAGGGAACGAGGTAGGGGCGCGCCTACCCCCCAGGCGCGCCCTCCACCCTCGTGGGCCCCACGTTGCTCCACCGACGTACTTCTTCCTCCTATATATACCTACGTACCCCCAAACTACCAGATACGGAGCCAAAAACCTAATTCCACCGCCGCAACCTTCTGTACCCGTGAGATCCCATCTTGGGGCCTGTTCTGGAGCTCCGCCGGAGGGGGCATCGATCACGGAGGGCTTCTACATCAACACCATAGCCTCTTCGATGAAGTGTGATAGTTTACCTCAGACCTTCGGGTCCATAGTTATTAGCTAGATGGCTTCTTCTCTCTTTTTGGATCTCAATACAATGTTCTCCCCCTCTCTCGTGGAGATGTATTCGATGTAATCTTCTTTTGGGGTGTGTTTGTTGAGACCGATGAATTGCGGGTTTATGATCAAGTTTATCCATGAACAATATTTGAATCTTCTCTGAATTCTTTTATGTATGATTGGTTATCTTTGCAAGTCTCTTTGAATTATCAGTTTGGTTTGGCCTACTAGATTGATCTTTCTTGCAATGGGAGAAGTGCTTAGCTTTGGGTTCAATCTTGCGGTGTCCTTTCCCAGTGACAGTAGGGGCAGCAAGGCACGTATTGTATTGTTGCCATCGAGGATAAAAAGATGAGGTTTATATCATATTGCATGAATTTATCCCTCTACATCATGTCATCTTGCTTAAAGCGTTACTCCATTCTTATGAACTTAATACTCTAGATGCATGCTGGATAGCGGTCGATGTGTGGAGTAATAGTAGTAGATGCAGGCAGGAGTCGGTCTAGTTTTCTCGGACGTGATGCCTATATACGTGACCATACCTAGATATTCTCATAACTATGCTCAATTCTGTCAATTGCTCAACAGTAATTTGTTCACCCACCGTAAATACTTATGCTCTTGAGAGAAGCCACTAGTGAAACCTATGGCCCCCGGGTCTATTCCCCATCATATAATCTCCCGACAACAAGCTATTTCTGGCGCCGTTTTTATTTTACTTTGCATCTTTATCATAAAAATACCAAAAATATTATCCTATCATCTATTCTTTACTTTGCATCTTTATCATAAAAATACCAAAAATATTATCCTATCATATCTATCAGCTCTCACTCTCGTAAGTGACCGTGTAGGGATTGACAACCCCTTATCGCGTTGGTTGCGAGGATTTATTTGTTTGTGTCGGTGCGAGGGACTCGTGCGTGGCCTCCTATTGGATTGATACCTTGGTTCTCAAAAACTGAGGGAAATACTTACGCTACTTTGCTGCATCACCCTTTCCTCTTCAAGGGAAAACCAATGCAGTGCTCAAGAGGTAGCACTAATCCTTATCAGTTTCCTCACTTGATGCTTGTTCAGCAATACACTACAAAAAACGACACATCCGGGACATTTTGGGCCGAACGAATTTTTTTCCTGTCATACTTATGACACTTCTATGACGATAATTGTGAAAAAACCCGGTATCATCATAGATGTGGTGGGCTGCTATTTCTATGACAAAAAATCATGACAGAAAATGGGCTTTTCGTCCTGGGCGGGCCGGAGACGCAGTTGCATGACATTCTTTGGGCCGCCCATGACGGAGAAAACCGTGGTAGAAGCGAGGGCGAGGAAAATATCGGGGGAGTTCCCGGTTACGGTGGGTGGTCGGGGGCCGAGCGATGCGCGTTTCTCTCGTACGTACGCGCGTGTGTGCGAGGTGTTGGGCTCTAACTGAACTCGATCGAGGCGTTGGGCTCTAACTGAACCCGAGCGATTGCACTGCAGGCTACGCGTTACTGAACCGAGCGATCGATCGATCCCTTGCTATTAACTGAACCCGAGTGATTCCTTCGCTACTGATGCTAACTGAAGCCGATCAAACACTGTTGCCTCCTTCCCTGGATGAACAATGAGCATTGTTGAGGCGGATTGGATGAACAGTCCCCAGTGGGGGTTTGGATGAACAGGACCCCGTGGTAGTAGAGGCTGTTGCCGCTGGATGAATAGTACCCCGATCGATCGAGCCGGTGGATGAACATGACCCCGTGGAGGGCTCGATGAACAGGACCCCATGGTGGGCTGGTTGAACAGTAGCCAGTGGAGGGCTGGATGAACAGTAGCCCGTGGAGGGGTGGTTGAACAGGTCCCCGTGGAGAGGGCTGGTTGCACAGTAGCCGGTGGAGGTTGGATGAACAGGAGCCCGTGGATGAACAGTCGTAGGTGGAGGCTAGAGGAGGTAGACGGTGGAGATGAACAGTATCCTGTGGAGTCCCGTTTTGCAGTACGCCACACCCCTCCCGATGAACAGGACCCCCGTTTCGACCGTAGCGCTCCAACACAAGTACGTTTCCTCCATTTTGCGGTACGCCACACCCCTCCCGATCAACAGGACCCCGTTTCGACCGTAGGAGGTCCAAGAGAAGTCAGTTTCCTCCATTTTGCGGTACGCCAGACCCCTCCCGATGAACAGGATCTCGTTTCCACCGTGGCCAGTCGAACACAAGGCCGTTTCCTCCGTTCTGCGGTACGTCAGGCCTCGTTTCCATCGCCTGTTCCGTCCAAGCTGGTTGGCTCCCTATGAATAGCACGCGTTTCGTTGCCTCCCGATGAACACGACGCATTCCGTTGCCTCCCCATGAACACGACGACGACGCAGTTTCTCTGTTCCCACCCAGCCACAGCCATGTACACGAGCCCTAGCCATACGTATGCGCGAGTAGGCATTCGAGACCCTGCCCGTATGTACATACGTGGCCGTATTTACTTTCTTGCACCCTGGCCGCTGTACGTACGTGTACATGCTACTGATATCTACTACACAACCTTCTTCTTGTAGACGTTGTTGGGCCTCCAAGTGCAGAGGTTTGTAGGATAGCAGCAAATTTCCCTCAAGTGGATGACCTAAGGTTTATCAATCCGTGGGAGGCGTATGATGAAGATGGTCTCTCTCAAACAACCCTGCAACCAAAACAAAGAGTCTCTTGTGTCCCCAACACACCCAATACAATGGTAAATTGTATAAGTGCACTAGTTCGGCGAAGAGATGGTGATACAAGTGCAATATGGATGGTAGATAAAGGTTTTTGTAATATGAAAATATAAAAACAGCAAGGTAGCAAGTGATAAAAGTGAGTGTAAACGGTATTGCAATGCGTTGAAACAAGGCCTAGGGTTCATACTTTCACTAGTGCAAGTTCTCTCAACAATAATAACATAATTGGATCATATAACTATCCCTCAACATGCAACAAAGAGTCACTCCAAAGTCACTAATAGCGGAGAACGAACGAAGAGATTATTGTAGGGTACGAAACCACCTCAAAGTTATTCTTTCTGATCGATCTATTCAAGTGCCCAAAGTTTCTATCGGAGAGTCAAGACAAAAACGTGTGCCAACCCCTATGCATAAGTTCACGAGGTCACGGAACTCGCAAGTTGATCACCAAAACATACATCAAGTGGATCACGTGATATCCCAGTGTCACCACAGATAAGCACATGCAAGACATACATCAAGTGTTCTCAAATCCTTAAAGACACAATCCGATAAGATAACTTCAAAGCAAAAACTCAATCCATTACAAGAGAGTAGAGGGGGAGAAACATCATAATATCCAACTATAATACCAAAGATCGCGATACATCAAGATCGTGCGATATCAAGAACATGAGAGAGAGAGAGATCAAACACATAGCTACTGGTACATAACCTCAGCCCCGAGGGTGAACTACTCCCTCCTCGTCATGGAGAGCGCCGGGATGATGAAGATGGCCACCGGAGAGGGATTCCCCCCTCCGGCAGGGTGCTGGAACATGTCTAGATTGGTTTTCGGTGGCTACGGAGGCTTCTGGCGGTGGATCTCCCGATCTAGGTTTCTTTCTGGAAGTTTTGAGTTATATAAGAGGTGTTGGAGTCGGGAACAAGTCAGGGGGGGTCTCCGGGCTGTCCACGAGGTAGTGAGGCGCGCCCAGGGGGGTGGGCATGCACCCCACCCTCGTGGGAAGCCCGGGACTCTTCTGGCTCAACTCTTTTACTCTATGGCCTTCTTCTGGTCCAAAAATAAGTTCCGTGAAGTTTCGGGTCAATTGGACTCCGTTTGGTTTTCCTTTTCTGCGATACTCAAAAACAAGGAAAAAACAGAAACTGGCACTAGGCTCTAGGTTAATAGGTTAGTCCCAAAAATCATATAAAATAGCATATAAAACATCCAAGGTTGATAATATAATAGCATGGAACAATCAAAAATTATAGATACGTTGGAGACGTATCAAGCATCCCAAGCTTAATTCCTGCTCGTTCTCGAGTAGGTAAATGATAAAAACAGAATTTTTGATGTGGAATGCTACCTAACATATTTATCAATGTAATCTTCTTTATTGTGGCAAGAATATTCAGATCCATAAGATTCAAGACAAAAGTTTAATATTGATATAAGAATAATAATACTTCAAGCATACTAACAAAGTAATCATGTCTTCTCAAAATAACATGGCCAAAGAAAGCTATCCCTACAAAATCATATAGTCTGGCTATGCTCTATCTTCATCACACAGAATATTTAAATCATGCACAACCCCGATGACAAGCCAAGCAATTGTTTCATACTTTTGATGTTCTCAAACTTTTTCAATCTTCGCGCAATACATGAGCGTGAGCCATGGACATAACACTATATGTGGAATAGAATGGTTGTTGTGGAGAAGACAAAAAGGAGAAGACAGTCTCACATCAACTAGGCGTATCAACGGGCTATGGAGATGCCCATCAATAGATATCAATGTGAGTGAGTAGGGATTGCCATGCAAAGGATGCACAAGAGCTATAAGTGTATGAAAGCTCAAAAAGAAACTAAGTGGGTGTGCATCCAACTCGCTTGCTCTAGAAAACCTAGGGCATTTTGAGGGAGCCCATCATTGGAATATACAAGACAAGTTCTTTAATGAAAGATTCCCACTAGTATATGAAAGTGACAACATAGGAGACTCTCTATCATGAAGATCATGGTGCTACTTTGAAGCACAAGTGTGGTAAAAGGATAGTAGCATTGCCCCTTCTCTCTTTTTCTCTCATTTTTTGTTTTCCTTTTTTTGTTGTTTTTTGGGCCTTCTCTTTTTTATGGCCTCTTTTTTTCTCTTTTTTTTTTAATTTTTCGTCCGGAGTCTCATCCCGACTTGTGGGGGAATCATAGTCTCCATCATCCTTTCCTCACATGGGACAATGCTCTAATAATGAAAATCATCACATTTTTATTTACTTACAACTCAAGAATTATAACTCGATACTTAAAACAAAATATGACTCTGTGAATGCCTCCGGCGGTGTACCGGGATGTGCAATGAATCAAGAATGACATGTATGAAAGAATTATGAATGGTGGCTTTGCCACAAATACGATGTCAACTACATGATCATGCAAAGCAATATGACAATGATGGAGCGTGTCATAATAAATGGAACGGTGGAAAGTTGCATGGCAATATATCTTGGAATGGCTATGGAAATGCCATAATAGGTAGGTATGGTGGCTGTTTTGAGGAAGGTATATGGTGGGTGTAAGGTACCGGTGAAAGTTGCGCGGTACTAGAGAGGCTAGCAATGGTGGAAGCGTGAGAGTGCGTATAATCCATGGACTCAACATTAGTCATAAAGAACACACATACTTATTGCAAAAATTTATTAGTTATCGAAACAAAGTACTACGCACATGCTCCTAGGGGGATAGATTGGTAGGAAAAGACCATCACTCATCCCCGACCACCACTCATAAGGAAGACAATCAATAAATAAATCATGCTCCGACTTCATCACATAACGGTTCACCATACGTGCATGCTACGGGAATCACAAACTTCAACACAAGTATTTCTAAAATTCACAACTACTCAACTAGCATGACTCTAATATCACAATCTCCATATCTCAAAGTTCTCATAGTATTCAATGCACTTTATATGAAAGTATTTATTATACCCATCTTGGATGCCTATCATATTAGGACTAGTTTCATAACCAAAGCAAATTACCATGCTATTCTAAAAGAATCTCAAAATAATATAAGTGAAGCATGAGAGTTCATCTATTTCTTCAAAATAAAACCACTGCCGTGCTCTAAAAGGATATAAGTGAAGCACTAGAGCAAATGACAAACTACTCTGAAAGATATAAGTGAAGATCAATGAGTAGTCGAATAATTATGCAACTATGTGAAGACTCTCTAACATTTAAGAATTTCAGATCTTGGTATATTATTCAAACAGCAAGCAAAACAAAATAAAATAAAATGACGCTCCAAGCAAAACACATATCATGTGGTGAATAAAAATATAGCTCCAAGTAAAGTTACCGATGAACGAAGACGAAAGAGGGGATGCCATCCGGGGCATCCCCAAGCTTAGGCTCTTGGTTGTCCTTGAATATTACCTTGGGGTGCCTTGGGAATCCCCAAGCTTAGGATCTTGCCACTCCTTATTCCATACTCCATCGAATCTTTACCCAAAGCTTGAAAACTTCACAACACAAAACTTAACAGAAAACTTGTAAGCTCCCTTAGTATAAGAAAATAAATCACCACTTAGGTACTGTTGTGAACTCATTATAAATTCATATTTGTGTAATATATACTGTATTCCAACTTCGCTGTGGTTCATACCCTCCGATACTACTCATAGATTCATCAAAATAAGCAAACAACACACGAAAAACAGAATCTGTCAAAAACAGAACAGTCTGTAGTAATCTGTAGGTTTCGAATACTTCTGTAACCCCAAAAATTATTAAATAAATTGGTGGACGTGAGGAATTTGTCTATTAATCATCTTCAAAAAGAATCAACTTAATTGCGCTCCCCAGTAGAAAATGGCAGCTAATCTCGTGAGCACAAAAGTTTTTTACAGCAAGATCGCAAAGACTTCACCCAAGTCTTCCCAAAGGTTCTACTTGGCACAAACACTAATTAAAACATAAAACCACATCTAAACAGAGGCTAGATGAATTATTTATTACTGAACAGGATCAAAAAGCAAGGAACAAAAATAAAATTGGGTTGCCTCCCAACAAGCACTATCGTTTAACGCCCCTAGCTAGGCATGATGATTTCAATGATGCCCACATAAAAGATAGGAATTGAAACATGAAGAGAGCATCATGAAGAATATAACTAGCACATTTAAGTCTAACCCACTTCCTATGCATAGGGATTTTGTGAACAAACAACTTTTCGGAATAATAATCAACTAGCATAGGAAGGCAAAACAAGCATAACTTCAGAACTTTAAGCACATAGAGAGGCAACTTGATATTATTGCAATTCCTACAAGCATATGTTCCTCCCTCATAATAATATTCAGTAGCATCATGAATGAATTCAACAATGTAACTATCACATAAAGCATTCTTTTCATGATCTACAAGCATTGAAAGAATAAAATTCAGAAAAAGGGTAATCATAATCATGACAAGTTTTATAAATATAATCATCACTACTTTTTATAGCATAAGTATCATCACAATAATCATCATACGTAGCAACTTTGTTCTCATCATAATCAATTGAAACCTCTTCCAAGATTGTGGAATCATTACTAAATAAAGTCATGACCTCTCCAAATCCACTTTTATAATTATCACAATAAGATTGAACATCCTCCAAAATAGTGGGATCATTACTTCCTAAAGTTGACACTCTTTCGAACCCACTTTCATCAATATAATCATCATAAATAGGAGGCATACTATCATCATAGTAAATTTGCTCATCAAAACTTGGGAGACTAAAAATATCATCTTCATTAATCATAGCATCCCCAAGCTTGGGACAAACATTAATTGCAGCAAATACATTCTCAAACATGTCATTTGCATCAAACATAGCATCCCCAAGCTTGGGCCTTTTCACATCATAAGCATAATCACTCTCATCATTAATAGTATGGATAGCACCAATAATATAACAATTATCATCATCACAATGAGTAATAGGAGCAACATCATCTGGGAGGAATACCTTATTACCTTTGCTTCTCCTTCTTTTATTTTTCTTCTTCACATCATGTGTGGGTTTAATCCTCTTTTTGGAGCTCGTTATTAATGAGATTGGTTGGATAGAAGGCTCCTCCTCGTTACCTAATTCATCATAAGAAATAATAGGAGGATATTGGGAAGTCTCTTCCCTTTCATTAGTATTCTCTTCATCTTCTAATTGTTTTCTTGACTTTATGTAATTGACAATATAAGGATTTTCAATGCAATTCACCGCATAATACATATAAATTTCCTCTAAATCAAAATCAAGAACTTTATCAAGGACAAATTCTGGAAGATCCTTAGTTATACGTTTCATTTCTTCATAACCCACAAGCAAACTAAGTTCATTATGATGTGCAAGGGAAATCAAGTCATCACAATTTTTGGACACGATTCGATCATGAAACAATTGGCATTGGATATTTAAATGACCACGTTCATTGCAAAGTTCACAAGGATGACTAAGAACATTTAAATTTTCAGCACAAACATCAAGCCTTTCTTGCAACCATTTAGTTTCTAAATACTTATGCCTCTTGCAAAATCTATCTTCCCTATTTGGTGTGTACTTGGAAAGCCTATGCACTCCACAAAAATTGACGTGCTTATAAGAGACATTTTCATCATGACTAGTGCAATAATCATTAGTACTATGGGTATTCAAAGAGTTCATACTAACAACATTTCCATCATGCTCATCATCCAAATATTTAGTGCCAAACATTTTAATGCATTCTTCTTCTAACACTTTGGCACAATTATCAGAATCCTTATTTTCATGAAAGATAATAAAAAGATGAAGCATATGAGGTACCCTCAATTCCATTTTTTTGTAATTTTCTTTTATAGACTAAACTGGTGATAAAACAAGAAACAAAAAGATTCGATTGCAAGATCTAAAGATATACCTTCAAGCGCTAACCTCCCCGGCAACGGCGCTAGAAAAGATCTTGATGTCTACTACACAACCTTCTTCTTGTATACGTTGTTGGGCCTCCAAGTGTAGAGGTTTGTAGGACAGCAACAAATTTCCCTCAAGTGGATGACCTAAGGTTTATCAATCCGTGGGAGGCGTAGGATGAAGATGGTCTCTCTCAAACAACCCTGCAACCAAATAAAAAAGAGTCTCTTGTGTCCCCAACACACCCAATACAATGGTAAATTGTATAGGTGCACTAGTTCGGCGAAGAGATGGTGATACAAGTGCAATATGGATGGTAGATAAAGGTTTTTGTAATCTTAAAATATAAAAACAGCAAGGTTGCAAGTGATAAAAATGAGTGTAAACGGTATTGCAATGCGTTGAAACAAGGCCTAGGGTTCATACATTCACTAGTGCAAGTTCTCTCAACAATAATAACATAATTGGATCATATAACTATCCCTCAACATGCTACAAAGAGTCACTCCAAAGTCACTAATAGCGGAGAACAAACGAGGAGATTATTGTAGGGTACGAAACCACCTCAAAGTTATTCTTTCTGATCGATCTATTCAAGAGTCCGAAGTAAAACAACACGAAGCTATTCTTTACGTTCAATCTATGGTAGAGTTCGTACTAGAATAACACCTTAAGACACAAATCAACCAAAACCCTAACGTCACCTAGATACTCCAATGTCACCTCAAGTATCCGTGGGTATGATTATACGATATGCATCACACAATCTCAGATTCATCTATTCAACCAACACAAAGAACTTCAAAGAGTGCCCAAAGTTTCTATCGGAGAGTCAAGACAAAAACGTGTGCCAACCCCTATGCATAAGTTCACGAGGTCACGGAACTCGCAAGTTGATCACCAAAACATACATCAAGTGGATCATGTGATATCCCATTGTCACCGCAGATAAGCACATGCAAGACATACATCAAGTGTTCTCAAATCCTTAAAGACTCAATCCGACAATATAACTTCAAAGGGAAAACTCAATCCATTACAAGAGAGTAGAGGGGGATAAACATCATAAGATCCAACTATAATAGCAAAGCTCGCGATACATCAAGATCGTGCGATATCAAGAACATGAGATAGAGAGAGATCAAACACATAGCTACTGGTACATACCCTCAGCCCCGAGGGTGAACTACTCCCTCCTCGTCATGGAGAGCGCCGGAATGATGAAGATGGCCACCGGAGAAGGATTCCCCCCTCCGGCAGGGTGCCAGAACGGGTCTAGATTGGTTTTCGATGGCTACGGAGGCTTCTGGCGGCGGAACTCCTGATCTAGGTTTATTTGTAGAAGTTTTGAGTTATATAAGAGGTGTTGGTGTCGGGAACAAGTCAGGGGGGTCTCCGGGCTGTCCACGAGGTAGGGAGGCGCACCCAGGGGGGTGGGCGCACCCTCCACCCTCGTGGGCAGCCCGGGACTCTTCTGGCCCAACTCTTTTACTCCATGGCCTTCTTCTGGTCCAAAAATAAGTTCCGTGAAGTTTCAGGTCAATTGGACTTCGTTTGGTTTTCTTTTTCTGGGATACTCAAAAACAAGGAAAAAACAGAAACTGGCACCGGGCTCTAGGTTAATAGGTTAGTCCCAAAAATCATATAAAATAGCATATAAATGCATATAAAACATCCAAGGTTGATAATATAATAGCATGGAACAATCAAAAATTATAGATACGTTGGAGACGTATCAAGCATCCCAAGCTTAATTCCTGCTCGTCCTCGAGTAGGTAAGTGATAAAAACAGAATTTTTGATGTGGAATGCTACCTAACATATTTATCAATGTAATCTTCTTTATTGTGGCAAGAATATTCAGATCCATAAGATTCAAGACAAAAGTTTAATATTGATATAAGAATAATAATACTTCAAGCATACTAACAAAGTAATCATGTCTTCTCAAAATAACATGGCCAAAGACATCTATCCCTACAAAATCATATAGTCTGGCTATGCTCTATCTTCATCACACAAAATATTTAAATCATGCACAACCCCGATGATAAGCCAAGCAATTTTTTCATGATCGAATCAACCCCGTCGTGGTTCTTCAACCTTTGCAGCCCAGCGGGGCGGTGAAAAACAAGTTGACCTTGCTTGGGTATTCCTAAAAAAAGTACAGCTGGGCTAGCCATTTTCAGCTTAAAAAAATTAATATCTGGACTGGATATCTGGCCTGGGCTAGACGGGCCATAGCCCGCCCAGTTAATACCCTGCTCTCCTATGAACAACAACGAAAACATCGCTCAAGAAAAACTCTGTAGTGCTCACACCTCAAAAACACAAGTACTTCTCGAGCTGCTTGGTCCCAGCTGTCGACCGCTCCTTGTGCAATTCTCTCATTTATTGACTACGTAGGTTGACAATGGTGTGGGACCGTGATGTCAGGAAACTAGGAGGAAGGAAAAAAAATAGTTGTACATAATAAGGAGGCACTTGCGTGCGTACGGCTATGGCCCTAGTGGGTCCGTACTGTCATCCAGTCAAAATAAAGTCATCTCCTGAATCCTCATGTTCATTGACCATGTTGACAATGCTCGGCGCCACGGCGAGCGCAATAACGCGAAGGACGACGGAGAGGGCCTCGCGGGCCCTACGAATGGACTGATACATTGCCCGCTGCTCATTTAGGAAGCCAGGATCATCGGACACCTATGAGCACGTTCGAGAGACTGAGACGACATGAAATGGTAAGGCCGTGCTTGGGAGCTCTGATTTATTTCACACCTGTATTAAGATACAAGTGTAATTTACTCGTCATCGGAAACAACGCGTAAAATACAGGCATAATGAAACCGAGAGCCCGAGGTCTGTAACGAAAACCGGCGAGTTACACGTGTAATTTGAGAGACCAGTGTATATTTTACTAGTCGAAATGGACCAACCAAACGCTTCGCCCGAGACCATCTGCTTTTATTTACAAGCGTCAGTTTTACAAGCAGTTTTGGTTGGAAAATGATGATCCAATCACGGCCTAAGATGATGAGTTGGTTGGAAGATCATATGGTTTCACCTCTAACCTACCCGAGTTGTCGTATAGGCTATGAATGAAACATAAGACAATGAACTTCTTAAGCACAGAAACAACAGAAGAGGATGATCTTCTTAATATGCAAATCAGAGGCATTAGCTCAACATGCAAAACAATATGAAGCATTATTCTCAGGAGGCATGGTGAACAGCTCGTGATGCCGCATGCCACAACATTCCAAGCTCAACTTTGCAATCAAACTCACAAGGCCTGGCATTACATAGACAACATTCAGAACAAACTCTTAAAATACCTTACATAAGTTAACATTCATGTGACTATGCATCTTAGCAGAGTAAATATTTACTTCTGAACCAAAGACAGGAATAGGAAAAAACGATCGACGTTGCTCACAGCAAAGGGCGTCCCACTCAAAAATATCAAATGCATGTCTTCTAGCTAACATCAATGAGCAAAATTTGACAAGGTTTTCCAATTCCAATATATTAAACTAATGTCTTCTTGCTAACAAAAATGATTAAACTTTGACAAGATTTTCCCATTCAAAATATGTAATGCCTATGATTGTGGAACGGGCAGGGTTTGTCATCAGTTTGTCATCTGATAGTCCAGTGGCTCAAGGTGACGACGAATGATTAGAGAACCATTCGATGTATTGTGCATTATGGAGTATTATTGAGGACACGAACCATATGAACATTTTGTGCAGTTCCACTAAAATCAAGCCGACATCCCTGTGGATTTCGTATTTATATGCTGCAAGAAAATAAAGACACATCAGCACACACATGAATATTGGACCGAGTGTCAACCCACTAATCGATGGACCAACAAACTGAAAGTACGATAAACAGATTACCATACCCAGATGCCCCATCATTGTTGCTTAGAATGACATTGATAGACTTGGAGTCCTGTCATGGCTTCTTGTACTTGTTTGGGCACTTTTTGCCTAGTGCACTCCATGTGTTGTAGAGTTGCCTATGCTCTCTACAGACTAGTCATGTCACCAGCGTCTACTAATACTCTGTAAAACTTCTCGGTCATTCCTTCTGTAATGTCCCGCAAACAGTGACTGCTTCTTTCTGCAAAGTGGTAAAACCAACTGGACCCACTAATGCAGCAGTTTGCCTTAGACACATTGGCTCCTTTTGTGCAGTTCAAGTAAAATCAAAGTCGGAATAAAACCGAGCTTTAATTTTGATATCCCTGTAAGCAACAATAGGTATAAGGGAAACAATTACTGAGAAATAACGGTTGATGACTTGTACTCCCAGAAGAAAAACATCTACTGATCTACCTTATCTTAATGGGAAACAAAGCAGGAGAGTAGCAATTCTCCATCAGTGTGACTCATTCATATTAACTGAGACATTATCTTAACAATGCCTTGTTTCAACATGTATAAAGAACGACAAAGTAGAAAAGTACCATTCCTAAAACAATGTGACTGATTCATTTTAACCGAGACATTATCTTAACAATACCTTGGTTAAACATGTAGAAAGAACTACAAAGCATGATAATACCATTTGTAAAACACTGTAACTGATATATAATAACATAGACATTAGCTGAACAATACATTTCTTAAACATGTACTCCGGCCGATCCCTGACAGAAATGGTACTCCCACCGATCCCTAACAGGTGTTGCAGTTTTGAACTAAGATTCAGTAGTTAATTCTGAGGAAAGTCGGTACTGACCTTTCAAGACCAAAATTTGAAACAACTCGTGGGGAAGACCTAAAAGAGATCTCAACACATATATGGAAATCCGGTCTACAATAGCAACAAGTTGAATAGATATCCCTGTTTTAACAGAGGCAAAAAAGGAATGAATTACTGGCCAATAAAGGAGGATGAAACATGCGGCCACAAATATGGTAATCCCGCCAATCCCTAACAAGTGTTGCAGTTTTGAACTAAGATTCATTAGTTAATTCTGAGAGTGGCATTACTTAATTTTACCAGCGCCATTAGATTAACAAAAAGCATAAATAGTTCGAGGGGAGAGTGGGCGCAACAACACCATGTGCTTCCATCTACTTATAAAGGGGGTGATGCAGAGTTTTGTTGTAACAAAGAAAGAAGCATCATGTCTGGGTTGGAACAATTTTTGCCCACTCAATGGTAAAAGAGAGCAGTTCAATAGCTTCAATTCAACATTTATCCAAACAGTACCAATACAAGTAGCACAACATCTCAAAGCACACTGCAGCATCATGTGGATGAAAGTCGGTACTGACCTTTCTTCACCAAGATTTGAAACAACTCGCGTGGAGGATTTGAAAGAAATCCCAACACATATATGAAAATCCATGATCTCCTTTTGTGCAGTTCCACCAAAATTATGCAAAGTCGCCGATGTGCCATTCAAGTTGAACTGCACAAATCACTCTTAAAACATAAGTGTTTCATGTAGCGAATCAAAATGTCGCAATAGCAACAAGTTGAATAGATATCCCTGTTTTAACAGAGGCAAAAAAGGAATCAATTACTGGCAAAATAAAGGAGGATGAAACATGCGGCCACAAAAATAGTAATTCTGCCAATCCCTAACAAGTGTTGCAGTTTTGAACTAAGATTCAGTAGTTAATTCTGAGAGTGGCATTGCTTAATTTTACCAGCGGCATTAGATTAACAAAAAGCATAAACAGTTCGAGGGGAGAGTGGGCGCAACAACACCATGTGATTCCATCTACTTATAAAGGGAGTGATGCAGAGTTTGTTGTAACAAAGCAACAAGCATCATGTCTGGGTTGGTACCATTTTTTCACTACTTAATGGGAAAAGAGAGCAATACAATAGCTTCAATTCAACATTTATTTAAAACAGTACCAATACAAGTAGCACAACATCTCAAAGCACACTGCACAATCATGTGGATGAAGGCATGTACTGACCTTTCACGAGACAACCAACATAAAATACGAATCTACCAACACAAATAGGAAATCCAATCTTGTTTTGTCCAGTTGCACTGAAATCAAGCAAAGTTGCTGGTGTGACATTTAAGTTTGCTATAGCAACAAGTTGAATAGATATCCCTGTTTTAACAGAGGCAAAAAAGGAAACAATTACTGGCCAATAAAGGAGGATGAAACACGCGTCCACAAAAAGAAGCATCTACCTTATCTTGATGGAAAACAAAGTATAGGACAGTAGCATTTCTAAAACGGTTGCATTGATTCATATTAAAAGGGAAATCTCTTCAAACAGTTCAGTAGTTAATTCTAAGAGTGGCATTGCTTAAGTTTACCAGCAACATTAGATTAAGAAAAAGCATAAACAGTTCCAGGGGAGAGTTGGCGCAACAACACCATGTGCTTCCATCTACTTATAAAGGGGGTGATGCAGAGTTCGTTGTAACAAAGCAACAAGCATCATGTCTGGGTTGGTACCTTTTTTGTTCACGACTTAATGGGAAAAGAGAGCAATACAATAGCTTCAATTCAACATTTATTTAAAACAGTACCAATACAAGTAGCACAACATCTCAAAACACACTGCACGATCATGTGGATGAAGGCAAGTACCAACCTGTCATGACGCACACAAGATCACCTACGAATCTGCCAACACGAATAGGAAACCCAATCTCGTTTTGTGCAATTGCACTGAAATCAAGCAAAGTCACCGGTGTGATGTTTAAGTTTGCTATAGCAACAAGTTGAATAGATATCCCTGTTTTAATAGAGGCAGAAAGGAAACAATTACTGGCCAATAAAGGAGGATGAAACACGCGTCCGCAAAAAGAAGCATCTACCTTATCTTGATGGAAAACAAAGTATAGGACAGTAGCATTTCTAAAACGGTTGCATTGATTCATATTAACAGAGACATTCTCTTAAAACAACATTCATTAAGAATGTAATTTACTTTTAACAGTGGCATTGCTTCAATTTTCCAGCAGCATTCTTAGATTAACAATAGCAAAAAAGTTGTATGGGACATGGGACATGGGACATGCCAGCAACATGTGTGTCCACACGTATAAATGGGTGATGCAGAGTATGGAGCCAAGCAGTATATCTGCGTTGGTCCCATATTTGTTCTCTTTGAACCTTTTTCCTATGTGAGGGCAACAAATCTAGTCCTGCACAAACTACCCGACCCCCCCAGTTTCTTTCCCTTTTCAACAAAGAGTTCGGTTCCTTACAGATGTGTGTACTGGGTTACCCCTTTTTTTCCCCTTTTGACCAACAAAGCGGCTGGATAGCCAGTCTATACTACTTTCCCTCCCTCCTTTCCTCATTGAACCACGTCCTAGATTCATGCTCCACCCCACCGCACCCTTCTTTCCTCTTTGAACCAAGACCTAGATTCAACTACAGAATCGAAAAAGATCGACATCCAGCTAGAGCAATGACGGTTTCAAAGAAACTTATACCTTAGGGTCATCGGGATGTGGCAAGGCGTGCGGCGGGAGGCCGGATCTGCCCACACTACGTACGAAAGCGAGGAAGAAGGGGTCGGTGGCCCTCCTGCACAGGCGCTGGGTGTAAGAGAACAACATAGCCGGTAGTGGATTGCCTCCCTCGCCGAAGGCGATAGAGTGAACGCTGCACCTCCCCCCCTTCCCGGTGCGACGGGATCCGGACGCCTCCTTCACTAGCTGTGAGGGGAGAGAGAGAGACAGAGGCCAACACAGTCTTGTTTAGATCTGGTGAAGAGGGTGACTGGGTGAGATACTGTGAATATAGCAAACCCGAGCAAAGGAACGCTGAGCCTCCAGCGTGTATATATATATGTAGTGCGGTGAGAGTGTGGAGATTGCAAACTCTAGCGAACAAGCGCTGAGGCTCTAGCTTATATAGTACTACATATATACTGTAGTACGGACTGAGCTTCGGTGCCTTAACTGCACCTACTTTTGGCTGTATGACAGGTGGGCCAGCCACATTTTGGGCCCACCTGTCATAAACCCAAAGGCAGGTGCACTAAGTCAATGAAGCTACGTCCATATAGTACTCGTGTATACTACTAATATATAGTGGAGTGGTTTTCTTATTATCTCCATAACAATCGTTTTAAATTGTGTAAGTACGAAACAAAACTCTTAATTTAATGTACCAGTGAAGAAAACTACTACTTCCGATGAACTAACGATCCACACGTCCTGGTCGCACTTCCTGTCTGGGGCGTGCGATACATTACCCTCTCTTAAGTCAACAACCACACATGCGCCAAATTACCGGAAATTTGTGAGAGTGTGTACAAATAAAGAATTTTAATTTCAATTATCGAAAAGTTTTGAGAGTATGTATAGTTTGCCATCTCTCAATAATTATGGTTTGTTGTCGGCCTAAACTTGGTCAAACTTTACAAAGTTTGACTTCAGTCAAATCTAATATGCAGAGTAAATAAAAATGGAGGGCTACTACGTCCATCCGGGTTTTTAGTCCACACCATTTTTTAAATCAAAGTTAATAGCTGGACAAATAAAATTACAGGGGAGCTGAAGACAAAGTTGTGAGAAGGCTTAGAAATCAATACAAAACTTATGCTCTTAGTACCAACGTCGATCCTTCTTCGAGGAAACATTTGGTTCATACCAATTATGTGATAAAATTGCACCAACGTGAAAGATGACTGCGTCTCCAACGCAACCAAGAAAAGAGCACTGATGGAAGACAACTTGTTTTTCGTCGAAAATTGATCTGCTTCACCAGCCGACGCAACCATGAGCATCGATAGGTCATCGTGGTGATGCATCATCCATTTGGCATCAACTTTGGGTGAGGCACCTATGAAGTTTGACAAATCCTCACTGTGGTCTGTTTCTTCTCATTAAACAAGCTCGAGGATGGAAGAACCATGTGGCAGAGGACAGTGAGGCGGAACAACAATGGCCATCCAATTTTGTGTAGTTCCACTAAAATTGAGGAAGACATGCCCGGGTATGGAGGTACGCATTGCTGTTTGCAAAAATATAAAAAAGGGATATAGTGTTGTTACTTTGTTTTGGCGGTGGTACAAGATTAACAACGACATCTCAATTGTCAATAAGAATTAATGAAAAGTACACCAACAAACAGAAGCATCATGATTATCTTGATGGGAACTAAACCAGGATACCCGAGAAAAAAAGCATTTCTTCATTTAACCAGTGATAGTATTAGATTAGCAGCAGCAATAGGAGTATATGGACAATGACCGCACAACCACCATGTACTTTTTGTCGAAACAACATGTATACCTCCACCGAGGCATAAATCAGGACAACTTTTCGAGTGGCATTTCCTCTATAATAGTAGGTGATGTTGGACCAGCCGACGAACCCTAGCTACTATACATGGGGAGCTGGGGAGTAGTCACATAGAAGAAAACCCGCATGCAGCGACCTAGGGAGCTAGACCAGTACAAGAAGTTATACCTCAGGTGGGCGAGATGTCGCTTAGGCGGGCGGGCGGGATCTGCCCACACGACGGCAGCGAACAAGGGCGCGGAGGACCTTCGTCCGCGCCAGCGCTGGCTCTGAGAGGACGGTGTGCATCGGTTTCCTCCATCGCCAACGGCGACAACGTGAACACTGCACCTCCTCACCTCCTGTAGCGGACGGGATTCGGCCGGATTTGTGACCACCGGTGAGGAGAGAGATAGAGTGGACACTGTCATCTTTTTTTGATATGGAGAGGGTGAGAGAGCGAGACGCGAGAAACCCTATCAAACAAGAGGCTATGTATACAATAGAGTAAAAAAAATCTCTCCATAGCAGTGGTTTTAAATAGAATACGCGCGTTCCCGGAAAAAAGAAACAAAAACTGGCGGACAATTTTTTAACGTACCAAGAAAGAAAACTCGATCAAAAACACGCCCCCGCTTCCAGATCGCGAGAGTCGTTGCGCACACACACATAGACATAGACATGCATCTGAGGATGGCTGGGTAAAACTGAATACGGATGGTTCCTTCTTGCCAGAGAACGGAACTGCTGGTACAAGCATGATACTAGGGATCATGGGGGTGCTATAATTTTCTCTTCATGTAGAAGCTTGTGTTATTGCACGAAAGCACTGGAAGCAGAATTGTTGGCCATCAAAGAGGGTTTGTCGCTCGCATTGCAGTGGAGTAATCTTTTTGTTGACCCACACACCGTAGAACAATCATTCTACGGTAAATTATATTTGTATAATAAAGTACATGGGGAGTCTAAGCTCCAAATATCAATATCGAGACCGACTGCCTTGAAGCTACAAATATGGTGAGGATTAGGAATGAAGATCTTGATAGATCTCGGTTTGGTTTTTGGTGCGTGAGATTAGATCGCTCATGGCACTCCAAAATACTTGTATTGCTCATGTTCGACGAAACAACAACATTGTCAGTCATACTTTAGCTCATTATGGTAGGACTAGTGGCCGTATCGCTGTTTGGCTAGGTTCAGGCCCTGATGGCATTGTCTAACTTTGTAACTCCAAGTGTAGCCTGGCTACGTGAGTAATACAAGTTTGTTCCCGCAAAAAAAACAAAAAGACATAGACATGCATATCCGTGTTTACGTAAAATTCCATCTCCATCTCCATCTCCAATCATATTTGTCCAACTGGCACATTATTTATGTTGTTAATTATATACGCAACAATTTTTACGTACAACATCTCTTGTTTGCGGGCATCCGGACCGCTGCCACGCCCGCTCCTGACCAACCCGAACCCTCTTCATCACCCGCGCGTGCTTCCCGCGCGAAATGGTCAGTGCCGCATTCATGCCCGGCCAGAGCGGACGTGACCTCTCACTGGCACCAGCATTGAAGCGGCGCGCTGGTCGAGAGAGCGTCGCCCATGCGGCTTCCCAGTGCACGCGACTGCTCCGCATTCAAAGGTCGCAATAGCCGACCACAACATGCATGTAAAAAGTTCATGGGAGTCCGTGCTACAGCTAGCTGTCCTCCCCCAACTCGTCAATCTCTTCTAGTAGTGCTAGTACTCCATGGCGCGATCCATCGACAAGCAGGCGGGAAAGTTATTGTATACTCGGTTTGCGGTGAGTGGCATGTCGAGCGACCGTGTGGGGTCGAGCCATGGAGGAGGGTGAGACACGAACGCGACAGACGTGATTTAAACATTGGTTTTGCTTGATGGCGCGATCCGACGAAACAAAACGTTGGTTTCTCTCCGTTTCCATTTTTCTCCGGAAAAACGGAAACTTACCACGCCATTCTCATTCGTACTCCAAGGTTGCCCCGTTACAACATTCCATTAAATACAAAGGAAAACTAACACGCATGCTGATGCATCTCAATGATTCACAGATTATAGCCAATATTTACTTCACAACTAAAGACAAAAGTTGTGAGAGCGTGTACAAAAGAAAAACTACTGATGGGGTCACTACGACTTAAACCCTAAACCCTAAACATGATTTAATTTCCTGTCTAGGTAGAACCCGTCGAAGGAAAGACGGCTGGCACCCTTGGATCATACGATGCTTTTGTGCAGTTCCACTAAAATCGAGCTGAGCATCCCTGATGGCAAAGATATTGAATAAGTGTGATTAGAATAATAGTACTGGCACTAGTTCATGAGACATAAACTCATCATAAATAGAAGCCTGTAGAAGTAGAGAAAGATCGACATGGAGATGGAGCTACGTGGGGAGCTGCGGCAGTGGAGCAAGCCGGCTCCAAAAGGAAGATGTACTACCTGGGACGTCGGGCTATAGCTAGAAGGGTGGTTGGGATGCGGCATCAGCCCATACCGCGGGGACCCCCGATTGGGACGCACCGACTATGTGTTTTCTCCCTCGCCAATGTAGACTGCGTCTATGCAGAACATTGTTCCCTTCCCCTAGTGGTGGGATCAGGCCGGATATGTGACCAGCGGTGTGGCCATCGTCGTTCTATGCTTGTGAAGAGAGGAACCCAAGCAAGCAGGCTTGTAGCTTAGGCTCCTGCTAGTGTATATAACTATATATAGTGGTTTTCTTTTCTCTCCATATCAACCATTTTATATTGCGTACGTGTCATTGAAGAGTGAAATGATGGTTGCTTCTTCCGACTAACTTACTGTGTGATTTGACTGCTCCTTAGTGGCCCCTACATGTACTCCCCCTACGTGTATGACCGTTCCTGAGTCTCACTTGTACTTATCTCTTTTTCTTGCATGACACGTGAGTAGACAGGATGCACATAGAGGAATTTTGTTACTACACGTTGTTACGTAGTACTGTACTACTAGTACCTACTCCCTCCTTCCGGTTCACTGATACGTCCATTTTGCATCATGCTTTTATATCGATATTTAATGCATTATGGGCTGTTACTAGACATTATTTCACAATACTTATACCTTTTCTCTCTTATTTTACAAGGTTTACATGAAGAGGGAGAATGCCCGCAGCTGGAATTCTGTGCTGGAAAAGGAGCAAATATTAGAGACCTATTCTGCACAACTCCAAAAATCCTGAAACTTCACGGGAGCATGTTTTGGAATATATAAAAAATACTGGCGAAAGAATTAACCAGAGGGGGCCTACACCCTGGCCACAAGGGTGGGGGCGCGCCTACCCCCCTGGGCATGCCCCCTGTCTCGTGGGCCCCCTGGCAGGTCTCCGGTTCCCATCTTTGGCTATATGAAGTCTTTCACCCTGGAAAAAATCATAAGCAAGCTCTCGGGACGAAACTCCACCGCCACGAGGCGGAACCTTGGCGGAACCAATCTAGGGCTCCGGCGGAGCTGTTCTGCCGGGGAAACATCCCTCCAGGGGGGGAAATCATCAGCATCGATCGTCTCATCGGGAGGGGGTCAATCTCCATCAACATCTTCACCAGCACCATCTCATCTCAAACCCTAGTTCATCTCTTGTATCCAATCTTTGTCTCAAAACCTCAGATTGGTACCTGTGGGTTCCTAGTAGTGTTGATTACTCCTTGTAGTTGACGCTAGTTGGTTTACTTGGTGGAATATCATATGTTCAGATCCTTTATGCATATTAATACCCCTCTGATTATGAACATGAATATGATTTGTGAGTAGTTACGTTTGTTCCTGAGGTCATGTGAGAAGTCTTGCTATAAGTAGTCATGTGAATTTGGTATTCGTTCGATATTTTGATGAGATGTATGTTGTCTCTCCTCCAGAGGTGTCATGTGAACGTCGACTACATGACACTTCACCATTGTTTGGGCCTAGAGGAAGGCATTGGGAAGTAATAAGTAGATGATGGGTTGCTAGAGTGACAGAAGCTTAAACCCTAGTTTATGCGTTGCTTCGTAAGGGGCTGATTTGGATCCATATGTTTCATGCTATGGTTAGGTTTACCTTAATACTTCTTTTGTAGTTGCGGATGCTTGCAAGAGGGGTTAATCATAAGTGGGATGCTTGTCCAAGGAAGGGCAGTACCCAAGCACCGGTCCACCCACATATCAAATTATCAAAGTACCGAACGTGAATCATATGAGCGTGATGAAAACTAGCTTGACGATAATTCCCATGTGTCCTCGGGAGCGTCTTCCTTTATATAAGAGTTTGTCCAGGCTTGTCCTTTGCTACAAAAAGGATTGGGCCATCTTGCTGCACCTTATTTACTTTTATTATTTGTTACTCATTACGAATCACCTTATCACAAAACTATCTGTTACCGATAATTTCAGTGCTTGCAGAGAATACCTTATTGAAAACTGCTTATCATTTCCTTCTGCTCCTCGTTGGGTTCGGCACTCTTACTTATCGAAAGGACTACGATAGATCCCCTATACTTGTGGGTCATCATTCACTACTGGTACTCCCTCCGTCCTGGCTTATTGGTCCCCTTTGTACTCAATTCATGGGCTCGTTTTCCTCAAGAAATTGTCTTTACCAACGTATTAATATCGGGAATGCATGCGTGAACAATGAATGATTAAACCTTGCATGCAACGTTTTGACAAAGCATTGACTTATGAACATGTGAATGTAAGGGACTACAACCTTGTGCATGCATGCAACAGTCGCACGTACACATGGACGCAAAAACGCGAGCGACGCCCTAATGCATGCATGTCCGAGCACACGACGGAACACTGATACATCTCCAACGTATCTATAATTTTTGATTGCTCCATGCTATTATATATTCTGTTTTGGATGTTTAATGGGCTTATTTATTATTTTTGGAACTAACCTATTAATCAGAGGCCCAGCCCAAATTGCTGTTTTTTTTCCTATATTAGTGTTTCGCAGTAAAAGAATATCAAACGGAGTCCAAACAGAATGAAACCTCCGGGAGAGTTATTTTTGGAACAAACGTGATCCAGAGAACTTGGAGTGGACGTCAAGAAATCACCGAGGAGGCCATGAGGCAGGGGGGCGCGCCTACCCCCCTGGGTGTGCCCTCCACCCTCGTGGGCCCCTCGTGGCTCCACCGACCTACTTCTTCCTCCTATATATACCTACGTACCCCCAAACCATCGAAGAGCACCACGAAAACCTAATTCCACCACCGAAACCTTCTGTACCCGTGAGATCCCATCTCGGGGCCTTTTTCGGCGCGCCGGAGGGGGCATTGATACGGAGGGCTTCTACATCAACACCATAGCCTCTCCGATGATGTGTGAGTAGTTTACCTCAGACCTTCGGGTCCATAGTTATTAGCTAGATGGCTTCTTCTCTCTCTTTGGATCTCAATACAAAGTTCTCCTCGATTCTCTTGGAGATCTATTCGATGTAATCTTCTTTTGCGGTGTGTTTGTCGAGACCCGATGAATTGTGGGTTTATGATCAAGATTATCTATGAACAATATTCGAATCTTCTCTGAATTCTTTTATGTATGATTGGTTATCTTTGCAAGCCTCTTCGAATTATCAGTTTGGTTTGGCCGAATAGATTGATCTTTCTTGCAATGGGAGAAGTGCTTAGCTTTGGGTTCAATCTTGCGGTGCTCGATACCAGTGACAGTAGGGGAAACGACACGTATTGTATTGTTGCCATCGAGGATAAAAAGATGGGGTTTATATCATATTGCATGAGTTTATACCTCTACATCATGTCATCTTGCTTAAAGCGTTACTCCGTTCTTATGAACTTAATACTCTAGATGCATGCTAGATAGCGGTCGATGTGTGGAGTAATAGTAGTAGATGCAGGCAGGAGTCGGTCTACTTGTCACGGACGTGATGCCTATATACATGATCATACCTAGATATTCTCATAACTATGCTCAATTCTATCAATTGCTCGACAGTAATTTGTTCACCCACCGTAATACTTATGCTATCCTGAGAGAAGCCACTAGTGAAACCTATGGCCCCCGGGTCTATTCTCCATCATATTAATCTCCCGTCAACAAGCTATTTCTGTCACCGTTTATTCTGCTTTCTTTACTTTTAGTCTTTATCATAAAAAGACCAAAAATATTATCTTATCATCTCTATCAGATCTCACTTTTGCAAGTGGTCGTGAAGGGATTGACAACCCCTTTATCGCGTTGGTTGCAAGGTTCTTATTTGTTTTTGTAGGTGCAAGGGACTTGAGCATGGCATCCTACTGGATTGATACCTTGGTTCTCAAAAACTAAGGGAAATACTTACGCTACTTTGCTGCATCACCCTTTCCTCTTCAAGGGAAAACCAACGCAGTGCTCAAGAGGTAGTAAGAATGATTTCTGGCGCCGTTGCCAGGGAGTCTACGCACAAGTCAACATACCAAGTACCCATCACAAACTCTTATCCCTCGCATTACATTATTTTCCATTTGCGTCTCGTTTTCCTCTCCCCCACTTCACCCTTGCCGTTTAATTCGCCCTCTTTTCCATTCGCCTCTTTTTCGTTTGCTTCTTGTTTTCTTGTGTGTTGGATTGCTTTCTTGTCATGATGGCTCAAGATAATACTAAATTGTGTGACTTTGCCAATACCAACAACAATGATTTTCTTAGCACACCAATTGCTCCTCTTACCGAAGCGGAATCTTCTGAAATTAATGATGGTTTGTTGAATCTTGTCATGAAAGCTCAATTCGTCGACCTTCCTAGTGAAAATGCCGCTACCCATCTAAATAGCTTTGTTGATTTGTGTGATATGCAAAAGAAGAAAGATGTGGATAATGATATTGTTAAATTGAAGCTATTTCCGTTTTCGCTTAGAGATCGTGCTAAAACTTGGTTTTTGTCTTTGCCTAAAAATAGTATTGATTCTTGGAATAAGTGCAAAGATGCTTTTATCTCTAAGTATTTTCCTCCCGCTAAAATCATCTCTCTTAGAAATAATATTATGAATTTTAAGCAACTTGATCATGCACATGTTGCACAAGCTTGGTAGAGGATGAAATTAATGATATGTAATTGCCCTACTCATGGTTTCAATTTGTGGATGATTATACAAAAAATTTATGCCGGATTGAATTTTGCATCTAGAAATCTTTTAGATTCGGCCGCGGGAGGCACTTTTATGGAAATCACTTTAGGAGAAGCTACCAAACTCCTAGATAATATTATGGTTAATTATTCTCAATGGCACACCGAAAGATCCACTAGTAAAAAGGTTCATGTGATTGAAGAAATTAATGTTTTGAGTGGAAAGATGGATGAACTTATGAAATTGTTTGCTAATAAGAGTGTTTCTTCAGATCCTAATGATATGCCTTTGTCTACCTTGATTGAGAATAATAATGATTCTATGGATGTGAATTTTGTTGGTAGGAATAATTTTGGTAACAACGCATATAGAGGAAACTTTAATCCTAGGTCGTATCCTAGTAATTCCTCTAATAATTATGATAATTCCTACAACAACTCTTATGGAAATTCTAATAAGATGCCCTCTGATTTTGAGACTAGTGTTAAAGAACTTATGATTTCTCAAAATAATTTCAATGCTTTGCTTGAAGAAAAATTGCCTAAGATTGATGAATTGGCTAGGAACATGGATAGAATTTCTCTTGATGTTGATTCTTTGAAACTTATATCTATTCCACCTAGCATGACATCAATGAGTCTCTCAAAGCCATGAGAATTTCCATTGATGAGTGCAAAGAAAGAACCGCTAGGATGCGTGCTAAGAAAGATTGCTTTGTAAAAGCGTGTTCTTCTAGTTTTTATGAGAATAAAGATGAAGATCTAAAAGTTATTGATGTGTCCCCTATTAAATATTTGTTTTGCAATATGAATCTTGATAATGATGGGACTGGAGATGAGTCAACTTTAGTTAGAAGGCGTCCGAAAAATTCGGAGTTTTTAGATCTTGATGCAAAAATTGGTAAAAATGGGATTGAAGAGGTCAAAACTTTAGATATCAATGAACCCACTATCTTGGATTTCAAGGAATTTAATTATGATAATTGCTCTTTGATAGATTGTATTTCCTTGTTGCAATCCGTGCTAAATTATCCTCATGCATATAGTCAAAATAAAGCTTTTACCAAACATATTGTTGATGCTTTGATGCAATCTTATGAAGAAAAACTTGAGTTGGAAGTTTCTATCCCTAGAAAACTTTATGATGAGTGGGAACCCACTATTAAAATTAAAGATCATGAATGCTATGCTTTGTGTGATTTGGGTGCTAGTGTTTCCACGATTCCAAAAACTTTGTGTGATTTGCTAGGTTTCCGTGAATTTGATGATTGTTCTTTAAACTTGCATCTTGCGTATTCCACTATTAAGAAACCTATGGGAAGAATTAATGATGTTCTTATTGTTGCAAATAGGAATTACGTGCCCGTAGATTTCATTGTTCTTGATATAGATTGCAATCCTTCATGTCCTATTATTCTTGGTAGACCTTTCCTTAGAACGATTGGTGCAATTATTGATATGAAGGAAGGAAATATTAGATTCCAATTCCCGTTAAGGAAAGGCATGGAACACTTTCCTAGAAAGAAAATAAAATTACCTTATGAATCTATTATGAGAGCCACCTATGGATTGCCTACCAAATATGGCAATACCTTCTAGCCTCTGGTTAAATGATAGCGCTTGTTGGGAGGCAACCCAATTTTATTTTAGTTTTTTTGCTTTTTTGGTTCTGTTTAGAAATAAATAATCCTTCTAGCCTCTGGTTAGATTTGGTTTTGTGTTTTAATTAGTGTTTGTGCCAAGTAAAACCTATAGGATCTTCTTGGATGATAGTTACTTGATCTTGCTGAAAATTCCAGAAACTTTCTGTTCACGAAAACAATTGTTTAAAATCACCAAAATGTGATAAAATACTGATTCCAATTGAAGTAGATCAATAAACAAATTATCTAGGTAGTCCTATTTTGGTAGATTTTTCTGAGTAACAGAAGTTTGCGTTAGTTTTTGACATATTCTGTTTTTCATGTGTTGTTTGCTTATTTTGATGAATCTATGGCTAGTAAAAGAGTTTATAAACCATAGAGAAGTTGGAATACAGTAGGTTTAACACCCATATAAATAAAGAATGAGTTCATTACAGTACCTTGAAGTAGTGTTTTTGTTTTCTTTCGCTAACGGAGCTCACGAGATTTTCTCTTAAGTTTTGTGTTGTGAAGTTTTCAAGTTCTGGGTAAAGATTTGATGGATTATGGAACAAGGAGTGGCAAGAGCCTAAGCTTGGGGATGCCCAAGGCACCCCAAGGTAAAATCTAAGGACAACCCAAAAGCCTAAGCTTGGGGATGCCTCGGAAGGCATCCCCTCTTTTGTCTTCATCCATCGGTAACTTTACTTGGAGCTATATTTTTATTCACCACATGATATGTGTTTTGCTTGGAGCGTCTTGTATGATTTGAGTCTTTGCTTTTTAGTTCACGACAATCATCCTTGCTGTACACACCGTTTGAGAGAGACACACATTATTCGGAATTTATTAGAATACTCTATGTGCTTCACTTATATCTTTTGAGCTATATAGTTTTTGCTCTAGTACTTCACTTATATCTTTTAGAGCACGGTGGTGGTTATATTTTAAAGAAATAATTGATCTCTCATGCTTCACTTAAATTATTTTGAGAGTCCTTAGAACAACATGGTAATTTGCTTTGTTTATAAAATTAGTCCTAATATGATAGGCATCCAAGATAAAAACTATAAAGTGCATTGAATACTAAGAGAAGTTTGATACTAGATAATTGTTTTGAAATATGAAGATGGTGATATTAGAGTCATGCTAGTTGAGTAGTTGTGAATTTGAGAAATACTTGTTCTAAAGTTTGTGATTCCCGTAGCATGCATGTATGGTGAACCGTTATGTGATGAAGTCGGAGCATGATTTATTTATTCATTGTCTTCCTTATGAGTGGCGGTCGGGGACGAGCGATGGTCTTTTCCTACCAATCTATCCCCGTAGGAGCATGCGCGTAGTACTTTGTTTTGAGAACTAATAGATTTTTGCAATAAGTATGTGAGTTCTTTACGACTAATGTTGAGTCCATGGATTATACACACTCTCATCCTTCCACCATTGCTAGCCTCTCTAATACCGCGCACCTCTTCACCGGTATCATACACCCACCATATACCTTCCTCAAAACAGCCACCATACCTACCTATTATGGCATTTCCTTAGCCATTCCGAGATATATTGCCATGCAACTTACCACCGTTCCATTTATTATGACACGCTTCATCATTGTCAAATTGCCTTGCATGATCATGTAGTTGACATTGTATTTGTGGCAAAGCCACCTTTATAATTCTTTCATACATGTCACTCTTGATTCATTGCATATCCCGGTACATCGCCGGAGGCATTCACATAGAGTCATATTTTGTTCTAAGTATTGAGTTGTAATCCTTGAGTTGTAAGTAAATAAAAGTGTGATGATCATTATTAGAACATTGTCCCAAGTGAGGAAAGGATGATGGAGACTATGATTCCCCCACAAGTCGGGATGAGACTCCGGACTGAAAAAAAGAGGCCATAAAAAAAAGAGAAGGCCCAAACAAAAAATGAGAGAAAAAGAGAGAAGGGACAATGTTACTATCCTTTTTCCACACTTGTGCTTCAAAGTAGCACCATGATCTTCATGATAGAGAGTCTCCTATGTTGTCATTTTCATATACTAGTGGGAATTTTACATAGAACTTGGCTTGTATATTCCAATGATGGGCTTCCTCAAAAATGCCCTAGGTCTTCGTGAGGAAGCAAGTTGGATGCACACCCACTGAGGGACTCCTGGACTAAGGGGTCCTCGGGCGTCCGGCCTGTTATCCATGGGCCGGACTGATGGGCTGTGAAGACACGAAGGCTGAAGACTGTACCATTGTCTGGATAGGACTCTTCTTGGCGTGGAAGCCAAGCTTGGCGATCAACTATGACGATTCCTTCCTATGTAATCGACTCTATGTAACCCTAGATCCCTCCGGTGTCTATATAAACCGGTGGGCGTAGTCCGGATGAGACACACTCATTACCATAGTCATACAGGCTAGGCCTCTAGGGTTTAGCCATTACGATCTCGTGGTAGATCAACTCTTGTAACATTCATATTCATCAAGATCAATCAAGCAGGAAGTAGGGTATTACCTCCATAGAGAGGGCCCGAACCTGGGTAAACCTCGTGTCCCCTGTCTCCTGCAACCATCGACCTTAGGCGCACAGTTTGGGACCCCCTACCCGAGATCTGCCGGTTTTGACACCAACATTTGTGCTCTCATTGAGAGTTCCACTGTGCCGTCGACGAAAGGTTCGATGGCCCCTTCGATCATCCATAGTGACGTTGTCCAGGGAGAAACCTTCCTCCCCGGACAGATCTTCGTGTTCGGTGGCTTCGTACCGCGGGCCAACTCGCTGGCCATCTGGAGCAGATCGATAGTTACGCCCCTGGCCATCAGGTCAGATTCGGAAGCTTGAACTGTGTCGCGGACATCCGCGGAGACTTGATCTTCGACGGATTCGAGACCGCGACGATCGCTCCCCCTCGCTCCGATGAACATGACTTAAATCTGTCATCGGGTCACATCCAGGAGATGGTTCCTGTTGCTGCAACGGACTTAGAGCCGGAGCGGATCGTGCCATCCGAGGCCACAGAGTCCGCGGTGTTGGAGCCGCACATAGACTCGACACCCTGCAATATCTGCATCAACGGAACTCCGGACTCGTCTCTGGCTATAAGTTCCGGACCATGTACGCCTACGGACACCGAGCTGGATCGGTTATCGATTTTCGAATTCAGCGCCGCAGACATCTTCCAGCACTCACCTTTGGGTGATGTGCTACACTCTTTAAAGAATTTTTCCCTGGAGAAGGACTCACAGCCGAACTATGTTCGGTTCGAGCTAGAAGCTGATGATGGGGAATTTTGCTTCCCACCCGCCACCCACTTCATAGCCACTGTCGATGACTTAACCGACGTGCTTGATTATGGCTCCAAAGACATTGACGGTATGGACGACAATGTCGACAAGGAGCAAGGCCAAAACCCACCATTCACTGGATGTTGGACGACCACCTCTTCATATGATGTGTACATGGTTGACACACCTAAAAAACTAGCGACAATGAAAAAGAAGACCCAGTTGCGAATAAACCTTCTGAGACACAGTCCAAGCGCCGGCGCCCTAAACGCCGTTCTAAGCCTCGTCGCTCAAAAGATGGCAACACTAGCACCGGAGAAAATAGTACTCCGGGCGACGCCGAAAACAATGAAGACCCTGTTGAAGCTGCATCCGAACAGGAGGAACAAAACAACGGGCAAGATAACCCTGGTAAACAGGCCATGCCCAATGACCCGGATGATGATAGTTATCGTCCAGTCTCCGAGGATGAGGAGAGCCTCGGCAGCGAGGATTTCATCGTGCCTGAGGAACCCCTCGAGCAGGAGCGCTTCAAGCGCCAGCTATAGCTACTACAAGAAGCCTGAATAAAAAGTAGCAGCAGCTCCAAGCCGATCAAGATCTACTCATTGACAGATGGACCGATGTCCTGGGAGCCAAAGAATACGGCCTCAAGCGCCCAACCAAGAGTTACCCGAAGCGCAGACTGCTACCTCAGTTCGATGAGGAGGCACCAGATCCCTTACCTCCCTCGCGCAATGCGGAACGACCACCGCGTGGTCGGGACAGTGCGGCGTACCGACCACCCTGCGGTCGGGACAAAATGGCAACTCATGCCGAACAGCAGAATGCCCTGATACGTCTCCAACGTATCTATAATTTTTGATTGTTCCATGCTATTATATTATCTCTTTTGGATGTTTAATGGGCTTTACTAAGCACTTTTATATGATTTTTGGGACTAACCTATTAACCTAGAGCCCAGTGCCAGTTTCTGTTTTTTTGCCTATTTCGGTGTTTCGCAGAAAAGGAATATCAAACGGAGTCCAAACGGAATGAAACCTTCGGGAGAGTTATTTTTGGAACGGAAGCAATCCAGGAGACTTGGAGTGTACGTCAGGGAAGCAACGAGGTGGCCACGAGGCAAGGAGGCGCGCCTGCCCCTGGGCGCGCCCCACCCTCATGGGCCCCTCGTGGCTCCCCTGACCGACTTCTTTCGCCTACATATATCCATAGACCCTAAAAACATTGAGGAGTAGAATAGATCGAGAGTTCCACCGCCGCAAGCCTCTGGAGCCACCAAAAACCAATCGGGACCCTGTTCCGGCACCCTGCCGGAGGGGGATCCCTCACCGGTGGCCATCTTCATCATCCGGCGCTCTCCATGACGAGGAGGGAGTAGTTCAGCCTCGGGGCTGAGGGTATGTACCATTAGCTATGTGTTTGATCTCTCTCTCTCTCTCTCTCTCTCTCTCTCTCTCTCTCGTGTTCTTGATTTGGCACGATCTTGATGTATCGCGAGCTTTGCTATTATAGTTGGATCTTATGATGTTTCTCCCCCTCTACTCTCTTGTAATGGATTGAGTTTTCCCTTTGAAGTTATCTTATCGGATTGAGTCTCTAAGGATTTGAGAACACTTGATGTATGTCTTGCATGTGCTTATCTGTGGTGACAATGGGATATTCACGTGATCTACTTGATGTATGTTTTGGTGATCAACTTGCGGGTTCAGTGACCTTGTGAACTTATGCATAGGGGTTGGCACACGTTTTCGTCTTGATTCTCCGGTAGAAACTTTGGGGCACTCTTTGAAGTACATTGTGTTGGTTGAATAGATGAATCTGAGATTGTGTGATGCATATCGTATAATCATACCCACGGATACTTGAGGTAACATTGGAGTATCTAGGTGACATTAGGGTTTTGGTTGATTTGTGTCTTAAGGTGTTATTCTAGTACGAACTCTATGATAGATTGAACGGAAAGAATAGCTTCGTGTTATTTTACTATGAACTCTTGAATAGATCGATCCGAAAGAATAAATTTGAGGTGGTTTCATACCCTACAATAATCTCTTCGTTTGTTCTCCGCTATTAGTGACTTTGGAGTTACTCTTTGTTGCATGTTGAGGGATAGTTATATGATCCAATTATGTTATTATTATTGAGAGAACTTGCACTAGTGAAAGTATGAACCCTAGGACTTGTTTCCTAGCATTGCAATACCGTTTATGCTCACTTTTATCGCTTGCTACCTTGCTGTTTTTATATTTTCAGATTACAAAAACCTATATCTACCATCCATATTGCACTTGTATCACAATCTCTTCGCCGAACTAGTGCACCTATATAATTTACCATTGTATTGGGTGTGTTGGGGACACAAGAGACTCTTTGTTATTTGGTTGCAGGGTTGTTTGAGAGAGACCATCTTCAACCTACGCCTCCCACGGATTGATAAACCTTAGGTCATCCACTTGAGGGAAATTTGCTACTGTCCTACAAACCTCTGCACTTGGAGGCCCAACAACGTCTACAAGAAGAAGGTTGCGTAGTAGACATCAAGCTCTTTTCTGGCGCCGTTGCCGGGGAGGTGAGTGCTCGAAGGTATATCTTTAGATCTTGCAATCGAATCTTTTAGTTTCTTGTTTTATCACTAGTTTAGTCTATAAAAGAAAACTACAAAAAATATAGAAATAAGGGTGCCTCATATGCATCATCTTTTTAATGTCTTTCGTGAAAATGATGGGAAGGAAAATTGTGCTCAAGTACTAGAAGAAGAATTACATAGAATGCTTTGCATAAAATATGTGAATGATGAGCATGATTGCAATGTTGTTAGTATGAATTCTTTGAATACCCATGATGCTAATGATATGCAAAGCCACAAGCTTGGGGATGCTATGTTTGATGAAGATGATATGTTTAGTCCCCCAAGTTTTGATGAGCAAATTTATTTTGATGAAAGCATGCCTCCTATTTATGATGATTATTGTGATGACACGTATGCTCTAAAGAATAAAGATAACCATGAAACTTGTCATCATGATTTTAATTTTCAATTGGATTATGCTTCACATGATTGTTATTTTGTTGAGTTTGCTCCCACTACTATTGATGAGAATAAATTTGCTTATGTGGAGTGTAGTAAAATTTCTATGCAAGTAGATCATGAAAGGAATGCTTTATGTGCTGGTTATATGGTTGAATTCATTCATGATGCTACTGAAAATTATTACGAGAGAGGATCATATGCTTCTACATATTGCTATAATATCAAGTTTCCTCTCTATGTGTTGAAAATCTTGAAGATTTGCTTGTTTTACCTTCCTATGCTAGTTGTTTCATGTTCCCATAAGTTGTTTGCTCACAAAATCCCTATGCATAGGAAGTGGGTTAGACTTAAATGTGCTAGTCATATTCTTCATGATGCTCCCGTTATGTTTCAATTCTTACATTTTATGTGAGCATCATTGAAATCATCATGCCTAGCTAGGGGCATTAAACGTTAGCGCTAGTTGGGAGGCAACCCAATTTTATTTTGGTTCCTTGCTTTTTGTTCCTGTTTAGTAATAAATAAATCATATATCCTCTGGTTAGATGTGGTTTTATGTTTTAATTAGTGTTTGTGCCAAGTAAGACCTATAGGATCTTCTTGGATGATAATTATTTGACCTTGCTGAAAAATGCAGAAACTTTCTGCTCACGAAAACAATTGTTAAAAATCACTAGAAAGTGTAAAATACTGATTCCAATTGCAGTAGATCAATAATCAAATTATCTAGGTCGTCTTATTTTGGCAGATTTTTCTGAGTTCCATAAGTTTTCGTTTGATGCAGATTACTATAGACTGTTCTGTTTTTGACAGATTCTGTTTTCTGTGTTGTTTGCTTATTTTGATGAATCTATGAGTAGTATCGGAGGGTATGAACCATAGATAAGTTGGAATACAGTAGATATTACACCAATATGAATTTAGAATGAGTTCACAACAGTACCTAAGTGGTGATTTATTTTCTTATACTAACGGAGCTTACGAGTTTTCTGTTAAGTTTTGTGTTGTGAAGTTTTCATTTTTTTGGGTAAAGATTCGATGGACTACGGAATAAGGAGTGGCAAGAGCCAAAGCTTGGGGATGCGCAAGGCACCCCAAGGTAATATTCAAGGACAACCAAGAGCCTAAGCTTGGGGATGCCCCCGGATGGCATCCCCTCTTCGTCTTCGTTCATCGGTAACTTTACTTGGAGCTATATTTTTATTCACCACATGATATGTGTTTTGCTTGGAGCGTCATTTTATTTTCTTTTGTTTTGCTTGCTGTTTGAGTAAAATACCAAGATCTGAAATTCTTAAATGTTAGAGAGTCTTCACATAGTTACATAATTATTCGACTACTCATTGATCTTCACTTATATTTTTCGGAGTAGTTTGTCATTTGCTCTAGTGCTTCACTTATATCTTTTAGAGCACAATGGTGGTTTTATTTTGAAGAAATATATGAACTCTCATGCTTCACTTATATTATTTTGAGAGTCTTTAGAACAGCATGGTAATTTTCTTTGGTTATGAATTTAGTCCTAATATGATGGGCATCCAAGAGGGATATAATAAAAACTTTCATATAAAGTGCATTGAATATTATGAGAAGTATGATTCCTTATGATTGTTTTGAGATATGAAGATGGTGATATTAGAGTCATGCTAGTTGAGTTGTTGTGAATTAGAGAGATACTTGTGTTAAAGTTTGTGATTCCCGTAGCATGCACGTATGGTGAACCGTTATGTGATGAAGTCGGAGCATGATTTATTTATTGATTGTCTTCCTTATGAGTGGCGGTCGGGGACGAGCGATGGTCTTTTCCTACCAATCTATCCCCTAGGAGCATGCGCATAGTACTTTGTTTCGATAACTAATAGATTTTTGCAATAAGTATGTGAGTTCTTTATGACTAATGTTGAGTCAATGGATTATACGCACTCTCACCCTTCCACCATTGCTAGCCTCTCTAATACCACACACCTTTCGCCGGTATCATACACCCAGCATATACCTTCCTCAAAACAGCCACCATAGCTACCTATTATGGCATTTCCATAGCCATTCCGAGATATATTGCCATGCATCTTTCCACCGTTCCGTTTATTATGACACGCTCCATCATTGTCATATTGCTTTGCATGATCATGTAGTTGACATCGTATTTGTGGCAAAGCCACTGTTCATAATTCTTTCGTACATGTCACTCATGAGTCATTGCACATCCCGGTACACCGCCGGAGGCATTCATATAGAGTCATATTTTGTTCTAAGTATCGAGTTGTAATTCTTGAGTTGTAAGTAAATAAAAGTGTGATGTATCGCGAGCTTTGCTATTATAGTTGGATCTTATGATGTTTCTCCCCCTCTACTCTCTTGTAATGGATTGAGTTTTCCCTTTGAAGTCATCTTATCGGATTGAGTCTTTAAGGATTTGAGAACACTTGATGTATGTCTTGCCTGTGCTTATCTGTGGTGACAATGGGATATTCACGTGATCTACTTGATGTATGTTTCGGTGATCAACTTGCGGGTTCAGTGACCTTGTGAACTTATGCATAGGGGTTGGCGCACGTTTTCGTCTTGACTCTCCGGTAGAAACTTTGGGGCACTCTTTGAAGTACTTTGTGTTGGTTGAATAGATGAATCTGAGATTGTGTGATGCATATCGTATAATCATACCCACGGATACTTGAGGTGACATTGGAGTATCTAGGTGACATTAGGGTTTTGGTTGATTTGTGTCTTAAGGTGTTTTTCTAGTACGAACTCTATGATAGATTAAACGGAAAGAATAGCTTCGTGTTATTTTACTACGAACTCTTGAATAGATCAATCCGAAAGAATAACTTTGAGGTGGTTTCGTACCCTACAATAATCTCTTCGTTTGTTCTCCGCTATTAGTGACTTTGAAGTGACTCTTTGTTGCATGTTGAGGGATAGTTATATGATCAAATTATGTTATTATTGTTGAGAGAACTTGCACTAGTGAAAGTATGAACCCTAGGCCTTCTTTCCTAGCATTGCAAAACCATTTACGCTCACTTTTATCGCTTGCTACCCATCTGTTTTTATATTTTCAGATTACAAAAACCTATATCTACCATCCATATTGCACTTGTATCACCATCTCTTCGCCGAACTAGTGCACCTATACAATTTACCATTGTATTGGGTGTGTTGGGGACACAAGAGACTCTTTGTTATTTGGTTGCAGGGTTGTTTGAGAGAGACCATCTTCAACCTACGCCTCCCACGGATTGATAAGCCTTAGGTCATCCACTTGCGGGAAATTTGCTACTGTCCTACAAACCTCTGCACTTGGAGGCCCAACAACGTCTACAAGAAGAAGGTTGTGTAGTAGACATCACGCCCCACCGCACCGCAAAAATAGAGATAAAACAGCTCGGGACTATACATACGACCTTCGGCAGGAACTGGACGGTAGAGTAGGACACACCAGATCAATCTACGGATCGCGAGCATGCTTTCCGACTCGGGATGACGGCTACCTATTCGGACGTGACAAACCCAGTCACGCCCGAGCCGATAACCACTGACGGACTTCATCTGAGGTGCGCCGTGACACGGCCCGATATAGAGGCGCCGCACACCCTCTCTGCTTCACAGATGAAGTACTGGATCACGAATTCCCCGAGGGGTTCAAGCCCGTCAATATGGAATCGTACGACGGAACAACCGATCCCGCAGTGTGGATCAAAGATTTCATTCTCCACATCCATATGGCCAGAGGAGACGACCTCCACGCCATCAAGTATCTCCCACTAAAATTAAAAGGGCCAGCTAGACACTGGCTAAATAGCCTACCCAAAAATTCCATCGGCTACTGTGAGGACTTGGAAGAAGCTTTTCTTGAGAACTTCCAAGGTACTTATGTCCGGCCACCAGAAGCTGATGACTTAAGTCATATAGTTCAACAACCTGGAGAATCAGCCAGAAAATTCTAGACTAGGTTCCTAACCAAAAAGAACCAGATCGTTGACTGTCCGGATGCCGAAGCCCTAGCGGCCTTCAAACACAGCATCCGCGATGAATGGCTTGCCCGCCACCTCGGCCAAGAAAAGCCGAAGTCTATGGCAGCCCTCACGGCACTCATGACCCGCTTTTGCGCGGGTGAGGATAGTTGGCTGGCTCGTAGTACAAACACACCCAACGAGGCAGGCCCCTCTGAGGCCAAAAACAACGCCGGCAAGCTCCAGCGCAATAAACACAAACACTGAAGTAATGGCAATAACACTGATGACACGGCAGTTCACGCCGGATTCAGTGGCTCCAAGTCCGGCCAGCGGAAGAAGCCTTATAAAAGGAACAGCGAGGGACCACCCAGCTTGGACCGCATACTCGATCGTCCGTGCCAAATACATGGCACCCCAGACAAAGAAGCCAATCATACCAATAGAGATTGCCAGGTTTTCAAGCAAGCCTGCAAGTCAAATGCAGAAAGCAAGAAAATGGGATCGCAAAGCGAGGACGATGACGAAGAGACCCGGCAGCCGAACACTGGAGGACAGAAAAAGTTTCCCCCTCAAGTCAAAACGGTGAATATGATATATGCTACACACATCCCCAAAAGGGAGCGCAAGCGCGCACTCAGGGACATCTATGCGGTAGAGCCAGTCGTCCCAAAATTCAATCCATGGTCGTCATTTCTGATCACCTTTGATCATCGAGATCATCCAACTAGTATCCGTCATGGCGGTTCGGCTGCACTGCTCCTCGACCCAATCATCGACGGATTTCACCTCACACGAGTCCTAATGGACGGTGGCAGCAGCCTCAACCTGCTCTATCAGGATATAGTGCGCAAAATGGGCATTAATCCCTCATGAATCAAGCCTACAAAGACTACCTTTAAAGGAGTCATACCAGGCGTAGAGGCCCGTTGTATGGGCTCAATCACGCTGGAGGTGGTCTTCGGTTCCCCGGACAACTTCCGAAGCGAAGAGCTAATCTTCGATATCGTCCTTTTCCGCAGCGGCTATCAGGCACTGCTCGGACGAACTGCGTTTGCTAGATTCAACGCAGTGCCACATTACGCTTACCTCAAGCTCAAGATGCCCAGTCCACGCGGCGTCATCTCAGTAAATGGAAACACGGAACGCTCCCTCCACGTAGAGGAGCACACCGCCGCCCTAGCAACAGAAGTACCAAGCGGCCTTATCAAGCAGCACTATAATCCGGCTGCCGAGCCCCTGGACATCATTAAGAGGGTGTTGATGATATAATTTGGCTGCTAGGTATTTTATGGGCCAAATTAATTTAAATGACTATGGTTAGATTAATGGCTGACACAAATATTTTGCACTTGCTATTTAATTTTAAATGCAGGCTTGGATCATAGTACAATACATATGCTGAAGAGGCAAATCAGGTTAGCAAAGCTATTTACTCCGGACAAATATATGAAGTTTTGCCTGGATTAGGGGCTAGCCAGGAGAAGTATTGGGCATGAGCAAAAGTCATGGACGTGAAGGTGCAACAACACAAGGGAGAATTATTAATCATAATTATCTGGTGTGATAGCGACATGGCTGGAATATTTTATTATTGATAAGGCAAGGAGCGCATATGGCCACGAGAGGTTGCCATGCAGGTTAGATGGCTGATTCAACACGTCAAGTACTATACATGGTAGCCTAAAGGATGACCTGATTAGATTCTAATCGGTTTAGATTTTGCAATTCTATTCGTATACGCCAAGTACTGCCTTGTATACGTCGAAGTCCAGCGTGCCTTATATATAAGGTCACGGCCGATTGGAAAAGCCCCCAACAATCGATCTATCAATACAAACACTACATTTTACGTATGTTTTATCTATCGTTCTTTTCCTGCTGAGCCCTAGCGGCCCTAGGGTTTGGTTCAACTTTGCCGTTTTGCGCCGAAAAGTGGTCGTCTCTCCTCTATGAAAGCGAGGGGATCTTTGTTGCTTTGCTCGGAAAGCAATCGTTCATCGTCACGAAAGTACGACGGTTATCTTGGTGTTGCACGGCGATTTCGCGTGTCAACACAATTGGCGACTCCGCTGGGGACGGGAAGAAGAAGAGGCACACGATGAGTACTGAGTCCAGGAATAGGAGCAACATCGACCCGGAGAACGTCATCGCCGTCACACTCGACGATCTCTCAGAAGATGATCGCCAGGAGCTTGAAAAAGAGCTTAAGAAAGAGATGGCCGAGCGACTAAAATTGAAGTTGACTGGATACTACAAGACAATGATCGACATCGTCAAGAAGGTACATGTGCCGAACCCTTCAGATTCGATCAACACCGAGGTAAAAAAGTCAACCGAAGAAATTTCTCATCTAATTGATGTGTGCGTAGCTACCAAGTATGTTTCTGATGTGAAAACTACGACACACACAATTACTCAATCAGTAGCTAATAGAATTGAAGAATTTAAGGAGCAGCTTCACAAAGATCTTGAAAATATTTTACCTAGTCATGTTCGATCGTTAGTGCTGCAAATCAACGATGATTATTCTGAGAAAAGACCGATTGAGAATAGTGGCTTCATTAACTTTCCTAGTAATATTCATACACCTAGAGTATCGGCTAATAACATTGTGCAGCCCCATGTTCCTTTAAATAGCGATCAAGGTGGCCGGAACTATGTGAGCAGTTCGGCTAATAATTTTATGCCTAGCGTAGTTGCTCCTACTGTCTCAACTTCGGTTCCACAAAATCACAACAACAATAACCGAAGTGCTAGTTCTAATTCTAGTTTGCAACAATTTTTTTATCCAACTATGTTACTGCAAAATAAATTAATTAGAGTGAGAGAGGGTCATGTAATTCCACCTACAGAAGAGTTGGGTAGGAGAGCTTATTGCAAGTGGCACAATTCTTTCTCTCATGCTACTAATGATTGTAACATGCTTCGTCAACAGGTGCAATCGGCCATTAATGAAGGATGATTGACGTTTACAGAAAGTTCTAAGATGAAGCTCGATAGTGACGCTTTTCCTATCAATGTGGTCGAGCTTGGGAGTAAGAAAATGCTTATTCGGTCGGATCAGACCGAATCCGCAAGAAAGAAAAATGTTGTTGATGATAATGCTTCTCCAAGGATGATCAAACAAAAAAAATCCAGATGTAGGAGTTTGGAAAGTCAATGGAAGAAGGAAACAAGCTCCAAGACCAAAGCCGTCAGTTAGCATGTTGTTGGAAAAGTACACCTCACGCAGGACCAGCAATGTGTTTAGATCTCCTTCTGGACCTGGCGGTCATGAGCAATGGCAAAGAGATTTATATGACCAAGCCCAATACTGCAATGGAGCCGACATGTTGGGGCTGTGCACCTCCTATGTACCCACAATTTCCTACATGGGGTATTAATCCTTGGGCGCCATATCCTACAGGGCCAGTTTATTTTCACCCAGGATTGGTTCCACCGAGGCATATGTTCAGACCAAACATGCATGAGAAAAAGGCCTGGTTTGGTGAGGCGGCTAGATCACATGATACAATTGTTGTCCAAAGGAAACGGTCATCGGTACACAGTGCAGATGGCGAAGTTCATATAGGTGGTCAAAAGTTTAAGTGGGTGCCGATCAATTGTAAAAGTGATGCAAAAGCACATGATGAAACTGAGCGTGGCTGCAACAAGAGTAGTGCAATAAAAGATATTAGTTTACAAGATGATTTGGAGTCTTGTGTGCAGACACGTGTAGACAAGAAAATTGTACGTACTAGTGAGTTGGTTGATGCATCCGTTGATGAATTTACTAGAGACAGTTGGAAAATTGAAGCCATAGGTACAGAGGAGAATAGTGATGGTGTGAAGTTGCAGCAAACCGGCCGATGTAATCAGTTTGGAAAGGAAACTAATTTTGGACAGAGCATGCATGCACGGTCAGACAAAGAATTCGTTGTATCCTCAGGTACTAATCAACGGTCTAAATCGGCAAGCTCATATGCTGATTTATTCATGGGAGGTTGTGGCCCAGGAGCGTCCAGAAATTTCAAGTCTAGCACTGATTGGGATTTAAGCAATGTACGCGGCCAGAAATTTGAAGCTAGTAATGCACATGATCAGCAGAGAGGTGTTTCGGCCAGAGATAAAATATTTGCCATAAAAGCAAAAGTACGTCAGTACATGCCGAGAGACTCGGGGGGCAACGGAATTAAGTCAGCTGCACCAGAGAGTAAACCAAGACCTCGGTGGTGTCCAACGGGACTCACACACACACTCAGAAACGGTGTGTCCAGCGACTACGAGCATTTGAAATGAAGGAAGAGATAGCCGGGAAGAAGCGATTATTCGATAAAAAAAATCAATGATGCCGAAGACGACATGCAGAGGAGAAGTTGCCAAAGGCTCCCAATGGAAAATATAAAAAAAAACTACTATTCTAGCATGACCAAGCAGGCTTGAGGTAATGTGTCCGGTATATTATTCCAAGTATCGTCCTAAGCAAATTTGGCCGACATATTATTTCAAATATCGCCCTAAAGAAAAATAATTTCCCAATGTGCTCTTTGGACATTGAGCAATTATATAGCCGGTAAAGTTAACGACATCATTCTCAGGTATTATCATAGTGTTTTTGGTCAATGCAATTGTACCAAAAACAGGGGGGCATGTGTTGATGATATAATTTGGCTGCTAGGTATTTTATGGGCCAAATTAATTTAAATGACTATGGTTAGATTAATGGCTGACACAAATATTTTGCACTTGCTATTTAATTTTAAATACAGGCTTGGATCATAGTACAATACATATGCTGAAGAGGCAAATCAGGTTAACAAAGCTATTTACTCCGGACAAATATATGAAGTTTTGCCTGGATTAGGGGCTAGCCAGGAGAAGTATTGGGCATGAGCAAAAGTCATGGATGTGAAGGTGCAACAACACAAGGGAGAATTATTAATCATAATTATCTGGTGTGATAGCGACATGGCTGGAATATTTTATTATTGATAAGGCAAGGAGCGCATATGGCCACGAGAGGTCGCCATGCAGGTTAGATGGCTGATTCAACACGTCAAGTACTATACATGGTAGCCTAAAGGATGACCTGATTAGATTCTAATCGGTTTAGATTTTGCAATTCCATTCGTATACGCCAAGTACTGCCTTGTATACGTCGAAGTCCAGCGTGCCTTATATATAAGGTCACGGCCGATTGGAAAAGCCCCCAGCAATCGATCTATCAATACAAACACTACTTTTTACGTATGTTTTATCTATCGTTCTTTTCCTGCTGAGCCCTAGCGGCCCTAGGGTTTGGTTCAACTTTGCCTTTTTGCGCTGAAAAGCGGTCGTCTCTCCTCTACGAAAGCAAGGGGATCTTTGTTGCTTTGCTCGGTAAGCAATCGTTCGTCGTCACGAAAGTACGACGGCTATCTTGTTGTTGCGCGGCGATTTCGCGTGCCAACAGAGGGTCCGGACTACACTACAACAGGACATCTCGGCTTGTCAAGAACTCAGTTAGCAATTCGGCCTCCATCCCAGCCCCGATGAGGGACTGGCATCCGTACCACGCGTACATAATTACGCACTCAAAACCCCATGACGGAGGCATACTAACCTCGCGACCCACAGTACGGCTCGACCGACCTTGGGATTCGCACACCTTTACTTTCCCGTTTTATTTCGTGCTTTTCGAGGTCTATTCTGGCGACCCGCGCAAAACACACCAAGGAGGCAAGGAGCTCTGGCATACAAGGAAATCCCCAGGTGATCTGTACGAATGATTGCCATACTTGTTTTGCATACCTAGCTCGCCCTTGGTCACGGCATGTCAAATGGCCTTACTCGCTTATCGCATTACTTTTACAAGTACGCCTCAACGTGTTAATCACATCACAAATAAAGGGTAACGTCAGCTTATTACTTAATTTTCCTCCTTTTTCCTTCATTACTCATTGCACACGTACACTTTGGTACGTATTACGTTAGGGGCTCCATCACGCCCCACATTACGACAATAAAAGTCCGAACACTTTTACAGTATAGTTCGGCACCCCGAACTTATAGCATTATATGCATCGGCTCCGAATCATGTCTTTGGTCAATAGTTGGGTTGCCCGGCTCCTGTGCTTACTACCTTACGTTCTGCTATATCAGCTAGGGTAGTAAAGGGAGAACTACTGCGATTGTGTCCCGATTCTTCCGGACGAGCACCTCAGTAGAGAAAGCCGAAAACTGACTGTCATGATGCGGCGAGAGCTGGTCCGCTATTCGAGAGGTCCCAAATCGTTAGAGATTTTCTCCGCTTCATGCGAAGAATCAGTATTCCCGATTAGGCGTGTGTCACGCCCCTAGTTCGGTCTTCCGAATACCAGGGGCTTCGCCGAATTTCTTATCGTCAAACTCCTATGGCTAAGTGAGGGCGGTAAAGGCCGCATAGTCTGATTGCCTTGTTCGTTGTGCTAAACACCTCCTTTAAGGACCAGAATGTGGAGTAAAGAGTGTTTAGATTTATCCCGAACACCCCCGTACTACCTACGTGGGGGCATAAGCCAACGACTGGTCAACCCTCAGATCTCATAAATGGCCGCACAGGAGGTAAAATTTAAATCGCAAAGCATTATATTATGCAACATCATTGTTCTATATTACAGGACAGGATAATGCGAATGTTTTCATGGGAATATAACATCCTTCGAACATTGCTCCGCCACAAGGCGGGACCCCTCTAGGACACCATCAAAATATAGCTCGGGTCGACGATGCTCCTTGCCCTCAGGCGGCCCCTCGGTCACCAGCTTCTTGGCATCTAGCTTCGCCCAATGCGTCTTGACGCGGGCAAATGCCATCCGTGCACCTTCAATGCAGACCGATCACTTCACGGCTTCGAGCCGTGGGCAGGCACTCACGAGCCGCTTCACAAGTCCGAAGTAGCTGCTCGGTATGGGCTCTGCAGGCCATAGCCGGACTATCAGGTCCTTCATGGCTAGCTCGGCCGACCTGTGCAGCTCAACCACCTGTTTCAGCTGGTCGCTAAAGGGCACCAGATGTTCTGTCCAAAATATTGAGACCAGAACAACTTCTCCGTAGACATCCCCTCTTCGGCTCGATAAAACTCGGCAACATCTGATATGCTGCACGGCAGATTCGTGAACGCCCTTGGAAATCCCAAATTCGGGTCAGTAAAAGGAATGTTTCCTTCGCCTACTGGCTTTGCATAGCGAAAGGCTTACCCGCTGTAATCTTCCTGGCCGCCTGAATTTCTTGGAGGGCGCCCTGGGCTTCGGCTCGAGCATCCTGTGCACTCTGACGGGCCTTCACAAGTTCGGACTCTTGTGTCTTATAATCATGCTCCAAGGACTCGAGCTTCTCGACGGCGTCCTGGAGCTCTTGCTGGGCCTTGCTAACCAGGGCCTCGTGCTTCTCGCGCACGGCGCGTTCCTTGGCCGATTTTTCCTCGGCCTCGGCTAACGCCTTCTTGAGGGCCGCCACCTCGGTCGTGGCCCCTAATAAAGTTCATGACACTTTAGTCAGCTTGTACAATTCATTCTTCAAAATACACGCAGGTTACTGCATACCTTGGCTATCCTCCAGCTGCTTCTTCACGAGGCCGAGCTCTTCCTCGGCCCGCTTCAGTTTCTGCTTCAGTCCAGAGACCTCCGTGGTTTGAGCGGTAGCAGCCCGCAACGAGGCCTGCTTATTCACATAGACACCTCATGTTAGACTCCTGCGAAAATTAATTTTGATCCTCTGTTCGTCTTTTCTTTCCGGACACCGAACAGAGCATCAGGGGCTACTGTCTACGCTATGATATTCTTCTTACAATTACATCACTCACCTCAAAGCCTGCTAGAAGGCTAGCGCAGGCCTCAGTCAGCCCGTTTTGGCGGACTGAACCCTTTCAATCACCGTACCCATATGGGCACGGTGCTCATCCACAATGGGGGCACCTTGCAGCGCTTCCAGTAGATGATCTGGCGCCTCCGGTTGGACAGAGGACACCGGCAGCACACCCCCTCCTTTTGAGAAGGGCCGTTTGCCGGACTCTGGAGCCGTATAGGTCTCTGGGATAGAATCCGGCTGAGGGTCGAGTAGAACTCGGCCCGCACCGTCCGTCTCCGTAGGGGCTTTTTCCCCCTTGTATCCGGCGGCCCGGGAGTCATCCTGGGGCGCCACACTAACGATCTTCGGAGCCTCCCCCCGGTCCGAGGAGGCCCTTTGCGATGCCTCCTCGTCATCACCCTTGGCCGACGGGGAGTAAGCGGGCGGCGGTGACATGCTGGCCCTTTCCTTTGGGTCTAGCGAACCTTCTGATGAAGATAGCGGAGAGCTGTCCCGAGCCAGACTGCAATAACACGATTCAAACATTGCAAGGCAGGAAGGACGGACGTCCGGGCGTGCATAAAGATTTTTGATACTTACGATGTTGCTCGAGGCTTGGCCCGGGAAGGCTGCTCTGGACTGATATCGACATCCCACGCGTAGTTATCCGCGGGGGAGCCTTTGCCTCCAGGTTCTTAGAGGCTGCCCTCTTCTTCCTCCCCGCTTCAGGTGGGGAGTCATCTTCTTCTTCCTCCTCTTCGTTGTCGTCTTCGGTGGACGAAGAGTGAGTCTCGTCTTTGGACATCACGTCCGAAGCTCCTTTTCGGCGAAGGCCACTCCTGGTCCCCTTGGCCTCTTTCTTAGCCTTCTTCTCCGGCATGTCATAAGGCGCCGGAAACAACATCTTCGTCAGAAGTGGGAATTCTTGGTCCTCTGGAAGCGGAGCCGGACAGATAACCCGCCCCGCCACCTTGATCCAGGCCTGGCAAAGTGGATGGGAAAGCTCAAGATATGCCGGTGAATGATATACCTTGAAAACATTAAAAGACTTACCGAATTGGCCTGGTGTTTTAAGCTAAGCCCGTGATCTTCGGTCGTGGGCGGGGGCATCTCGCCAGCCTTGAAGAGCACTTTCCAAATATCTTCGTGCATCGTGCCAAAGAGCTCTAGTAGCGTTTGGTGCTTGGCTGGATCATACTCCCACAGATAGCAAGTCCGACGTTGGCACGGAAAGGATCCGGCGAATGAGCATAAACTGGATCACATTGACAAGTTTGATCTTCTTGGTTATCATGTTCTGGACGCACGTCTGGAGCCCAGTTATCTCGTTCGAAGATCCCCAGGTCAGGCCCTTCTCTTGCCAGGAAGTGAGCTGCATCGGAACTCTGGATCGGAATTCGAGGGCCGTCACCCAGTTGGTGTCACGTGGCTCGGTGATGTAAAACCACCCCGATTGCCATCCCTTCACCGTCTCCGCAAAGGAGCCTTCGGGCCAGGTGACATTGGGTATCTTGCCCACCATGGCGCCTCCGCACTCTACTTGTTGACCGCTCACCACCTTCGGTTTCACATTGAAGGTCTTCAACCATAGGCCGAAGTGAGGTGGGATGCGGAGAAAGGCATCGCACATGACAATAAATGCCGACATATTGAGGATAAAATTGGGGGCCAGATCGTGGAAGTCCAGCCCATAGTAAACCATCAATCCGCGGACAAACGGGTGGAGATGGAATCCCAGCCCGCGGATAAAGTGTGTGAGAAACACAACCCTCTCATGGGGCTCGGGAGTAGGGACGATTTGCCCTTTTGCCGGGAGTCGGTGAGCAATCTCCTTGGCTAAATATCCGGCCTCCCGGAGCTCCGTGATGTCCTTCTTCTTGACGGAGGAGGCCATCCATTTACCTCCAGCTCCAGATCCGGACATGTTTGGAGTGCTCTCTCGAACGAGGAAAAGCTGAAGCTTGGGCGCTGGAGCTCAAGGACGGAAGGACTGAAGGAGAGAAAGGATGTGGGTGAAGGAAGAGAATCCTTATCCCCTTATAAAGGCCGGGAATATCAAGCACCTCCCCACTCGTCCTAAAAACTCGCCTATTCCCAAGGGCTGTATAAACGGCACGGTTGGGTTACCCATGCCCGCATTGATGAGAATCCCGCAATAAAGGGACACGATCTCTGCTTTGACAAGACGTGCCAATGGCAACCGCGTCTCGAAACATGGAACGGTGGACACAAAACGGTCCGAAATTATGACCGGGCTGACGTAATGTCTTGTTGTAAAAAGCTGTCAGCGGATTGGAATCGTGCAAGTATTATGTTCTCTCTACAGTTGTGTGTGGTCTGTGTTACAGGTCCGGATACTATCATCGCGTCCGAAGACTATCTTGGAGTCCGAAAAGGGGAACCCGCCTTGCAATGCCGAAGACAATCTGTGCGTCGGACTCCTCGTCATTGAAGCCAGGTTCAGGGGCTACTGAGGGAGTCTTGGACGAAGGGGTCCTCGGGCGTCCGGCCTGTTATCCATGGGCCGGACTGATGGGCTGTGAAGACATGAAGGCCGAAGACTGTACCCGTGTCCGGATAGGACTCTTCTTGGCGTGGAAGGCAAGTTTGGCGATCAACTATGAAGATTCCTTCCTATGTAACCGACTCTATGTAACCCTAGATCCCTCCGGTGTCTATATAAACCGGAGGGCGTAGTCCGGATGAGACACACTCATTACCATAGTCATACAGGCTAGGCCTCTAGGGTTTAGCCATTACGATCTCGTGGTAGATCAACTCTTGTAACACTCATATTCATCAAGATCAATCAAGCAGGAAGTAGGGTATTACCTCCATAGAGAGGGCCTGAACCTGGGTAAACATCGTGTCCCCCGTCTCCTGCAACCATCGACCTTAGATGCACAGTTCGGGACCCCCTACCCTAGATCCGCCGGTTTTGACACCGACACCCACTTAGTTTCTTTTGTTGAGCTTTCATACACTTATAGCTCTACTGCATCCATTGCATGGCAATCCCTACTCACTCACATTGATATCTATTGATGGGCATCTCCATAGCCCGTTGATACGCCTAGTTGATGCGAGACTATCTTCTCCTTTTTGTCTTCTCCACAACCACAATTCTATTCCACCTATAGTGCTATGTCCATGGCTCACGCTCATATATTGCGTGAAGATCGAAAAACTTTGAGAACATCAAAAGTATGAAACAATTGCTTGGCTTGTCATCGGGGTTGTGCATGATTTAAATACTTTGTGTGGTGAAGATAGAGCATGGCCAGACTATATGATTTTGTAGGGATAACTTTCTTTGGCCATGTTATTTTGAGAAGACATGATTGCTTTGTTAGTATGCTTGAAGTATTATTATTTTCATGTTAATATTAAACTTTTATCTTGAATCTTTCGGATCTGAACATTCATGCTACAATAAAGAGAAATACATTGACGAATCTGCTAAGTAGCATTCCACATCAAAAATTCTGTTTTAATCATTTACGTACTCGAGGACGAGCAGGAATTAAGCTTGGGGATGCTTGATACGTCTCCAACGTATCTATAATTTTTGATTGCTCCATGCTATTATATATTCTGTTTTGGATGTTTAATGGGCTTATTTATACACTTTTATATTATTTTTGGGACTAACCTATTAACCAGAGGCCCAGTCCAAATTGCTATTTTTTGCCTATTTTAGTGTTTCGCAGAAAAAGAATATCAAACGGCGTCCCAACGGAATGAAACCTTCGGGAGAGTTATTTTTGGAACAAACGTGATCCAGAGGACTTGGAGTGGACGTCAAGAAATCACCGAGGAGGCCAAGAGGGAGGGGGGCGCGCCTACCCCCTGGGCGCGCCCTCCACCCTCGTGGGCCCCTCGTGGCTCCACCGACCTACTTCTTCCTCCTATATATATCTACGTACCCCCAAACCATCGAAGAGCACCACGAAAACCTAATTCCACCACCGCAACCTTCTGTACCCGTGAGATCCCATCTTGGGGCCTTTTCCGGCGCTCCGCCGGAGGGGGCATTGATCACGGAGGGCTTCTACATCAACACCATAGCCTCTCCGATGATGTGTGAGTAGTTTACGTTAGACCTTCGGGTCCATAGTTATTAGCTAGATGGCTTCTTCTCTCTCTTTGGATCTCAATACAAAGTTCTCCTTGATTCTCTTGGAGATCTATTCGATGTAATCTTCTTTTGCGGTGTGTTTGTCGAGATCTGATGAATTGTGGGTTTATGATCAAGATTATCTATGAACAATATTTGAATCTTCTCTGAATTCTTTTATGTATGATTGGTTATCTTTGCAAGTCTCTTTGAATTATCAGTTTGGTTTGTCCTACTAGATTGATCTTTCTTGCAAATGGGAGAAGTGCTTAGCTTTGGGTTCAATCTTGCGGTGCTCGATCCCAATGACAGTAGGGGAAATGACACGTATTGTATTGTTGCCATCGAGGATAAAAAGATGGGGTTTATATCATATTGCATGAGTTTATTCCTCTACATCATGTCATCTTGCTTAAAGCGTTACTCTGTTCTTATGAACTTAATACTCTAGATGCATGCTGGATAGCGGTCGATGTGTGGAGTAATAGTAGTAGATGCAGGCAGGAGTCGATCTACTTGTCACGGATGTGATGCCTATTTGCATGATCATACCTAGATATTCTCATAACTATGCTCAATTCTATCAATTGCTCCATCATATTAATCTCCCGTCAACAAGCTATTTCTGTCACCATTTATTCTACTTTCTTTACTTTTAGTCTTTATCATAAAAATACCAAAAATATTATCTTATCATCTCTATCAGATCTCACTTTTGCAAGTGGCCGTGAAGGGATTGACAACCCCTTTATCGCGTTGATTGCAAGGTTCTTATTTGTTTGTGTAGGTGCAAGGGACTTGAGCGTGGCCTCCTACTGGATTGATACCTTGGTTCTCAAAAACTGAGGGAAATACTTACGCTACTTTGCTGCATCACCCTTTCCTCTTCAAGGGAAAACCAACGCAGTGCTCAAGAGGTAGCAAACACACACGGTCATGCTCAAGTGCTCAACCTACACGTGCATGCACACACATACTCAGCCAGGGTGAGCTAGTGACCGTATAAACACCAGAAAATGTATATATTGAGCGCAATGAGCGTATTATGAAGTCTACTGATCGTATTTTTACAAATATACAGTGACTGACAATGTATTTATCTCATTTGAAATTAAGCCATATTAACCGAAAGGGAGGCAGTATGGACTAGCATTACTTTGTTGTGTCCCGTCAACTTGCTGAACGAGGAGAAGCTTGTAGGACGGGAGAAGCTTGCGCGCGGTGGCTCGCAGGACAAGGAGAAACTTTTGACTAATGCAAGCTCTCCCTCACTCAGGCGGTGGACTTGCAACAGTTAATTCGGTGTCAGATTGCCAGAAGCATACACTATACTAGTACTAGTATTATTGTTCGACTTCCCGAAGAGGCGAACAGCCAAGCGCAAAGTTTACTAGTACTACTACTACTACTATAGAGGTATGTACTATACTATACTAGGAACCGGATGGAGGAGCGTCTGTACTCTTATTATATTTTAAGAATGTGATAAAGCAATCTTCAATACATTTGGTTCTCTTCGAGGGTTCTCGCATGTGATAATGGAAGTTGATTGCATGGAACACTCGCCACAATTCTCGTTTAATTTTGGCTCAGATCCTTCTAAAAATTGGAGCGCTCGGTAATATTTCCTCTTTTTTTGTTATTTAGCATGTAAACAGGTCAGCAAACCTTGCGTCGCATCTTTGTACGAACCGTGCTTGCTGTACTTTGAATGTGGCGGAGAGCTGGCTTGATGAAACACCTCGCTTCCTTCTTCTTTTTTGCGGGGTACCTCGCTTCCTTCTTCTTTTTTGCGGGGTACCTCGCTTCCTAGTGACTAGTCTATTGGCTGATCGTCCTAACAATGCTTATATATGACTAAAGCTCTCTCATTTACCTGCAGAAAAGATTAAGCCATATTAACCGGAAAGGGGGGAGTATGGACTAGCACTACTTTTTGGTGTGTCCCGTCAACTCGCAGAACGAGGAGAAGCTTGCAGGACAAGGTGAAGCTCTCTTACGCCTTTTGACTAATGAAACCTACCCTCGCCTAGGCGATGGACATGCATCAGTTCATTCGGTGTCAGATTGCCACAGGCATACACTGTAGTACCCAACATGCGGAGTACCATCATTGTTCGACTTCACGAAGAGGCGAAGAGCCAAGCACAAGGTTTATAGTTGTACGAGTACTACTACTAGAACCGCATGGTGGAGCGCCTCTACTAAAACGGCAGCCCAATGGTAGTGTTAAAAAACATCGAACATGCAATGATGATATCGATCAACCATGCTCGAATATATCTTGGCCTCCGTACGAGCCCGTCTGTGTGTTCTCGCTCCTCGTCTCTCTCAAGGAACGGCGGGTTGGCCATTTTGCCGTAAATTGAGATCGGTTTGCTCACACTCCGGTCCCACATGTCAGTGATATGCCAAGAGGAAGTGCATTGACCGACTGGCCATACGCGTACTTGGTTTTGCACCTTCAAGCCATGCTTGGAATTGTTGTATTTCAATACGAAGGTGTATAACTTACACCTGTAAGTTACTGGACACTGTGCAAATTCCAGACGGAATTGAAACGATGGGCGCAGGTGTGTATTTTTTACAAGTGTATTCAAAAGAGAATTGGTGATCCAAACAGGGCCTCATACTACTCCTCCCTCCGTCACAATTTACAGGGCGCGCTTCATTCTGATGCATTTCTCTCCATGCATTTCCACCACCAAAGAGACTTTAGAGCGTCTTGACGGTTGCTTCTTCTGAGCAACTTACTGTGGGAAAGGTGGGGCTTATGATTTGACTGCTCATTACTGCTCACTATTACTGCGCCGCAACAACCGAGCTGAGTCTCCCATGCGGTTGTGCACTACTCCATCCGTTCTTAAATATACTATGGAGTATTTGTCTTTCTTGAGATTTCGACGAGTGACTACATATGAAACAAACTGAGTGAATCTACACTCTAAAATATGTTCATTTGAAATTTGTAAAAAGACAAATATTTAGGAACGGAGGAAGTATAATTTTGTGCATGGCACATGGACCCGGATGCTGAAGAGGCTTCTGGCAATGCTATCAAGATTTCAGCATTTGTTTACAGAATTGACGTACTATACAAATAATTTTCCAGCGACATGAAATTGTACAATGCTCCGAGCTTTTAGCTTTTGTTTCGTGTGTCTTGCCATCGTTGCTCTTTCGGAAACAATAAAAAACTAACTTCCTTGATAATGCATTGCAATGATTAGCAGATCAGAGCTAATATTTACATCACAACTGAAGACAAATTTGTGAGAAGGTGTTAAATTAAAATTGATCCATGCTTTCATTGGCAGCAACGTCCCGCCAGCTCTGTCTAAATCAACAAGGCATGTTGGAAAAAAAGTAGCTGTCTGGAGCATGCAACATTCCGATCATTTTGTGCAGTTCCACTAAAATAGAGCTGAGCGTCCCTGTTCCAAAGATATTAAGTGTGATTACGATAATAGAGGACTGCTGATGAAACAATAAACACACAAATAGAAGCCGGTCACCTTTGCAGTCTCTCTTAAGACTAACTAGTTGGAGAAGATTAAGCAAATAGTTGGAGAAGATTAGGCTCGGAGTTGGATGAGGAGGATTGAGCAAAACCAATCTCCCTTTGTGCAGTCGCACTGAAATGTAGACGTTGCCCATGTGACATTTTAGTACAACTGCACAAAACACTCTTAAGAAAAAAGTGATTTGTGCAGTTCACCAAAAGGTCGCAATAGCAACGAGGTGAAATGGATAGCCATGTTTGCAAAAAAGAGGTAGAAAGGAAACAATTACTGGCCAATAACAGTTGATGACACATGCGACGACAAAAAAGAAGCATATTCCATGTCCTAAGGGAAGATAACAACCCGGTTGTTATTGTCTAAAACGGTGTGAGGACGAGATTGTGACACGTCTCCGTCATATCGATATTTTTTTATTGTTCCATGCCAATATTCTACAACTTTCATATACTTTTGGCAACTTCTTATACTATTTTTGGGGTACTAACATATTGATCCAGTGCCCAGTGCCAGTTCCTATTTGTTGCATTTTTTTGTTTCACAGAAAATCCATATCAAACGGAGTCCAAACGGGATAAAAACTAACGGAGATTTTTTTGGAATATATGTGATTTTTTGGAAGAAGAATCAATGCAAGACGATGCCCGAGGGGGCCACGAGGCAGGGGGGCGCCCCTGGCCCTCATGGCCACCCCGTAAGGCGGTTGGTGCCCTTCTTTCGCCGCAAGAAAGCCAATATCCAGATAGAAATCGTGTTAAAACTTCAGCCCAATCGGAGTTACGGATCTCCAGGAATATAAGAAACGGTGAAAGGCCAGAATCTGAAACGCAGAAACAGAGAGAGACAGAGAGACATATCTAATCTTGGAGGGGCTCTCGCCCCTCCGCAGCCATGGAGGCCATGGACCAGAGGGGAAACCCTTCTCCCATCTAGGGGGAAGGTCAAGGAAGAAGAAGAACGAGGGGGGCTCTCTCCCCCTCTCTCTCGGTGGCGCCGGAACGCCGCCGGGGCCATCATCGTGTGACGGCGATCTACACCAATGCCTCCGTCATCTTCACCAACATCTTCATCACCTTCCCCCATATATCTATAGTGGTCCACTCTCCCGCAACCCGCTGTACCCTCTGCATAAACATGGTTCTTTATGCTTCATATTATTATCCAATGATGTGTTGCCATCCTATGATGCCTGAGTAGATTTTCGTTGTGGTTGTGTTGCTGTCCTTTGGTGCCCATCATATGATTGCGCGCGTGGATCACACCATAGGGTTAGTTGTATGTTGATAGGACTATGTATTGGAGGGCAAGAGTGATAGAAGCTTCAACCCAGCATAGAAATAGATGCATACGGGATTGAAGGGGGACTAATATATCTTAATGCTATGGTTGGGTTTTACCTTAAGGAACGTTAGTAGTTGCGGATGCTTGCTAATAGTTCCAATCATAAGTGCATAGAATTCGAAGTCAGGGATGACATGCTAGCAGTGGCCTCTCCCACATAAAACTTGCTATCAGTCTGGTAAAGTAGTCAATTGCTTAGGGACAATTTCGCAACACCTACCACCACTTTTCCACACTCGCTATACTAACTTTATTGCTTCTTTACCTAAAACAGCCCCTAGTTTTTATTTACGTGCTCTTTATATTCTTGCAAACCTATCTCGTTACACCTACAAAGTACTTCTAGTTTCATACTTGTTCTAGGTAAAGCGAATGTTAAGCGTGCGTAGAGTTGTATCGGTGGTCGATAGAACTTGAAGGAATATTTGTTCTACCTTTAGCTCCTCGTTGGGTTCGACACTCTTACTTATCGAAAGAGGCTACAACTGATGCCCTATACTTGTGGGTTATCATATTGCAATATGGAAAGTACGCCGGACGAGCTACGTTTTGGGGAAAGAACTATGTTAGATCCACATGCAAGATTTTCCACACGCAACGACGTGGGAAGACGAGCAGTGGAGCAAGGCCGGAGGGGATACCTGGGGGTCGTCGGGATGTAACTAGGTGAGCGGCGGCGGGAGGGATCTGCCCATACTGTGGCAGCGAGCAGGTGGCGTAGGCCCTACTGCGCCAAAGCTTGGTCAGAGAGAACGGCGGGTACCGCAGATCGGGATGTGCTGCCTCGGCACCGTCGAATGGAGAAACGATGCACATCCTCCCTTTCTGCTGGCGGATGGGATGCGGCCGGATCAGTGACCAACAGAGAGAGAGAGAGGCCATCGTCTCCTTGTGTGAGATACTCTGAAGAGAGACAAACCCAGGCAGGCAAGGTCGATTGTATATAGTGGAGTGGAATACCTTTTTCTCCATAAAAATCGTTTTATATTCTGTGTACGTGCCATTGAGCGATATAACTTTATTTAAAAACAACGCGCCAACGCATCAAGCCGAACTTTGTTTCGTGCACGCGTGGTACACGACCTCCGTAGGTAAACAACCGCTACACACGTTCAAATTAGCACGTGGGCTGCCATTTCATACAGAAATGAGCTCCACCGTGTACCCGCGCGGGTGTGGCTGGGCACGAAGCGTGAGTACGTGCACCTATTCTTTTCGTGTACGTACACCACCTACGTGGGGTTGTGTGAGAGAAATACAAACGTAGAGAGATATAGTGCGTGGGTTCGTGAGTGTTTTTTGGGGGGGGGGTGTCAATCAAAAAATGTAACATATGCAATGTGTGTGAAAATAGAGTCCTGGATATATCATATATATAGAGGGGGCGATCACGAGAAGACAATGGAGGTATCATCGGCTTGAGGTATCCATTGAATCGAAGAGAGGGATGATGTGTGTGTGCATGTGCGCGCGCGATCGATAAAGAGTGCCATTGAATTTGTGTGTGCCCACGTCAAAGATATAGGGTGGCTTGCCTATTGGAACGTGAGAGGGGACAGGTGCAGTTTGTCTCTGTGGCATGGATACCTACCTACAGCGCTCGACTATCGGTGTGTGGTGGGGGGGATGCCTTATTAACTATAGAGGTACAATGGTTGGTATATGTGTGGAGGAGGCGAGAGGCCTACCTTATGTATTAAGGGAGATCGATCGGCATCCATGCATATGTGTAGGAGAGGATTAGGGTTGGGAGAGAGACAGAGCAAGAGTGTTGGAGGGGGTGGTAGTGGAGTTGCTTCTAACAAATGGTGGGAGAGGCTTGCTAGACAAACCGAGGGCACGCCTGCAATATCAATAAGAGAGGGGATGGCTGCCTGTCTGTGCGCGTGCGTGTGAGAGACGGGTCAGGAGGCATGCATGAATGATGAGGGGGACGATATGGCTGTGGTAAGCAGACATAACTACATAGGAAGTTCGATCATCCTCTGTCAGAGAAAGGAGAGACATAACTTGTGAGGTACGTCGATCGATGGGTGCGGGAAAAATAGTTAAAGTCGACCTAGGTATATGTAGGGAGATCGATCGGTATACATGCATGTATGTGTTAGAAGCAAATAAGGCCAGGGGAGAAGGATAGAGAGAGAGGGATGCATCTAAGAGGTGGTGCGAGAGGCATACTATATCGAGGGGGAAGGAGTGTAGTACGAGATCGATGAAAAGAGTGGTGGGAGTGAGGCATGTACGGTGAGAAGAGAAGAGGGGAAGCTTGTGTTTGTGGTAGGCACACCTGGCTAGAGAGGCATATCGATCGATGTGTGCCGTAAAGAAGGAGCTGGGGGGCCTACACACACCGTGGGTGAACGACCTAAAGTGAAAAGACGAATTTGCGCGATGGAGCTAGAGAATGCCGAGGGAGGGTGAGAGGGATGCGGCCGTGTGCATGCACGAGAGAAAGTTAGGGCTAGCGACAAAGATAAGAGGATTGTGTGGGTGTAAAAGACGAATAGAGATCATAATTCATTATAAAAAGTGAATTCGGATATTTGAAGAATTTATCATAGTGTTTTAAACCGACGCATGCGTGAATATATATAATGGTGATACACATGGTGTGGTTATGAACATGTTATACTACATATAATATATTTTATCTCTACTCTTATAAAAAAAGTTGTCGATGATGGTGTGCCTGCCATCCTGCAATATAGGTCGTCCGATTTATATCTGACGGATAGGAAGGAAACTATGGCAATTTTGAAAAAAGATACCCACACCCCTCTCCATATTTGCAAATAAGGCCTCCCCTTGATCATGTTAATGTTCTGTGGAACGCATGGGCATCTTGCTAGTACTACATATAATATATAGAACATTGATTATAATTTTGGCTAATGTGTGGCTTTTGCAGCTCAGGGCTAAATACTTGTCATAATGTAGGGGCGGGGCACTATACTTTGTGTGATAAACACGGTGTATGTATGGAACATGGTTTAGATTATGAATATATAGTTAGTACATAAAATGTACTATTATTTGGAATCAACATCAAGTGTATTCAAAAGATTGAATTCGAGTTCATATAGTACACATAGTTCATATCTATCTCTATAGTAATCCTGTGGTGTGTTGTTAAGGTAATACACGAATGATGGTTGAAGTTGGCAACAATCATGATTGTAGATTCTTATTGAAATTGAGAAACGAATTCAAATTTAGTTCGAATTGCAGTGGTAGTATAAACATTTGGAATGCACTAAAATGTTGGTATGAGTAGGTTACATGCATTATACAGCCAGCGAAAAAATTTAATTGGACATAACATGGATTCATACTCTCTCTTTGTGTAGCTTTGAATAGCATTTGTATAGTAAAACGGGACAAGACTCTCTCTTTGTGTGGTGTGAATAGTTTTATTTTTTTCGTTATTTTTCGTTCAGGGAAGTGCGAATTGATTTGGTACGTACAAGTACAATATTACACGTTATGCTTGTCCCTAAAATTCAACCCGCGCCTTGTTATATCCAGAAAATTATGATATCGTGCTCCCAAAACTGGCGCCTTCACAACCCGCGCCTTGCTATCCCGAAATTACAACGCGCGCGAAAACTCCCTCCAGCTGCCAAATCCCGACACGCGAAATCCCCCTTCTAACCCTGAGCCAAAAGGGCCGCTAGTTCAAATCGGTGGGGGTACTTTTGTAACACACCGTACATTTTGGACAAGCATGTCCCTAAGTCATGGTTCCCCCCTCCCATCGCCTCCTTTTCACCACTCGAAATCCCAGGCCGCCATAACCTCTCCGCTCCAGCCGTGAAACCCCACCCTCCTCCGTCCGCCACCTCACCTCTGCCCAGCCGGAGCCTCTTCCCCGACGACATTGTCCACCACAACAGCTCGACGTCCCTCTTCCACCTCCCCGGATGAGGATCCGTCGTCCATCTTGTCATCCCGCCGGTTCAGCTGCCCCGTCCTCCACTTCCAAGGAGCTAATCCGACGATCGCCTCGTCTATCACGGCTGCTCCATCCCCACAGCGCCGCCTTAACCTGCTCCACCGGAACCGCATCATCCTCACCGACTCCTCGCACGAAGCCGAGGCCTACTCGGCGCCACCGAAGAGGTTGTACACTCATCGCATCGCACCTTCTCCTTAACTCGACCTCCCGGCACTGACGGTGCTCCATCCCGCACCCCCATGGAGCGGCTACCTCAAAGCCGGCGCCGTGGGTGACATCTCCACGGCGGCTTTCCCCAGTGCGAGGCCCCTTCGGCGGCGGTGTCCATACCAGTCGGATTTGCTGCTGCTGCTCCGGCTCTCGCTCACTCGCTCACTCACCCAGCTGCTGCTGCTCCGGCTCTCGCTTGCTCGCTCGCTCACTTGCCCAGCTACTGCTGCTCCGTCTCTCGCTCGCTTGCTCGCGCTGCTGCTGCTGCCCAGGCTCTCACTCACTCGTGCTGCTGCTCTGCTCCGATTTAGCTACACTTCAGTCGACTGAATCGACTTTTGGGCCAGTCAATTTTCAGGGGGTGGTGGGTCTCACTGGAGTTAAGGAAGAACCACCCGCAGCGGGGAGGGGGGCTCGCCGGAGAGGTACCCCACTATCTATCTTAGGGTTTTGGGTGGGGTGTGATAACCCACAAGTATAGGGGATCGCAACAGTTTTCGAGGGTAGAGTATTCAACCCAAATTTATTGATTCGACACAAGGGGAGCCAAAGAATATTCTTGAGTATTAGCAGTTGAGTTGTCAATTCAACCACACCTGGATAACTTAATATTTGCATCAAAGTATTTAGTAGCAAAGTAGTATGATAGTAACGGTAACGGTAGCAAAAGTAATATTTTTGGGTTTTGTAGTGATTGTAACAGTAGCAATGGAAAAGTAAATAAGCGGAGAACAATATGTGAAAAGCTCATAGGCATTGGATCGGTGATGGAGAATTATGCCGGATGCGGTTCATCATGTAACAGTCATAACATAGGGTGACACAAAACTAGCTCCAATTCATTAATATAATGTAGGCATGTATTCCGAATATAGTCATACGTGCTTATGGAAAAGAACTTGCATGACATCTTTTGTCCTACCCTCCCGTGGCAGCGGGGTCCTAGCGGAAACTAAGGGATATTAAGGCCTCCTTTTAATAGAGTACCGGACCAAAGCATTAACGCATAGTGAATACATGAACTCCTCAAACTATGGTCATCACCGGGAGTGGTCCCGATTATTGTCACTTCAGGGTTGCCGGATCATAACACATAGTAGGTGACTATAGACTTGCAAGATATGATCAAGAACTCACATATATTCATGAAAACATAATAGGTTCAGATCTGAAATCATGGCACTCGGGCCCTAGTTACAAGCATTAAGCATAGCAAAGTGATAGCAACATTAATCTCATAACATAGTGGATACTAGGGATCAAACCCTAACAAAACTAACTCGATTACATAATAAATCTCATCCAACCCATCACCGTCCAGCAAGCCTACGATGGAATTACTCACGCACGGCGGTGAGCATCATGAAATTGGTGATGGAGGATGGTTGATGATGACGATGGCGATGGATTCCCCTCTCCGGAGCCCCGAACAGACTCCAGATCAGCCCTCCCGAGAGAGTTTAGGGCTTGGCGGCGGCTTTGTATCGTAAAACGAGATGAATCTTTTTCTCTGATTTTTTCTCCTTGAACACGAATATATGGATTTGGAGTTGAGGTCGGTGGAGCTCCAGGGGGCCCACAAGGCAGGGGGCGCGCCCCCACCCTCGTGCCCAGGGTGTGGGCCCCCTGACCTTGATTCTTTCGCCAATATTTTTAATATTTTCCAAAAATAAGCTCCGTGAAGTTTCAGGTCATTCCGAGAACTTTTATTTCTGCACATAAATAACACCATGGCAATTCTGCTGAAAACAACGTCAGTCCGGGTTAGTTCCATTCAAATCATGCAAGTTAGAGTCCAAAACATGGGCAAAAGTGTTTGGAAAAGTAGATACGACGGAGATGTATCAACTCCCCCAAGCTTAAACCTTTGCTTGTCCTCAAGCAATTCAGTTGATAAACTGAAAGTGATGAAGAAAAACTTTTACAAACTCTGTTGCTCTTGTTGTTGTAAATATGTAAAGCCAGCATTCAAGTTTTCAGCAAGGATTATGAACTAACCACATTCACAATAACTCTTAGGTCTCATGTTTACTCATATCAATGACATAATAAACTAGCGAGCAATAATAATAAATCTCGGATGACAACACTTTCTCAAAACAATCATGATATGATATAACAAGATGGTATCTCGCTAGCCCTTTCTGAGACCGCAAAACATAAATGCAGAGCACCTTTAAAGATCAAGGACTGACTAAACATTGTAATTCATGGTAAAAGAGATCCAGTCATAGTCATACCCAATATAAATTAATAGTAATGGATGCAAATGACAACAGTGCTCTCCAGCTGGTGCTTTTTAATAAGAGGGTGATGACTCAACATAAAAGTAAATAGATAGGCCCTTCGCAGAGGGAAGCAGGGATTTGTAGAGGTGCCAGAGCTCGATTTTGAAATAGAGATAAATAATATTTTGAGCGGTATACTTTCATTGTCAACATAACAACCAAGAGATGGCGATATCTTCCATGCTACACACATTATAGGCGGTTCCCAAGTAGAATGGTAAAGTTTATACTCCCCCTCCGCCAACAAGCATCAATCCATGGCATGCTCGAAACAACGAGTGCCTCCAACTAACAACAGTCCCGGGGGAGTTTTGTTTGCAATTTTTTTGATTTGATTTGCATAAAGCATGGGACTGGGCATCCCGGTGACCAGCCATTTTCTCGTGAGTGAGGAGCGGAGTCCACTCCTCTTGAGAATAACCCGCCTAACATGGAAGATACAGACATCCCTAGTTGATACATGAGCTATTCGAGCATACAAAACAGAATTTCATTTGAAGGTTTAGAGTTTGGCACATACAAATTTACTTGGAACGGCAGGTGGATACCGCACATAGGAAGGTATAGTGGACTCATATGGAATATCTTTGGGGTTTAAGGAATTGGATGCACAAGCAGTATTCCCGCTTAGTACAAGTGAATGCTAGCAAAAGACTGGGAAGCGACCAACTAGAGAGCGACAACAGTCATGAACATGCATTAAAATTAATGAACATTGAGTGCAAGCATGAGTAGGATATAATCCACCATGAACATAAATATCGTGAAGGCTATGTTGATCTTATTTCAACTACATGCGTGAACATGTGCCAAGTCCAGTCACTTGAATCATTCAAAGGAGGATACCACCCCATCATACCACATCACAACCATTTTAATAGCATGTTGGCACGCAAGGTAAACCATTATAAACTCCTAGCTAACTAAGCATGGCATAAGCAACTATAATCTCTAATTGTCATTGCAAACATGTTTATTCATAATAGGTTGACTCAGGAACGATGAACTAATCATATTTACAAAAACAAGAGAGGTCGAGTTCGTACCAGCTTCTCTCATCTCAATCAGTCCATCATATATCATCATTATTGCCTTTCACTTGCACGACCGAACGATGTGAATAATAATAATAGTGCATGTGCATTGGACTAAGCTGGAATCTGTGAGCATTCAATAAATAGGAGAAGACAAGGCAATATGGGCTCTTGGTTAAATCAACAATAATGCATATAAGAGCCACTTTAACAATTTCATTATGGTCTTCTCCTATCGACCCCCAAAGAAAAGAAAAGAAAAACTATTTACACGGGAAAGCTCCCAACAAGCAAAAGAAGAACATGAAATATTTTTGTGTTTTCTTTTAATTAATACTACTACAAGCAAGGAAGTAAACTAGCTAAATGCTACAACTAATTTTCTTTTCTTAAGGTTTATCAAACACACAAGAAGAAAGCATAAAAAGGAAAATAAACTAGCATGGATATTACAGTGAAAAAGTATGAGCACCGACATCTAGCAATGAGTGTGTCAACATGAATGTAATGTCAGTGAGAAATACGTACTCCCCCAAGCTTAGGATTTTGGTTGTTCTTGTTCCAAAATCCATCAAATCTTTACCCAAGGACTTGAAAACTTCACAACACAAAACTCAACAGAAAATCCCATGAGCTCCGTTAGTGTAAGAAAACAAACCATCACATTAAGTTACTGTAATGAACTCATTCTTCATTTATAATGGTGTTAAACTTACTGTATTCTAACTTCTCTATGGTTCATACCCCCCGATACTAGCCATAGATTCATCAAAATGAGCAAACAACACACGAAAAATAGAATCTGTTAAAAACAGAACAGTCTGTAGTAATCTGTATCAAACGCAAACTTCTGTAACTCAGAAAAATATTCCAAAACAGGACGACCTAGATAATTTTATTATTGACCTACTGCAATTGGAATCAGTATTTTAGCACTTTATGGTGATTTTTAACAATTGTTTTCGTGAGCAGAAAGTTTCTGTCTTTTTCAGCAAGATCAAATAATTATCACCCAAGAAGATCCTATAGGTCCTACTTGGCAAAAACACTAATTAAAACCTAAAACCACATCTAACCAGAAGCTAGATGAATTATTCATTACTAAACAGGAACAAAAAGCAAGGAACAAAAATAAAATTGGGTTGCCTCCCAACAAGCGCTATCGTTTAACACCCCTAGCTAGGCATTTTTTTATTGCAGGGATAATTCAGAAAACAGACAGAAAATACTAATTTTGCTTTATTTATTCTAAATAACAGAAAGTAAAAAGAGGGTACAGAAGGTTGTGCTTTCTAACTTCATCCATCTCATGCTCATCAAAAGGAATCCACTAACAAGGTTGATCAGGTCTTGTTAACTAACTCATTATGAATAACATGGAACCGGAGAAATTTCGAATAACACTATGTTACCTCAACGGGGATATGCACATCCCCAATAATAAGAATATCATATCTCTTTTTGACAGTAGGTAGAGGAAATTCAAAACCTCCAAAAATAATCGATGGAATTTTTCCAATAGAATTGATACTATGAACTTGAGGTTGTTTCCTCGGAAAGTGTACCGTATGCTCATTACCATTAACATGAAAAGTGACATTGCCTTTGTTGCAATCAATAACAGCCCCTTCAGTATTCAAAAAGGGTCTTCCAAGAATAATAGACATACTATCGTCCTCGGGAATATCAAGAATAACAAGGTCCGTTAAAATAGTAACGTTTGCAACCACAACAGGCACATCCTCACAAATACCGACAGGTATAGCAGTTGATTTATCGGCCATTTGCAAAGATATTTCAGTAGGTGTCAACTTATTCAAATCAAGTCTACCATATAAAGAGAGAGGCATAACACTAACACCGGCTCCAAGATCACATAAAGCAGTTCTAACATAATTTCTTTTAATGGAGCATGGTATAGTGGGTACTCCTGGATCTCCTAACTTCTTAGGTATTCCACCTTTGAAAGTGTAATTAGCAAGCATGGTGGAAATTTCAGCTTCCGGTATGTTTCTTTTATTAGTAACAATTTCTTTCATATACTTAGCATAAGGATTCATTTTGAGCATATCAGTCAAACGCATACGCAAGAAGATAGGTCTAATCATTTCAGCAAAGCGCTCAAAATCCTCATCATCCTTCTTCTTGGATGGTTTGGGAGGAAAAGGCATGGTTTTTTGAACCCATGGCTCTCTTTCTTTACTGTAATTCCTAGCAGCAAAGTCTCTCTTATCATAACGTTGATTCTTTGATTGTGGGTTATCAAGATCAACAGCAGGTTCAATCTCCACATCATTGTCATTGCTAGGTTGAGCATCAACATGAACATCATCATTAACATTATCACTAGGTTCATGTTCATCACCAGATTGTGTTTCAGTATCAGAAATAGAAATATCATTGGGGTTCTCAGGTGTGTCTACAACAGGTTCACTAGAAGCATGCAAAGTCCTATCATTTTTCTTTTTCTTCTTTTTAGAAGGACTAGGTGCGTTTATATTATTTCTCTGAGAATCCTGCTCAATTCTCTTAGGGTGGCCTTCGGGATACAAAGGTTCCTGATTCATTTTACCAGTTCTAGTAGCCACTCTAACAGCAAAATCATTATTCTTACTATTCAATTCATTGAGCAAATCATTCTGAGCCTTAAGTACTTGTTCTACTTGAGTGGTAACCATAGAAGCATGTTTACTAATGAGTTTAAGTTCACCTTTAACTCTAGACATATAATCACCCAAGTGTTCAATCATATAAGCATTTTGTTTCAATTGTCTACCAAAATAAGCATTGAAGTTTTCTTGTTTGACAATAAAATTATCAAATTCATCTAAGCATTGGCTAGCAGACTTATAACGAGGAATATCACCTTCATCAAATCTATAGAGAGAATTTACCTTTACTACCTGTGTCGGGTTATCAAGACCATGTGTTTCTTCAATAGGTGATGGATTAAAACCATGTATTTCTTCAACATGCGGTAAATTAAGACCATGTATTTCTTCAATAGGAGGTAAATTCTTAACATCTTCGGCTTTAATACCTTTTTTCTTTCATAGATTTCTTTGCCTCTTGCATATCTTCAGGACTGAGAAATAGAACACCCCTTTCTTCGGAGTTGGTTTAGGGATAGGCTCAGGAAGTGTCCAGTTATTTTCATTAGTCAACATATTATTCAATAGAATTTCAGCTTCATCAGGTGTTCTTTCCCTGAAAACAGAACCAGCACAACTGTCCAGGTGGTCTCTGGAAGTATCGGTTAGTCCATTATAAAAGATATCAAGTATTTCATTTTTCTTAAGAGGATGATCAGGCAAAGCATTAAGTAATTGGAGAAGCCTCCCCCAAGCTTGTGGGAGACTCTCTTCTTCAATTTGCACAAAATTATATATTTCCCTTAAAGTAGCTTGTTTCTTATGAGCGGGGAAATATTTAGCAGAGAAGTAATAAATCATATCCTGGGGGCTACGCACACAACCAGGATCAAGAGAATTAAACCATATCTTAGCATCACCCTTTAATGAGAACGGAAATATTTTAAGGATATAAAAGTAGCGAGTTCTCTCATCATTAGTGAACAGGGTGGCTATATCATTTAATTTAGTAAGATGTGCCACAACAGTTTCAGATTCATAGCCATAAAAAGGATCAGATTCAACCAAAGTAATTATATCAGGATCGACAGAGAATTCATAATCCTTATCAGTAATAAAGATAGGTGAAGTAGCATAAGCAGGATCATATTTCATTCTAGCATTCAGAGTTTTTTTATTTCAGCTTAGCTAATAATTTCTTAAGATCACTTCTATCATTGCAAGAAAGAAAGTCTCTAGTAGTTTCTTCATCCATAACATAGCCCTCAGGTACAACAGGCAATTCATATTTATTAGGACAACCTTCATCATCACTTTCATCAATATTATCAGTTTCAATAATTTCATTCTCTCTAGCCCTAGCAAGTTGTTCATCAAGTAATTCACCAAGTGGCACAGTAGTATCAAGCATAGAAGTAGTTTCATCATAAGTATCATGCATAGCAGAAGTGGCATCATCAATAACATGCGACATATTAGAATTAATAGCAGAAGCAGGTTTAGGTGTCGCAAGCTTACTCAAAACAGAAGGTGAATCAAGTGCAGAGCTAGATGGCAGTTCCTTACCTCCCCTCGTAGTTGAGGGATAAATTTTTGTTTTCGCGTCTTTCAAGTTCTTCATAGTGACCAGCAGATATAAATCCCAAGTGAATCAAAGAATAGAGCTATGCTCCCCGGCAACGGCGCCAGAAAATAGTCTTGATAACCCACAAGTATAGGGGATCGCAACAGTTTTCGAGGGTAGAGTATTCAACCCAAATTTATTGATTCGACACAAGGGGAGCCAAAGAATATTCTTGAGTATTAGCAGTTGAGTTGTCAATTCAACCACACCTGGATAACTTAATATCTGCAGCAAAGTATTTAGTAGCAAAGTAGTATGATAATAACAGTAACGGTAGCAAAAGTAATATTTTTGGGTTTTGTAGTGATTGTAACAATAGCAACGGAAAAGTAAATAAGCAGAGAACAATATGTGAAAAGCTCGTAGGCATTGGATCGGTGATGGAGAATTATGCCGGATGCGGTTCATCATGTAACAGTCATAACATAGGGTGACACAGAACTAGCTCCAATTCATCAATATAATGTAGGCATGTATTCCGAATATAGTCATACGTGCTTATGGAAAAGAACTTGCATGACATCTTTTGTCCTACCCTCCCGTGGCAGCGGGGTCCTAGCGGAAACTAAGGGATATTAAGGCTTCCTTTTATATAGAGTACCGGACCAAAGCATTAACGCATAGTGAATACATGAACTCCTCAAACTATGGTCATCATCGGGAGTGGTCCTGATTATTGTCACTTCAGGGTTGCCGGATCATAACACATAGTAGGTGACTATAGACTTGCAAGATAGGATCAAGAACTCACATATATTCATGAAAACATAATAGGTTCAGATCTCAAATCAAGGCACTCATGTCCTAGTGACAAGCATTAAGCATAGCAAAGTCATAGCAACATCAATCTCAGAACATAGTGGATACTAGGGATCAAACCCTAACAAAACTAACTCGATTACATGATAAATCTCATCCAATCCATCACCGTCCAGCAAGCCTACGATGGAATTACTCACGCATAGCGGTGAGCATCATGAAATTGGTGATGGTGGATGGTTGATGATGATGATGGCGACGGATTCCCCTCTCTGAAGCCCCGAACGGACTCCATATCAGCCCTCCCGAGAGAGTTTAGGGCTTGGCGGCGGCTCCGTATCGTAAAATGCGATGAATCTTTTTCTCTGATTTTTTTCTCCTCGAACACGAATATATGGAGTTGGAGTTGAGGTCGGTGGAGCTCCAGGGGGCCCACGAGGCAGGGGGCGCGCCCAAGGAGGTAGGGCGCGCCCCCACCCTCGTGCCCAGGGTGTGGGCCCCCTGAACTTGATTCTTTCGCCAATATTTTTAATATTTTCCAAAAATAAGCTCCGTGAAGTTTCAGGTCATTCCGAGAACTTTTATTTCTGCACATAAATAATACCATGGCAATTCTGCTGAAAACAGCGTCAGTCCGGGTTAGTTCCATTTAAATCATGCAAGTTAGAGTCCAAAACAAGGGCAAAAGTGTATGGAAAAGTAGATATGACGGAGACGTATCAGGGTGTAGCTCGCCAGCGGGGGGGGGGGGGGGGTGCAGTGGTGGGGCGGTGGCATGGGGATCGCCGGAGAAAAAGCTTGGCATGGGGGGGGCTAGAGTGCTGGCCGGGGCGGCGGCGGACCGGCGGTGGGGAGTTTTTTTGGGGCGGTGAGGTGGCGGTGGGGAGTTGGTTCGTGGGGGCGAGGCGGCGCGGGGTTCGGCCGGTGGTGGCTGGCGGCTCAGGGGGTGCAGGTTGAGGATTAACTGCAGACCCTCCCTAAACTATCCCATGTGAAGTGCCTCTCTTCTACCATTGCGTTCAGTTTCGACATTAACATTCAGATTCCACAGTAAATTTCAGTTTCGATAGTTAAGTTCAGAGTCAATAGTTTTTACCTCATCTGTTGTAGTCAGGTGGTTTTTGGTGATGTAAATTTTACATCTATCACTTTTTGGTAATGCATTTTACATCATCTGCTGTAGTCAATAGTTTCACTTTATTTTTGCCATGTTTCTCTCCATTCCTCTGCTCCTCCTTTTCCTGTGAACCAAACACCCAAGTTGACAGAAATCCTGTGTTCACAAATGCTCTGTTTCCCATGTGCATTCCTATCCTATTCTGGTGTTTTTCCTCCTATCCCTGCGTTTTTAGAAACATGCAAGCCAAATGAGCCCTTACAGAATTACTTCAGTTACAGGTAGGTGTCGAAGAAAACTTTGTGTGGTTTTTCCTGCTCCTGCCGCGACGTCGTCCACCTCACCTGAGTTGCTCCATCGACAGAAGCATCCACCAAACCAGACATCACGACTCCTCACCGTCTTTCACCGCCTTAGATCTCCTTCCCTGCCGCCGGCACCCACCGCAACGGCATCACCATCATTGACTTAGCAGATGAACCCGAGGAGTACACAGGTCCACAAGAGAGGTCACACCCTTTTGTTTATGCTTATGTTATGCATTGCTTAATATTACCTGCTACTTTATTGTCCTATTCACCTCTTAGACTCCACATCAGGTCCAAATTGATGTTCAAACTTGAGTTCTAAATTAGTTGTGGGGCACATACCAAGGCAACAATGAATAGTATCTCTATCTAATATCTGGTTCACCTAGGGTATGCCTATGTTGTTCATCTTGGGTGGGAAACAAATAGTAAAGCAATCATCATCTATTTTTTATTAAATTAAAGCAATCATCAGCCTGCTATCATTATTTTTGGATCCATCCACTGGTTGTTACCATTAATCTAGATTTCTGCATGCTCTCCTTACATAATCTCACTATATTTTTTTGTAGCTTGTCACATATTGTACACAGTCATGCTGAACATGTAGAGAAAAAGAGAAGATTTTGCGCGGCAATACAATGTCATGCAGACATCGCTCCATGGTGGGTTCAATGGCAAATCCCCCCCCTCTCCAGATTGTAATCCAGAGGAAGATATTTGTTCTGAGGCAGATTCAGACGCAGCTGACGACTCCTATTTACCCCCCAAGGTGTTTGCTCTAACTTGGCATGATGATGTTAGTCATATCATGCATATGTTGCCTTGCAGTGCCTACTTTCGACATCATATCTGTCATCTGCTTAGTTTAGACATGTTCTGTAATGCCACCTGTTTAGTTTCAATATCATATATGGGAATTATGCAGTCTCATGTCTTTTAGCCAGCCATAATATATGTGAAATGTGCAATGCCATCTTGTTTAACCAGGCATCATATATTTGAAAGATATCTAGCCCATCCTTTTCTTCATTAAATATCCATTTGTCGACAATGTTTGTGCATTAAACTACTCTTCCTGTGAATCAGCCATTTTGAGTGGGTGATGGAAAAATCTGGAGTGAAAACAAGGCCTTCAGAGCAGACAGTGCTACTTGTCGAAGCAGATCTCTTACTGGGTCCTGATAGCTTCTCAGAGATGGATTCAGAGACAGATGACCAGTCCTATTCGCCCACCGAGGTGTATGCTCTAACTTGGCACGGTTCTACTGCTCATATCATGCATATGGTGTCTTGCATTGCATTGTTTAGACATCATATACACAATATTCAACACCTTGTTCTTAGTTCAGACATCATATATGTGAATGCCCTCCGCTTAGCATATAAATCAAATATGTGAATTAAAATCATGCGATCCTGGTTACTTAGATAACATGTATGTGAATTATGTCATGCGATCCTATTTAGTTAGTCATCATATCTTTGAATTATGTTATGCTATGCTATCCAGTTTAGATAGACATCATATATGCGAAATTATGTCATGCTATCCATTTTAGTTAAACAATATACATGTCAATTACTTAATGCCCTCTTTTTCCACACTATCCATTGCATCTGTCTCTCATACAATGTCTGCACATTAAAATATGTTTCCTGTTTAACAACCATTTGAATTGGAACGTGTGATGGCAGTATCTAGTGGAGTAAAACACGGTCTTCAAAGAAATAGTGCTACCTCTTGGTGGAGATAGCACCCCGGTTGTACATGCACGAGAACCAGCCCTACCACACATAACCCAGACTCTCGCAGATTTTACCCCTACTGCGATGGACAGAAAACCAGCTTCACCCAATCTAACCCCAATCCCAGCCGATAGTAACCCAGTTCCTGTTGACACAGCACCATCTCCACCACAGAGCTCCCAAACAAGAGCAGTTAGTAAGGCAGCTCCAGTGCCCAAAGCGCCAGTACTACCACGGCGAACCCCAACTCCACCAGTTAGTACACCTATTCCTATGGAGGAAGCACAACCAGCCATTCATAGTTTAGCATCTATTGCATTTGATGTTGTTAAATCCTATGTGCGTATCTTTCCATCATGGAAATATTATTCTGAAGATGAAGGAAAATGCCAGTTGCAGGTATTTGTCCAGGAGTTATGTGTAAGTAATGTTATTCATGGCAATTACTTTGCTTTGTCCCATACATTCTACCTCCATGATGGTTATAATACATCAAATTTTCCCATTTTTCTCTATAGAGAAGGACCGATTTGGAAACTCAGGATGAGGTAACCTGTGCTAATACCTCTGCTATCTTCAAGAATGCTTGGTGGCAGTATCGGAATTACCTGAAGAAAACGTACTTCACTGGCAAAGAAACTCATCAAATTCCCTTACGTTCTCCTGAGACACATTTACTGGATGATGACTGGGAATGCTTTGTTCTTTACTGGTCCCGAACCAAGAATGTGGTAAGGTCTATGAGCTCATTTTATTTTAAGTACTATATGCTTGCGTCTTACTGTACTCTGTTCATATAGAACAAGTGCTTAAACCTGAAGAACAACTGTTCTCATTTAAGATTCCATTGCTATCGTGCATACTGCTTTGCTCTTGTATCACTGTATTTACTCAGACAAACTTATTTTTAAATTGAACTATCCAATGGAAACTCCAATGGCACAATAGGTATGTTTACGCATGTTTCTTTAACAGGTTTGCTCTTATAAATAGCTCTGCTGGTTTCAATTTCAATTGTGTATACAGTTGACTTCTCATATCATGCACATTACTAGCATCATAACAGGGCCAATAGTGTTGTTGTACATGTAGACCTGTGGTACCCATCTGAAATCTTGTTGTGCCATTTAGTTTCCCACGCTTTGTATTCTTTCAGTGCTGCTTTCTCTTGAACTGATATGATTTCAACCGTGTCTCTATTTTGATTTGGCAAGACAATGCAGTGACCATATGACATAGATATATGTTTGTTTGATGCTTTTATAATGTACTACTTGGCAATAGAAGACTTGGTAGTTTAATCTTGTCCACCTTACTAATGAACTGGTTCACCAAAATGAGTTTCATATACTAGTACGTGCTAAACCTGTTATGTGTCTGCTTGTTTCTTCTTTTAGAATGCCGACAGAATATTGGGGAAGAGTGCCTTATTAAGCAATGATAAAGGAAGTAATGCATATAAGGTTCAGGATCGTGAGACATCCTTGTTGGTCTCCAACAAAGCTGATAAAACAGCTAAGGAAAACTATCTTCAAGACATTGAGGCAACCCCAAAGTCCTATCTTGGTTTACTGTTCGAGTTACTGGCCACTACAGCTTGCACAAGCTATTCAAACTCACTGTCTAAATCAGTTCGGTTTCTTGAGTCTCAACTACAAGCTGAAAGACATCAATCAGCTGTGCTGCGACAAGAAGTGGAAGGACTGCGGAAGTCCCTGGAGCATTCAGATGCATACTTTCTGGTGCAACAGCAAGCGTTGGAGGATTTTAGCGCCAAACAGGACAAAGCTAATAAGCTTGCTAAGCTTATTGCCAGCATGGTGGATACCTAGGATAACGTTTCTTGAGCTCTTCTGAAGTTGTTTCGGTTATGGACTTGTTTTGCTGCTGCGTTTATTTGTACTGGTGGCCAATTTTGATGGCCAGTGTATGTAATATGCTGCTTTGTTCCCTATATTTGCACTGGTGGCCAACTTTGATACCCGGTGGATGTAATATGTGTAATAGCTGTAATAGGCCAGCATTAGTTGCTTTCTTATTTATTTCCTTATTGTCTTGTTTAGTTGTTTGCTTGTAGTCACTGTAGTTCTTTTTCCGCGTTTTTTAGTGGCCACAATAACCTAGTTTTGGTAACTAGGCCACAATAATCATGGCAACACACGGACTGTTGTAACCATGGGCCTCCTGCGGGCCGTAGGATCTGTGGGCCTTCTACGGGCCGTAGGATCCGTGGGCCTTTTACGGGCCATAGGATCCATGGACTTTCTACGGGCCGTATGATCCATGGGCCTTCTACGGGCCGTAGGATCCATTGGTCTTCTACGGGCCGTAAGATCCATGGGCCTTCTACGGGGCATATAATCATTTCGCCAAACGTGGGCCGTACTATTTGTGGACCATAACAGGCCGTTAAGAGGCCGTATTTGATAACGCTATGAAAACAGCCCAACGGGTTAACGGGCCACAAATGGGCCGAATGTAACCACAGGCTGTATTTGGCCCACAAAAGGAACAGGCCAGTAACGTACCGTATCTAACCAAATTCTAGAAATGAGCCCAAGAATAAATGGGCCCTTAGAAGGCCGAAAGTTAACATGGGCTGGAAACGGCCAACGGAATAATGGGCCGTCAATGGGTATAAAGCGATACATTGTTCATTATGGGCTAGTTTCATCTCAGGCCTTTAATGGGGCAAGAGTTACAAAGGGCCTCATATGGGCCGAAAGACATCATGGGCCATACATGGGCCGGAAGTTATAGCGGGCTGGAATCATATTGGACGGCCCAGATGAAGATACTGGGCTTAATTCCGATAGGCCGTAATGGGCCGGTAGTAAGCGGGCCGTAAATGGGCGATATACGAACATGCCGTTAACAGGCTTTCCATGGGTCGGCCCGTTACCTTTTGACCAAGTCAAACGGGCCAGCCTTTTCACCGGAATGGGCCTCTGTTGGGCCGTGCCACGTGTCGACGTATCATAGGCGCCTACTGTCCAATGAGTGGATGACATCTGTCCGAACGTTGAGCCGACACGTGTTTCCTCTGGCCAATGAGAATTTTACACGTGGAAAATTCCCATTGGTTCGGATTGTTAACAGGTTATCGGATCCAAAACCGGACCCGATAGCTTAACGGCGTCCCGTTACGGTGGATGCCACGTGTTGGTCACCCTTGATGTAAGCACTTCTATGACGCGCGATTTATCGTCATGGAAGTGGACACTTCCGTGATGATAATTTTGGTAATGTCATGGAACACTTCTATGATATCACAGGCATGACTATCTTGATTCTGTCATAAATTTGTCATGGATGTACATGCATGACAGAAAACGTGACCTACTGTGACAAACACGTATCATCACGGAAGTGTCTTTTTTTTGTAGTGATAACTCATTGCCCAATACGCAAAAAGGGTTGATGGGTGGATCCTTGCCAAGGGCATATGTACCTACAAGCAACAAGTCAATATTAGGAGCTAACAAGTGTCCAGGCCTGGATCTATATGCACTACATTATGGAACGACGGGGGAGTACAAGTTGAGGGATGAAGCTAACCTCGGCGGAAAATGGTGGCCACTCCCCTTGTTGTCCTGCATAAGTAGTGCAAAGGCATGATAAGTGCAGCAACCTTAACATCAAACAAATATAGCAAAGGTAAACAACATCATCTCCAAATGATAGCTTGAATGTGTTGGTTTCAGCATGCTATTAAAGCAGATATAAAATGGAAGGCAATGTTACCGACAGCAGGCTTAACAACCATCAAATATTGCAATTCAAACTGGTATTGTTGAAAATGAATAGAATGTAGGTAATGCTTAAACATCAAACTGGATAAATGTGTAAAAATGAAATAACGGGCATGTGTTAACTACACCAGGAATAACTGGAACCAAATATAGCCGTTCAAACTGGTATTGATGTAGTCGAGCGGCACAGTTCCTACTTGCACATAATGAACAACACATTGTGAATGACTAAAATAAACAAGGCATAAATGACAAGTATAATAACCAAATATAGCCATTGAAAACTGGACAGAGTCTCACTGCAACCAACCTAACAAGCAAATACAGATAAACATGGCATATGCTTGAAAACTGGACAAATGCTCACTGCAACCAATCTAACAAGCAGATAAAGATAAACAAGGCATCTACTTGATAACTGGACAAATGCTAAAAAAAGAAACCTAACAACCAAATACAGATAAAACATGCATTTGCTTGATAACTGGACAAATGCTAAAAAAGCAACCTAACAACCAAATACAGGTAAACAAGGCATCTGCTTGATAACTGGACAAATGCTCACTGCAACCAAACTAAAAACCAAATACAGATAAACAAGGCATCTGCTCGATAACTGGAAAAATGCTCACTCCAACCAACCTAACAACCAAATACAGATAAACAAGGCATCTACTCACTATAAACAACCAAATATAGCCATTCATGAAACTGAACTGGACAATTCATACTTAAACATCACATAGACCTATTGAACAATACATTTTTGCATAACTGAAATAATTAAACACGGCATAGTTAAAGCACCGCAGGGCAAATGCTACAACAACAAAGGGTACGGGTTGGCAAGCTAGAAAAGGTAAGATTTGCTGATAGAATGTTGGAAGAGCACAGACCCATGGTGCACTCTCTGATGTCACAGATGGACTGTTTCACCTTGGAAGAACCTTCATGGGTTCCCTCCTCGTGGTCGTGGTCGATGAGATATGACTTGGCAGTTGAGGATCCAAAGACACCGCCGTAGAACATATCCTTCAGAAACGACAAAATGGGCTCGATGGCGTATGAAGCTCGCAAATCCTTGACCGGAGGAGATCAGCGGCAGGGCCGTCGAAGAGGTCAACGCCAGCTGAACCAGAGGGGTTGGGGATGGACCACTTAACCTGTGACATGGCCCGCGTGAAACCGTTAGTGTGGACGAGCTTGATGTCGTAGCCAGCTTTCCCGAGATACAATAATACGCTAGCCCGCTGACATGAAGCCTTCGACATGGCAATGTAGTCAACATCTTCGCCGGCTTCCGCAGCGACGTGTTGGTCTGGGATCGACAGGTCGGGGCGAACGACGGCCACCTCGCCAACGTCCGCCGGAGAGGCCATGATAAACCTCTTCTTGGCCAAACGCTCGTCGGGCTCCCCGGGATACGTGGTTGAGCTTAGGCTGCAACATTCTGGAGCAGGGGATGTGGATCTGGCGGGGAGGGACACCGCATGCCTCATCTAAAAACTCAGGGGAGTGGGGGGACGGTATGGGAATCGCTGCGTAACCTGAACTTTATTATCTAAGCTAGGAGGAACGGGCAGACATGTAGGGGTTGGCGGCGGCGACGACGGCGACCGCGAGCTAGGGTTCGAGGGGGGAGGGGGGTGGGGGACTATGGAGGGGGGGTTGGTGTTTGAGGATACGCCGTGGCTACTGAATGTTTTTAATGGTGGGTGGAGATGGTGGTGAACGAGGGAGGGCGACAGTTCAAATGCCTCGGCTACTGTAATTTTATTATAAGGTCGGTGCTGGAGGAGTGTGGGCGACGGTTGAAGTACGGCGGCTACTAAAATTTGGGTAAAGGAATTGATGCGGGGCGGGAGTGCCCAAGATCGCGCACGGTCCAATAACAATATGCGTGTATGATAATAAGGAAAAGTGGCGCGGATCCGCCGATTTTTACAACGCTCAAGGCGGGTAGTTTGTTTTTTATATTTCTAGCTAGCTGGTGTATCGCGCACGGTTCGTCCTAATTTCCATATAAACTTACCCGCCTTTAGCTTGCACAGGTGGTGGTTTTACAGCGCACTTGCATCGCACACGGTTAAGCCAGTACCTCCACCCTTTGGTCGCGTTTGCGCGGTCGTGGTGATTTCAGCGCACTTGCATCGCACATGGTTGAGCCAGTACCTCCACCTTAATTTGCTCGCGCTTGCGCGGTCGTGGTGATTTCAGCGCACTTGCATCGCACACGGTTGAGCCAGTACCTCCACCTTAATTTGCTCGCGCTTGCACACGCGTGGTGATTCACATCCCACTTGCATCGCACACGATTAAGGTATTATACCCCGTGTTCGTTGAGCGTCATCAGAGTCTTTGTAGCAAAAAATAACGTTAGAGAGGGTCAAAAGACAGCCACACCAGCATGTGGCCCAAATATATATGAGTGAAAGGGTGGTCTATGATGTTCAATATTCCAATGCACAAATTTGACCGCGCGGGCCCACGGTTGGGCGCGTCGTTGAGGATCGATGAGAGGGTCCAGAAGTCAAGAACCACCTGGAAGTGGCCAAATATATGTACGAATATTGGGGATGTTTAAAACTTTAAATACACAATGCATAACTTTGGTGGCACCTGCCTCGCAAACCCGAAAGCACCCTAACAACCACCTAGCTAGGATATATATAATGACATAATGTCGTACCTAGCTAGGATGCTTGGCCCACCACCTCCCACTTTGTGTCAGCGGGGTCGATGCATGTAAAGATCGATACTTTGGTCATACATGCATGTCGCCATGACCTACCATAACACGGACCAATGAATCTATCGTTTGGTCAAATGACAGTTGTTGTTGCCGATAAACCGCTTGGGCCAATAGATTGAACCATCATAAAAATCGCACGAGAGGGACCACAAAACCAGCACCTCTTGCATGTGGCCCAAAATGATGTACGTTGGGAAGGGGTGATGTGTGTTTTCAATATAGAATAATGTACAATTTAGATGTGGTGCCTACCTCTCGATACAGACAACAACCATGAAGGCAAGGTAGTTAAGGATGAGATACGCAGGGTTTGATGTAGGCCGAACCCAACAATCCGAGCATCTGGGAGGGAATCCTGACAACGCATGAGCTCGAGCTTTGGTTGAGCGACATTTGATGGTGACTGGCCCTAACATGAACTAGGAGGAATCCATTAATGTCCAACACATACCCCTCATTATCGGTCAAAGGGATGATATACACACACACACACACACACACACACACACACACACACACACACACTCGGGGAGCCCACAGATATGCATGTCGTCACAAAAACCCGCACAAGGGACACGTGGTCGATCAGAAGACCCCGTATACACTGCATGCGGCCCGAAAATATGTATGGGTACGATGGTGTATGATGTGTTCAAATCCCAAATGCACAACTTTGATGGGCCACCAACTACATTACAAACCGAACACTGTACCCGACTCCAAGCCTGGTTCAATACGTATGATGTCAGTTTCCCAACTTCGAGGCAGCGGCGGGGGGGGGGGGTCGTCCCATGCATGCACTCAAACTTTATTTTGTCTACCATGGGACACATCTATATATATCTATACATCTATACACCTATATAGTGTGCGAATAACTTTGAAAGTTGGTCGTTGAATTAAATGAATATCTACATCATGCATATGTGACTCAAACCTTCAATGAGCACTGACACTGGTAGCGGGAAAACGATGGGACAAGAGGCGGGAAACCGATGAGAGGAGTGGCGAGAAACGGTAGCCTGTTTTGAATGAAAACCTAGTGGAGAAGGAAGCATGAGCTACACGACTCATGCGCATAGAGCTTACCCATGTACTGCATGTGCTGACGAAAGGGCTCAGGGTTGCCGTTCGATCTGGGAGCATCCAACGGTGCACACATATGATCTGTGGGGTTTGGGTTCCGGCCAATCAGAATGCATGACTCAGATCGCGCGCGCAGCGGGGGGGGGGGAGAATATCATATGGAAACCAACATTCGGTGGAAACCAGTGAAAACCACGAGAAAAAGATGTTTTCAAGTTTCAAATTTTTTTGGAAAAAATGTGGGATGTTAAGAGGATGATGTTTTATTGCCACACAAAATTTCAAGTTGAAACACATTACGAGATGTGAGCTATGAAAAGGATAAAATCAGCATTGAATAGTGCCGAATAGTAATGTCACTATTCAGGGCTGAATTTATCTTTTTCATAGCTCACATCTCGTAATGTTTTTCAACTTGAAATTTTGTGCCGCAATAAAACATCACCTTCTTAACATCCCACATTTTTTTTTCAGATTTTTATGAAACTTTAAAACATGGTTTCCATGAAGTTTTCATTGAATATCGACTTTCGTGAGTGAACCGTGTGCTATTTGAAAACATTTCGTGAGAAGAATCTCGGTTTTTAAATCCCCGTAAATCCATAACTAAGCCAAAAATCGTGAAACCTGGGATGGTGTCACGACATGGCACTTATATATCGAGGAATTTTTTTCATCCATTGTGGCGCAAGTTTTATTACAAGCCTCTTACAAACCGGAGCTTCTCTCAAAGAAGCCTCATGGTTCCGATAGGGAAACGTGTCCCCCTTGTGGGCGACACATAATCACTGCCTCTTTTCGCCTTGTATTTTCTTCTATAGGCAAGATGGAACGACAGGATATCCGTGCTGAAATTTAAACTTATTCACGATTCGTTTGGCCTTTTTATACACTAATTGAGTTTCCTAGGCATTTAATGTCCACAATTCAAATCTGAACTACAAATACATGCTCCAATTCACCAAAATGGCTAGAAAAATTATACATGTGTCCTTGGCTGCATGTTTAGGACCCATGCCTGGAATGGGAACGAATTACAACCGTACCGGTGTCATGGCTCGTCCCCAAACATTTCGAATCTCGGTTTTTAAGTCCCCATAAATCCTAAACTCACCAGAAAGTCATCAAAGGTGGCATGGTGTCATGTCATTGCACATATATGTCATGGTAAAAACATTTCCCAATTTGGGCCAAGCTTTATTACAAACCTCTTACAAAATCCAGAGCTTCTCTCAAAGAAGCCTCGTGGTCCCGATAGGGAAATGTGTTCCCCTTGCGGGCGAAACGTAATCACTGCCTCTTTTTGCCTTATACTTTCTTCCACGAGCAACATGGAACGACATGATATTCGTGCTGAAATTTAAACTTATTCAGGGTTCGTTTGGCCTTTTTATACACTAATTGAGTTTCCTAGGCATTTAATGTCCATAATTCAAATCTGAACTACAAATACATGCTCCAGTTCACCAAAATGGCTAGAAAAATTATACATGTCTCCTTGGGTGCATGTTTAGGTCTCATGCCAGGAATGGGAATGAATTACAATCGTACCGGTGTCCTGGCTCATCCTCAAACATTTCAAATCTCGGTTTTTAAGTCCCCATAAATCCTAAACTCACCAAAAAGTCATCAAATGTGGCATGGTGTCACGTCATGGCACATATATGTCGTGGTAAAAACGTTGCCAATATGGGCCAAGCTTTATTAAAAACCTCTTACAAACCGGGGCCTGTCGCAAGAACCCTCGTGGTTTCGATAGGGAAACGTGTCCCCTTGTGGGCCAAACGATAATCACTCCCTCTTCTAGCCTCGTATTTTCTTCTACACGTGACACGGAACAACTGGAGATTCGCGCTGAAGTTTGAAATTATTTAGGGTTCGTTTGACCTTTTTATTCATTAATTGAGTTTTCTAGGCATTTAATGTCCATAATTCAAATCCGAACTACAAATACATGCTCCAGTGCACCAAAATGGCTAGAAAAAATGTACATGTTTCCATGGGGTGCATGTTTAGGTCCCATGGAATGAATGGGAATGAATTCAACCGTCTCGCCATCGTGGCGTGGCCACAAACATTGCGAATCTCGGTTTTTAAATCTCTATAAATCCAAAACTCACTAGGAAATCATGAAACTTGGCATGGTGTCACTACATGGTACATATAATTATCCAATTTGGGCGAAGCTATATTACAAGCCTTTTACAAACCGGAGCCTATCGCAACCCTCGTGGTTCCTGTAGGGAAACATGCCCCTCTTGTGGGCGAAACGATAATCGCTGCCTCTTCTCGCCTTGAACTTTGTTTTCTACAGGCAACATAGAATAGCAGGAGTGTCAGGCTGAAATTTGAAACTGTTTAGGGTTCATTTGGCCATTGTATATATATTACTAATTACTAAGTTTTCTATGCATTTAATTTAGTCCATAATTCAAATTTGAACTACAACCACATGCTCCAGTGAAGCAAAATGGGTGGGAAATCATACATGTGTCATTGGGTGCATGTTTAGGTCTCATTTAAGGAATGGGAATGAATTACAAACTTGTCGTCGTCCTGAAAAAATCTTGGTTTTTAAATCCCAGTAAATCAAAAAGTCACCAAAAAAACATGAAAATTGGCATGGTTTCATGACATGGCACATATATGCCGTGGTAAAAAAACGTCCAGTTTGAGAAGAGGCACACACATTAGTAGCCAACAAAGTCCTTTTTGAAACAAAAAGCTGACACGTTAATATCGCAAATGGTTGTATTATATTAACCATGTCGAAATTTAACCATACTCGGTGGTGTGCGTGCAACTGCTTGATTAGACGGGACAAGCACGAGAAGTACGCCGTGCAGACTCGACAGGACGCATGCGAGCAGTCCGCCGCACAGGCTCAACGGGACGCGTGCATCCTGTCCACCTCGCAGGCTCGACGGGACACGTGCGAGCAGCAAGGCCGCCCATGCTCACCGGGAAGCGAGCTCTGTGATCTCTATGAACTAGCCGCCGCCCGCCTCGCTCACAACTTCTCCGTTAATGGGTTAATTAAAGCACCTGGACGGAGGGTGTTTGCTTGTGATCCCATGGAAGCATTTGCTTTGTTCGTGTTTTCAACTTGTATTCCGCCCTAATTTAAATTGCCACATAGGGCAACGGATAATACGACCACAAATAAAATGGCAACGGATAATATGACGACAAATTTACAATGGCGCGGATAATAATTATCTTACATATTCCGAATAATTTAAAATGCCACATGCGGCAAAGCCCGGAAGACACGGGGGCAAGAGAAGCAGGAAATTGCAAACAAGGATCTGGTTCGCTACTGTCTCTACTCGTCGATGGATCGCCGGGCGGCGAAATCCTCCAGCTCCTTCCTCAATTCCTCACGACTGTGCTTGCGAGCAGCCACGGATTCCTCCACCTCCTGCTCGCGCTCGATCCAGAGCTTCCTCAAGCCACCCATCAGTTCCTCGATGTCCGCTTTCAGCATCATCTCTGAGGCACTGCTCTGCTCATGCAGCATCTTCCAGCCGGCGGCCTCCTCCTCCTTCTCAGTGACCAACTTGAGGAGCTTCACATTGTCACCCATGAGTTGCTCGACGAGGCCGGTCGCCTTGTCAACCGAGACAGATCTTGAGCAGCTTCATCAAGCCGTCGACTAGCTCCTGTTGCGTAGTGACGCCAGCGAGAATGTCATCGTCGCCGGAGAAGGACTTCAGGAACGCCGGCTCGTCGCGATGGCTGACGCTGGGAATGCACTTGTGAGAGCCCTCGTGTGCCCGTGAGAGCTCTTTCGAGGACTCTGCAGCACGCCGGGACATATCTGCTGCGGCTTCGCGGCGGGACCTCTCTAGTGCTTCCGCGGCCTTGGTCTTTGCTGCCTGGTTATATGTCCACCGTAAACTCCTCCTACCGGTCATGGAGGAATGACTTGACAGAAAAAACCAGTTTTGTGGGTGATGAGGAGAGGAACTGTGAAGTAATTTTCGAGTGGGTAGTTTTTATAGCCCGATGCTAAGTGTGAACACATATTAGTTTGATAGGTGTGAACAGATTTGCAATTACTTATTGCGTTGTAATCAACAATGTGACGAGAAACAAGGTCAACATTTATTGATGGCAGAAGGTTGACCACTTGGTTGCTCGCCGTTGAGGCGGCTGCGGCGCGCTCCGCTCTGGCGTCCCTACGCGCGCTCTGCTCGCTGTTCAGGCAAACACTACAAAAAAAAAATACACTTCCGTGATGATACGTGTTTGTCACAGTAGGTCACGTTTTCTGTCATGCATGTACATCCATGACAAATTTATGACAGAACCAAGAAAGTCATACCTGTGCTGTCGTAGAAGTGTTCCATGACATTACCAAAATTATCATCATGGAAGTCTCCACTTCCATGACGATAAATCGCGCGTCACAGAAGTGCTTTCGTCAAGGGTGACCGACACATGGCATCCACCGTAACGGAATGCCGTTAAGCTATCGGGTCCGGTTTTGGATCTGATAACCCGTTAACAGCCCGGACCAATGGGGATTTTCCACGTGTAAAATCATCATTGGCTGTAGGAAACACGTGTCAGCTCCGTGTTGGCACATGTGTCACTCATCCAATCGGCCAGATACGCCTATGATATGTTAACACATGGACCGGCCCAAAAGTGGCCCATAAAGTTTAAATGGGCCGGCCCAACTAAAGGCCCACAAGATTTTGCGGACCATAATGGGCCAGCCCAGGTAAAGGCCCACAAGATTATGCGGGCCATAATGGGCCGGCCAGGGTAAAGGCCCACAAGATTTTTGCGGGCCATAATGGGTCGGCCCAGGTGAAGGCCCACAAGATTTTTGTGGACCATAATGGGCCGGTCCAGCTAAAGGCCCACGAGATTTTGCCGACATTAATGGGCCGGCCTAACTGTAGGCCCACAAGATTTTGGGGACCCTAGTAGGCCGGCCCATTAACTGGCTGCCATTTTTTAGGCCAAATGCCAGCCCATATTTGATCCGGTCCATTAATGGCCTACCACGTACCAGGCCTAATAATGGCCCATATGAGATCCGGCCCGTTAAAAGCCTACCACGTTCTGGGCCAAATTACGACCCAGATCAGGTCCGACCCTTTAAGAGGCTTTGGGCTAAATTATGGCCCATATCAGATTCGGCCCGTCAACTGGACGCTATGCTTTTGGGCCACTTGTTAAAGGCCCATTTAGTAATTCGGCCTGATATTAGTTTCGGCCTGTTAAGGGCCCGTTTAACATTTCGGCCCTATATTAATTTCGGCCTATTAAAAGCCCGTCATATAGTTGGGCCTAACTACGGCCCGGTTTGCATCCGGCCTCCTCGCAGCCGATAATCTGATTTGGCCAAACAAGGACCGAGACAATTTTGGCCTGTTATAAGCCCATGATTTGATTGGCACATTCATGGGCCGGGGTCTATTTTGGCCTGCTGCCGACCCGTGAGCTGTTCGACACGTTTTAGGCCCAACCTACTTTTCAGCCTCCTAAAGGCCCACTGAGTTTTCTTGGGAAAATAGGGCCGACGGTTTACTCGGCCTATTAAAGGCCCGAATCTACTAGTGGGCCAGTTTACATTTAGGCCTGTTAACAGACCAAGTTGACGGGGCCCATGATGCGGATCATACATGGTGATTTGCATGACGGCCCGATTATGTACCGTAATTTTACGGTTTGGCCGGTTTACTGCGAAGACATGATATATATATATATATAGTAAAATAACTGCAGCATCGTGAATAAGAATAAAAACCTAGACTATACAATAAAGAAATTATGGCATATTACATCCACTAGGCATCAAAGTTCGCAACTATGATAATAAAGCACAAGCAGACATCAGATTACATACACTGGGCATCAAAGATCGCCACCAGTGCAACTAAACATGCCGACAAAATAATACACAAAACCGACAGCACTTCAATAGAGTTCAAGAAAGGTTAGCCCTGCTCGGGAGCTGCAGCGCAAGCAGCTGAGCAAGCTGGTGAGACTGCACTTGTTTGACACTTATATCCTCCTCACTCTGAAAGATAAACAAGCAGACAGATGACGGGTTTTGCACATATAAGTATCAGTGCTGACAATTCATCACATTTCTTACTGATGAATAAAGTGACATAGTTTAAATAGCATTAACACAATATGGTATTGTTCAGGTCAAGACATGGCAGGAAATGACATTATGAAGGAGTTGGCAGCTTCACGACACCACTGGATTACAGATCAAGAACTCATAAGTATCAATGGTTAGTGTGCTGTCAATTTATCCCATTTTAGATTGGCAAAATAAGATCACTTGCTCTATATAGTTTAATTTACATGGTATGAAGAAGGAACTTGGTTGTAAAACTAAAAACTTAAATTGAGAAGGACAAACTTTTGTTTATGAACTGGAGTACATAATAAACTTTAAACATGCAATTTGATGCAAACACCAAAAATAAACAGCTGTTGCAGTCATGCCTAACCAAATATACACAACAAAGTTTGAAGGCTTGAGAAGGACAAACTTACATTATTGGTGAAGGCAGGCTCTATAAAGCCCTTGTCCATGCTGATGGGGGGGGGGGGGGAATTCAAGAAGTTTACCACAGAATCTTCTTCATAAGCATTGCCTTTATTCTACATTTTGTTAAGAGTAAATATAGATGTGAGAATATAAGAAAAAATGGAGAATATTTAAGATAAGATGAAGAGTGATGCTACATAACCAAGTAGCTATAAATGGAAGTATAGCGATACAGGCAAAAGGTACAGACAAGAGCAATGCAGAGCTAAACTTCTTCAGTACCATCGGTGTTATCGAACCTTATGGTAAGAGTAAATATAGATCTTATGTGTAGAAAATGGAGGGCAAAGGAAAATAAGCTGCAGAGTGATGGTACATTAACAACTACCTGTCAATATAAGTACACTGATAAAGGACAGCAGGTACTTACAAGAACAATGCAGAGCTAAAAAATTTCATTGGCATTGGATATATTCTACACTAATGTAACCATTCATACAGATCAGATAATTTGGAGCGAACAATTGATAAGCAAGCTATCATGCATACTGCTGTCACATAATGATCCAGGTATGTATGCAAGTATAGTGATACAGGACAACAGGTACTAACAAGAGCAAAGCAGCGGGCAGCATATTTGTGATATCCTGTCGTTCTTTTCAAACCGGAATTCTTTTTCGAGCAGATTTCCTGCAAAAAAGATCCATAAGGCACATGTGGAAAAGTAGAAGTTCAAATTGTCATGCGATATCATAGACAATACCTCATCCTCGGAACGGGACCAGTGCATAACAAGGTTTTTCCATTCAATGTCTTCTAAATTTAGCACAGGAGACTTCACCAGAAATTCGTTTATAGACTTGCCATCAAAGTGTGATTTCCTCAGGTAACACCAATACTGCTGCAATGCTTCCTTGAAAAGCGCAAGCAAGCTTTGCTCGTCATGACTATCCAGATTGACCCTCGCCTACTTACAACAATGTAATGTAAATCATTGATGTGTTCAGTCAGTAGAAAACAGGAAAATAATCACCATGAATAATAGCACTTACACGTAAGTGGGACAGGAAGATGTGAAAATGGTGTTTGTCTTCACTATAATCTTCCAATGATGGGAATATATGCACGTAGTCCCTAACAACATTGAAAGCATTGTCTTTTAAACTGGGAATAACTGGAATGGGGTTCCAATCTATAGGAATTGGCCGTCTCTGCAGTTGGGATAGGTCTTCGGCCGGTGGACTTGCTGTACTTTTTGCTGGAGTGGGATTTTTCTGTGGTATGGCTGGTGCTATGGCAACTGAAATCGACATACCTTTTGCTGGAGTGCAGGTCTTGTGTGGTGGGGCTAGTGGTGTGGCCAGTGAAGTATGGGTACAGTCTGCTGGAGTCGGTCCTACATTTTGTGTCACCGGTTGTACAACCAATATAAGTGGGGTGCTGTCTGATTTCTCCGGCACAACCACGTTTTTCAAGGACTTTGCTGCTGCTCCTTCAAGTTCGGCAATCACCCTCTTCCTTTTTGATGTCTGATGCACAAGAACAACATTTGAGTGGAAAAACATGGTATGATGACAGATGGAATATGTATTGATAATGGATGGGCATGGCATCTCGACATATATGATGAGTAAACTAAGCAGATGGCGGTGCAACAAAGTAGAAGAAATGCAAGACAACATATGCAAGATACGTGCAATCAATAAAACCTTGCCAAATTAGAGCAGGCACCTTGATGGGTGAACATGACAGGCCAACCGCCTTTGACTCCTCGAGGTTAGAATAGTCATTAGGATCATATTCTGAACAAGAATCTACAGGTGGGGAGCATATGAGTTTCATTGCATCTAGAATGGCACTCAATGCCTTGGTGCCAATTTTGTAAGTCATTGCAGTGTTCCACAATATTCTTCTGATGCGCGGATTCTGATATTCACTGTAATTACGTATAATATCCGAGAACCATGAAAACTTAAATAGTTGTGAGATTATCTTTGTAATGCAGAGGATATTCTAATATAGGGGCGCCCCTGTATACACTTGTGTGCTATCACTGGATTCTGATGAGAGAGCTCATGTGTGCTGTAATATGGTGCATGCATTTATATAATCTGGCACAAGTACACAAAAAATAGGCTCCAAAAGTAAGTATAGTTGGCAGATGATAGGTTCAAAATATACTGTATAGAGAGTTTATTGCCAAACCATGATAACAAGAGCACACAGCAACTAGGCAGATCATAGTGTACATAAAAGGGGTACACCATAACCACGATATATAAATCGGGAAAGTGGAACTGGCTTGAAAATATGGTGTTGTATTGCCGCTAGTAATTGAAAGCCTATCGATCAAGTACATGCCAGCTCTATCAGCTGTTGACTGCAGATGTCCCTGCTCCCCTTCCTGACAAGGAACATACTGTACGTACTAAATACAGAATAACAGAAGAGGAACATGTTAAAGAACAGAAGAGGAAGCATATTCTTGAGGTTCCGCTTAATTGCATACAATGTTGGTTGCCCACTCATGATGAATCACAGCGCCCAAAGAAATGCAATTCCACGCTGTCTCTCTATATGTGGCAATTTTGAACAAGAGTCATTAGGATCTTATTCTGAACAAGAGTCAACAGGTGGGGAGCGTATGAGTTTCATTGCATCCAGAATGGCACTCAATGCCTTGGTGCCAATTTTGTAAGTCATTGCAGTGTTTAGCTTCAAGAGTGGACTGCTGCTAGTGCGACACAAAGCAGCTACACAGATCATAGTGTAGATATAACGGGAAAACCGTAAGCATCAGAGTAAAATCAGCAAAGTGGACCTGGCTGGAATATATGTGCTAGTATTGCCGGTACGGGTAGAAAGGCTTCGGATACCAGCTCTCTTCAAATGAAGGTGCGGTACTGTTAATATCAGTGTAACTCTCAAAGGCGACATAGCTCCCCGCATTTCCTTGCTATTCTTATAGGATTCAAGTGGGCAGGCCACTACAAACCCTATTCCCATGTTTAAAAAATCCTATGAATCAAAGAGGCCTGAAGAGTTCAAAGTGTCCATACCAACCGACCGTATAGACCTCTACGCTGCAAATGTCCCTGCTCATCTTCACTCCAAGGAACATACTGTACTATTATCATACTCCCTCCGTTCCAAAATATAAGTCTTGGTAGAGATTTCCACTATGGATCACATACAGATGTATCCAGATACATTTTAGAGTGTAGATTCACTCATTTTGCTCCATATGTAGTCCATGGTGGAATCTATACAAAGACTTGTATTTAGGAACAGAGAGAGTACTTATTAAAGAAGAACGGAAGAGGAACATGCTAAAGAAGAGCAAGCAGATTTTGGATAATAAAATGTTCGTTGCGCAGTGCCCACACATGATGAACCAGAGCGCATTAAGAAAGCAACTCACTGTTGTCTCTCTATATGTGGTGCATGTGCTTTTTCGAAAGTAAAGTAGGAACATTAGCTGACAGATTAAATGTTATCTGTTTTAGTAATATCAGCATCATATCAGATTCGTACTTGAGCAACAAGTTTGGAATTATGAGTGGCACGTTGTTTAGCTTGATGGATTCAGGAGCAGTGCTAAGCAGGTACGATGATGGTACTGAATATAAAGGCATGTCTGCATGCAAGTCGCGTGACTTTTGTCATTTGGTCAGTCGACCATTTCAGGTGGTTGGATGAAGATCCTACGTCTCCTAACCCTTATTCTTCCTCGTCTCTGATTCTTCCCATACAGAACACCGCACGGGTCGCCGGCCGGACCATCGGCCCCCACCGCCTGTGTTCCTTCGCCACCCCCACCCCGCCTCCACCCGCGTCGAGTTTTCTTCGTTCGGCGAGGCCCCACCACCGCCCCCCACAACAAAAGTCCCCACCCAAGCCCCTTCGTTCGCACCGGCGAACTCCGGCGAGCTCTGAAAAATCGACTGACCCAATTTTGAAATTTAGTCTACTATGATTTAGCTAGTGTGGAATATAAAAGGCGAAAACCATAAGCATTGGGAGTATAGTGTTGAGCGTGCCATGGCGGATCTGAAGGTGCAAACCGGACAAAGGCAACTTCGCAACCAATGTTTGCTTTCAACTAGCAAGTAAGTGATGGACAAGAAATCAGAGTAAACCAGTGGCGATCTATTTTCTTGCTGCGATAAATAAGTTGAGCAGATACGAAAGAGTACCGCCTTTGGTGCGGCGCCGTGTATGCATCTGCTGAGAATTTGACGGTGCTGCGGTAGCGATGGCTATCGGCGGCGTGGAAGCAGATCTAGGAGGGTAGACGGTGGTGGCGGGGCGCGGTGGACGAGATGGTCGTAGGAGCGGCGCCGGCAAGGTGGACGACGGCGGGGATGAAGCGAGAGGACGGGATGCAAGGATCCCGGTCCGAAGTCGTGGATGAGAGAGGTCGATCTCTTATAATGAACGGCGACGTCGGGGTATCAGCTCCGGCATGGTGGAGGAGGACGGCGGTGGATGGGGTGGCGGACGGAGGAGGCTGGGGTGGAGAGGGTGTTTTGGCGCCCACGGAGTACGAATGGGGAAATGGAGGTGGAGAGGAAGGGGGAACCATGTCTTCAGGGCGCGCTTGTCTCAAATGCGAGGAAATTTACAAACTAAGCCCCCGTTTCAAATTTCCTACATCACAGCAATATTAGTCGGTTGGGGATAGGACGGTAATCTTGCATACACCAAATATTTGCTGACGAGAGTTTGTTTTTGGCGCCCACCGTGTATGAATCGGGGAGGGAGTCGATTTCAGCCGAGGACACACTGTGTTTTGGCGCCCACCATGTATGAATCCGGGTGAGAGGTGGTTATGTCACGTTTGAGTGAAATTACAAACCTACCGCTATCGAAACCTATAGAAATCGAGTAGATAGGCTTTGCGTGGCAGGGATAGGCAGTAGTAATTTCCATCTCACAGATTTTGGTTTCGGGCGGTTACTGCGACTTTCCCCGCTTCGTTCAAATTTTGCAGAGTGCACGTTTACCGTGCCAACTCAATTCGAATCCCATTTGTATTCTAATTTTTTTCGGGCGGGATCCATTTTCGATTGGAATAAAATTCTATGTACATCATTTTTTATATATATACTTTCAAAAGCACAACACCATTTATACATAAATATGGTTTACAAATGGCATGATCTCAGATTCATAAGGTTGTATCCATCAATTTGGATTTTCAAATATTTGAAACCACTTTATGTTGAAATCCAATGTATGCATTCCTCGCTAACTGTCTCCAATTAATGTGTGTTTCATGCGGGTTTTTTTACTTCTCAAACATGTATAATGTGTTTCACACACGCAACATATAGTGTAATCCCGTTTAGACATTAATTGCATATAAACCATGCATTGTTTCTAATTAAAGAATCTATGGATCACTAATATTGATAAACTATATAACATTACACGTGTCCCCAAATTCAAATGAATATGCATGTTTGGTACACCAATTTGCGTTATGATATTATCGATGTCGTGATCTCCAGTTTAAAAATCTGAATCCCATTTAATCCAGATATTCGTCTCATATAACTATCACTCATGCTTATATCGGACTATCTCTCTAGACCTATACGCGTTCATCGTCTCTCGGGTATCTCTCGTGCTACCTGTATGTCGACAATGATCTTTTATCTTCGTAACACACTGACGGTACTCCCTCCCTCGACCTTCATCACTCTATCTCTCTCTAAGTATATCTCGCTCCCTGCTATGTGTCTCTAACTATGATTCTCCATGTGGAATCTCTTTCTCTCACACAAACACAAAACTTTGTCTTCCGGGGTCTCATTTCTCTCTACTATTCCCCTGTGTGCCATTCGCACACCCCTCATACAGAGATGTCTTTCGCTCCTTAGGTATGAGAACCTATGACTCTTCCTCTTAAATATCTCTTTATCACACACAAACACAAATTCTGTCTCCCAGGGTCTCATATTTCTCCACTGTTCTCTTGTATGTCGCTCACACACACACTCTCTCCCTAGAGATATCTTGCGTTCCCTCGTATGTTTCTCTAGCTATCACTCTCGTTTTGAAATATCTTTCTCTCTCGCAGACACAAAACTCCGTCTCTCGGGATCTCATTTCTCTTCGATATTTGTTTGTATGTGAGTCACATGCACCCTTTCTTCATCTCTCTCACACCCACACCCATAACTCAGCCTTCTGATCCACTCGACTCCTATCTCTAACGCACACTAGCCAGCATCTTTATCTTTCTATTTATCTGTTTATCCATCAACCTTCTTTCATTTATAGGTTGATCTCTTTTGCACAATCGTTGTGCCTCACTCCCTCTGCTCGCCATAGATGCATGCTCCAGCCCACGCCACTATCTCTTAAAGACAAAAACACATGCTCAATTGTCCGGCCTTCTTCCCTGCATTCTCGCATGCATGCATATTGTCATACCGATCCGTCTCTCCCATGTCGTTGATCTTAGCTTATGACTTATGTCTTCTTTCTTTTATCTCGATCATGCGCACGCACACACACACACACACACACACACACACACACACACACTGTCGGGTGGTTGGTGCGACATATGCCAAAGGATGGCTTATCATTGTGGGAGCCAATAAAACGTCGCCGGTGCCTGGAAACGGGATGAGGCGAAGACATGCACGCCGGCGAATCTTACCCAGGTTCGGGGCTCTCCGAGGAGATAACACCCCTAGTCCTGCTCTGCGGGGTCTCCGCATGATCACTAGCTCGATAAAGAGTAGCTACAATCGCTCCTAGAGCTGTTGGGATCAAGGGAGAAGAAGAACAAGGCTAGCTCTTGCTTCTCTCTATCTATGGTGTGTGTGCGTGTGCTATCTTGGATGCGAACTATGCTCAGTGGCCAACCCTTTGCATGGGTGCTCCGGGGGGTTTATATAGGCCTAACCCCCGGGGGTACAATGGTAATCCGGCTGGGATCTGGTCCCAGCCGTCAGTGTCTATGCTCGCCGGCTCCTCCGCCGGCTGCTGGGTCCCGCCGGCTGGTGGGTCCCGCCGGCTGCCGGCTACTCGGTCGACAGGCCGGCCCCACCGCCAGGGTCTTGTCAGCGGCTGCTTACTGTAGCCGCGCCTCTGATGATGAGGGCTTTGTCGAGGTAAGCGTGGCTACAGTGATCCGCGTCGGGGGCTATCACTGTTGCCTCACCTCGTCTTGTCTCCTTAATGGGGCTCCTGCTTCGAGGAAGGGAGTCGCCGGCTTCTGGAGGCCGGCTATGCTCCTGGCCGACTAGGAAAAGCCGGGCCGCCTTCACGCCTCTCTCTGGCTGAAGGGGCCCGCAGTCCTTGGGCCGTACAGGAGGGGGTCGTGGATGACGTCGTGGCTGGCGTGGCTACAGTGCCGGGCCGCACGGGAGACATCCCTCCCGTACGGCCTCCTGTAGCCATGCCCGCCTCGGGCTTCGGGGGTCGTGGGCCGCACTGTGGCCATGCCCCGTCAGGTCGTCGTTATGTAGGAGTGGTTGTCGTCTTGGCCGGCTTCCAGGAGTCGGCGTCCTTCTTGGCCGGCTTCTTGGAGTCGGTGAGGCTGGGTCGCCTTCCGGGAGTCGGCTTTAGTGGTAGCCGGCCCGGGAAGGCGGCCCAAATGCTTGGAGTGCTTGAAGGCCCAAAGGCATGATAAATTTTCTGAAGAGCCACGGGTAGCCGGTTTGGCTACCCGTGGCCACTTACTCCGACAGTAGTCCCCGAAGCTGATCGAGCTTCGAGGTGGAGTAGGGTTCGAGAAGCTCGAACAGCTTCCCATCGCGACAAGCCGGCAGCTGGGAGCCGGCCTTGGTCAGGCACGTCGCTTGAGCCGAAATCTTCTGGAGTCGGAGGGCGGGAACCCGCTGGCATGTGCGCCGGGCCGCGGGCCGACGGCGCGCCACGTAGCCGGAAAGCCTGCCAGCCCACGCGCGAGACGGGACGTCGCCGCAGAGAGGGGGCCCGCCACGTCCGCGCCCCGGCCCAGGCGCGGATCTTTTGTATCCCGGAACCGCCCGCACGATCCGTGCGGCAGTTTCGGCTCGCACTTATGCGTAATAAACGCGAGACGTGGGGGGAGTGGGCGCAGTTAATCCCACGTCTCCCCCCCACGTCCGGCCTCTTCGGCCGCGTGAGGCTATAAGTAGGGGGAGGTGGAGGGCGGCAGACCCTCGCACGCTCCTCCTACTTCCTTCGTCTTCTCGCCTTGCTCGCTCTCGCAACAGCGCCTCGCCGCCGCGCTCTTCCTCCGCACGCTTCTCCGCCGCCGTGCTAGCTTCCGCCATGCCTCCCCACGTAGAGCAGCGTGGCGGGGATTGGGATGGCTCCATCGTCCACAACGACCACATCGACTTCCTCCGCGACACACGGCGTCTTCCCAGTGCGGACAAAGTGGAGGTCCGCCTCGCGCCGGAGAAAGAAATCAGGCCGGCGCCGCGGGATGGCGAGCGGGTGGTCTTCCGCTCGCACTTCCTGCGCGGCTTCGGCTTGCCAGTGAGCGCCTTCTTCCGCACCTGGCTGGACTTCTATCAGCTCCAGCCGCACCACCTCACCCCCAACACGGTGGTGCTGCTGTCGGCCTTCGTCACCCTATGCAAGGGCTATCTCGGTGTCCTCCCCACCCTTGAGCTCTGGGGGGAGTTCTTCCAGTCGAAGCTGGGTACGCGCAGCCAGGGCGTGCCGGCCCACACTGGCGCCTTCATCGCGTCGCGGAGATCAGGCGCCGACAATCCCTTCCCCGTCATCACACTGATCCAATCGGTGAAGAAGTGGCAGAAATCATACTTCTATGTGCGGAACATCGCTCCACGGGGCGACTACGTCAACCTGCCGGCTTACGTAGCTGGCCCGCCGGTGGGGAGGCTGCCCCAGTGGTCCTTCCGGGCGGTGACGCTATCGCAGGGAGGGAACGCCGCCATTGCCCGCCTGCGGGTGATGGTCCAGTCGGAGGGCCTGACGGGGCCCGACCTTCTGGCCGCGTTCGTCACGCGCCGGGTCCTCCCGCTCCAGAGCCGGCCTCATCTGATCTGTCAGATGAGCGGCCAGCTCGATCCGAGCCGGATGTGCACCAAGGAGATGCCGCAGGCCGACGCGGCCGACATGGTGAACTACCTCGCCAACTGCCAGCTTCCCGACCACTGGCAATTCGGCAAGGAGCCATATAGCCGCGCCAATCCTCCGCCTACGGTACGCTCCCCTTCTCTTTTTCTCTCTTTCTCTCTCAGCTTTGTCGCCGAGTTCCTCTGGGCCGACTCTAAATCAGTCGGCTCGCTTTTTGACAGAATCCTCTGCTTCGGCCGGCCAGCGGAGCGGACGTGGAGCGCCGCTTCGTCCCCGACCGGACCGAGCATGACCAGGAGGACCCCGATCTGGGGGCGGTCCATATGGAGGAAGCCGCCGAGCCGGCTGGTGGCCAAGCCGGCGGCGAAGCAGGCTGCGCCGGGTTCTCCGCGACCTTCGACGATTGGCCGGACGAGGACGAAGCCGAAGTCGTCCCGCCCCGCCAGCCAGCCTCCGGACGCGGCGCGGGCTCCTCCGGCGCGCAGCCTGCTCGGGGTAGAGGCCAGAAACGTCGTGCCACCCAGGGCATGTTCGGTAGCCGGACGAAGAAGCCGAGGGGTGGGGCGGCAGCCACTAGGCGGGAAGAAGCGGCCGCGAAGGCGGCTCGCTTCCGCAAAGTGGTGAAGCAGCCGCAGGCTGTGTCAGCGTAAGCTTTCTTTCTTTCTGTGTATTCTCCTTTTTTCTTTTCTTGGGTGGTCTTCTGAACCTTTGTCTTCTTTTCTTTGATCAGAGCTCCACTGTCACTCGAGCGGGCGGCTGCCGGCTCCGTTGTTGAGTCGCCAGGGGGCTCTGGGAGCACCACCCGCCGCGTAGATCCCCGCGCCGCCCTCCTGGAGGTGACGGAAAGGAAAGCGCGGGAGGTGCGGGAGGAGCGGGAAGCGCGGGAGGCGGAGGCACGGAAGGCAGCCGCCGCCCAGGCAGCTCGGGACGAGGAGGCGGCGAAGGCGCTCGCCGAGGCTGCAGCCAAGGCCCAGGCAGAGGCCGAGGCCGAAGCGGCGGCAGGGGAGGCCTTGATGGTTACCCCCCTGCGCGCCATGGCGCCCGGGGACGCGGATCCCTCGCCAGGGGGAGCCAGCGGTTCCCAGCCGGGTCTGGGCGGGAGCGGCGACGATGTCATCTTCGTGAGGGAGGCGCCGGGGCCGACTCCTCCGACTAGGGCGGCCCAAGGCGGCCAGACTAAGCCTGCGCCCGGACAGTCGGCGGAAGGCGAGCCGGCCGCGGGAGCTGCGGTGGCGGTCCGGGTTCCGGCAAGCCGGCGCGCAGGGAAGGCCGCGTCGGAGCCGCAGAAAGCGGCGTCGGAGCCACGGCCGGCCGTGGGCTCCAGCTCGTCGGCCCGAGACGCGGAGGCGGCCAGCGCTACCTCCGGGTGGACGCCAGGCGGAGGGACAACCGTAGTGAACATCGCCGCGCAAGACGTCCGGACCCGGCTCCAGGGCCAAGCCGCGGCGCTGCGGCAGTTCACCGACGAATTCCTCGCCACGCGGGCTGCCATCCGGGTTAGTATTCTCATCTTCTTCTTGATTTCTCTCGTGGGGGCGCGTCAGCGCACCCACTGGGTGTAGTCCCCGAGATTCGGGCCGACTGCTGAGCAGTCGGCTCGGATCTTCCTTGATGATTTCTCATCGTTGCTTTCGTTCTCACGTCGATCTTCTGTCCATCTTGCAGGACTATCACAACCTCCGAGCGGCCGCCTTCAACTCCCAGGCTCGGGAGCTGACGTAGAAGACCGCCGATCTCACTGAAAGCCGAGGTATGTGACTTGATCTCTATCTCATGTGGGGGCGCGTCAGCGCACCCACTGGGTGTAGTCCCCGAGATTCGGGCCGACTGCTGAGCAGTCGGCTCGGATCTTCCTTGATGATTTCTCATCGTTCTTCTTGTTCTTCTATCTCTGCAGCGGCCAACGCCAGTCTGAGGGCACAGCTGGGGGAGTCCCAGACTGCTCTTCGTGCCAAGGACGCGGAGCTCGCCGCCTTGGTGCAGGAGCGCGACCGCCTGGCGAAGAAGCTGGCCGACCAGGAGGAAAGCCACAAGGCGGCGCTGAAGGCCGCGCAGGACCGCGAAGCCGCCCTCCAGGCCGAGTTCGAGACGGAGGCGGTCGCCTGGGACGAAGCCAGGCAGACTCTGGTCTCCGGCTATGGCCAGATTGAGGATCTGGTTGACGGTAAGTCGTCTACCCCTTCGTCCTTTCTTGCCATCTGTCATTTTGACTTGTTTTTCTGACTTGGGGTTCTTCTTTTCTTTTCTGCGCAGAGTACTTCCCCGGCTATTCCACTGCCGCCAACCAGGCCATCGAAGCTCGTCGCCAGGAGAAGAGGCAGGCCGGCTTCGAGATTTCGCCGATTGCCGGCCGCTCGCTGGAGGAGCAGCTCCTGGCGATCCAGGCTCGTATCCAGCTGTCTCACAGGCTGCTCCGCCAGCTTCAGCGTGCCGGGTCGCAGGTCCTGGCCGCCCTCTGGCCCGGCCAAGTGATCCCGCGCACTCCCAGTCGGACCGCCGACTGGCTGGAGGTGGCCGTCGGGCGCTTCGAGGCTTGGAAGGCGTCAGCGGCTCGCTCCGGCGCTGGGCGGGCGCTGGAGTTCGTCAAGGCCTGGTACCCAGGCCTGAATCTGGACCAGCTGGCCACCTGGCGGCAGCAAGCCGACGCGGAGCTGGAGCCGGCGCGGCCGGCCATCATTCGGCGAGCTTCGGCGATCGCCGACTACACCGACACCAACGTCTTCGCCCCCGAGGTGGACGACAATGGAGTCGCCCAACCGGAAGATTGGTTCGGGCTGGACCCGGCGTACGGTGAGGACTCGGCGGAGGAGATCGACTCCAGCGACGGGGGCGAAGAGGAGGAGGAGGAGGGTGAAGACGTCGAGCCGGCTGGTGGAGCAGCCGGCCAGCCTGACCGCGCCTCCAGCACTACGCTGCGTGCGAGTGCGTCTCCTGTTGCGGGAGGCGGTCAAGCCGGGACCAGCTAGGCGGCCACTCCTTCAGCCGGCGAGCTGCCTTCACCGACCAACTCGGCCTTCGCGCCTTTGTCTTCTTTCTTTTGTTTCCTGTCTTGTTACTTTTGAACAATGTTTTTGGTTAAGTCTGCGCAGTTCCACCCACTGGGTGTATTGAAACTCAAGTCTGTTGCCGCCTATCGGGGGCTTTTATGTATATAAGTTATGCAATCGGCTTTTCCTTGTACTTTTGCTTTTCGTCCTTCTGCTTTTTTCCTTTGCCGCCCTCCCTTGGTTGCCGTCTCCGTAGACAAACAGTTGCTCTGCAATCTGTAGCCGGGGAGTGCCTGGCCGATTGGGGAGGGGGAAGTACTTTTAGCTCGGTCGGACTTAAGCTAAGTTTTTAGGAAGCCGGCCAGCCGGCTGCTGTGACGGCCGGCAGGCATATATGGAGGCCGTCTTTTTGCTATAAAGGTTAGTTGTTCCTTAGCCGTTTTCGTGTGGGCGTCCTTCCTGTCTTCTCTCTTGCTAGTCGGACAGTCAGTTCTTTGAGCTGCGACTTTCAACAAGAGAGGACTGGGGAGCCGACGCACTACTTTGCTGACTTCGGGAAGAACTTATAATATAGCTTAAGGCGGCAAGTCCCCGGGCCGACTAGTCGGACCCGGTGCCGGACAAGAATTCAAAATGTAATAAGACATTCATGGATATGACACTCGTCATCCATAGATAAATAAAAGGCAGTCCCCGAGTACTGTTCGGGGGGCCTGTTGGTTTGTAACTTAATACAAAAGGGGTAGCGTGATACATACTGCTTTTCAGCTGTAAAATCGTCTTAGGAGGTTTGCGTTCCATGGTCGCTCCGACTCCTTGCCGGAGTCGTCTCTCTTGCGTGCTCTTGGCTTTTGCGCGTCGATCAAGTAGTAGGAGTCGTTGCCGAGTGCCTTGCTGACGACGAAGGGGCCTTCCCAAGGGGCCGAGAGCTTGTGCTGGCCGGCTGTTCGCTGGATCAGCCGGAGCACAAGGTCGCCCTCTTGGAAGGATCTTGGCTTGACCTTGCGGTTGTAGTAGCGGCGCAGGCCTTGCTGGTAGATGGCGGACCGGCTGAGGGCTAACAGCCGGCCTTCTTCCAGTAGGTCGACGCCGTCTTCTCTTGCTTCTTTGGCTTCCTCCTCCGTGTACATGGTGATCCGAGGCGAGTCGAACTCGATGTCTGTTGGGATGACAGCCTCAGCACCGTACACGAGGAAGAATGGAGTGAATCCGGTTGACTTGTTGGGTGTAGTGCGCAGACTCCAGAGGACAGCCGGCAGCTCTTCGAGCCAGCAGCCGGCCGATCGCTCCAGTGGTACAACCAGTCGGGGCTTGATGCCGGAGAGGATAAGTCCATTTGCTCGCTCGACCTGGCCATTCAATTCCGGGTGGGCAACGGATGCTAAGTCTAGTCGGATGCCCTGTGTCACGCAGAAACGTGCCAGTGCGCCTTTGGCGAAGTTCGTGCCATTGTCGGTGATGATGCTGTGCGGCACGCCGTACCGAGTAGTGATGTCAGTGATGAATGTCACGGCAGTCGGCCCGTTCAGCTTCTTGATGGGCTTGGCTTCGATCCACTTTGTGAACTTGTCCACAGCAACGAGTAGATGTGTCAAGCCACCGCTGGCCGTCTTGAAAGGGCCCACCATGTCCAGTCCCCAGACGGCGAAAGGCCAGGTGAGGGGAATTGTCTTGAGGGCAGAAGCCGGCAGGTGTTGTTTGGAACTGAAGACTTGACATCCTCTGCAGGTCTTGACTATTTCTTTAGCATCCTCCAAGGCAGTCGGCCAGAAGAACCCATGGCGGAAAGCCTTGGCCACGAGGGATCTTGAGGCGGCGTGGTGGCCGCATTCGCCTTGGTGGATGTCTTTGAGGATTGCCACTCCTTTTTCTGGCTCGACGCAACGCTGGAAGACTCCAGTAACGCTGCGCTTCACCAGCTCCCTGTTGATTATTGTGTATGCTGCGGCTCGTCGTTGCACTAGTCTTGCTGCGATCTCATCAGTCGGCAGCTCTCTGCTGACTAGGAACTTGAGGATGGGCTGGGCCCATGAGGGAGCTGTGACTTCTTCTGCTGTTATCGTGGCCACCATGACTCGGGTGGGTGGGTTGGGTGTTGCGTTGGGGTCGACCACCACTTCTTGCGTCGTTGCAGTCCCCGGGCCGACTGCTGCAGTCCCCGGGCCGGGCTCTGAGGTCCCTGGGCCGGGTGCGACTACGTCAGTTCCCGGGGCAGTCGTCAAAGTCCCCGCGCCGCCTGCGGGATTTCTTGAGCCGGGTCCGGCTGTTTCTGGCGCAGGCGGTACGAAGATGGAGTCTGACTCTGGAGACGGCTTGATGGACGGCTTGAGGAGGCGTTGGAGGGAGACGCCAGTCGGTATGGCTTGTCGGGTGGAGCCGATCCGTGCTAGGGCATCTGCTTGGTCGTTGTCGGCCCTTGGCACGTGAAGGAACTCGCACCCCTCGAAGTATCCGCTCATCTGCTGGACGAGGAAGCGGTAGCTCGCCATGTTCGCGTCCTTGGCGTCCCAATCGCCAGATGATTGCTGGACCACTAAGTCGGATCCGGCGTATGCCGAGCTCTTTGGCTAGCCGGAGCCCATGTACGAGCGCCTCGTACTCGGCCACGTTGTTGGAGGCGGCGAAGTGGATCTGCAGCGTGTACTTGAGCTTGTCGCCTTTGGGAGAGGTGAGGACGATGCCGGCTCCCAAGCCGGTGCGCATCTTGGACCCGTCAAAGTGCATCCGCCAATGGGTAGAGTCGGGAGCCGGCGGTAAGTACTGGGTCTCGGCCCAGTCGACGGGGAAGTCGGCCAATGCTTGCGACTTGATGGCGGTGCGGGGTTGATAGAAGATCGTGTAGTGCGCCAAGGCAATGGCCCATTTGGCCACCCGGCCGGATGCATCCCGGCTGCCTATGATCTCGGCGAGTGGGGCAGTGCACACGACCGTGATGGGGTGCTCTTGGAAGTAGGGCTTCAATTTCTTGGCAGCGAAGTACACCCCATAGCACATCTTCTGGTAGTGCGGGTAGTTTTGCTTTGAGCTGGATAGTACTTCGCTGAGATAGTAGACCGGCCTCTGGACCAGCTGGGCTCGGCCTTCCTCCGGGCGCTGGACCACAACAACAGTGCTGACGACTCGGCTTGTCGCGGCGATGTAGAGGAGCATGGGCTCCTTCTCAGTCGGCGCGGCCAGGACAGGTGGAGTGGTCAACATTTTCTTCAACTCATGGAAGGCTTGGTCGGCTTGATCATTCCACTCAAAGTGAGTGGACTTCTTCATGAGTCGGTACAGGGGGAGGGCCTTCTCTCCTAGTCGGCTGATAAAACGGTTCAGGGAGGCTAAGCAGCCAGTGAACTTCTGCACATCTCGTAGCTTGGTGGGTATCTCCATCCTCTCGATGGCCTTGATCTTGATAGGGTTGCACTCAATGCCGCGTTCGGAGACCAGGAAGCCTAGCAGCTGGCCGGCTGGTACTCCGAACACGCACTTCTCGGGGTTGAGCTTGATCTGGAATCGGCGCAAGTTGGCGAATGTTTCCTTCAGGTCTTCCAGCAAGGTACCGCGCTTCTCTGTCTTCACCACAATGTCGTCTACGTAGACGTGGGCATTTCTGCCGAGTTGTTTCAAGAGACATTTCTGCATGCAACGCTGAAAAGTGGCACCGGCGTTTCTCAAGCCGAATGTCATTGTCAGGTAGCAGAAAGCTCCAAAGGGTGTGATGAAGGCAGTCTTCGGGCGGTCAGCTGGGTCCAACTTGATCTGATGATACCCTGAGTATGCATCCAAAAAACACAACAGCTCGCATCCGGCTGTAGAGTCTATCACTTGGTCAATCCGTGGCAAAGCAAACGGATCCTTTGGGCAGGCCTTGTTCAAGCTTGTGTAGTCTATACACATGCGCCACTTGTTATTCTTCTTCAAAACCAGAACTGGATTGGCAAGCCATTCTGGAAAGAACACTTCCATGATGAAGCCGGCTGCAAGAAGCCGGGCTATCTCTTCTCCCACGATTCTTCGCTTCTCTTCTGATAGTCGGCGGAGGGGTTGCTTGACCGGCTTCGCATCAGCTCGGACATGTAATTTGTGCTCGGCGAAATCCTTCGGGACACCCGGCATGTCCTTTGGGGACCATGCAAAGATGTCTCGATTCTCACGGAGGAAGTCGGCGAGCTCGCCTTCCTATTTACTGTCCAAGTTCGCCCAAATCACGGCGAACCTCTCCGGGTGCTCCGGGTCTAGAGGTATCTTCTTCGTCTCTTTTGCAGGCTGGAAGGAGCCCTGCGCATCACAGTCCTTGGGGTTGGGGGACAAGGTCGGCTGCTTGCTGGCCATGGCCACAACCCGTTCCAGCATCTTCTTCTCTTCCGCCACCACGAGGGACTCGGCCAGCCGGCTGCTGGCCATGGCACACTCGATGGACTTCTTGTAGTCGCCGGCTACCGTGATGATCCCCTTCGAGCTCGGCATCTTCATCTTCAGGTAGGCATAGTGGGGCACAGCCATGAACTTGGCCAAAGCAGGTCGGCCAAGTAGTGCATGATAGGGGCTCTCCAGGTCCACCACCTCGAACCATATTGCTTCCCGGCGGAAGTGATCTTTGTCTCCGAAGAGAACATCCATTTTGATCTTGCCGATTGGAGAGCAAGATAGGCCGGGTACGATACCATGGAAGACAGTGCGGCTCGGCATGAGCTGCTTTGCTTTGATGTTCAGCTTGTCCATGGTGTCGCGGTACAGTATGTTGATACCGCTTCCGCCGTCTATCAGGACGCGGGAAAATCTGGCAGCTCGCCTCTCCGTCGCAAGGGTGACGTCCAAGACCATAGCATAGGAGCCAGGCGAAGGCATCACCTCTGGGTGGTCGGCCTGGCTCCAGCTAATGGGCTTTTCCGACCAATGCATGAACTCGGCGGTGCTAGAGGCGACTGCGTTTACTTCTTGGTGTTGGCGGCGTCGGCTGCGCTTGTCGTCGACTTGACTCGTGAAGACGACGTAGGCGTCGTGCGCTTCGGGGAACTCGTCTTGGATGGCGCCGACTGCCGGCCGGGCCGCCGGCTGCTGGGGAGCTGGAGGCGGCGGGCCGGGAGGCGGAGGCGGCACGATCCCTTCGCCCTTGGTGATGCGGGTGAGCCAGTGGCATTTCCGTGTTGTATGGTTGGACGGCTTCACGCCGCTGTGGAACTTGCAGGGGGCATCGAGTGCTTGTTCATAGGAGAAGGACGGCTGCCAGGGCGGCCGGCCTCCCTTCTTCTTGGGAGCAGGCCACTCTTCGGGCTGCTCGCCTTCAATTGTGGCCACCTGCCGACTGGAGGAAGTCGGCATGGGGCCCTTGCGCTTGTGGTCGTTCTGGATGGGGCGCCGGTTTGAGTCGCCAGCCGGCTGCTTGGGAGCCGGAGCGACTACCTTCCCCAAGGCGTCCACTCGGAGCTCGGTCTTCATGGAGGAGTCGGCAGTGGCGTATTTGTCGGCGATGACGAGTAGCTCGTCGAGGGTGGCGGGCTCGTCGCAGAGGATTCGGTGCTTGAGGAGGGTGCCCTCTCGGCACCCGGTAGTGAAGTATTCGATGGCCTGGACCTCATGCACTCCCTCGCAGGAGTTGCGGAGCTCGGCCCATCACGTGAGGTAGTCGCGGGTCGACTCGTTGGGCCCTTGGACGCAGAGGGAGAGCTGGCGAGGCTTGGGAGGCCGCTTGTAGGTGCTGGTGAAGTTGCGGACGAAAACCTCGGTGAAGTCCAGCCAGCTGTTGATGCTGTAGGGCTTGAGGCTGTTGAGCCATGTGCGCGTCATGCCCTGCAGCATCAGGGGGACATACTTCACGGCAACGCGCCGGTTGCCGTTGGCGATGCTGACGGCTGTGGAGTAGTCGATGAGCCAATCTTCCGGCTTCACCGAGCCGTTGTACTTGGGCGTGTCTCTGGGTAGCGAGAACCCTTTGGGGAAGGGCTCGTCGCGGATGCGGGGGCCAAAGCATGACGGGCCGACATCGTCTTCTTCTTCTAACGCCAGGGACCGAGCAAGGCGGTCGATCCTGTGGCGGGCGTCACTCTCGCCGATTCCTTCTCGGCGGCCGAGTCGGTCGCCAAGAGTCGGATGGGTGACAGGCGGTGGAGTGAGGCGTCTTTCTCTTCGAGGCGGAGGAGGAGGTAGGTTTCCTTGATGTTCAACCGCCCGAGGGCGGCCTTCCGCGTCGCGCTCGATAGTGATGCGGGTCCGGCTGCGGCTGGCAGCCGGCTCCTTGTCTTTCTTCTGGCGCGTGCCGCTCGCAGTCGGCGAGCGGGACGTTGCGGCGTGCTCCCGGCGCGGGGGATGGCTATCAGCTCGGGCACCGGCTTCGTGCCGTTCTGCAGCCGCATCGATCAGCTGCTGGATCCGTCTTGTCATGTAGGGGAGCTCATCGGCTCCTAGCCCATTGAGCTCCTCTGCCGCCGCCTGAGCGGCTCGCAGATTCTCGAGCGGGGTGGCGTAGACGGGGCGATCTGCGCCCAGCATGCTGGCAATGGCTGCGCCGCGCTTCTGGACGAAGCCGGCTCGGCTCGGGCCGCTCGGCGGCGGCATCCCGAAGGCGGCGCGGTCGACTTCGCGCTGGTGGGCCTCGGTGAGGCGTCTCATCGAGGCTATCTTCTTGCTCTCCATGATGAGGGCAAGACGGCGTGCCTCCAGGGTCTCGGCGTCGGCGTCGGCCGGGAGGGGGATGGAGAGGTCGTGCATCGCTGCTTGCTGAGCGTCGCGGGCGCTCCCGCCCGAGTTGGAGACGTGGCTGATGACCAACACTTCGGTGACAGCGCTGCTGCCGCTGTCAGCTCGAGGGAGTGGGTCGTCGAAGACCACCACGTCGGAGGGGTAGGCGTCGAGGGACGCGGTGTCGGAGTCGATGAGCATCGGGTCGGTGGAGCCGACAGACTCCATGTCCGCAGCAGGCTCGCTGGAGACGTGAAGTTGGTCGAGGAGGCTGACGAGGCGGCTCTCGGGGTAGTCGGTGCCTGCGTCGGACGCAGGCTCGTCGGAGATGCGAGTCTCGCCGAGCAGATCGGCGAGGCGGCTCGCTGCGCAGGCGTCGTCGACGCCTTGCAGCGCGTCGGGGCAAGCGCCATCGGGCGCAGCAGGTTGGCTGCGCTCGCGGGGAAGGAAGAAGGTTCCCGTCCAGAACAGGTGTCCGGACGACGGTGCACCTGGCCCCACGGTGGGCGCCAAATGTCGGGTGGTTGGTGCGACATATGCCAAAGGATGGCTTATCATTGTGGGAGCCAATAAAACGTCGCCGGTGCCTGGAAACGGGATGAGGCGAAGACATGCACGCCGGCGAATCTTACCCAGGTTCGGGGCTCTCCGAGGAGATAACACCCCTAGTCCTGCTCTGCGGGGTCTCCGCATGATCACTAGCTCGATAAAGAGTAGCTACAATCGCTCCTAGAGCTGTTGGGATCAAGGGAGAAGAAGAACAAGGCTAGCTCTTGCTTCTCTCTATCTATGGTGTGTGTGCGTGTGCTATCTTGGATGCGAACTATGCTCAGTGGCCAACCCTTTGCATGGGTGCTCCGGGGGGTTTATATAGGCCTACCCCCGGGGGTACAATGGTAATCCGGCCGGGATCTGGTCCCAGCCGTCAGTGTCTATGCTCGCCGGATCCTCCGCCGGCTGCTGGTTCCCGCCGGCTGGTGGGTCTCGCCGGCTGCCAGCTACTCGATCGACAGGCCGGCCCCACCGCCAGGGTCTTGTCGGCGGCTGCTTACTGTAGCCGCGCCTCTGATGATGAGGGCTTTGTCGAGGTAAGCGTGGCTACAGTGATCCGCGTCGGGGGCTATCACTGTTGCCTCACCTCGTCTTGTCTCCTTAATGGGGCTCCTGCTTCGAGGAAGGGAGTCGCCGGCTTCTGGAGGCCGGCTATGCTCCTGGCCGACTAGGAAAAGCCGGGCCACCTTCACGCCTCTCTCTGGCTGAAGGGGCCCGCAGTCCTTGGGCCGTACAGGAGGGGGTCGTGGATGACGTCGTGGCTGGCGTGGCTACAGTGCCGAGCCGCACGGGAGACATCCCTCCCGTACGGCCTCCTGTAGCCATGCCCGCCTCGGGCTTCGGGAGTCATGGGCCGCACTGTGGCCATGCCCCGTCAGGTCGTCGTTATGTAGGAGTGGTTGTCGTCTTGGCCGGCTTCCAGGAGTCGGCGTCCTTCTTGGCCGGCTTCTTGGAGTCGCTGAGGCTGGGTCGCCTTCCGGGAGTCGGCTTTAGTGGTAGCCGGCCCGGGAAGGCGGCCCAAATGCTTGGAGTGCTTGAAGGCCCAAAGGCCTGATAAATTTTCTGAAGAGCCACGGGTAGCCGGTTTGGCTACCCGTGGCCACTTACTCCGACACACACACATCCCACGTATACATGTATACCTCTCACACATGCACGTTGAAGGTCTCTATGTCTCCATACATAGTTAATTACCCTCAACCCTAATTCCACATCGAATCGTTCTCTTCTTGTGTGCACATAACTTCCGCCTGGATGGGTAAAACACACACTCACACTTAACAATCTCCTTGTAGCTACCCCCCTCTCACTCTTCCCCTATATCCCCGAAACCAATAAGTCCATCCCTTCGTTTAATTCCCGCCTACATGCACCATCGATATATAGTAGTCTTCCTCGGTGTCTCTCGAACAAACACGTTCTCTCGATGTCGACTACTCTCACGCGCACACACCTTCTCTTCCCTCTCTATGGGCATTTTCTCTCTGGCACCCCATCGTTGGTGGCCTCTGCCATACACATCACCTCTCTATGATGAAACCATGCACACTTAAATTACATCCGGCACCGAGGACCCCGCGACACCCACACACACACACACACACACACACAAACACACACACAGTAAGACTCCATCACACACACACACACACACTAAGACTCCATCTCTCTCTCTCTCACACACACACTAAGACTCCATCTCACACACACATGCTCTAGGCGGAGCATTTGTTCCTACAACCCTTCATCCACCCTTACCCGTATGATAAACAATCACCTTAATTTACTTATATAACATGGAAAAATTCCACTTTACTTTAGTAGTTAGCAAACTTATCTTCTGTACCCTTATAAAAAACCGAGTTGGCAATGATGGTGTGCCTGTCATCTTGTAACATAGACCGTCTGATCTATATCTGACGGATAGAAAGCAAACTATGATAATTTTACAAAAGATAGCCGCACCTCTCTCCACATCCTTATCTCCCACACCTCATTGCTGAGCAATTAAAAAAGAAAGTCTCCGGAACAATCTAGCATGTTGGCCGCTGCCGCCTGCCGGCGCCGTCCATCCCCATGCCTCCGCCCATTCCGACCACCAGTCACCACCACGCTCCACTCCTCCTCACCTTATCTCTCATCTTCCATTTTTTCGATGACATTCTCCAGATACCAGTTTTCCGATAAAATTCGCAAAATATCATTAGTTTTTACACATGGGATTACTCCTGCATGGGTAAATCGCAACATGTGTTTTGTAAAAAAAATGCATATTGATGTTTCATGCAATGCACGAGCATCTTGCTTGTAATTATATAACGCAAATCATGAGTAGGAAGTGACATTTTTTTACACAACCACGTTAACATGGCCACGTAAATCACTAGCTAAAGTAAATGCCATTATACTTGTATCCCGATGCAAAAGGTTGAGTACATGTCCGAAGAGTAGAGTCGCACACACGCACCCTGTCTCTCAGAATCTCTCACACACACACACCAGTTACGTGACGCCCACATAAGCAGACACGTATGTCACAATTTGTACACCCACGGGTACACGTGATGCTGCGCATTTATTTAAGCCGGACGGCGAACCCAAACAGTAGCTGCATTCATTCCCCTCCCGCCGCCTCTTCTCTGGTCATCGTCGCCCGGATGAGGATCCCCTGACGTGAACAATCCTACCAGTCAGTGAAGGAAAGGCAGGGTAAGGCAGTGATAGCCACGTCAGAGGATCCACGTCTCGCCCGGTAGCCATGGCCCGGCCGAAGGTAACAACATACGCCTTACCCCCGCCGGAGCGGCTCTTTAATCTGGAAATTCTAGTGGTCATGCATGCATCTTTTTGTGCTAGCAATCCTATATAAGGGTTGACCGGTCGCTTCCCGCGGACGTGCGCAGGCGGTGGAAGAGGAAGGAGAAGCGAAGCGGGCTGTGGAGTACCGTTTTTTTACCACAATTTCTTAGGAAACTGAGTGCAATAATTGAGTAGTTTTGCAAACTACCAGTACTACACCTGAAACGGTTCAAAACCTATACTCCCTTGCCGGCGCGCGCTTCCCGCGTGAAACGGTCAGCGTCGCCCTGGAGCGTCAATGCCGCATTAATGCCCGGCCAGAGCGGAGGCGGCCTCTCACTGGCGCCGGCTTTGAAGCGGCGCGACGACCCAGAGAGAGCCGCTTCCCGGTGCACCGACTGCTTCGCCTCGAGGCTGGCCATAGGCCCTGTTTGGATCCATGGGTTAGAGTTAGTTTGAGCTAGTTGGGGAACAAATAGCCCTAAAGTATCCAAGCATGAGGGTTTAAATTGGAGCAAGTTGCACCGAACCCACCAAAAAAACTATCCCACCCAAGAGGTGCTAACTGGAGATAGTTCTCATTGGGACCACTGAAAAATCACTTCTCTCTCTCCATCAAGTGCATTTATTGTCAATCTAACCCTGTCACCCAAACACCTCTTTGGCTAAAGTTAGTTCAGGGTTAGTCATGAGTTAGTCTAACCTCTAGCTAAGTTAGAGTATCCAAACAGGAGCAGTATAGGACATGCAAGTTGCTCAAAGCATACAGTCAAATTCATAAGTGAAAGGATTTTTTTTATTTTTGAAAACGGAACGTGAAAGGAATTTTTTTAGAATGCTCTTGGCATGTCGCTAACATGTGATGAGTTAACCGACCTCAATAGACGGCAAAAATGCCAGCCCGCCGCACTTTGAGAGAGACGAGGAGGGAGAAGCGATACAGGCTGCTGGATTACTAGAGATAGGTGTCGCACGGAAGCCAAGAAATATGGTGATAGCGTGGGTTAGCCATGTACCAGTATGATGTAACTACACTGGGCTACCGTGTTTCATACTCTTCCAGTCCACTGTGGAGATGATTGGTTGATTTTATATCGCTAAATAATATAAAATATTATGAGTGCAGATGCTCCACCCCGAGGTTCCTTGCTCCTTCTCGGTCGTCGGGAATCTATGTTCTTCCACTCTTTTTTTACGTGAGCTTTGTTCATCCTTTTGCCAACACGCGACACATCTAGCATCAAGGTGCACGTGTCATGCAAGGATCCTTCCATCTATATGAAGAACACGTGGGACTGGAACTACGAGACGGACATGTACCCAGGAGTGGACGTGCGGACCTGTGTAATGTAGCGCAGTAAGTGAAGTAGAAAGGCACAAATAGTATGAACATGCGTGGCATATAGGCATTTGTCTCTTACTACCACTAAATGTTGTACGTGCAATGCCCGGTGATGTTATGGAGTATGTGACTATGTACTCTACTACTACTATATTAATTGGAGGCACATATTAGGTTTATATTTGTTTACGTGTATGCCCCGAGACCTTCCACCTAGACGTGTCTTTCTCTCCGGGTCGCACTTTGTCTCATTCATACCACTAGTACAGTAGTACTACTACGTGTGATCTCCGACCCAGAAGTGGAGACGCTCTACCACGCTGTTCATGTCCCACTCCTTTCGTTGACGTGCGCGACATCCAGCACGTGCTGTGTGTTTGGCACTCCTTCATCGTAAGAGTTGAAACGCTAGCATTCATTAGAAATAAAAAGTAAATATAAATCACCAGTGATACTATACCACGCGGTTTCCTTGCTCCTCGATATCGGAAAGAATACTTCCGCTAGCCGACATGTGGGACGTTGACCATCCTGGTCCACTTGCCATGCCCGCAAAACTCCAAGGGAGAGTCACCCCGGTCGTCACGCCGCAGTAATTACTAATGCGCCGTCAAATCACAGGCCCAACCTTACCCACTTTGAAGTTGCTCGGACGAAGGAACCATCATGACTTCGTTGAATTCCGCTTCTTGAAGAAAACTACTGTACCAGCAGTACTGCTAGCTACAGTAGTTACTCCAGCAGAGGCCTCCTTTGGTTCATAGGATAGAAATTTTATAGGAATATGAAAATCATAGGAAGTGAGATGACATGCATCTCAATTCCTATAGAGAAAGAGATGCCATTTGATGCATAGGATAGGAATTTTTCCATTGAGTCTAGGCTAATGTACTGGTAATTTGCTCTCAAAACTATAGTAGTAACTAGTAGTACTGTTACATGCTCGTAATTAATTAAACAAACGTACGGGCGACACAGACACACACACTAACTACTAGTACTACTACTTCTCACATGCTGGCCAGACGCCGTCGTTCTCCTTCCCGGCTTTGTCGGCGACACCCCACCGTGCTTGGATCTCCGCCGACCTCTCTGCAGCAGCGCGTGCGTCCTCTTCTTTCTTGCAGCGGAGGGCCTCTCTTTTCTTGTGTGCTTTCTGACTTTTCCACTCCCTCTGTGCGGCTTTGGCCGCCTCTTGCTCTACCGCCCATTCGGCCTTGGCAGCTTCAAATTCTGCCCACATAGGTGGGAGGTCGCGAGCGGCGATGAACTCGGCACGGCGGGATGCCACCGCTTGCCTACCATTCCGTGTGCGGTCGTGGCCGGCGAGGAACTCGGTGCGGCGAGATGCCATTGCTTCCTTACCTGTTAGTGTGCGGCGCGGTGGCATGAACGACGCTTGGTGACAGCTCTGGGTGGAGTGGCCGGACAACCATAAAGTGCATTGGTTTGTCAAGAGCTCAAGGACAGAAGACGAAGGAAATTTGGATTCCCCTTCAATCCTGGTCATTTATTACCGAGTAAAATGGATTGGCGGTCATTGAACTTGTCTTGATAGCTCACTTTGATCATTGTATACGAGATATGGTGATTATACGGTCACTGGCTCAGCGTATGGCTCCGTATTTGTGTGGTTGACCAGTCAAACAGTCCGTATGCGCCTCATCAGCTCGTGGTCTATATCTATCTATCTATGCAGGCCTATCTGTCAGTGGAGAAAGAAATAAAAACCAAAATTATGCGTATGTGACATTACTGTTTAGACATTTGCTGGAGGCCTCCGCGCATGTATTCACCTGGCTCAACACCAATGGTCATACTCGTGACTCGGCGCCTTGCTCATGTATATCGTCCATCACAAAGACAATCTATAAAACAGCCTAGCTAGAGAGGGTACTATGGTGCGGAGTATGTACTATCGTGAGCAACCGATCATAGTGCCACTGCACAAGAGTGTGTGTCTGATCGATTCGTCCATTATTCGTAAGTTATGTATGGTTGTGTGGTGTCTAATGGTGGTCGTCAAATGCTAGCCGGCGACAAGAGCGGTTGCATGGACGCCTGGTTGTCAATACGTGCCGCATACGTTTCAAAGGCTCGTCATCCATGAGTTCACATTTTACCACCACGCCAGCGTCTGACCGCCCTGGCCTACCGAAACCCCTTCCATCGCTAGCGCGCGCTTCCCGCCTAAAACGATCACCGTCTCTCCATAACGTCAATGCCGCAGTCACCGGCCTTAACTGCAGGTGCAGTTGGTGTGTCACTGACATGCGCGCCTAATGCTCGTTGGGCCCACATGTCAGTGAGACAACGCACCTGTGGTTAAGTCACTGAAGTAGCGTCCGTATTCACGCCTGATGCGACCTCTCACTGGCGCCGGCATTGCAGCAGCGCGACGGCCGAGAGAGCGCCACCCGCGCGGCATCCCGGTGCAAGCAACTGCTCTGCGTTAATGACACCACGGCTGCCGACGAACCTACTTCGATGCCAGCCGTCCATCCGTCTGCCGCGGCTCATTGCCATTCGCCCGCTATATTAACTTGAGCCCCAGCTCCCAGCCATAGCCAAAGACCCACACTCATTCTTCTCCGGTCCCTTCCTTCTGTTGGCACCACTCCAACCATGGCCTGCGGGCACTCCAAAGCTCTCTTGGACGTACTGTCGCAGGAGCAGACGAAGGACATCGGTGGCTCCACTCCGGGCGCGCTCCAAAGCTCTCTTGGACGTACTCTCACAGGAGCAGACGAAGGAGATCACCGGCTCCCACCCCGGCCGCCCTCCTCCGCCACGACCACGAAGCCGGCGCGCGTGCGCGGGCGGACCCGGCAGCGAGGAAGAGTAGTACACGGTAGGTCGCCACAGCTCCTCCACTCAGTCCATGCCAAGCTTGGTGGGATAAAAATCGGCGGCCGATTAGCCGCTTGACGGCGACGTGGAGGCAGAAATCTTCATAACCTTGTGCTCGGGAGGAGGAGGTTATCGAGGCAGATAAGGAGGAGGCAAAGGCAATGGCCGGCTTTCTCGGGTTCATGGCCGGACATGGTTGTCGGGGCCCGGTGATCGTTTAGATTAGGTTTACAGTAGGTTTTAGTACGGTTTGTGCGAAATATGTAATGAATTTCGTCCAGTTTATAGGAAAAGTTCTCGAAATGTAATGAATTTCATCCGATCAATTTGAAATTTCCTTTGTTTGCACGAATTTCGTCCGGTTAGTTCATATAGTTGTCAAAAGGTATGCGGGCAGCATTGGATGGTATTGCTACCTCTTAAACACGACGTTGGTTTTCCCTTGAAGAGGAAAGGGTGATGCAGTAAAGTAGCGTAAGTATTTCCCTCAGTTTTTGAGAACCAAGGTATCAATCCAGTAGGAGACCACGCACGAGTCCCTCGCACCTGCACAAACAAACAAGAACCTCGCAACCAACGCGATAAAGGGGTTGTCAATCCCTCAACGGTCACTTACGAGAGTGAGATCTGATAGATATGATAAGATAATTTTTTTGGTATTTTTATGATAAAGATGCAAAGTAAAATAAAAGGCAATGGAAATAGCTAAGTGTTGGAAGATTAATATGATGGAAAATAGACCCGGGGCCATAGGTTTCACTAGTGGCTTCTCTCAAGAGCATAAGTATTACAGTGGGTGAACAAATTACTGTTGGGCAATTGATAGAATTGAGCATAGTTATGAGAATATCTAGGTATGATCATGTATATAGGCATCACGTCCGCGACAAGTAGACCGACTCCTGCCTACATCTAGTACTATTACTCCACACATCGACCGCTATCCAGCATGCATCTAGAGTATTAAGTTCAAAAGAAGAGAGTAATGCTTTGAGTAAGATGACAGGATGTAGAGGGATAAACTCATGCAATATGATATAAATTCCATCTTGTTATCCTCGATGGCAACAATATAATACGTGCCTTGCTGCCCCTGCTTTCACTAGGAAAGGACACCGCAAGATTGAACCCAAAGCTAAGCACTTCTCCCATTGCAAGAAAGATCAATCTAGTAGGCCAAACCAAACTGATAATTCGAAGAGACTTGCAAAGATAACCAATCATACATAAAAGAATTGAGAGGAGATTCAAATATTGTTCATAGATAAACTTGATCATAAACTCACAATTCATCGATCTCAACAAACACACCGCAAAAGAAGATTACATCGAATTGATCTCCACGAGAATCGAGGAGAACATGGTATTGAGATCCAAAGAGAGAGAAGAAGCCATCTAGCTAATAACTATGGACCCGAATGTGACGCCCCTGATTTGACCGTACACTAATCATGCACGCAAATTTGTACGATCAAGATCAGGGACTCACGGGAAGATATCACAACACAACTCTAAACATATATAAGTCATACAAGCATCATAATACAAGCCAGGGGCCTCGAGGACTCGAATACAAGTGCTCGATCACAGACGAGTCAGCGGAAGCAACAATATCTGAGTACAGACATATGTTAAGCAAGTTTGCCTTAAGAAGGCTAGCACAAAAGTAGCAACGATCGAAAAGGCAAGGCCTCCTGCCTGGGACCTACTAACTACTCCTCGAAGCCGAACTCCACGTAGAATCATCCTCGGGGTTCTCTAGCTCCTGGACTCCAGCATCTGGTTGCGACAATCAGGTATAGAAAGGGGAAAAGAGGGAGAAAAGCAACCGTGAGTACTCATCCAAAGTACTCGCAAGCAAGGAGCTACACTACATATGCATGGGTATATGTGTAAAGGGCCATATCGGTGGACTAAACTGCAGAATGCCAGAATGAGAGGGGGATAGCTAATCCTGTCGAAGACTACGCTTCTGGTAGCCTCCATCTTGCAGCATGTAGAAGAGAGTAGATTGAAGTCCTCCAAGTAGCATCGTATAGCATAATCCTACCCGGCGATCCCCTCCTCGTCGCCCTGTTAGAGAGCGATCACCGAGTTGTATCTGGCACTTGGAAGGGTGTGTTTTATTAAGTATCTAGTTCTAGTTGTCATAAGGTCAAGGTACAACTCCAGGTCGTCCTTTTACCGAGGGACATGGCTATTCGAATAGATAAACTTCCCTGCAGGGGTGCACCACATAACCCAACACGCTCGATCCCATTTGGCCGGACACACTTTTCTGGGTCATGCCCGGCCTCGGAAGATCAACACGTCGCAGCCCCACCTAGGCACAACAGAGAGGTCAGCACGCCGGTCTAACCCTATGCGCGCAGGGGTCTGGGCCCATCGCCCTATGCACACCTGCACGTTGCGTACGTGGCCGGAAGCAGACCTAGCCTAGTGGCGTTCCAGTCCAATCCGGCGCGCGACACTCAGTCGCTGACGTCACGAAGGCTTCGGCTGATACCACGACGCCGGGATACCCATAACTACTCCCGCGTAGATGGTTAGTGCGTATAGACCAAATGGCTAGACTCAGATCAAATACCCAGAACTCGTTAAGCGTGTTATTTATCTGCGAACGCCGACCAGGGCTAGGCCCACCTCTCTCCTAGGTGGTCTCAACCTGCCCTGTCGTTCCGCCACAAAGTAACAGTCGGGGGCCGCCAGGAACCCAGGCCCACCTCTACCGGGGTGGAGCCACCTGTCCTTTCAGCCCCCTCATCAGAATCACTTGCGGGTACTCCTCGAGCTGACCCGACTTTAGTCACCACATGTGTCATGTATATAATGCATATAGTATATACCCGTGATCACCTCTCGAAGTGATCACGACCCAGTAGTATAGCATGGCAGACGGACAAGAGTGTAGGGCCACTGATGGAACACTAGCATCCTATACTAAGCAGTAGGATAGCAGGTAGGGGTAACAACTGTAGCAACAATGACAGGCTATGCATTAGGATAGGATTAACGGAAAGCAGTAACATGCTACACTACTCTAATGCAAGCAGTATAGAGAAGAATAGGCGATATCTGGTGATCAAGGGGGGGGGCTTGCCTGGTTGCTCTGGCAAGTAGGAGGGGTCGTCAACTCCGTAATCGAACTGGGCAGCAGCAGCGTCGGTCTCGTAGTCTACCGGAGAGAAGAGGGGGAAGAAATAGTAAATATAAAGCAAACATAGCATCCCAAAGCATAACGTGGTAATACGACGTGTCGGGTGTGACCTAACGTATGTCTGCACGAATAGGTGAAGGGGGAAAATTCAACCGGGAATGTTTTCCCGGTCCCGGACCTGTGCCAGACAGATGACTGGAGGGGGAAAGTTCCATGTTCAGCATGCTAGAGGCATGTGACAAATGAACGGACCTCGTATTCGGATTCGTCGGGTTTTTCTGAGCAACTTTCATATAGAAAACATTTTCATCCGAGCTACGGTTTATTTTCTACGATTTTTCAAAGGTTCAGCAATATTCTGAAATTTGTTTTAATTACTAAATTCGTCAGAAAATGAATTGTGACGTCATCCTAGCGGCAGCCCTGCATCAACGGTCAACAGACCAGTTGACTGGTCAACAGGGCCCACGCGGGGCCCACAGGCAGTGACTGGGCGCTGCCCAGTCAGCATCTGACTGGGTCAACGGGACCCATGGGCCCAATGGCAGTGGCTGTGGGGGGGAGTCCACGTGGTCAGCCACGTCAGCAACGCCAGAAATGGCGCCGGAGTTGTCTCCGGCGACCATATTCAACGGCGGCGCGCTCGGGAACGGCCGGAAATCGGCCACAAGGGGTCGCTCGGCCCGCGCGTAGGCTCGTTTGAGCGAGCGTCGAGCCGCGCATCCAACGGTGCTAATGGGATGGCTCGGGGGCGGCCGGAGCATCGCCGGCGACGAGCAAGGCGGCGGTGGTGTTCGGTGGCGCAAGGAGAAGTGGGTTGTGGGGGCTCTTTCGGCGCGGAATCTGGTGCATTCGAACGCGGGCATCGCACCGTGTCGAACGGCGGCAACGGTGGCCGTTGAAACAGCCCGCAGCGTCGGCTGCGGAGTCTAACGACGGTGGCCGGAGCTCGAGCACGCGTGGAAGCTAACTACGGTGCACGGGGAGGAGAAGGGAGAGGGGGGTTCGAAGCGGCTGCTCACCGGGCCCTGCAGGTGTGCACAAGTGGGCTCGGGGAAGGCTTGCCGGAGTCCGATTCGTCAGCGAGGTCGACATCGCCCGAGGAGGAAGAAGAAGGCCGGCTCGGCGATGGAGGGGCTTCCAGCTCCTGCCCGTGGTCGTGGACGACGATCCTGACGGCCGTGAAGCTCCGGGACGCGCTGAAGAGGGTTGGGAGCAGCGGTCGCCGCGGTGGGCGCCGGTGGGCGGAGACAGGGGCGCTCGGCGTAGGGGGGATCTGGTGGGGAGTGAGAGAGAGGAGGACAGGGGGAAGTGGGCGAGTGGGGAGGGGCCAGTGGAGGCGGGGGCGCTGGCGATCTTATCCCCTCCTCGACGCCGGCGAGGTGGGTCCGGCGGGGACGCGCTTGTTCCGACCCTGGTCGGGGGAACAGGGAAGGGGAGAGAACGACCGGGGGAGGGGGGAACGGGCCGGTTCGACGGATGGGCCAGGTGGGCCGGCCTGGCTGCGAGCTGGGCCGTCTGGTCCAGGGGGTCCTTTTCTTTTCTTTTTGTTTTACTTTGTCTTATTTTTCCTTTTCTGTTTTGGCTAATTGTCTGGGCATCAAGTGAGTTTTGTAAAATATGAGAGCTGGCCCACAAATCACAGCACAATATACCTTACCACCAAAAACTAGTTTGGGGTAAATATCATTTCATATTTATTTTGTATTAATAAAAAGGTTATTAATTAATGTTTTCAGCCACTGTTTGAGGATGTTTAAGTCACCTATCAAACTTCAATAATGTTCTTTACAATTTTATCATAGCCTCTGACTTATCTACTATTTATTGAACATTTTAGTTTTAGTATTTGAAAACTTTTATTATTTGCTTGATTTTGAACTTTGAATTTTGGACCGGTTTTGATCTAACGATAGATTAGCAACAGGTAACGGAGGTAACGTGGCACCATTAGCGTGGGATTACTGTAGCTTAATTACCCGGGCGTCACAATTCTCCTCCACTACAAGAAATCTCGTCCCGTGATTTAAGAGGGGAAGTAAGGGGGAAGGGATTTGGTCGCGAAATTCTAACGAGTCTTCTCGGTCTTGGTTGCTATTCTCAGAGAGGTCGATCCATTATGTTGATGTCTTCATTTCTCTGCTTCAGGTCATCATGATGAAGTTGGCATCCTTTCTTTGGGAACTCCATCGTACTTACGAAAGAATAAAGGGGCTGGGAGAATAGACCTCTGCAAGGTTGACTAACTTGTTGATAACATCGGGGAAGGTGGCGGAAAGTAACTCTCGAATTGAAACTTACGAAAATATTGAGAGCAAAGTAAGGAGGTATCCTGGGAAGTTTCAAGCGGGCAGGCAATCGTTCGATGCCTGAAATAGGGCGTGAAAGGGGCTCAAGGCAACGAAAATAAGTATTGTGCATGATACCAGATTTGATCACTAGGAAGGTGGCCCGTGAATTACATATGAAATCAAGCGCGAGGAATAACTTGGGGAGCAGGGGTGTACAAGAGAGTCAAGTTTCGATCCTGTGGAACTGTGGGTTATGGGCCCACCATGTGGTTAAATTAGGAAGGGCGGTGACATCTTGCACGATCATGATAGCAAGGCAAGTCAGAGGGTAGCCTGTCAGTTATATGTCAGCAACATCGTCGGTACCAAGGCGAGGGACGAAGAGAACCATTTTCCTGCTCGTAGAAACAAGGCGGACCATTAGGCAAGGTTCTCGTCCATCGGTGGTTACCGAAATGTCACCAACAATAGTAACAGGGTCTTACTGACAGAGTTGTACACCGAGGTGTTTACATAAGCAGGAGAATATTACTGCTTAGGTCATATAGATCACCAGAAAGGTTAAACCAAACAATGGAAAGGAAAATATGATTATCAGATTAAACAGAAGAATGGAAAGGAAAATGTGTTTAAACACATAGCTCAATGGTATATCCTTCCCAAGGACAAGCTGAGCATTATATTCATGACAGGATATAATGTAGAAAACTCTTTAGGTAGGGAGAGAAATTTCATGACATTACCCATACAATGGTGTTTGGATAATTGAGCAAGAAAACATTTAGCATTGGGCTCCAAATGTTCTTGTCGAAAATCGGAGTACCACAGACATGCTTCGGGATAGCATTGACATGGTCTTCAAGCAAGGGTCGGACTTTGGATACTCAAAGGATCCATCAGGAACAACTTATAGAATAAGTCTCACAATTTCCTCCAGGAAGAATGGTTATCCTTTCAAAAGGAATTGTAATGATAGGTCCTCCAGCCAGGGGGGTGCTAGGCATGACATCATGTTACCGGGTCATAAATAGACCAATGTTATAACTCTTGGAAATATGTTCCAACCATCATATCTGACCGAGATGCAGATCTGATTGGTGTTAGGATAACTCAGACTTAGGATGTCTGAGAAGAAAGGTGCAACACAAATTGATGGGATGACATTGTAAGATTCTCGGGAAATGAACTATGAAAGCAAGTTCCGAAACAAGAGTTCATCATTAATCAAGGAGAGGTGAGGAGGTGACTGATTGACTCAGCGACAATCCATTGAGACTTCCAAAAGATGGATTTCCACAACTATGTGAACAAGGATATAACATTAGCTAGATCGAATGACTTAATGATGTATGCTCGAGGAAAACATACACAGTTAAACATTGGTTGAAATGTGCACCCGAAATATGGGCTAGGTAGCACAATCAATGTTCGAATGATGATTCATTAAGCCATATACGTAGAATGAAACTATAGACCAATAACTTCAAAGCAATAGGGTTGATAGAAGTTTAGAATCTACACATCACAGACCATTTGTCGGTATTTTGTTTAGAAACTACACGGGGACCAAGAAAGAATGGTGATGGTGAGAAGTATCACTGTACCAAGAATTCTTAAGAGGTGGAGTAATGTTCACGACATTCTTGACATCAAAGGTGGTAATACTCCACGGTAGAACATAACATAAGTTGGATAGCAGGGGAAATCAAGATACAACACAAAATATGAACAACTTTGTGTTGGGGGGAGGTAAGAATGTTGTCGATGATAACACAATTCATCGAGGGGCAAGGATGGTATTTCTCATCCTGAATTTCGACACACAACTTGGAAGAAGTCAAATTGTTGACAATGATCATGACAAATTTGTCGAGAGGTTTTCAAGAAGATGTAATTGATCGATGATGTGATCAAGTCAAAGGAATGATGAAAGCGAAAGGTTATTGGAACCACAGGTAGGACACAAACTCGAAATCAAGTTTGCAGTTCAAGGAGAAGTGATATGACGAGGAAGATCGACACAAGATTAGCTCACTGTCGAAATTTGTGCGTTGGGAAGGTCCAGGTAGCACGGTTAAAATCGGCACGATAATGACATAGCCGAGCAAGCTAGGAATGACTTGAAGGATTATTAAACTCGTAAGCAACAAAAATTACTTAGAGTTATTGAATCGGAGTGCGGAATTGATTCACATATCGGTGTCCTTGAGGGGTTCTAACAACTCAGAACCCGTTGGAAAAATTGGAATTAGTGAGAAATAATAGCTGATGTAGACTCATAAGATGCAACACAGTTCTTAGATATTCTCGAGATACCAGATGGTAATACTCGACGGTAGATCAAAGTAGAGGTTGGACTGGGGTATTGACTTGCAAAAGACAAGTGCTTTAACTCCGAGAAATGGGATCAAAGAGAAAATATGGTCGGAACCACGATTGCAAAAGGCCAGATCCCAGATATAGGATGAACTTATACCAAGGGAATAATTAATTTAAGAAAAGCTTTAATGATAAGATCTACATCGTGTCCATGGGCATGAACGCAAAGTTCAAGGTCGACTCCCACTTCTTCAATGCATAACCTTTCATTCACTTCTCGCGTTTGATGAAGCTGTAGTGTTGAAAATTTTTATCTGGCAAAATACCAGAAGAGTATGACTCATGAAAACTTTCGAGTTCACACATATTATGGAAGGCATAGGTTCAACCCATCGGGGCATATTAGGAATATATGCCACAAGCTTCAAGAGTAATTATCACCAGCTCAAAAGCAGAGCATGGTTGACAAAGCAGAGGATACAATTTACCAAAGGCATTATGTATCAGGGAAGAACTCACAAGGTGATTAAATATGAGGGCACTGTCGGATAATAATCTAACAAAGGATTTGGTTGTCCACAAGGGATCAGATGTGAGCATCGGTACTCAACTAGAGGAAGAAAGAATGCAAGGGGATCAGATTATAGAAACAACTGACTAACTCAAAGCTCAAATGCAGAGGGATTATTATTTCCAAATCAAGGGATCAGAAGCAAACGCTCTGATTAAGGATGGATAAGTTGAATAGCCTTAGGGGTACAATCGATGGCAATTCGATTGGTCGATACCAGCTCATGTTTAAAATGACGTTTGAGCCAGAAGGAAGAATTCTAGGATCTGATTGAGGATTGTGAGCATTCACAATATTTTGAATCAACATACTCAAAATGATAATGACAAGGAATGACAATAAGATTACGAGACTTATAGGATTAACCATAATGCAAGCAAGCAAGAATTTCAAGAGCAATAGGCTGCTTAGGATTTTCGAAAGTTCAAATAGTATTTCAAAGACTTTTGTGAATTACTTGAATCAACTGGGGACGAGCGGATACTCGGTAAGTGCGAGAATTATCCGTAGGGGTATTCAGGTGACAAGGAACAGCAAGGCAGTAAGCTCAAAGGATTGTCGGAACAACAGAGAGAATTTCGGGGTATCTTGTAATAACAAGATCAACGGGAAATCATTGTATGAATGGCGAGTATACGTGGTTATCCATAGGAGTTTATCGATGGAAGGGAATTGCAAAAGCGATGAACACAAGTTCTCGGGTTAACAGCGGAGAGTGTCTTCAGGGTCTTCACGTGCAGCAGACGATCATCAGTAATAAGGGGCTCTCCGGGTGAAAGTGATAATGAGAACCTAATGTTAGATTTAGAAAAATTCATTTAACCCGAATAGAAGAGAGATCAGAGTCCCAGAGTAAAGGTCGAGGAGTAAAAGATCCTAATACCACCCAATGGCGACGTGGGCCCGTAAGTCACACAGCCATGTTAGTAAAAGTTTTTCAATGACTAGACTCGACTTCGGCCAAGGAGTTGGAAAGGGGATTCCTACAGGCAGTTGGCTCTGATACCAACTTGTGACGCCCCCGATTTGACCGTACACTAATCATGCATGCAAATGTGTACGATCAAGATCAGGGACTCACGGGAAGATATCACAACACAACTCTAAACATATATAAGTCATACAAGCATCATAATACAAGCCAGGGGCCTCGAGGGCTCGAATACAAGTGCTCGATCACAGACGAGTCAGCGGAAGCAACAATATCTGAGTACAGACATAAGTTAAACAAGTATGCCTTAAGAAGGCTAGCACAAAAGTAGCAACGATCGAAAAGGCAAGGCCTCCTGCCTGGGACCTACTAACTACTCCTCGAAGCCGAACTCCACGTAGAATCATCCTCGGGGTTCTCTAGCTCCTGGACTCCAGCATCTGGTTGCAACAATCAGGTATAGAAAGGGGAAAAGAGGGAGAAAAGCAACCGTGAGTACTCATCCAAAGTACTCGCAAGCAAGGAGCTACACTACATATGCATGGGTATATGTGTAAAGGGCCATATCGGTGGACTGAACTGCAGAATGCCAGAATGAGAGGGGGATAGCTAATCCTGTCGAAGACTACGCTTCTGGTAGCCTCCATCTTGCAGCATGTAGAAGAGAGTAGATTGAAGTCCTCCAAGTAGCATCGTATAGCATAATCCTACCCGGCGATTCCCTCCTCGTCGCCCTGTTAGAGAGCGATCACCGGGTTGTATCTGGCACCTGGAAGGGTGTGTTTTATTAAGTATCCAGTTCTAGTTGTCATATGGTCAAGGTACAACTCCGGGTCGTCCTTTTACCGAGGGACACGGCTATTCGAATAGATAAACTTCCCTGCAGGGGTGCACCACATAACCCAACACGCTCGATCTCATTTGGCCGGACACACTTTTCTGGGTCATGCCCGGCCTCGGAAGATCAACACATCGCAGCCCCACCTAGGCACAACAGAGAGGTCAGCACGCCGGTCTAACCCTATGCGCGCAGGGGTCTGGGCCCATCGCCCTATGCACACCTGCACGTTGCGTACGCGGCCGGAAGCAGACCTAGCCTAGTGGCGTTCCAGTCCAATCCGGCGCGCGCCACTCAGTCGCTGACGTCACGAAGGCTTCGACTGATACCACGACGCTGGGATACCCATAACTACTCCCGCGTAGATGGTTAGTGCGTATAGACCAAATGGCCAGACTCAGATCAAATACCCAGAACTCGTTAAGCGTGTTATTTATCCGCGAACGCCGACCAAGGCCAAGCCCACCTCTCTCCTAGGTGGTCTCAACCTGCCCTGTCGCTCCGCCACAAAGTAACAGTCGGGGGCCGTCAGGAACCCAGGCCCACCTCTACCGGGGTGGAGCCACCTGTCCTTTCAGCCCCCTCATCAGAATCACTTGCGGGTACTCCTCGAGCCGACCCGACTTTAGTCACCACATGTGTCATGTATATAATGTATATAGTATATACCCGTGACCACCTCCCGAAGTGATCACGGCCCAGTAGTATAGCATGGCAGACGGACAAGAGTGTAGGGCCACTGATGGAACAGTAGCATCCTATACTAAGCAGTAGGATAGCAGGTAGGGGTAACAACTGTAGCAACAATGACAGGCTATGCATCAGGATAGGATTATCGGAAAGCAGTGACATGCTACACTACTCTAATGCAAGCAGTATAGAGAAGAATAGGCGATATCTGGTGATCAAGGGGGGGGGCTTGCCTGGTTGCTCTGGCAAGTAGGAGGGGTCGTCAACTCCGTAATCGAACTGGGCAGCAGCAGCGTCGGTCTCGTAGTCTACCGGAGAGAAGAGGGGGAAGAAATAGTAAATATAAAGCAAACATAGCATCCCAAAGCATAACGTGGTAATACGACGTGTCGGGTGTGACCTAACGTATGTCTGCACATATAGGTGAAGGGGGAAAATTCAACCGGGAATGTTTTCCCGGTCCCGGACATGTGCCAGACAGATGACCGGAGGGGGAAAGTTCCATGTTAGAGGCATGTGACAAATGAACGGACCGTGTATTCAGATTTGTCGGGTTTTTCTGAGCAACTTTCATATAGAAAACATTTTCATCCGAGCTACGGTTTATTTTCTATGATTTTTCAAAGGTTCAGCAATATTCTGAAATTTGTTTTAATAACTAAATTCGTCAGAAAATGAATTGTGACGTCATCCTGGCGTCAGCCCTGCATCAGCGGTCAACAGACCAGTTGACTAGTCAATAGGGCCCACGCGGGGCCCACAGGCAGTGACTGGGCGCTGCCCAGTCAGCATCTGATTGGGTCAACGGGACCCATGGGCCCAATGGCAGTGGCTGTGGGGGGGGGGGAGTCCACGTGGTCAGCCACGTCAGCAACGCTGGAAACGGCGCCGGAGTTGTCTCCGGCGACCATATTCAACGGCGGCGCGCTCGGGAACGGCCGGAAATCGGCCACAAGGGGTCGCTCGGCCCGCGCGTAGGCTCGTTTGAGCGAGCGTCGAGCCGCGCATCCAACGGTGCTGATGGGATGGCTTGGGGGCGGCCGGAGCATCGCCGGCGACGAGCAAGGCGGCGGTGGCGTTCGGTGGCGCAAGGAGAAGTGGGTTGTGGGGGCTCTTTCGGCGCGGAATCTGGTGCATTCGAACGCGGGCATCGCACCGTGTTGAACGGCGGCAACGGTGGCCGTTGAAACGGCCCGCAGCGTCGGCTGCGGAGTCTAACGACGGTGGCCGGAGCTCGAGCACGCGTGGAAGCTAACTACGGTGCACGGGGAGGAGAAGGGAGAGGGGGGGTCGAAGCGGCTGCTCACCGGGCCCTGCAGGTGTGCACAATTGGGCTCGGGGAAGGCTTGCCGGAGTCCGATTCGTCAGCGAGGTCGACATCGCCCGAGGAGGAAGAAGAAGGCCGGCTCGGCGATGGAGGGGCTTCCGGCTCCTGCCCGTGGTCGTGGACGACGATCCTGACGGCCGTGAAGCTCCGGGACGCGCTGAAGAGGGTTGGGAGCAGCGGTCGCCGCGGTGGGCGCCGGTGGCGGAGACAGGGGCGCTCAGCGGAGGGGGGATCTGGTGGGGAGTGAGAGAGAGGAGGACAGGGGGGAGTGGGCGAGTGGGGAGGGGCCAGTGGAGGCGGGGGTGCGGGCGGTCTTATCCCCTCCTCGACGCCGGCGAGGGGGGTCCGGCGGGGACGCGCGCCTGTTCCGACCCTGGTCGGGGGAACAGGGAAGGGGAGAGAGCGACCCGGGGGGGGACGGGCCGGTTCGGCGGATGGGCCAGGTGGGCCAGCCTGGCTGCGAGCTGGGCCGTCTGGTCCAGGGGGGTCCTTTTCTTTTCTTTTTGTTTTACTTTGTCTTATTTTTCCTTTTCTGTTTTGGCTAATTGTCTGGGCACCAAGTGAGTTTTGTAAAATATGAGAGCTGGCCCACAAATCACAGCACAATATACCTTACCACCAAAAACTAGTTTGGGGTAAATATCATTTCATATTTATTTTGTATTAATAAAAAGGTTATTAATTAATGTTTTTAGCCACTGTTTGAGGATGTTTAAGTCACCTATCAAACTTCAATAATGTTCTTTACAATTTTATCTTAGCCTCTGATTTATCTACTATTTATTGAACATTTTAGTTTTAGTATTTGAAAACTTTTATTGTTTGCTTGATTTTGAACTTTGAATTTTGGACCGGTTTTGATCTAACAATAGATTAGCAACAGGTAACGGAGGTAACGTGGCACCATTAGCGTGGGATTACTGTAGCTTAATTACCCGGGCGTCACACCGAAGGTCTGAGGTAAACTACTCACACATCATCGGAGAGGCTATGGTGTTGATGTAGAAGCCCTCCATGATCAATGCCCCCTCCGGCAGGATGCCGGAAAAGGCCCCAAGATGGGATCTCATGGGTACAGAAGGTTGCGACAGTGGAATTAGGCTTTCGTGGATGCTTCTGTTGGTTTGGGGGTACGTAGGTAAATATAGGAGGAAGAAGTACGTCAGTGGAGGAACGTGGGCCCCACGAGGGTGGAGGGCGCGCCCAGGGGGTAGGCGCGCCCCCCTGCCTCGTGCTCTCCTGGTTGCTTTCTTGATGTAGGTTCCATGTCCTCTGAATCACGTTCATTCAAAAAATCACATTCCCGAAGGTTTCATTCCGTTTGGACTCCATTTAATATTCTTTTTCTGCGAAACACTGAAATAGGCAAAAGGCAGCAATTTGGGCTGGGCCTCCGGTTAATAGGTTAGTCCCAAAAATGATATAAAAGTGCATAATAAAGCCCGTTAAACATCCAAAACAGAATATAATATAGCATGGAACAATAAAAAATTATAGATATGTTGGAGACGTATCAGGCATCCATCAGTGTCCTCGGATAGATGCCGATGTAAATTTGGGGGCCAGCGTTGGAGATGCCCTAACTATCATGCTATAATCGCTAACAGTGCTCCATTATTTTGCAGGGAACAGTTATCCCTCGATCAAAATCAGATCTGCCGTGTTTCGCACTCCTCCCACGTAAGTGTGTAGACTCTTGCTTACATAAAAATGGAGCAAGTGGATGGCACTGTAGCACGTCATATCACTCAAACTAGCCTGCCTAACACACGGGAAAGCACCGCCCTCGTCATTGTGTTCTGGATTTCTATCAATCGATAGCACGAAAATGTTATGCTTTGCAAGTTCAAAAGGAAAAGGCGGCACACTTACAACTCGTACGCATCACGTTCACGTCACACCCCCGACAGTCCGGCTCGCACGCCGCTCACCAGAGGGGACACGCGTTGTCTTGCATTTTCACTGACATGTGGGACTGCAATTGAATAAACCATCGATAGCTAAAATCTAATCGCTCGGCGGGCGTCAGCTGAGTGGAGAGAGACAGGGGAGGGAGAAGAGATCGCCCGCCCGCCATGCACGGACTCCAAGAAATATGTGGTGATAATGTGAGGTGGGCCATGCGGGAGTCCGCACCGCTTCCAAGCCCGCTTCTTACCGCCCTGGCCCACCAGAAACCCTCCCCCACCCCACCACCTCACCGCGCGCGCTCCCCCTTCAGAGGCCAGCTGCCCGCATTCATAGCAAGTAGTACCAGTAAAATTCTGGGCTATAAAGGGCATGTACAATGGTTGATAGGATAGTCTTATCATAAGTCTTGCATGTAATTAAGAGATGACAAAAAAGCATGTGTACAATGGATCATCTCTTAGCCTTATCTTCAATAACTGGTTATTCTAAAAACATGGTGAAAGATATTGTGCTAAGAGATCATCTCTTGTCTTCTCAACAAGCCCGCTTATGTGGAGGAGAGAGAGGCATTGACAAAGTCAAGGAGTGGGATCTGCAGGAGCCCGTCTCTACACGTGCTCCTAGGTATAAAAAAACTAATTCTAAAAAAAGAGGCATAAAAAACAATTGTGTCTAAAAAAAGAAAGGTAAAAAACATTTGAGAGGAAATAGATAGAGAGAGAGTGAGAAAAAGTTGTAACCTTATAGTCAACACTATGGTAGTATTACATGAGGAAGGAGGGAGTGGTGCACATGCCAAGTTCACTGGGCTGCCGTGTTTCACACTCCTCCATCGTAACAGTGGAGACAATAGGTTTCATAAAAAATAAACAATGAATACTCGTTGCTCGTCCACTATATCGGAAAGAATACTTTCATTCGCCGACATGTGGGACGTCGACCATCCTGGTCCACCGGCCATGCACAAAATTATCCTGGTCCACCTGCCATGCACAAAGTTAGTCGGACGAAGGAACCATCATGACTTCGTTGAATTCTGCTTCTTCATGAAAACTTACTCTACCCGCAGTACTGCTACCACACGCGAAGACTGGACGGCACAGTACCACGTCATATCACTAAAACCCACTAGGCCAAACTAGCCCGCCTAGGATTTGTACTCCCTCCATTTCAAAGTTAGTAGTACAAAGTTGACTCATCTATTTTGGAACGGAGGGACGTCCCTGTACTGCTATGATTTTGTGTTGTACGTCTCTGTACTTTTGCTACGATTTTCCTACCCTATGAACCAAATGAGGCCTGAATGTATCCGTGTCGACTATTTCCTTATCGATCACTAAGCCTACAATTTTAGGAGCTTGGGCTATTGGCCGATCGACGACGGATCAGTATAAGCGTAGCACGAGCTCATCAGCCCCGACATTTCTCGTCGGTGAGTGTTTTGCAAGTACTATAGCTCGCACAGTAGCTAGCCTACTAAGACCAAGAATCATCAAATAAGCACTACTGATATGATAATCAGTTCAAACTTACATCTAAGCATGCCATATATTACATCAAAAGCTGGTGAGGATACATCTGTTTCCATAACTCGGAGAGGGTTCGCATGATTCACTATCAAACAAAAGTAGCAAGTACCGCCCACACAAGACAGTGCACTAACCCTAAGATGGTTTGATAACACGCATCGTTTTGGTAATTAAACACAGGGCAATGCAAACTACCCTGAAGGATTAGCGCGACAAACTATTTCTTGTCATCGATCTCTCGGGCAATGACCACAACACGGACAGCGGCATGGGAATCGATCTCTGGGGCGATGTCCACAGGACTAACCGTGACATCGGAATCGATCTCTGGGGCGATGTCCACAGGATAGACAGCGGCATCGGAATCGATCTCCGGGGCGATGCCAACAGGACGGACAGCGGCATCGAAAACGATCTCTGGGGCGTTGTCCACAGGATGGGCCGCGACATCGGAATAATCAAGGACGTCCACCGGCACCTCCACAACCCTAACATATTAGCAAGCACATTGCACATAATCAAAAACCACAACTTTCGGTAATAAGCCATTATTTTTTACCTTGTGCAGCTCACCGGGGGATCCCATCCCTCCGGGGGCCATCTCCTCGTCCTCGATGGGGGCCATCACCTTGCCAGGGGAATACTGCTTCTCAATGGAGACTATCTCCTCAAACTTGGCCTTGAGCCTCGCATAGGTGGCCATCAGAGTTTCTAGGGTAGGCACGATGGGGCCCTTGCTATTCTTCCAACTTTCTTTGAGGAGTTCGTCTGCCAACGTCGTCAACTCTTTGGCCAATGCTTGTTTCTTGGAGTTCTGCGTCTGCATGGGTTGGACCGCCAACATGGTCAACTCGTTGGTCGGTGCTCGCTTCCTGGAGATCGCTGTCTCCAGTGGGTTGTCCGCAGGCAACTCTTTGCCTAGTGCTCCAGGATCCATCAACGAACTGACAAACAAAAAGCAATCGAAAGGAAACCACAATCGCAATGAAAACGGGAAAAGAATAGGCTATGAGAATCGGTCGGTGCTTCGCAAAAAGAAGATCCTTGGAATGAAATATAGCAGCATCACTGATTCGCCCACCTTTCCTTCGTCGATACAGAAGAAAAATGGCAGAAGTGAGTAGCCTGGAGTGAGGTTTTCTTCAAGAAAGGGGAGAAAGGGCTTCAACGAGCATTCTAGTGAAATGATGGTTGCTTCGTCCAGTCCAACTTCGAGGCCACTTTACCACTGCTGGTAAAGGTGTGGGTTTTGTGATATGACGGGTCATGACGGCCACACCGGGGTAACCGGTGAGTTTCGACTGTAGCACCTCACTGTGATTTGGTGGATGGCACGCGGGCCCGAATGCTTTGATTGCCCGCATGTAGATAGAGCGGCTAGTCATATACAGTAGGAGTGGTCAATATTGTGCACCGCGACCAAGGCAGAGAGGAAAACGAGAGAACTACGTAATTAATGCATGAGTTTAATTAGGGTAGTTTTGTAAAGTGCGAGATACATCCCTCCAATCGCAAAATGCCTTGGTTGATGAGATTTGAGATTTGAGCCCTATAAACCGGAAGGGAGATTTGAGATTTGAGATTTGAGATACTGCATGCGGTGTAGTCTAGTCACTTGTTGGAATCTCTAGAAAGATTTATACCGCATGATTCTTTGCTTCTTCTTACTACTACGTAATACTTCGCCGACATGTGGGACAGCCAGCAGTATCCGGGTCGACGTAATATGTGTCATGCACCAGATTAGAGTGCGGAACAGAAGGGGGGCATCACCCCGGTCGTGCCGCCTGGCCCTTTTTGGATACTCTAACTCAGTTAAAGGTTAGAGTTAGATTCTAATCCCGAACTAACCCTGAGGTAACTCTAGCGAAAGAGGTGTTTCGATGACAGGGTTAGATGGAGCGCGGATACGGCGAGGTGCCTTCACGGGCGGTGCGAGAGGGAGGGAGGGAGAGGACGAGAAGCTTCGAGGAAGTGGGGAGGGATCTGCTACGGGGAGAGCGAGAGAAAAATGTGTTTTTTAGTGTCCCGAGAAGAACTAACCCAAATAAGCACCTCTTGGGTGGGTTAGAATTTTTTTTGGGTTAGTTGAGTTCAAACTAACCCAAATTAACTCTAACACATGGATACAAATAGTAACCCAAACTAACCCTCATGTTTGGATATTTTTGGGTTAGTTCAGTTCAAACTAACCCAAACCGTAAAGCCCGACCTTTCTAGCAGTAAGTAAGTTGAATCCGCTACTCCCTCACCCTCCTCGCCTCTCTGTCAAACTGCCTACGCGAAAAGTGTCGCGCGTACTGCCCAGGAAAAGCCCCGCCCTCAACTTTTATCTATGCGAAAATAGTTCGAGCTTGTTCGTTCTATATAAATACTAGTACTGTATGTTTATTCACACGTGGGGTTGTTCAATGAATGGAGCGCCGGGGAGCACAAGTGAACAATACTACTACTGTAGTAGTAATTAGGAGTCGTACAGGTAGTCACCTTAAATAGAGAGTTTCTTTTCTTTAATGCCACGTACACAAATTGAAACGCTTGTTGTGGAGAGAAAAAGATAATCACTCCACTATATATGTACGCAGGGGGCTGAGCGCTTGCTTTACTAGGGTTGCTCTCTTCATTCTCTCATCCTCTCCAGATATAAACAAGACAGGGGTAGCGACATTTTCTCTCTGCTCACCGCTGGTCACAGATCCGGCCGGATCCCTTTGGCTGGTGTGTGTAGAGGACTAGGTGCATCGTTCACGCGGTCATCACCGGCGAGGGAGGAAACCCACAGCTGCCGGAGGGGCCCGATCCTCTGCCCGTGCCGTTCTCTCCAACACAGCGACGACTCGGGAGGTCCTCCGACCCTTCTTCCTCCCTGCCGTATTGTCCGCAGATCCGACCTGCCGCCGCCGACATCCCGACGACCCTCAGGTATAAGTTCTTCGAAAGCGGCCTTTCTCTACTGCCCCAGCTCCCCACGTGTCTGCATGTGCATCTTTTTCTACTCCCATCAGCTCTTCCAAAGCCACCTAAATTTTTAGTATTATTAGAGGTAAAGCTACTTCATGCATTCAAATCTAGGGCTTTGTTCAAACAACGAAGAAAGGGGGGAAAGTTGTAGCATGAATCTAGGACTTGATTCAAAGAGGAAATAATATGGTGAAAGTAGTAGAGACCGGATACCCAACCGGTCTCTTGGTTAAAAAGGGAAATAATGGGAAAACACAGTACAAACTGGATAAGGAACATATCTATTATTGGTTGAAAAAAGGATAGAAAGTGGCGGCTGGTGGACAAGTCAACAGAGTATGTCTAGGATTAGATTTGTTGCCCTCACATAGTAAAAGGTCTCCAGGATTAGAATTGCTGCCCTCACATAGTAAAAGGTCTCAGGATTAGATTTGCTGTCCTCACATTGTAAAAGGTCTCCAGGATTAGATTTGCTACCCTCACATAGTAAAATGTCTCCAAGATTAGATTTCCTGCCCACACATAGTACAAGGTCTCCAAGATTAGGTTTGTTGCCCTCACATAGTAAAAGGTCTCCAGGATTAGATTGCTGCCCTCACATAGCATGAACAAACTCGGCATCACCACTTTATGCCTCCTTGTAGGTACATTGTGCTGATGCGTTCACTGTTGCATGTCCTTATACCAACCTTTTGCTGTTGTTAATGTAAGGGCGCATGTAAAATGAAGTGATCACACTGTTACCTTAGGGACATGTCTAACCAGTGTTATTGTTAATCTAATGCCTCCAGTGATAAGATGCAATTAAACTGTGTTACAAATGGCACTCATGCTGTTTTCCCAAGTATGATAAGTAAGTTGCTCCTTTATGCTGTTGAGTGTCCTGGTGTCCCCACGGTCCCATGCCCTTAAACCAACTCTTTAGCTGCTGTTGATTTACTGTATCTGGTAAACAAGCAATGCCACCATTAAAGTAATCCCATATTTGAGGAATCTCATTGTTGATCGTAATGCTTCTGGTAACATGAAGCATTGCTGACGTTTTAAAATTTCTACTGTCCTTGCGTGATTGCCATGAACATAATTAAGATGCTTCTTTTCATTTCGTATATGTTTCGTATATTCTTATTGACCAGCAACTATTTACTTTCTATCTTTTTGTGTAGATAGGGATATCCATTTCACCTTGTTGCTATTGTGACCTTTTGGTGAACTGCACAAAACACTTTTTTTGGAATGAGTGTCTTGTGCAGTTCAACTAAAATGTCACGTGGGCAACATCTCTCAATTTTGGTGGAACTGCACAAAATGGTGATTGGAGTTTCCAAAATCTCCGTCAAGTTCTGCTGGTAATCTCGTGCAACATTTTATTAGCCTTTGCAAGATGAGCCGTCACTGTCACCACAATGGCACTTTATTTTAGTGGAATTGCACAAAAGGATAAGAAAATTATAGCTGCACCTTACATGAGCTGGACAACCAACCTTAATGTTCCTCAACTTTAGTGCAACTACTAAAGAAGAACCTGCCAGCTCACGAGAGCAAGTACTTCTTGCTAGCTGAATGATGCAATCTTTGCTTCATTTCAGGTGAATTGTAGAAAAAGGCGCATGAGTGAATCATGGAACTCCAGGCAGGCCTCATCCGAGTGGAGCTGCAGGTTGAGTTCAAGGAGGCCACTATTAAAGTGAAATCATGCTCTTCTAGTTTGTGCTATGCAAACAGGAATACTCAACTACAGATGTTGTGACGGTCAAGAGCATTCGCCAAGTTCTTCGATTGTATGACATGGCTGGCCAAGATGGATTTAATCCCGATATTCACTTTATCAAAAGGCTCTAATGGGTTGGTTCTGAATCTTGCAATCTAGGAATCAATGAGATGTGTAGGCATCTTTGTTGTACTTATTATTTGAATCTTATTTGTTGGTTCTGAATCTTGCAAGCTGGGAATCAATGAGATGTGTAGGCATCTTTGTTGTACTTATTATTTGGATCTTATTTGTTGGTTCTGAATCTTGCAAGCTGGAAAACACGGCCTGATGATGCAGAGGACAATGACCATAACAAACAGTTCAAACATGGTAGTATTATCTTTGTGAAAGTGCGACAAATGTGCTGATCGTGTGCGTCCTGAGAATAATAATTCTAATTGTTGTGCATGTTGATCCTGTGGGACTGATAGAACGAGCCAATGCATTGCTTGTTTTAAGTATAAATTTCTATTAAAGCTAATTAAATTTAAGTAAAGTGACTACTAACTCCTGTTATTACAGTACCAATACAGACCCGCTCGTGAACCGACGTGTGGCTGGAGTAGGTTTCTTAATGGGGGCGTTTGAATGCGCCGAGGGTGCATCTTTTGCCGTGCAGCGGACGAAGGAGGGGTAGTAACTGTTGTCGCCTATACACACTCAGTTTACTGTTGAATCTAGTTCCCCAAGAGCTGAAAAACGAACTGCTGCCGCCGCCTACACACTCGTTCACTTGAAGAGACTCCAATGGCGATCCGAGGGGTGAGCCTGCTGGATATGGACTTCAGCAAGGAGTTCCCCTTTGAGTTCGCCATTCAGTCCTATGGCTGCACCAAGTTGAATGTGATGTACACCAACGATCCGGACTCGGTGAAGCTCTGCCTCGCCGATTTCAAGCAGTACCTACAGGACGAGAAAGCACAAGGTTGCAGGACTAGACCTTGTGCCCATCCATCCGTCTCCTGACAGGGACCAGCGGATCGCTGTCGCCCAGGTATGTGTGCGGGACGAGGTTCTCATCTACCACTTCTGTAGGGCCATCAGAGGTTCTAGAGCATTCGCCCATTTCATCGGCATCGCCGATTGCACCTTCGCTACGGTGGAGAGAAGGAAGAACGCGATGATTCGGCCATCTGGTGCAACAAGCTTGTCGACATCCAGAAGCAATACAAGATCATTAGCAACGGGCAGGAGAAGGACTCCGTAGTTGACCTTGCCGAGACCATCATCGACCCCTGATACGCCAACATGAAAGAAGACAACGATACCAAGGACCTGAACACGTGGGAGGTACCTCTGAATCTAGCCTACATAACTTACGCGGCCAAGGACGCATACGCATGCTACGACATGTACAGGCAGATCTTAGACATGAGGGCGTGTTTGCTTCCCGTAACCGACGAGTACACGGACAGCCGCAGCGTCATGATCAAGCGTGCCAGGAAGGTCTAGATGTTGTACTTTATTTGTTTATAAGCACCTTTGTCATCCGAGTGTTTCATGCATTAGCTTATGTGTCGTAATTATCTGTTTTGTCCGAAATATTTCTTTTAAGAACCCATTAACCTGTTTGCATTTTTAGTGGCTATTTGCTTATGTATGTAACTAGTTCACTTGTCCGTTAAAAAAACTAGTTCACTAGGCTGCCGTGCTTTGAATCTCCTTCCTCCCAACATATTCCCCTCCTCAGGTGGACCCAGCAGGTCTCGTACACAGACATATGGGACCAACCACCTATCCATTTGTATTTCTTTATTTTGTTCAATCTTTCGTCCTCTTCCTATATAGCGGCTAGCCATCATAGCCTATGGGTTGGCCAGGCCATCCCTCTAGTACCACACATTGTCCGGCGGCGGCAGCTCCACCGGCCCACCCTGCACCCGAACAAGTCAACCCTCGTAGTCCCCACCGCCTGCGTCTTCCCCCGCTCCGGTTCGTTCGGTCCGAGGTCTCGACGTCGTCCTCCGCCTTGGTGCTCTAGCCGCGGCGCCGCCGTCTGTCGTTCCCAACATGGTCAGCAAAACAAGAGGATTCGGGAGACAACTGTTCGTCGAGAGGCTGACAGTGCCGGGCCCACCAGGTCCATGGCCTAGGTTTTGTTGTTTAACACAGGAAGCCCACGACATGTTTCAACATTTTTTGGATCCAGCAGGTATCAACTCGCCTCTGGGCCTCCTAACCTAGCTTGTCTATAACATCAACAGCCCAAGTTATGTTTGTTTTTTCAAGACGACGCACAACTCAGTTCTATTTTTCTACAAGAATGCAAAACTGAACCTATATTTATATCTTATTTTATTACATATATATATATATTTATATATATTAGAAACAACATAAGTTTCAGTTCAACCTGTCGTTCGTCCAACCATTTATAGACCTTCCCACTTCCTTTATTTTTTGTTTTCATTAATCCTAAATCTGAATTTTCTCCCACTTTCTTTTTCAATGTAAATTGAGTTTTCTCCCAGTACTTTTCCCTAGAACCAACTCAACTGTCCCACGTCTAGCCTAAAAAATAATAATACCCCACGTACTATTAACTCATCAAATTTAAATGATATTTTATTTCGTAAGTTGAAAGTTCTTACAAAATAATAATAATAATTGTTTATATAGAACTTGGCAAGTTATCTCCTAGTGATTGCGTACATAAGCTTGCAAAGATTTTACTGACCAATGCACTAATAGACGTGCAATCATGTGTTCATGTTTTTATAACATTTCTCCGTCTGGCCCAACATGATATTTCCACCCAGCCCAGCAAGTCCGCGGATTTCGAGAAAAATGCAAATGGGCTTTAAATTCTACCATATATATAAATGGGCTGCATAGATGCTACATCATTGTTTCACCCAACCCACCAAATGGACTAAAAAAACAAATGGAGTGGCTGACATGTGGGCCAGTAGGTCGAAGCCTAAGAAGGTGTTGGATTTACATCCACCGGCCGGCATTCTTCTTCAATCTCTCGTCTTCTTCCCCCAGTGCTGCCGGGACCGCCTGGTCCAGCCTCCAGCGTCCAGCGGCGTTGTTTTGCACTCCTCAGCGAAACGCTACCCCGCCGACGGCCAGGCCATCCCTCCACTCCGCACCTCATGTTATTCTCTGCCGAGTGTAGGCCCACCCCGCACCCGAACCAGTCAAGTTTCCCACTCCTCTCCGTCTGCGACTCCACTGCCGCGTCTTCCCCATCTCCGGGTCATTCCAGTCTGGGGCCTCGCCGTCGTCCACCGCCTCGGTGTGCTCGGCGCGGCGTGGTCAACATACGAGAGTCATCGGAAGAGGACTGTACGTGGAGAGCCTGACGGCTGGGACCCACGAGGTCCATGGTCGCACGCAAGGAAAGTTCCTCCTTATTACGCACTGTACGTGGGAAGGGCTTCTGTATTTAGCGAAAAAAAGTTCCCACCGCCGACAGGTCGGACCCACCAGCTATATCTTCGCACGCAAGGAAGTGCCTCCTTATTACGCACAAAAAAATGAATACCCCCTGCTAGCTGGGACCCACCATAGTGGGTGGCTGACTTGTGGGCCTACTAAGTTGACAGGGACGGAGGGCTTTGTCAACTTAGTCAATATGAACGATTCTAGCTCCAGTGTCCGTACGATGTCCATCCAACGGCCATAGTGCTTGTTCAACCTATGGTCTTCTTGCTCCAGCCGCCCAAAGCAGCGCCGGTCGTGCCGCGTGCTCCTGCCTCCCGTGGCCGGCTGTGATGCCGCGGAGGCCTCACCGCCCCCTACTACTCCCACCACTGGCCAGGTCATCCCTCTACTCACCCATACCCCATGTTATTCTGCGGCGACGGCAGCCTCACGCCGCAGCCGATCCAGTGAACCCTCGTACTCCTCTCCGCATGGGCATCCACTGCCGCGTCTTCCCCGGCTCCGCGCCGTCCCCTTCCTAGGCCTCGCCATCGTCCACGGCCTTGGTAATCTCGGCGCGGCATGGTCAATGTGGTCAACGACCGACTTCCATCGGAAGAGTACTATACGTGGAGAGGCTGACAGCTGGGTCCACGCTCAAAGCCCAGTTTTTTTGTTATTTGCCAAGTAAGTCGCTTTGTCAGGCCTGTTGGGCTGCAAATCTTTCAAGACGAGGAGAGCTTCATTCGGCTGGGTGAGAAAATGGACTATCAGTAATGAGAAATGGGCTGTACATTTTTAAAACACATCAAACCGGTAATTAGTTTCAAATTTCTTTTTTTTCATTTCGAGATTTAAAATTGCATTGATTTTTATGCGTGGACAATTTGTTGGATTTTATATTGATATACATTTATTTTTTAAATCAGTTTGAATGTGACTCGAAATTTCTGGATTAAAAACAATTCGAACCGCACCGAAATGTGCAAAATTTCGTATAATTTTTTAACCGTCGCCAAAATATGGGTTGTAATGCTAACAAAAAGAATATGGGCTCCAAAAAAACCGTAAGAATTAGCAAATGGGCTGTAAATTATTAGAAATAATGGCAGATGGGTTGTATGCTGTTTTCCACAGATTTGAGGCTTTCCTAAATAAAAAGGTTGACGCACAAGCAGTGACTGTTGGATTTCCATCCAACGGCCGTCGTGCTTCTTCAATCTCTGCTGTTCCTGCTCCAGCCACTCAAACAAGCGCCGGCGGGACTGCCTGCTCCCTCCTCCCCGTGGCCGGCTATGCTGCCGCGCAGGCCACACCGCCCCACCGTACTCCCATCGCTGGCCTAGCCATCCCTCTACTCACCCACACCTGCTGTTATTCTCCGGCGACGGCAGAGGAACCAGTAAACCCTCGTACAGTCGTACTCCCCTCCGCGTGGGAAACAACTGTCGAGTCTTCCCTGCTCCGTGTCGTTCCCTTCCTAGGCCTCACCATCATCCACCGCCCCGGTGCTCTCGGCGCGGCCTGGTCAACGTGGTCAACGATCGACATGCATCTGAAGTGGACTGTACGTGGAGAGGCTGACAGCTGGGTCCACGGCCGCACGCAAGGAAATGCCTCCTTATTATGTGCAAAATAATGATTCCTCCACCTGACACCTGGGACCCATCGAAAGGGCCTCTGTATTTTGCGAAAAAAATGTTACCGCCGCTGCCAGCTTGGACCCACCAGCTATATCTTCGCACGCAAGGAAGTGCCTCCTTATTACGCACAAAAAATGAATACCCCCTGCTAGCTGGGACCCAGTATAGTGGCAGGCTGACTTGTGGGCCTACTAAGTTGACGGGGACGGAGGGCTTTGTCAACTTAGTCAATATGCACGATTCTAGCTCCACTGATCGTACGATGTCCATCCAACGGCCGTAGTGCTTCTTCAACCTCTGGTCTTCTTACTCCAGCCGCCCAAACCAGCGCCGATCGTGCCTCGTGCTCCTGCCTCCCATGGCCGGCTGTGATGCGGCGAAGGCCTCACCGCCCCCTACTACTCCCACCGCTAGCCAGGCCATCCCTCTACTCAACCACACCCCCTGTTATTCTGCAGCGACGGCAGCCTCACACCGCTGGGAACCAGTGAACCCTCATACTCCTCTACGCGTGGGCATCCACTGCCGCGTCTTCCCCGACTCCGCGTCGTCCCCTTCCTAGGCCTCGCCATCGTCCACCGCCCTGGTGCTCTCGGCGCGGCGTGGTCAACGTGGTCAAGGAACGGCTTCCATCGGACGTGGACTGTACGTGGAGAGGATGACAGCTGGGTCCACGGCCGCAGCAAGGAAGTGCCTCCTTATTACGCGCAAAATAATAATTCCTCCACCTGACAGCGGGGACCCACTGGACGGGCCACCGTATTTCGTGAAAAAATGTTTCCCCCTGACTGCTGGGACCAACCAGCTACATCTTCGCATGCAAGGAAGTGCGTCCGGGCAAAAAAACGATTCGCCCCCTGACTGCTGGGACCCACTAGCTACATCTTCGCAGGCAAGGAAGTGCCTGACAGTCGGGACCCACCTAGTCGAAGCGTACGTAGCGTTGTCATTCTGGTCGCAAACATGTACGTACATACTGGTCGATGTTGAGGCGCGCACGTGTTGTAGTAGAGGCGCGCACGTAGCATGTACACGTACGTACAGCGGCCAGTGTGCAAGAAAGAAAATACGGCCACGTACGTGTTGGAAATATGCCCTAGAGGCAATAATAAAATGGTTATTATTATATTTCCTTGTTCATGATAATTGTCTATTGTTCATGCTATAATTGTGTTATCCGGAAATCGTAATACATGTGTGAATACATAGACCACAACGTGTCCCTAGTAAGCCTCTAGTTGACTAGCTCGTTGACCAACAGATAGTCATGGTTTCCTGACTATGGACATTGGATTTCATTGATAACGGGATCACATCATTAGGAGAATGATGTGATGGACAAGACCCAATCCTAAGCATAGCGCAAAGATCGTGTAGTTCGTTTGCTAGAGCTTTTCCAATTGTCAAGTATCATTTCCTTAGACCATGAGATTGTGCAACTCCCGGATATCGTAGGACTGCTTTGGGTGTGCCAAACATCACAACGTAACTGGGTGGCTATAAAGGTGCACTACGGGTATCTCCGAAAGTGTCTGTTGAGTTGGCACGAATCGAGACTGGGATTTGTCACTCCGTTTGACGGAGAGGTATCTCTGGGCCCACTCGGTAATGCATCATCATAATGAGCTCAAAGTGACCAAGTGGTTGGTCACGGGATCATGCATTACAGTACGAGTAAAGTGACTTGCCGGTAACGAGATTGAACAAGGTATTGAGATACCGACGATCGAATCTCGGGCAAGTAACGTACCGATTGACAAAGGGAATTGTATACAAGATTGATTGAATCCTCGACATCGTGGTTCATCCGATGAGATCATCGTGGAACATGTGGGAGCCAACATGGGTATCCAGATCCCGCTGTTGGTTATTGACCGGAGAGTCATCTCTGTCATGTCTGCATGTCTCCCGAACCTGTAGGGTCTACACACTTAAGGTTCAGTGACGCTAGGGTTGTAGAGATATTAGTATGCGGAAACCCGAAAGTTGTTCGGAGTCCCGGATGAGATCCCGGACGTCACGAGGAGTTCCGGAATGGTCCGGAGGTGAAGAATTATATATAGGAAGTCCAGTTTCGGCCACCGGGAAAGTTTCGGGGGTTATCGGTATTGTACCGGGACCACCGGAAGGGTCCCGGGGGTCCACCGGGTGGGGCGACCTATCTCGGAGGGCCCCATGGGCTGAAGTGGGAGGGGAACCAGCCCCTGGTGGGCTGGTGCGCCCCCCATGGGCCTCCCCCTGTGCCTAGGGTTGGAAACCTTGGGGGTGGGGGGCGCCCCACCTGGCTTGGGGGCGAGTTTCCCCCCTTGGCCGCCGCCCCCCATGTAGATGGGATCCCAGTGTCGGCGCCCCCCCAGGGGGCCTATATATAGTGGGGGGGAGGGAGGGCAGCAGTACCCTAGCCCCTGGCGCCTCCCTCTCCCTCCCGTGACACCTCTCCTTCCCGCTTGTGCTTGGTGAAGCCCTGCTGGGATCCCCGCTACTTCCAGCACCACGCCGTCGTGCTGCTGGATCTCCATCAACCTCTCCTTCCCCCTTGCTGGATCAAGAAGGAGGAGACGTTGCTGCTCCATACGTGTGTTGAACGCGGAGGTGCCGTCCGTTCGGCGCTCGGTCATCGGTGATTTGGATCACGACGAGTACGACTCCATCAACCCCGTTCACTTGAACACTTCCGCTCGCGATCTACAAGGGTATGTAGATGCACTCCTTCCTTCTCGTTGCTAGTAAACTCCATAGATGGATCTTGGTGATGCGTAGAAAATTTTAAAATTCTGCAACGATAACCAACAGTGGCATCATGAGCCAGGCCTATGCGTAGTTACTATGCACGAGTAGAACACAAAGCAGTTGTGGGCGTAGATGTTGTCAATTTTTCTTGCCACTACTAGTCTTATCTTGTTTCAGCGGTATTGTGGGATGAAGCGGCCCGGACCGACCTTACACGTACGCTTACGTGAGACAGGTTCCACCGACTAACATGCACTAGTTGCATAAGGTGGCTAGCGGGTGTCTGTCTCTCCCACTTTAGTCGGAATGGATTCGATGAAAAGGGTCCTTATGAAGGGTAAATAGAAATTGGCACATCACGTTGTGGTTTTACGTAGGTAAGAAACGTTCTTGCTAGAAACCTATAGAAGCCACGTAAAAACTTGCAACAACAATTAGAGGACGTCTAACTTGTTTTTGCAGCATGTGACTTGTGATGTGATATGGCCAAAAGGATGTGATGAATGAGTTATATGTGATGTATGAGATTGATCATGTTCATGTAATAGGAATCACGACTTGCATGTCGATGAGTATGACAACCGGCAGGAGCCATAGGAGTTGTCTTTATTTTTTTGTATGACCTGCGTGTCATTGAATAACGACATGTAAATTACTTTACTTTATTGCTAAACACATTAGCCATAGAAGTAGAAGTAATCATTGGCGTGACAACTTCATGAAGACACGATGATGGAGATCATGATGATGGAGATCATGGTGTCATGCCGGTGACGAAGATGATCATGGCGCCCCGAAGATGGAGATCAAAGGAGCAAAATGATATTGGCCATATCATGTCACTATTTGATTGCATGTGATGTTTATCATGTTTTACATCTTATTTGCTTAGAACGACGGTAGTAAGTAAGATGATCCCTTATAATAATTTCAAGAAAGTGTTCCCCCTAACTATGCACCGTTGCGAAGGTTCGTTGTTTCGAAGCACCACGTGATGATCGGGTGTGATAGATTCTAACGTTCGCATACAACGGGTGTTGACGAGCCTAGCATGTACAGACATGGCCTCGGAACACACGCAATACACTTAGGTTGACTTGACGAGCCTAGCATGTACAGACATGGCCTCGGAACACGGAGGACCGAAAGGTCGAGCATGAGTCGTATAGAAGATACGATCAACATGAAGATGTTCACCGATCTTGACTAGTCCGTCTCACGTGATGATCGGACACGGCCTAGTTAAACTCGGATCATGTTTCACTTAGATGACTGGAGGGATGTCTATCTGAGTGGGAGTTCATTGAATAATTTGATTAGATGAACTTAATTATCATGAACTTAGTCTAAAATCTTTACAATATGTCTTGTAGATCAAATGGCCCATGTTGCCCTCAACTTCAACGCGTTCCCAGAGAAAACCAAGCTGAAAGATGATGGCAGCAACTATACGGACTGGGTCCGGAACCTGAGGATCATCCTCATAGCTGCCAAGAAAGATTATGTCCTAGAAGCACCGCTAGGTAAAGCACCCATCCCAGAGAACCAAGACGTTATGAACGCTTGGCAATCACATGCTGATGATTACTCCCTCGTTCAGTGCGGCATGCTTCACAGCTTAGAACCGGGGCTCCAAAAGCGTTTCGAGAAACACGGAGCATATGAGATGTTCGAAGAGCTGAAAATGGTTTTCCAAGCTCATGCCCGGGTCGAGAGATATGAAGTCTCCGACAAGTTCTTCAGTTGTAAGATGGAGGAAAACAGTTCTGTCAGTGAGCACGTACTCAAAATGTCTGGGTTACACAACCGCTTGTCTCAGCTGGGAGCTAATCTCCCAGATGACGCGGTCATTGACATAATCCTTCAGTCGCTTCCACCTAGCTACAAGAGCTTTGTGATGAACTTCAATATGCAGAGGATGGAAAAGACCATTCCTGAGGTATATTCAATGCTGAAATCAGCGGAGGTGGAGATCAAAAAGGAACATCAAGTGTTGATGGTGAATAAAACCACTAAGTTCAAGAAAGGCAAGGGTAAGAAGAACTTCAAGAAGGAAGGCAAGAGAGTTGCCGCGCCCGGTAAGCCGGTTGCCGGGAAGAAGCCAAAGAATGGACCCAAGCCTGAGACTGAGTGCTTTTATTGCAAGGGAAGTGGTCACTGGAAGCGGAACTGCCCCAAATACTTAGCGGACAAGAAGGTCGGCAACACCAAAGGTATATGTGATATACATGTAATTGATCTGTACCTTACCAGTACTCGTAGTAGCTCCTAGGTATTTGATACCGGTGCGGTTGCTCATATTTGTAACTCAAAACAGGAGCTGCGGAATAAGCGGAGACTGGCGAAGGACGAGGTGACGATGCGCGTCGGGAATGGTTCCAAGGTCGATGTGATCGCCCTCGGCACGCTGCCTCTACATTTACCTATGGGATTAGTTTTAAACCTCAATAATTTTTATTTAGTGCCAGCTTTGAGCATGAACATTGTATCAAGATCTCGTTTAATTCGAGATGGCTACTCATTTAAATCCAAGAATAATGGTTGTTCTATTTATATGAGAGATATGTTTTATGGTCATGCCCCGCTGGTCAATGGTTTATTCTTAATGAATCTCGAACATGATGTTAAAGATATCCATAGTGTGAATACCAAAAGATGTAAAGTTGATAACGATAGTCCCACATACTTGTGGCACTGCCACCTTGGTCACATTGGTGTCAAACGCATGAAGAAGCTCCATGCAGATGGACTTTTGGAGTCTCTTGATTACGTATCATTTGACACGTGCGAACCATGCCTCATGGGTAAGATGACCAAGACTCCGTTCTCCGGAACAATGGAGCGAGCAACCAACTTATTGGAAATCATACATACCAATGTGTGCGGTCCAATGAGTGTTGAGGCTCGCGGTGGCTATCGTTATGTTCTCACTCTCACTGATGACTTAAGTAGATATGGGTATGTCTACCTAATGAAACACAAATCTGAAACCTTTGAAAAGTTCGAGGAATTTCAGAGTGAGGTTGAGAATCAATGTGACAGGAAAATAAAGTTCTTACGATCAGATCGTGGAGGAGAATATTTGAGTCATGAATTTGGCACACACTTAAGGAAATGTGGAATAGTTTCACAACTCACGCCGCCTGGAACACCTCAGCGAAATGGTGTGTCCGAACGTCGTAATCGCACTCTATTGGATATGGTGCGATCTATGATGTCTCTTACCGATCTACCGCTCTCATTTTGGGGCTATGCTTAGAGACTGCCGCATTCACTTTAAATAGGGCTCCGCCAAAATCCGTTGAGACGACACCGTATGAATTATGGTTTGGGAAGAAACCTAAGCTGTCGTTTCTAAAAGTTTGGGGATGCGATGCTTATGTCAAGAAACTTCAACCTGAAAAGCTCGAACCCAAGTCGGAGAAATGCGTCTTCATAGGATACCCCAAGGAAACCATTGGGTATACCTTCTACCTCAGATCCGAAGGCAAGATCTTTGTTGCCAAAAACGGGTCCTTTCTAGAGAAAGAGTTTCTCTCGAAAGAAGTGAGTGGGAGGCAAGTGGAACTTGATGAGGTGATAGTCACCCCTTCCGAACCGGAGAGTAGCGCAACACGGGAAGATGTTCCTATGGTGCCTACACCGACTGGGGAGGAAGTTAATGATGATGATCATGAAGCTTCTGATCAAGTTACTGCTGAACTTCGTAGGTCCACAAGGACACGTTCCGCAGTGGTACGACAACCCTGTCTTGGAAATCATGTTGTTAGACAACGGTGAACCTTCAAATTATGAAGAAGCAATGGCGGGCCCAGATTCCGACAGATGGCTAGAAGCCATGAAATCCGAGATAGGATCCATGTATGAAAATGAAGTATGGACTTTGACTGACTTGCCCGATGATCGGCGAGCCATGGAAAATAAATGGATCTTTAAGAAGAAGACGGACGCGGATGGCAATGTAACCATCTATAAGGCTCGACTTGTCGCTAAGGGTTATCAACAAGTTCAAGGGGTTGACTACGATGAGACTTTCTCACCCGCAGCGAAGCTGAAGTCCGTCCGAATCATGTTAGCAATTGCCGCATTCTATGATTATGAGATATGGCAAATGGACGTCAAAACGGCATTCCTTAACGGCTTTCTTAAGGAAGAATTGTATATGATGCAGCCGGAAGGTTTTGTCGATCCTAAGAATGCTAACAAGGTATGCAAGCTCCAGCGCTCCATCTATGGGCTGGTGCAAGCATCTCGGAGTTGGAACATTCGATTTGATGAGATGATCAAAGCGTTTGGGTTTACACAGACTTATGGAGAAGCCTGTGTTTACAAGAAAGTGAGTGGGAGCTCTGTAGCATTTCTCATATTATATGTGGATGACATACTATTGATGGGAAATGATATAGAATTCTTGGAAAGTATTAAGGCCTACTTGAATAAGTGTTTTTCAATCAAGGACCTTCACTACTAGAAAAAGGCTTACTAGTGGCGCACCAGTTTTGCCTACTAATGGCGCACTACTGGTGCGCCACTAGCATCACGCCACTAGTAATTTTTACTAATGGCGCACCGCTGGTGCGCCATTAGTATCTGGTACTCTAATGGCGCACCTGGCAGTGCGCCATTAGTATAGGCCACGGTGCGCCATTAGTATGCCTCCCAGGGGGCCATATATACCCATGTGCTTTGCCATACTAATGGCGCACTGCAGTGTGATGCGCCATTAGTATCCTTCGGCATACTAATGGCACACTGCTGGGTGATGCGCCATTAGTACCCTCTGCCATACTAATGGCGCACTGCTCTGGGATGCGCCATTAGTATCCTTTGGCATACTAATGGCGCACGTTGGCGTGATGCGCCATTAGTATGTATATTAGGGATTATTATTTTTTTCTTTTCTGATTTTTGCACAGATTACAAAATATATTATTGGACAGAAAATAAGCAGCAGGACACATCAACAGCAGATTCATCGAATACAATAGAAGATTAGTCTCCGAATACAATTCATCATATTAGTCTCCGAATTCAAAAGACCGAACGAAGATAGAACATTACAAGTCTCGAGACCGCGAGTAGCGAGTTTGTCTTCACATTACAAGTCGATATCGATCATCTAAACTACCATCACATAGAAGAGAGATGCGGTCATCACGATGAGCATCATCGCGATGAAACTGGTCTTCATCCGGTTCCTCCAACGCTCCCTCCTCTCTCCCGCTAGATAGCGCGCGTATCTAGATTCCGCCTCCGCCCTAGTGGTGTACCCTTTGTAACTGTTACCGCTGAAACGGTGAACTTGTCTCCGACACTCCTCCCAGTCGTCGTAGACTCCGGGAACCTTACCCTTGTACACGACATACGACGGCATCTATATGCACTAGCCAAACAACAGACAATACATAAGCAATATATAAGTATGCAACAAAAGGATCGAAAGAGAAAAGAAGGACATCCATAGCACGATTCATGGTCCTACTAACAAATAGCATCGATTACATCTAAGTTGAACGACTGTCCAAACCAAAGAGACATACAAGTTCACTACAGTTTAATTACAACATGAGCTAATGAATGTTTCAGAACTACATATAGCATCACAACTTTCGACTCGACTCATGGGACCGGAGCGTGGATGAAGCCGCCATCTGTCGTGATGGTCATGAAGTCGCGGGCGTTGTCAGCCTGCATTTGTAGCGTTGTGTCTATCTCGCTGTTGGACGGTTGAAATTTGAGGTAGAACTGCCCCGAGGTACGAAGGACATCTTGATGGATGATTTCTGCAAACTCCGACTGGATGCGAAAGAATTCTTGTCGGATGTCCGCGTCCTGGATTGCCCCCAAGCTTGCGGCCCAATCTTTGAGATTATTTGGTAGGAGAAGGTGATTATGGTCCCGCACGATCGCCCGCATGTGATGGAGGGCGTAGTAGGCATCCTTCTGACCGCCAGGCGGCTGCTTGATGCAGGGGAACGTCGTATTGTGGGTGAACACGTGCCTGCCGTACCTACGAACTGGCCTCTTAAAGGTGCCTCCAGATGCGGCGTAGCCGGGGAGAGCATCATCAAGAACTTTCTTGATATTTGTGTAGTCTATCTTGGAGTCACGGTCCGGGTCGAGATATGTGGCCATGGAATATTTCGGGCTTAAGAGGATGAGTGTGCAATCTGTGTCACTGCACAGAACACGGAATGTTAGAAAAAAAGAACGATCGAAATCTAAGAAATCATATGTTACGGGGCGGTTAGGAGATGACTTACTCGGGAAAGTAAGGCACGAGGAAGTTATCCTTATCTGGGTTTGCTAGAATGACGCCTTCGAGGTGTGAACTCGCGACTTGCCGGTCCCCAGCGCTGCCCAAGATCTTGGCACGCATGTAGAAGGGGTCGACTATCACAATGTCCGGGGTCTTGTCTCTAATGATCCGCATCTCCATACTCAGCGAAAACAGCCGAACGAAGCTGTAGTGCAGCGGATGAAGGTTAAGCATAGCAAAGATGTCATCAAATCGCAGGACGATCATACCCCCGACGGCGCTATCCACAAAGCCCTTGCCCTCTGGCACCTTGGCCACGAAAACCGGGTATGCCACATCATTCTCTCTGAGACGCCGCTTCTCCAAAGAAAGAACACTGTCATGCAGACTCCGCATAGCACCGGTTGCAGCATTGAGCATATTTGTCGGTAGCATCGGCCTACCCGCCACATGCACCCTCCTCGAGATATCCTTAGGTGAAGGTGGTCCGTCCTGAGCACGGATCGTACTCGGTGCCGGTTGGCTCGCACTGGCGCCCTTGTTAGTCTTTCGTTTCCGTCCCTTCTTCTTGATCTGCTGTAATGGGATCGAGTTCTGCTCACAGACCGCCTTCTTGAGCGTGTTGGGGCTGATAATATTTGGCACCTCAGCTATCTGAGGCTCGGTGAAGGCGGCAGCTGGAGGCGTCTCCTGAGAACTGAACGCCAGACGACGCCTGTTGCAATTGGGTTTCTCCGCCGTACCAGCTAGATCGCGGTCGTCTTTTTGAGGGTTGGGTTCTTGAGAAGGAGGCCCGCAGAACTCGTCACCGTACCCATGCTCGGCAAAGTACTTATCGACGTTGGTAAATGTACCGTCGTCGTTGTCGTCGTCGTCCGGATCCTGTGCCATATGCATGTTCGGATCCTGTGCCATAGGGATGTCCGGCAGGTCCGGTAGCGTTGCGGCGTTCTTGCCATGGCTTGGCGCTGGCACGACTGGCGGTCTTGTCTGTGGGGTGGTGTCCCCCGCCCCCAAACGAATCTGGCTCTTCGGCCAAAGCAGGGGCCAGCTTACACAGGCGCTGAGGGTCATCACATCATCTTCGTCGGCCCCAGCGGGTCGAATCGGAGGTAACAACTCGTCGCAGCCTGGCAGTACCCGAACCAGTTCAACCCTATAGAAGGTGGGTGGCATCGGATTACCGTGGAACATGCGGTTGCCCGGTTGAACGATTCTGCCCTTGGTGACATCGACCAACTCGCCGCCCACGAAGTGCAGGAGAGTGCAAGGAACATCGGTGGCGCCCTGCGAAAACATGTAGGGCGTCAGGGATGCCTAGTCAAAGGCAAGGAGATGAAGTCATCGGCCGAGAGGCTTAGTTACCGTGATGCCGTCGAGCTCGGCTAATGTCGAGGCACCGCCAACGGCGGGCGTGCGCGTGCAACTGACGGAGGGGCCGCTTGCTGGCGAGGTGCCGGCCGGCGTGCACCCAGGTGCATTAAGCTCCAATGCCCGTGCCAGCGCCGGAGACACGAATACCGCCTCCGCCGGAGACACCAATGGCGCCGCCAGCGCGTTGTGCGAGTTGCTGGCCGTGAAGCTGGGAACCGGGGGAGGCCCCTGTTGGCCGCCCGCAATCCACGTCGTCAGCCCCTGAATCAAGGTAGGCACAATGGCGGTGAGCATCGTTCCCAGTTGTTCTTGCACTTGCTCTTGGACAATCTCCGGAATCCGCGCCACTTGTGCCTTCAGTTCTTAAACCTCGCGCGACTGGCTTTCCGAGCTGGTCTTTTTCTCCTTTCGCCCACCAGTGGTATAGTATGACGACCATTTTGTGGACAAGCCTTTGCCGGCCACACGACCAGCTGACGATGGCTTACTGAGCTTATCCTTGTTTTTCATTACGTTCAACGCCCTATTTAAAGGGGTGTCAAAAGGGGAGCTCTGAGATGACCCCGCGCTACTGCTTTCAGCCTCCTGCGGAAGGAATGTGAACCATTTAGAAATTTGGCTTCATTAACTAGAATGCAACCATATATGTAGCTAATTTTGCGGGGGTGTATTCCTTACCAGAACATTCTCAAGCGCCTTGGTCTTCGGATCCGTGGTAAGCTCCTTTGTTACCGGGTCCTCCTTGTACCGGGCCCTGACAAAGTTCCTGGTCTGCTTGTCAGGGAATTTCTCGAAGCGGGGCGGTAGGCCTTGCTCGGCACGCTCCGCGTCCTCCTTGTCCCATATAAGCTCCGCCACTCTATAACCGCCGGGACCGAGTTGGTGGACCCCTAAGTTCAACTGCTGCATTTCTTTCCCCCACTGACTTGATTCGGAGGTTGCGCTGCTCTCGCACTTGATCTTGAACTCCTTGTAGTTATCTTCGCTCATCAAAGGATATTTCGCCTTGATCTTCTCATAACTATCACCTTTTTCAATCATTGCCTTCACCGTGCTTCTCCATGTAGACAGGGCCGTGCTCATCCTCGTGAGGGCGGCACTGTTCACTTTATTCCCTGAGAGGTGTGTGTTTGCAAACTCATTGGGGAACTTGTATCGTTCGTGCAGCTTCGTGAAGAGGAGGCAGCGCAAATTCCCTCAGTCCTTATGCCTTAGGTTCTCGGTGTTGATCGAGACGGTGCTCCAGAGAATGCACCCGAGCTGAACCGAGTACCCCTTGACTACATGTTTGGGCGCCGTTGGATGCCCGTCGGAGTTCACTTCAGTAAATTCCTCCTTGACGGTGCCGAGCACGTTCGGGCGCCGGTCCTTCCGTTGCCTCTTCGGTTGGCTGCCATCTGTGCGTGCGCCGCCATCATCAGTGGTGGCATCCTCGGCGGCACCATCAGTGGTGTCATCCCCGACGCCACTAGGGGTTGTGTAGTCAGGATCGGTGTCTTCCGCGGCGTCCTCATAGCGGTGAGGTTCTTCCTCCATCTCCTGGGACAGCTCCCAGAATTGCTTGCGGCCCGAACCGCCGGCCTCATCGTTGTGGGCCATGTTTCGCTCTAAATAGGAAAAAAGTTTGGTCAAAAAGTTGGTTATTGTCAAGGAACAAGATCATGGTCTCATCATTTAGGGTTTGTCGACACCGAGGCATCCTAAAAGCTAATCTTTTATCATTTAGGGTTTGTCGACGCCGAGGCACCCTAAAAGCCTAAGCGTACATCATTTAGGTTCTCATCGACACCGAGGCACCCTATAGAAGCCAAGGTTTCATCATTTAGGGTTTGTCGACGCCGAGGCACCCTAAATGCTAAGTTAAGTTTTCATCATTTAGGGTTTATCGATGCCGAGGCACCCTAGGTTGGGGCTAATCACTTGGCACTAATCACTTGGCTCTATTGCCACCTATGTTGGGTTTATCATCTAGGGTTTATCGATGCTAAGGAGAATTCTAAGTTGGGCGTAATCACTTGGCTCTATTGCCACCTATGGTTTAATGCAGCAAGAATGGCGGGGCAGTCGATCCTACTTAACTAAGTAGTAAGATACCCCGGCCCATGCATTAGTCGCAAGTACCCCATATGTCCTATTTTTACCAAATTCATGCTAAATCTCATAGGGGAAATTTCAGCATGACCTTTGCTGAAAATAGGACATATGGAGTACCCGAATTTGCCGGAACGGAAGTTAATCGACATTCCAGCAAACTCAAGGGCCTCTCGGGGTACCTGCAAATTCATCACGACACAATGGTCGGAGACAAAACATGATGGGCAGGCCAAATACTCATGTCACAAGTAATTCAGAGGCATCACAATAAAGCAACACCCTGCACTAGCCTAAAAACAAGTGAAGTTTCACCCATATAAGAACAACTTTATAAAATAAGAGAAGTTGCTAAATTTTTTGTATCCTTCATACACACTGGAGTACAATGCTTTATAATGTTCCATCATCATTACAGAAATCCAAGAAACACATGGTCTTGAGGATATTCCTTATGACTGATTGTTTCAGTTTTACATGCAGATTTTGACCAAAAAACACATGGTCTTTTTAACAGTTTTCAGTTTGGACAGAATACTGAAAACTACAGTTTGGACAGAATTCCTAACACTTTGGTCTTCTAGTTACAAAACAAAACAGACATAATTCTAGATGCCATAACTGAATTTTCCTTTGGCATCTAAAAACTGACATAATTTGGATAATTCTAGACCAACTGGCCTCTGTGAATGTCTAGTTCATTTTCCAACATATGAGACGAAGATCTAAGTGCTCAGCTACTTGATAGTGTTATAGGATATAATATAAATGAAAATTAATTTAAGACAGAAAAATAATAATTTCGGTGACCCCTGCCAATACAACTAAAGAATATGACAAGAAAATAACTAGAGTATAAGTTGGCAGTAATTTTGCTATAACAGTGATGATGACAGAGTAGTGTAAAGTATATTCTCCTAGCAGTATGTTCCATCTTGTAAAAGAAAAGGAAAGAAAAATTGTTTTCTAGGCATAAAAAAGAGACCTTTTACAGTACAACAAGTTATTTTGGACCGTTTATTTTTTTGATCTAGTGACCCAGATTTGCTAATACTACACCAACAATTGCTTTCTAGGCTAATACTACATCAAGCAAGCAGAGTGTTGAATGATGGTGACAGAGCTCTAGAGTTCACATGACACTTCCATTAGTTCATAGCAGTAGCACAGAGGAAGGAGGAAGGAGGAGAGGTACCTGGTCGCCGGAGGGGTCGGGGTCGGGGCCGCGGTCGAAGGAGAGCAGGGGCCGGTGGCGAAGGACGGCAGGGGCAGGCGGGATGGGCGCGTCGGGGCCGCGCTCGCCGGCTGCTGCAGGGGCCGAAGGAGGCCCTCGCTCGTCGGAGGGAGGAGGAGAGGAGAGGAGCGGGCGGCGCGCGCTCGGCCGATCCCGTTCGGGGGGCGCGGGGGCGGCGGGGGTGGAGTCCCGCGGGGGTCGGAGCGGCATTGAGGCAGCGCAAGAGCACAGCGACGGACGGCGTACAGGCGCGGCGGACGGAGGGGGCGGAGCAAGGGGGCGGCGGTGTACGGTTGGGGTCGAGGAGTGGGGGATCTGGCGAGCGAGGGAGGGAGGGAGGCGACAGTGCGCGAACAAGTATGTCGATTCTAATGGCGCACCTCCCCCTGGTGCGCCATAAGTACGTCAACTCTAATGGCGCACCTCCCCCTGGTGCGCCATTAGAATTTGGTTTTACTTACTAGCCCGACTGGTCAGGTTATATCCCACCTAGCCCTATCTCCATTAGAACACGCCCACTAGCCCGACTGGTCAGCACACAGCACACACACTAGGAGGTCCTGGGTTCGATTCCAAGGCTCCCCAATTTTTATTTTTATGCATTTAAAATGCTGTTTGATATTTATTTGTGTTTAAATATGTTCAAACTTGTTTAAATCATAACAGTAATAATTTTTTATGCTTTTTTTTGCAAATTTAGTTGCATTCATTTGTGACAGTGGAGCGGGCCGGGGAGGGTGCGGGGGAGAGGGTGCGGGGGGTCGTCGGCGACGGCTGGTGGAGCGGGGGAGGGTGCGGTGGGTCGTCGGCGACGGTGGAGTGGGGGAGGGTGCGGGCCGGGGGTCGGCGGCGGCGGCCGGTGGAGCGGGGGAGGGTGCGGGGGGGTCGGCTACAATCGAGAAATACAATCGAGTGTCCATGAAATTTTAAAACATTCATGAGTTCAAAAAGTGCCCATGAAATACAATCGAGAAATGAAGGCTACAATTTAAATACAATCGATCTTAGCTAGCTATCTGTTCACAATCTTCTTGCCCTTATTTTTCGTAAATGGAGTTCTTCTCTTGAACGGACGTCCTTTAGGTAGGGTGGTCCTGCTTCTTCTTGTGGTGTATGCTAATACTTCATCGTCGTCGTCATGTTCCATCTTCGGGTCGCCGTACTTGTCGAAGTCTTGCTCATTGGCGACTCCATCCATTCCGATGATCTTCCTTTTGCCTCTCCTCACGACAACACGACTGGGCTTTGATGGGTCGGTAATGAAGAAGCATTGGTCCACTTGGGAAGCCAGTACCCATGGCTCATTTTTCGCGGTGACGTTCGCGCCTGCGGTCTTGGATTTGGCTTCGGGTATAACCATGGTGGTGAAATACCGGTCTTCTTTTATGACGCTCTTGGCCCATCTGACACGGAACATCGGGACCTTCTCTCCAGCGTAGCTCAGCTCCCAGATCTCCTCGATCCTTCCGTAGTATCTATCCTTGTCGTTACCGGTGTAGGATTCTATCGTTACCCTAGAGTTCTGATAACCATCGCTCTTCATGTCCTTGTCCTCGGTGTAGAATGTGTAGTCGTTGATATCGTACGCCTCATACGTCATCAGGTTGTGCTCAGCGCCCTGTGACAAGGCGAATATGAGTTGTTCTTCCGCGGAAGAATCCTCATGTAAAGGGTACCACAGAAGCTTCTGCTTGAACCAACGCGTGAAACATGAGTTGTGCTCTTTGATTATATCTCCGTCTGTCCTCTGTTGGCCTCGGTCATTGTACGTCTTCTCAATAAACGTTTTGTGCTCTACCACCCAAGGATCGACCACGTCTATGTGTTGTAGCGCGACTAGGTTTGCTCTTTCAAAGTCGGCGAGTCGACCATCGAAGTCGACATGCATTTCGCGGCGACCCTCACGGTGACCCCATCCAGCGAGCCTGCCGAGGTGCCTGTTGACGGGCAGACCAACGGGGTTCTCGATGCCTAGATAATTCATGCAGTAGGAGATGCACTCTTCGGTCAGAAAGCCCCTGGCTATGCTTCCCTCTGGACGTGACATGTTGCGAACGTATCCTTTGATGAAACCATTCATCCTTTCGAACGGCATCATGCTGTGCAGGAACGTCGGCCCGAGTTGGATGATATCCTCCACGATATGGACCAGCAGATGCACCATAACGTCGAAGAATGCGGGAGGGAAGTACATCTCAAGCTCGCATAGTATAACCACGATCTCTTCCTGTAGCCTTCTGAGTTGCCTCACGCCAACCGACTTCCGAGAGATGACGTCGAAAAAGTTGCATAGGCCAAATAGCGTTTCACGGACGTGCGCGTCCATGATCCCACGGATTGCAACTGGAAGTATCTGCGTCATCAGCATGTGACAGTCGTGAGACTTCATCCCGCTGAACTTCTGCTTCACTGAGTCTAGGTATCTGCTTATCTTCCCCGCGTAACCGTAAGGAAGTTTTACTCCTACGAGGCAGGTGAAAAACTGATCGATCTCCTCCTGACTTAGAGTGAAGCACGCGGGAGGGAAGTCATTTCCGGTCTTCTTGGCCTTTTTTCCTTTGCGACGACTTTCCGTGTCCTGCTTCGCCTCATCATCATCATCATCATTAGCGTGAAGCTCCTCCCTGATGCCCATTGATTTCAAGTCTCTGGCATGTTGAGCAGGGTACCAAGCAGACTCTCGCACACGTTCTTCGTGATATGCATGACATCAAGGCTGTGAGGCACACGGTGGATCTTCCAGTACGGCAAGTCCCAGAAAACAGACCTCGTTTTCCATACCTTCAGCAGTGGCTCTGGCGCCTTTCGCTTCTTTCCCGGCTCTGGCACCTTTTGCTTCTTTCCCGACAGTGGGCAATCTTTCCAATTTTTCAACAGCTCGTCTATTTCCTCGCCGCTCCTCGTACGCGGGCGTCTTCGGGGTTCGGTTTCACCATCGAACAGATCCTTGCGTTTCCTCCACGGGTCATCATCGCGAAGCCACCTTCGATGTCCCATGAACACGGTTTTCGAAGACCCGGGATCTCTATCTAGCTGGCGATATGTTGTGTCATCCATGCACCTGACACATCCAGAAAATCCGTGGACCACCTGCCCCGCGAGATATCCGAAACCGAGATAGTCGTGCACCATCGTGAGCAGTGCGGCTCTCATAGGGAAATATTCTTTCTCTGCGGCGTCCCACGTATTGGCTGGCGTTTTCCACAGCGTGTCTAGCTCCTCTTCCAGCAGCCCCAGATACAGATTGATGTCGTTCCCTGGTTGTTTCGGCCCTTCAATTAGCATACTCACGTGAATGTACTTCCTCTTCATGCACAACCAGGGGGGAAGGTTGTACATCCACACAAACACAGGCCAGGTGCTATGTGTGCTTCTCTGGCTGCCAAACGGATTGACTCCATCGGTGCTCGCGCCCAGCACGATGTTCCTTGGATCGTTCCCAAATTCTGGGTGTTCTAAGTTCAACGCTTGCCACTAGCTCCCATCCTTAGGGTGACTCAGCATCTTGTCTTTTTTATTTATCTCCGGATCATTTGCGTCATCTTCTCGCTTCTTCTCCTCCCTATCCGCGTGCCAACGCAGGAGCTTTGCTACCTTAGGGTCCGCGAAATACCGCTGCAGACGAGGAGTGATCGGAAAGTACCACACCACTTTTCGAGGAGCTTTCTTCCTCTTCTTGTATCGAGTGACGCCGCACACCGGACATATGGTAGACTCCGTGTGCTCGTCCCGATAAATGATGCAATTGTTCATGCACACATGGTATTTCACGTGCGGTAAATCCAGAGGACACACGATTTTCTTCGCCTCCTCGAAACTGGTCGGGCACTTGTTCCCCTTGGGAAGACGTTCGTGCCAGAATGACATGTTCTCGTCGAAGCATGCGTCGGTCATTTTGTGCTTTACCTTCATCTCCAGAGCCATGAGCGTTACTTTCAGGCGGGTATCCTCGGGCCTGCATCCTTCATACAATGGAGTAACCGCGTCTATCTCCAGTTGATCCAGCTTGGCTTTCTCTCGGGCGGCAGCTCTTGCGTTATCCGTCTGCTTGAGAAGCAGCTCTTGAATATGAGGGTCCTGCACCCAGCCCATCGATGGTCCATCATCGTCTGCTCCGCCGGCATCTTCATCTTCATGATCATGCCCTTCGTCTGCTCCCGCATCTTCCTCATCATCATGTCCGGCATCTTCTACATGATGACTGTGTACAGCATCACCGTCGTGATCATGTCCTGGAGATTCTTCGTCTTCTCGCCCGCCCGAGCCGCGGTGGTTGTCTTGCTGCCCATCCTCATTTCTTGCCCGACCCCCATGGACGACTTCATAGTCATCTTCATCACCTTGCCACCGATAGCCATCCATGAAACCACGCAAGAGCAGGTGGTCCCGCACCTGCCCGGAATCCGGGTCCGCAATAAGGCTCTTCAGCTTGCATCTTCGACACGGACATCTTATCTCCGTCTCGTTCTTTTCAAGCATCTCGGCCTTCGCGGAGCTCAAAAACCTATTCACGATGCCTTCGGTCATCGTGCGGACCATGGTCACCTGCGGGGTAGAGCAAAACGATATTGTAGAACCAAGAAAAAATTTGGCACGACTTTCCCTAAAAATAGGACCAAAAAGAATGCATAGTGCCAAAATTCTCGCCGAAACGGAAATGAATCAACATTCCGGCAAAATATTGGCAACTATCGCATTTCAAATACCGGTACCTGCAAACACAAACATATATGCAAGACCACAAACATATGCAACACCACAAACATACATAGATTAAGCTAGGACATAAAAAGTGCATGTGCACGTTGTTGGAGGGAGAACAACATAAAGATAGCTTCCCCCTTACTTACCTAACAAAAAAGGGGCTTTAACCACGTAATTTGGATGAATTTATGGTGCAAATGAGGTGAGGAGGAGGAGGCAGTCGAGACAAGCTTGGAGGAGGGAGGAGAGAATGAAGTGGGGAAAGTGAGTGGGTAGGTGTGGCTGTCCAAAATATCTAGCTCGTCCCAGGCTACTAATGGCGCACCACCACATAATGCGCCATTAGTAACCCTGGTTACTAATGGCGCACCTACTGGTGGTGCGCCATTAGTAGTTTTGCAAAAAAAACACTAATGGCGCACGGGGGAGCCGTGCGCCATTACTAGCTTAAACTAGTAATGGCGCACTGCCCCAGGTGCGCCATTAGTAGTTTTGCAAAAAAGTAAAAAATAAAAAAATATTTTAGTGGCGCACTGTGCTGCTGGTGCGCCATTACTAGTTACAACTAGTAATGGCACACTATGTCCTCGTGCGCCATTAGTATGGCTGGCAAAATAAAATAAAATAAAATTTGTTACTAATGGCGCACCGTTTGTCTGGTGCGCCATTAGTGTCTTTCACACTAATGGCGCACCAGCACATGGTCCGCCATTGCTATATAGCAATGGCGCACCACATGTCTGGTGCGCCATTAGTGGCCATTCCATCTATAGCCCTTTTCCTAGTAGTGCTTGGAGAAGCTGCTTATATATTAGGCATCAAGATCTATAGAGATAGATCAAGACGCCTCATTGGTCTTTCACAGAGTACGTACCTTGACAAGATATTGAAGAAGTTCAATATGGATCAGTCCAAGAAGGGGTTCTTGCCTGTATTGCAAGGTGTGCAATTGAGCACGGCTCAATGTCCGACCACGGCAGAAGATATAGAAAATATGAGCGTCATCCCCTATGCCTCGGCCATAGGGTCTATTATGTATGCCATGTTGTGTACCAGACCTGATATAAACCTTGCCGTAAGTTTGGTAGGAAGGTACCAAAGTAATCCCGGCATGGAATACTGGACAGCGGTCAAGAATATCCTGAAGTACCTGAAAAGGACTAAGGATATGTTTCTCGTTTATGGAGGTGACGAAGAGCTCGTCGTAAAGGGTTACGTCGATGCTAGCTTCGACACAGATCTGGATGACTCTAAGTCACAAACCGGATACGTGTATATTTTGAATGGAGGGGCAGTAAGCTGGTGCAGTTGGAAGCAAAGCGTCGTGGCGGGATCTACATGTGAAGCGGAGTACATGGCGGCCTCAGAGGCAGCGGAAGAAGCAATCTGGATAAAGGAGTTCATTACCGACCTAGGGGTGATTCCCAATGCGTCGGGCCCGATGACTCTCTTCTGTGACAACACTGGAGCTATTTCCCTTGCCAAGGAGCCCAGGTTTCACAGGAAGACCAGGCATATCAAGCGTCGCTTCAACTCCATTCGTGAAAGTGTTCAAAATGGAGACATTGATATTTGTAAAGTACATACGGACCTGAATGTAGCAGATCCGTTGACTAAACCTCTCCCTAGAGCAAAACATGATCAACACCAGAACTCTATGGGTGTTCGATTCATCACAATGTAACTAGATTATTGACTCTAGTGCAAGTGGGAGACTGTTGGAAATATGCCCTAGAGGCAATAATAAAATGGTTATTATTATATTTCCTTGTTCATGATAATTGTCTATTGTTCATGCTATAATTGTGTTATCCGGAAATCGTAATACATGTGTGAATACATAGACCACAACGTGTCCCTAGTAAGCCTCTAGTTGACTAGCTCGTTGATCAACAGATAGTCATGGTTTCCTGACTATGGACATTGGATGTCATTGATAACGGGATCACATCATTAGGAGAATGATGTGATGGACAAGACCCAATCCTAAGCATAGCACAAAGATCGTGTAGTTCGTTTGCTAGAGCTTTTCCAGTTGTCAAGTATCATTTCCTTAGACCATGAGATTGTGCAACTCCCGGATACCGTAGGAGTGCTTTGGGTGTGCCAAACGTCACAACGTAACTGGGTGGCTATAAAGGTGCACTACCGGTATCTCTGAAAGTGTCTGTTGAGTTGGCACGAATCGAGACTGGAATTTGTCACTTCGTTTGACGGAGAGGTATCTCTAGGCCCACTCGGTAATGCATCATCATAATGAGCTCAAAGTGACCAAGTGGTTGGTCACGGGATCATGCATTGCGGTACGAGTAAAGTGACTTGCCGGTAACGAGATTGAACAAGGTATTGGGATACCGACGATCGAATCTCGGGCAAGTAACGTACCGATTGACAAAGGGATTTGTATACGGGATTGATTGAATCCTCGACATCGTGGTTCATCCGATGAGATCATCTTGGAACATGTGGGAGCCAACATGGGTATCCAGATCCCGCTGTTGGTTATTGACCGGAGAGTCGTCTCGGTCATGTCTGCATGTCTCCCGAACCCGTAGGGTCTACACACTTAAGGTTCGGTGACGTTAGGGTTGTAGAGATATTAGTATGCGGAAACCCGAAAGTTTTTCGGAGTCCCGGATGAGATCCCGTACGTCACGAGGAGTTCCGGAATGGTCCGGAGGTGAAGAATTATATATAGGAAGTCCAGTTTCAGCCACCGGGAATGTTTTGGGGGTTATCGGTATTGTACCGGGACCACCAGAAGGGTCCCGGGGGTCCACCGGGTGGGGCCACCTATCCCGGAGGGCCCCATGGGATGAAGTGGGAGGGGAACCAGCCCCTGGTGGGCTGGTCCGCCCCCCATGGGCCTCCCCCTGCGCCTACGGTTGGAAACCCTGGGGGTGGGGGGCGCCCCACCTGGCTTGGGGGGCAAGTTTCCCCCCTTGGCCGCCGCCCCCCATGTAGATGGGATCCCAGGGCCGGCGCCCCCCTAGGGGGCCTATATATAGTGGGGGGAGGGAGGACAGCAGTACCCTAGCCCCTGGCGCCTCCCTCTCCCTCCCGTGACACCTCTCCTTCCCGCTTGTGCTTGGCGAAGCCCTGCTGGGATCCCCGCTACTTCCACCACCACACCGTCTTGCTGCTGGATCTCCATCAACCTATCCTTCCCCCTTGCTGGATCAAGAAGGAGGAGACGTCGCTGCTCCATACGTGTGTTGAATGCGGAGGTCCGTCCGTTCGGCGCTCGGTCATCGGTGATTTGGATCACGACGAGTACGACTCCATCAACCCCGTTCACTTGAACACTTCCGCTCGCGATCTACAAGGGTATGTAGATGCACTCCTTCCTTCTCGTTGCTAGTAAACTCCATAGATGGATCTTGGTGATGCGTAGAAAATTTTAAAATTCTGCAACGATAACCAACAGTGGCATCATGAGCCAGGCCTATGCGTAGTTACTATGCACGAGTAGAACACAAAGCAGTTGTGGGCGTAGATGTTGTCAATTTTTCTTGCCACTACTAGTCTTATCTTGTTTCAGCGGTATTGTGGGATGAAGCGGCCCGGACCGACCTTACACGTACGCTTACGTGAGACAGGTTCCACCGACTAACATGCACTAGTTGCATAAGGTGGCTAGCGGGTGTCTGTCTCTCCCACTTTAGTCGGAACGGATTCGATGAAAAGGGTCCTTATGAAGGGTAAATAGAAATTGGCACATCACGTTGTGGTTTTACATAGGTAAGAAACGTTCTTGCTAGAAACCTATAGAAGCCACGTAAAAACTTGCAAAAACAATTAGAGGACGTCTAACTTGTTTTTGCAGCATGTGCCTTGTGATGTGATATGGCCAAAGGGATGTGATGAATGAGTTATATGTGATGTATGAGATTGATCATGTTCATGTAATAGGAATCACGACTTGCATGTCGATGAGTATGACAACCGGCAGGAGCCATAGGAGTTGTCTTTATTTTTTGTATGACTTGCGTGTCATTGAATAACGCCATTGTAAATTACTTTACTTTATTGCTAAACACGTTAGCCATAGAAGTAGAAGTAATCGTTGGCGTGACAACTTCATGAAGACACGATGATGGAGATCATGGTGTCATGCCGGTGACGAAGATGATCATGGCGCCCCAAAGATGGAGATCAAAGGAGCAAAATGATATTGGCCATATCATGTCACTATTTGATTGCATGTGATGTTTATTATTTTTTACATCTTATTTGCTTAGAACGACGGTAGTAAGTAAGATGATCCCTTATAATAATTTCAAGTGTTCCCCCTAAATGTGCACTGTTGTGAAGGTTCGTTGTTTCGAAGCACCACGTGATGATCGGGTGTGATAGATTCTAACGTTCGAATACAACGGGTGTAAGCCAGATTTACACACGCAATACACTTAGGTTGACTTGACGAGCCTAGCATGTACAGACATGGCCTCGGAACACGGAAGACCGAAAGGTCGAGCATGAGTCGTATAGAAGATACGATCAACATGAAGATGTTCACCGATGTTGACTAGTCCGTCTCCCGAAGCGCTTGGCGAGCCCTGTCGGAATCCCGCTACTTCCACCACCACGCCGTCGTGCTGCTGGATCTCCATCAACCTCTCCTTCCCCCTTCCTGGATCAAGAAGGAGGAGACGTCGCTGCTCCGTACGTGTGTTGAACTTGGAGGTGCCGTCCGTTTGGCGCTCGGTCATCGGTGATTTGGATCACGACGAGTACGACTCCATCAACCCCGTTCACTTGAATGCTTCTGCTCGCGATCTACAAGGGTATGTAGATGCACTCCTTCCTTCTCGTTTCTAGTAAACTCCATAGATGGATCTTGGTGATGCGGAGAAAATTTTAAAATTCTGCAACGATAACCAATGGTACGTACATACGGGCAGGGTCTCGAATGCCTACTCGCGCATACGTACGGCCAGGGCTCGTGTACATGGGTGGGTCGGAATGGAGAAACAGTGTCGTCGTCGTGTTCATGGGGAGCCAACCGGATGGGTCGGAACAGAATGCGTCGTCGTGTTCATCGGGAGGGCTTGGACGGAACAGCCGATGGAAACGAGGCCTAGCGTACCGCAGAACGGAGGAAACAGCCTTGTGTTCGACCGGCCACGGTCGAAACGGGGTCCTGTTCATCGGGAGGGGTCTGGCGTACCGCAAAACGGAGGAAACAGACCTCCTACGGTCGAAAAGTGGGTCCTGTTGATCGGGAGGGGTGTGGTGTACCGCAAAACGGAGGAAACAGACTTGTGTTGGAGCGCTACGGTCGAAACGGGGGTCCTGTTCATCGGGAGGGGTGTGGCGTACCGCAAAACGGGACTCCACGGGATACTGTTCATCTCCACCGTCGACCCCCTCCAGCCTCCACGGGCTACTATTCATCCACCGTCGACCTCCTCCAGCTTCCACCTGCGACTCTTCATCCACGGGCTCCTGTTCATCCAGCCTCCACCGCACGCTACTCCACCGGCTACTGTTCAACCAGCCCTCTCCCCGGGCTCCTGTTCAACCACCCCTCCACGGGCTACTGTTCTTCCAGCCCTCCACTATCTACTGTTCATCCAGCCCTCCACCGGGTGGTCCTGTTCATCCTGCCCTCCACGGGGTCCTGTTCATCCAGCCCCAACCGGCTCGATCGATCGGGGTCATGTTCATCCAGAGGCAACACCACGGGGTCATGTTCATCCACCCCCACCGGGAACTGTTCATCCAACCCCCCAGCAACGCTCACTGTTCATCCAGAGGCAGCATCGATCGGCTTCAGTTAGCAGCAGTAGCGAAGGAATCGCTCGATCGGGTTCAGTTAACAGCCATCGATCGATCGCTCAGGTTCAGTAACGCGTAGCCTGCAGTGCAATTGCTCGGGTTCAGTTAGAGCCCAACGCCTCGCTCGGGTTCAGTTAGAGCCCAATGCCTCGCACCCACGCGCGTGCGTGTATGAGAGAAACGCGCATCGCTTGGCCCCGACCACCCACCGTAACCGGGAACACCCCGATATTTTCCTCGCCCTCGCTTCTACCACAGTTTTTTCCATAATGGACGGCCCAAAGAATGTCATGCAGCTGCGTCTCTGGCCCGCCCTGGACGAAAAGCCCACTTTCTGTCATGATTTTTTTGTCATAGAAGTAGGACCCCACCACATCTATGATGATACCGGGTTTTGTCACAATTATCGTCATAGAAGTGTCATAAGTATGACATAATTTTTTTCGTTCGGCCCAAAATGTCAAGGATGTGTCTTTTTTTGTACTGAAAGTTACAATGGCAACGGTTAATAATTCTTAATAATTGTCTTACATATTCAGGATAATTTAAAATGACACATGCGGCAAGGCCCAGAACACTCACGACCTACATATGCATACAATTATAATAAAATATAACCTAAAAGGCTGAGCTGGCGGCCTTCCGACGATGGTCTTCTCGGACTCCATGATTAGCATACCACCCTTGCGGCCGTTCACTCCAAGTGTCCCGACCCGCCTCCGCCGACGGAGCTGCTGGCGCTAGGAGGCTCTTGGGGCTGCTGGGCCTCTTCCAGAAGAGCTTGACAGCATGCAATCGCGCGCATGACAACTCCACGGAAAATCGCTCCATTTTCATGTCTCTGGCCTGGTAGCAAATTCTGTCGATCACCTGCATCCTCAAAATATCACGTTGGCGATGTTCTACTTCGTCGGGGACGTCAACTCCGCCAGGGATGCGCTCAAGCCTGGCCACCACATCATCGGGATCGAGGTTGACACGGCCGCCGCGGACAATGATGAAGCCGCAGGCTGCCTTTGTCTTGAATGAATCAGAGAGGTCCTCTGCCCATTCCTTTGGGGGCATCAGGCTCTCGGTGAGCACTAGTGACACGGCTCTTCGGGTGGGTCGTCGATCATGCCGCCGAGCAGCTCTGGATCTTTTGCACGGTGGATGGCAAACTGCTCATCACACCTCCTTTGCAATATGTCGATTGTGCTCCACAGGACTGTGACGCCGATATCGCTGCCAATGGGCCATGGTACCTGCACCGGCCGATGAAGCTCTTGCTCCCCGACCCGCTCCGTCTCGTTCTCCTCGCAGAAGATGTAATACAGGTAGGCGTCGACGTCGAAGCTTTGGTCGTTGCCTGGCATGCTTGGAATAACTAATGGTAGATGGGTGAGGACTAGATCTTTGCAGAGTGTGGCGGCGGTGCATTGCTGCCTGGGTTATATGCAACAAGCCGTTAGCTGGTGGCGGGAAATCGGTGATGGAATAGGCATGGATTTTACAATTCACCCATGTGGAGCGCAGGAAGCATCCGCTGGAGCGCGGGAAGACTAAGTGGAGCACACACACAACCCGAATACCATATCCGGTGCCACGTGTTATTTATCACACAAGTGTTAACATAAGGAAACGTATGTGTAACTTACTAATCATCGCACACGAGTACTCGCAGACGCATCGTGTGTGATACTCCTAGCCACCGCAAGCAACTAGTTTGCATTTTCAAAGTTTTTTGTGCACACAGAATCACACACAAACTAACTGTATTAACTGTCTGTGTTGTAATTTCTCACCGCAAATAGTTCATCCGAGTCGGCTATTTGCCATGTATCACACACATCTTGTTAAGTTCAACCATTTCTGTTGCGTTCGCTCATCGAAAATAGTTCATCCCAGTGAACCGTATGCCCTATATAACACACACCTTGATCTGGCTAACCGTTTATGTTGCACTCCCTAATAGCAAATGGTTCATCGGAGCGAACTATATGCCGTATATCGCACACACATTGATATGGTTGCCCGTTTCTGTTGTTCTGCCTCATCGCAAATAGTTCGAACGGGTTAACTGTGTGCCCTAAATCGCACACACAACTAAAATCTGAACAGTGTTTGATTGCTCTCCCATCGAAAATGTTTTGCACCTTTTTTGACATTTTTTTACATCCCCGTTTGTGATTAATGCATCGCATAGAGTTTCGTCAAAGGGTCTCTGATCGTAGTGTCGCGTTAGCAGCATCCTGCAGTAGTGATAGTTTCTTCTTTAACTGGTACTGGTTTCTTAATTTCTTCTTTAATAGGTGGGTGATATTTAAACCACTTCTCTTTAGGGAGTTCAACATGAGTAGCAAATGATACACAAAAGGAAGCTACTATCTCAGAATCAAGTCCATATTTAGTGCTAAACTTTTGAAAAGCATCGGTATCCATAAAGGGTTTAACACAATCATACTTAAGTTTAATACCTCACTCTTTACCTTCGTCGAGTTACCAATCTTCAGAGTTGCGTTTAATTCTTTCCAAAAGATCCCACCGGAATTCAATAGTCTTCTTCATAAAATAACCAGCACAAGAAGTATGATGCATGGTTTGATCATTACGAGAAAGCCGAGCATAAAAATTCCGGATAATAATTTCTCTTGAGAGCTCATGATTGGGGCACGAATATAACATTTACTTAAGCCTCCCCCAAGCTAGAGCGATAATTTCTCGTTCACGAGGCCAAAATTCTATATATAATTCCGATCACGATGAACTAGATACATAGGATAAATTTTTTGGTGGAACTCCAATTTCAAATGATTCCAATTCCATTATCCAATATCATCGCATAGCCTATACCATGCCAATTCTATTCCCTTCAAAGATAAATGGAAAACCTTTTTGATCACTTCATCCCTGGGTAAACCTGCAAGCTTAAACAATCCACAAATTTGTTCTACAAATATCAAGTGCATATCAGGATGTTTGGTTCCATCTCCTGCATAAGGATTAGCTAGCAGTTGTTCTATCATACCTGAAGGGATTTCATATTCAATATTTTCAGTAGGTACAGTAGGTTTAGGGGTAGCTAATTTTGGTTCCAGACAAGGTGAATATACCCCAAATAAACCCCTCAAAGGATTGTTTTCCATAGTAGCAAGTGACAATAAATTTCAGCACACTATATAAATGTTTCCTTACCAAATTCCACTTACCAAAGGCGCTTCACTCCCCGGCAACGGTGCCAGAAAATAGCCTCGATGACCCACAAGTATAGGGGATCAATTGTAGCACTTTCCGATAAGTAAGAGTGTCAAACCCAACGAGGAGCAGGAGGAAATGACAAGTAGTTTTCAGTAAGGTAATGTCTGCAAGTGCTGAAATTGTAAGTAGCGGAGTAGTTTGCTAGCAAGATAATTTGTAACGAGCAAGTAACGATAGTAGTAACAAAAGTGCAGCAAGGTAGCCTAATCCTTTTGAGGCAAAGGACAGGCCAAAACGGTCTCATATGATAAGCAAAGCCTTCTTGAGGGTACACGGGAATTTCATCTAGTCACTTTCATCATGTTGGTTTGATTTGTGTTCGCTACTTTGATAATTTGATATGTGGGTGGACCGGTGCTTAGGTGATGCTCTTACTTGAACAAACATCCTACTTATGATTAACCCTCCCGCAAGCATCCACAACTACGAGAAAAGTATTAAGAATAAATTCTAACCATAGCATTAAACTTTTGGATCCAATCGGTCCCTTACGAAATAGCGCATAAACTGGGGTTTAAGCTTCTATCAGTATCCCAACCCACCATCTAATTGCTACTCCCTCCGTTCCAAAATAGATGACCCAACTTTGTACTAAAGTTAGTACAAAGTTGGGTCATCTATTTTGGAACGGAGGGAGTACTCCACAATGCATTCCCTTAGGCCCAAATATGGTGAAGTGTCATGTAGTCGACGTTCACATGACACCACTAAGGGAATCACAACATGCATACTACCAAAATATCGAACACATATCAAGTTCACATGATTACTTGCAACATGATTTCTCCTGTGACCTCAAGAACAAAAGTAACTACTCACAAATGATAAACATGTTCATGATCAGAGGAGTATTAAATAGCATAATGGATCTGAACATATAATCTTCCACCAAATAAACCATATAGTAATCAACTACAAGATGTAATCAACACTACTATTCACCCACAAGCACCAATATGTAGTTCCGGTAACAAGATTGAACACAAGAGATGAACTAGGGTTTGAGATGAGATTGTGCTATTGAAGATGTTGATGGAGATTACCCTCCCCAAGATGGGAGAGTTGTTGGTGATGATGATGACGACGATGATTTCCCCCTCCGGGAGGGAAGTTCCCCCGGGGCGGAATCGCTCCGCCGGAGGAAAAAAGTGCTGATGCCCAAGTTCCGCCTCGAGACAGCGGTGCTCCATCCCGAAAGTCCTCTCCTGATTTTTTCTAGGTCAAAATGACTTATATACTAGAAGATGGGCACCGGAGGTGGGCCGAGGAGGCCACAACCCACCCGGGCGCGCCTGGGGGCCGTGGCGCGCCAGGTGGGTTGTGCCCACTTGGTGGCCCCCTTTGGTGGTTATTGGCTCTAGTAATTCTTAAATATTCCATAAAAAATCTCCATGAAGTTTCAGCTTGTTTGGAGTTGTGCAGAATAGGTGCCATGACGTAGCTTTTCCTGGTACAGATTTCCAGCTACCGGAATTCTCCCTCTTGGTGTGTTCCTTGCAAATTATGAGAGAAAAGGCATTAGAATTACTCCAAAAAGCATTATTATGGATAAAAACATTATAAATAATAGTAGGAAAACATGATGCATTATTATGGATAAAAACATTATAACTCCCAGGTGGGTTGTGCCCACATGACGTATCATTGAACTCGAGGGGTTGGGGGTGAGCCACTTAACCTGTGACATAGCCTGCCTCAGGCCGTCACTGTCGATGACCTCGATGTCGTAGCCGGCGGCCGAGACATGCCTGCATACTCTATCCCGCTGGTTGAGTGCCTGCCGCCAGTAATGGTCGTCATATATTTTCGAGGGATGCTTGCGGGATTGGGAAAAAGAAACAGCACACATGGTCGAAACACAATAACCGTGTGTTATCAAAAAGAAAAAGCTGCAGGAGGGTAGATATTTTTGAGAGGGGAAGCCTCGTGGAGCCCAATGCACATAGTTAGTTTGAGTGAACCGTGTCTGTTGTGTCATCCGACTTGTTTAATGTTCATAAATTTGGCGAAAACTGACACGAGAGAGGATCAGAACATGAACACACTTGCATCTAGACCAAATTTACGTATGAAAAGGGTGGTTTGTGTCGGATGTGGGGTTCCGGCAAACCCTTAAGGTTCGAACAATGGGGTGCGCGCGAAGTCTTTCCGTCCTACCGATCTACGCCCTAGCTCGCTAAGATCTCGCGGACGAACTCGACGAACTCACATCACAAGGAGACACGAGATTTATACTGGTTCGGGCCACCATTGTGGTGTAATACCCTACTCCAGTGTGGTGGTGGTGGATTGCCTCTAGGGCTGATGATGAACAGTACAAGGGAAGAACAGCCTCCTGAGGTTGAGGTGTTCTTGTGCTTGGTGACTTAGCGGGTGAGAGCTGGGTGAACTGCTCGATGCCCTCTAGTGTGGTGGCTAGCTCTACTTATATAGGCCCTGGTCCTCTTCCCAAATATTGAGCGGGAAGGGATCCAACAACGGCGTGCAAATTTGAAGGGGGGCAACAAGTACAAGCTATCCTGACAAAAGTGGTCTTCGCCTGCGAAAGGTTCTGGTGGTGACGCCGTCTTGGGCTCCACGATGACCTCCATCTTGCCGTCCTCCTGGTCTTGGTCTCGTTGCACCAATATAGCAACCCTTGCCTGATGCCTCGGTACTCCTCGCCTGCGCTGGCCTCCTTAGCACCAAAGAGGAAACAAGGACGCTGTGTGCGCTAGCGCTCGCCTTGCGCCGATCGTCATGGATCACGTCACAAGAGCCTCGTGAGGTTTGCCCCACCTTGATATCTCCGCTCCTCGTGAGCCTGCCTGACTAGGCCACTCCTGAGGAGGCCTTGCGTTGTCCGCCCCACGAGGCTTGGACCCTTGCGAGGGTCTTGGATGCCTTGTTGATGAAGATGGGCCGTACGGCCTGCTGGCTTAGCCACACCATGGACCGCAGGCAGGCAAGTCTGGGGACCCCCATTCCCAGAACGCCGACTGTAGCCCTCGGCCCAAGGTGCGCTTGGGCTTGGCTTCGTGAAGAAGCCAAGGGTCAAGTACGGAGCACCGCAGGCCCCAAAAGCATGCGGCCTCGGTTGACGCGTGGCGGTTGATTGGACGTGGGCGTCTCCGCTTCCACATGCTGCCTTGGAAACTGCATGACTTGACAAGTCCCTGCGACATGCAAGGAAAGCCATCATTACCTGTGATCGTGGGAGACGCTGGTTGGCCTTCTTTCTTTATAAATGGGGAGGGGGCGGAGCCCCCGTCGCCCATTTCTTCCTCGCTTCCTTGCTTCTTCCTCCTTGCTCCACTTCTGACAACAATGGCGCCTATCAGAAGGTTTTCTGCCGAAGAGAAGGGAAAGGCTCCCCGGGATGACCCAGGGCCACTTCCGCTGAAGAAGAGGTCGGTCCACCGTCGTGATGAAGCAGCGATGCAGGTGGTGACGATGCTTGGTGCGAGCGGCCTCCTCCGGGGTACCCGTTACCCTTGTACGCCCGAGCCGAGGGCTCAGGAGGACCGAGCGACGAGCAGCGCCGCCCACGCCGCATCCGGGGTCGCCGCGCCATAGCGACGCGCGCCGTCGCCCCTGGAATCCATGCCACGGACTCCTCACGCGAGCTGGTGCTGTGGGCGCCGATGCCTCCAAGCTCCTGGATCTGCTTCCCGTGGTTCTTCTCCGACGCGATGCCGCCGAGGGGGCCTCTCGAGCTCTGGTTGCAGCACGCCGACTGCAGCGCTCCGGCGACAGGAGCAGAGATCGAAGAGGTCCCCTCCGGCAAGATCTTCATGACTCACGGCTGGGGCGAGATCGCGGGGGTCTGCCGTGCGAGGGGTGCCCTCATGATCCACTTTGAGTTCTACGGCGTCTCCACGCTCTTCTTCAAGGTCTTCAATGCTGAGGGCCGCCGCCTGGAGTGCTGCTCCAGAGAGGAGCGCCAAGCTGACGCGCGCTCCGCTCGCGGCCACTCCAGCAGCAGCAGCCCTTGGGAGTCCAGCAGCTCTCCTGAGCTCTATGAGACTCCGGAGACGAGCGATGACAGCTACGTGCCCCTGAGCTCTTGCCGCGCTCGGAGCAGAGCCGCAGCGTCCGGCCGTCGCCGCCACTGATCTGGATGGGGTTGGCGCCGGCCTCCCGTGGCCCACTGTTGATGATGGCATCTGCCACGGGAGGGTGTAGATAGGATCCCCCTTAGTTTTAGATTTTGTCCCCTGCGAAGAATCATGAAGTACCCCATGGGGGCATGTAAGGATTTGTAACGCCTTTTGTGCTTATCTTCCTTGTTATGAGAATTTGGTGAACGCACGTCCCGTTAAGGCTTGGTCCTCCCTTTCTTTCCTCGCGATAGCTTGTTCCTCTATGCTGACAGGTTCCGGTCCCCAGGCAGGCTACAGCCGTCGCTGGTATGCCAGGTCGCGTGTCGTGGTCAAGGCCAGGAGGTGTGCGGCCCGAGGTCCAGTAAGAGCCCCTGAGGTGCGATGCTCAGGAGGTCCCCCTTAGCGCTCAAGCAGCCATGGCAAGGCGAGAAAGGGATTTGACGTGGCCGCAATGGGGTTGCGGCAAGGCGTGAGTGACCATTAGGCCCAAACATTTAGCCGATCCGAGGGCGGGACTTATCTTGTTGACTTCGTGGCGACCCCTGACGTTGCACTAGGGCTGCGCGCCTACTTGTGCGGCATAGCTAGGCCGGCCCATACGAGTTTCCCTCCCCTCATGCTCTCCTTAGTGCTCTACGTCCTCAGGTCCCGGCCCTCGAGCGAGCTCAGCTGCCGCTGGTATGCCAGGTCGCGATGCCGTGGTCAAGGCCAGGGGGTGAGGGCTGGAGAGCTAGTAAGAGCTCCTGAGTCACGATGCTCAGGAGCCCCCCTTTTAACGCGCAAGCGAATTGCACGAGAGAAAAGGAGACTCGCGGCGCCGCCTGCTATCCTTCCCATGGGATCCCTGTGAACAGGCACAAGAAGAAACACGGTTTGTCGCTATAACTGCCAGCCTGCCGCTGGTTGCTCTGGATGAAGTGAAGGCACTGAGGGCCCGGTGAGGTGACGTGCACGGGGCGTGCCGCGAGCCAGAGCTCGGCTGCTCAGATTTGTCGACGTGGCAGGGGCGGACCCATGCACCAGCGCCGTGCCTATGAGGGGGCCCCCGTGGGAGGCGATGGTCGAGCAGGTGATAGCAGTTCGCAGGTTAAGCATGGAAAGCAGATCAACTTGGGTAAATGCAGGAAGATACATGCCACTGGGTCCGGCCCGAGCGGCTTGGGGATGATGCAGCCCGAGGGGCGCCCCCAGCAAGGTAAGCTAAAGACATAAGTGAAAGGGATACATGCCACAGGGACGGACCCATGTGGCCTGGGAATGATGCAGCCCGAGGGGCGCTCCTAGCAAAACGAGCTTGGAAGGTGTCACCTGGTTTTGTAGACGAAGTAGGGTTGGTGCAGCTGAAGGAGTGCGTCGAAGGGATGACTCTTCATGAGCCACCGGGGCCCTGATCCTTGGGAGGCTCTGGGGGCTCGGGAGGTTCCCTGAAGACCGTCTCCATTTCCTCCAGGACGGCGCGGTACCTGGCCCCCTGAGTCACCAGGACACGCCGCAGGTTGCGCTGATAGGCTGACGCCACGCTCGGCAAGCCGAAGGGCATGCGAACGTAGCAGTGTGGCGAGCCCTAGCAGCGGCCCACACGCGAAGGCCAGAAGCGCTCCTGAGATGCGGCCCTGTTGAGCCCTGGGACGTCGATGCAGACACGCAGCCCAGCATCCTCGCCAGGATGGGCAGCTGTGCCTCATGAGCGGCTGTCGCCACGCGTGGCTCTTGCGTCTTGCAGTTCCTGAGTGGTCTTGGTGATGAACTCCTGAGTGGTCGGCACTCCTTGCCCAGTGTTCTCCTGAAGGAAACGTGTCGTGAAACACGCCTCCAAGTGGTGCCCAAGCGCCTCCCTCGTGTGGCTGGCAAGGTCTGAGGCCCTCCAGAAGAGAGCCCCCGAGCCCTGCCCGAGGAGGGCGCCGGGCGCGCCTTCCTATGCGATGGAGGGAGGCGCCCCTGGGACGGACGCTGATCCTGATGAGGCTCCTGTCGCGACGCCATCCTCCTGAGGTCCTGTGCGGCGCAGCTCCTTCTTTTTGGGGACGGCCTCCGGAGGGCCCTCACTTCTGCTGTCGGGATCGTTGATTGCTGCAGCTTGGAAGGCGTGCTCGAGGGAGCACACCGCGTCCCTCTCGTCACATGGGACCGTGATGATTCCGCCGCTTCCCGGCATCTTGAGGACGTTGTAGCCATGGTGGGTGACTGCCATGAACTTGGCCAAGGCCAGATACCCGAGGATGGCGTTGTATGGCAGGCGGATGTGCCCGACGTCGAAGTCGATGAGCTTGGTGCGGTAGTTCTTGCGCTCTCCGAAGGTGACACGCAGGTGGACCTGCCCTATCGGTGTGGTGGAACCGTCGGTCACTCCTGAGAAAGGCTTGGTAGGCTGGAGCTGCTCATATGGCACTTGGAGGTTGTCGAACGTGTCGACGGACAGGACGTTGAGCCCTGCGCCGCCGTTGATGAGGGTCTTGGTAACCTGCACATTGCTGATGACTGGGGAACACAACATCGGGAGGGCACCGGCGGTGGCCGCGCACTTGAGCTGATCTGCCGAGTTGAATGTGATGGCGCATTGGGACCACTTGAGCGGGCGCGTGGCCTCGAGCTTGGGGAGCACTGCGTTCTCCTCGCGAGCGAACCGTTTAAAGATGCGCCAAGGGGCTGGGGCCTGGTCACGGCCAAAGATGCATGCGATTGCACGCGGCTCCTGGAAGCCCCCAGCCCCCTCGTCTTGGTGGTCGTCGTTCCTTCTTGGTGGCAGCAGCGGGGGAAGACCGGCGTTGCCTTGGGGGCGATCCTCACGACGCTGGTCCCTCCAGGCCCCCTCGCGAGGATGGTCCTGTCAGCGGTCCTCACGAGGCCTGTCGCGCCACTCCTGGCGCGGCCACGGTCGTCCCAGCATCCGCCTCCGCGTCCTCCTCCACAGCCGTAGCCCCGGTCGCTGCACTCGGGGCATCGACCAAAACGTCCTTCTCGTATGGCTCTGAGCTCTTGACAGTCGCTGGTGTTGTGGGTGTTCAGGTTGTGGAAGGCGCTTAACAGTCGGTTGTTCTTGGATGACTCGGGCTGATCTCTGCCCCTCTTGGTGTCGGGCTCCGCTGCGAGCACAACTGCCTCCTTGCGCTTCACGTCCTTGGCCTTGTCTTTCTTCTCCTCTGTGCCCGCAGCTGGCAGGTCGAGGAGGGAGAGGCGCACCTCCTCAGCTCTTGCACACTTGGTTGCCAGGTTGAACAACTCCTGAGATGTGCAGAGCTCCTCATGGATAGCGAGCTCTTCCTTCATCTTGACGTCACGGACACCGTCAGAGAACGCGGAGATGATGGCCTCATCCGTGACCTTGGGGATCTTGAGGCGAGTGTTATTGAAGAGCTGGATGTACTTCTGGAGGGTCTCTCCTGGTTGTTGCTTGATGCGGCGCAGGTCACCCGCGGCCCTGGAAGTTGGCGACAAAGCGGTCGCGCATCTCGTCCCAGGAGGAGATCGAGTCGTGCTGCAGGTTCAGGAGCCAGGAGCGGGCTCCATCCTTGAGAGCCATGGGAAACCAGTTCGCCATGGCTTTTTCATCGCCATTGGCTGCTTCGATGCTCAGCTCATAGAGCTGCAGGAACTCCGCGGGGCCGGCGGTGCCGTCGTAGCGAGGAGGCAGATCCGGCTTGAACTTGCCTGGCCAGGCGACGCTACGCAGCTCGGGGGTGAAGGTGCGGCAGCCAGCCGTGGTTGGTGGCGCCCACTTTGGAGGTGGAGCTTGGTCTTGGCGAGGTCCACGCGGCACCGCTGCGGGCGGCGCGGGGAGCGCAGGTGCAGCTTCTCGCGGCTGCGGGATTTCTTGGCAGCTTCTCTCTTCGCACGTGGGCACCGGGCATGGTGGATCACACTGCGGAACCGCGCGCCTTGGTGCCAAGGCACCGTCTTGAGGCAGTGGTGGTGGAGGCGCGCCATGGGTCTCGTTGCCCATGGCTGGCTGTGGGTGAGGCAGAGAGAGGGACGGCGCCGGGAAGCTCCCTGCGGCATGGACGAGCTCGGTGACGCGATTGAGCCATTCCTCGTAGAGGTCGTCGACTGGGCGGTAGCGTAGGAGTTCGTTCGCCGAGAGGAGCGCGGCCAGCGCCTCCATGGGAGCGCGGCGCGCGTGAGACAAAGAACCGGCCGGGGTCAGCGATGGAGTGGCGGTGTGGCCGTCCTGTCGTACCGATGGATGCAGCGAGGACGCCTGCTGCTCGCTCCCCGCCGGGCCGGTGGTAGCCTTGGCGGCAGGAGACGGAGAACGACGAGGTGGCCTGCCAATGGGAGTCGTCTGAGCGACGCGGGCGGTGAGGGCAGCCCGACGCTCAGCTCGAGCACGGCAAGCGTCCGCCATGGAGACGACGGAGCGACTGATCGACGAGAGGGAGGCTACGGCGCACCCCTACCTGGCACGCCAAATGTCGGATGTGGGGTTCCGGCAAACCCTTAAGGTTCGAACACTGTGGTGCGCGCGAAGTCTTTCCCTCCTACCGATCTACTCCCTAGCTCGCTAAGATCTCGGGGACAAACTCACAACACAAAGAGACATGAGATTTATACTGGTTCGGGCCACCGTTGTGGTGTAATACCCTACTCCAGTGTGGTGGTGGTGGATTGTCTCTAGGGCTGATGATGAACAGTACAGGGGAAGAACAGCCTCCTGAGGTTGAGGTGTTCTTGTGCTTGGTGTCTTAGCGGGTGAGAGCTGGGTGAACTGCTCGATGCCCTCAACTGTGGTGGCTAGCTCTACTTATATAGGCCCTGGTCCTCTTCCGAAATATTGAGCGGGAAGGGAGCCAACAACGGCGGGCAAATTTGAAGGGGGACAGCTAGTACAAGCTATCCTGACAAAAGTGGTCTTCGCGTGTGAAAGGTTCTGGTGGTGACGCTGTCTTGGGCTCCATGATGACCTCCGTCTTGCCGTCCTCCTGGTCTTGGTCTTGTTGCACCGATATAGCAACCTTTGCCTGATGCCTCGGTACTCCTCGCCTGCGCTGGCCTCCTTAGCACCAAAGAGGAAACAAGGACGCTGCGCGTGCTGGCGCCCGCCTGGCGCCGATCATCATGGCTCACGTCACGAGAGCCTCGTGAGGTTTGCCCCGCCATGATATCTCCGCTCCTCATGAGACTGCCTGACTAGGCCACTCCTGAGGAGGCCTTGCATCATCCGCCCCGCGAGGGTCTTGGATGCCTTGTTGATGAAGGTGGGTCGTACGGCCTGCTGGCTTAGCCACGCCGTGGGCCGCAGGTAGGCATGTCCGGGGACCCCCGTTCCCAGAACGCCGACAGTTTGATTTTCAAATACAAAATGCCACTTCGATGCGGCACCTATCTCGCAAAGCGCACGGTATTGCTTGCCCCACCCCCCTCGTGTCGGCACAAAGGGAATCCTAAGCTATGAATGCATGCCCCCGCCCCCCAATCGAGGTTCACCTAGAAAAGTGCGAAGTAGCTAGGAGCCCCCCTCCATCGTGTCGTCATGAAGGGAATCCTAAGCTATGAATGCATGCCCCCCAACCCAGGTTCACCTAGCAAAGTGCGTTGTAGCTAGCAGCCCCTCCCTCGTGTCGGCATGAAGGGAATCCTAAGCGATGAATGCATTCCCCCCAACCGAGGTTCAGCTATCAAAGTGCGAAGTAGCTAGCAGCCTCCTCCCTCGTGTCGGCACGAAGGGAATCCTAAGCTATGAATGTGTGCCCCCAAACCAAGGTTCACCTAGCAAAGTGCAAAGTAGCTAGCAGCCCTCGCTCGTGTCGGCACGAAGGGAATCCTAAGCTATGAACGCATGCACCCCCCAACCGAGGTTTACCTAGCAAAGTGTGAAGTAGCTAGCAGCCCCCCACCCCCCTCGTGTCGGCATGAAGGGAATCCTATGCAATGAATGCATGCCCCCCAACTGAGGTTCACCTAGCAAAGTGCGAAGTAGCTAGCAGCCCCCTCGTGTCGTCACGGAGGGAATCCTAAGCTATGAATGCATGCCCCCCTCAACCGAGGTTCACCTAGCAAAGTGCGAAGTACGTAGCACCCCCCCCACACACACACATTTTCAGTCGGTGGCCCAGAGAGGCATATCTTACCAAGATGGATCGTAAAACGGACCAAGAATAATCCACCTTAGTCGTACAACCTCTCTCTTGTTGTTGGTCAAAGTGATGGCCGTCCATGCGACCCTGAAGATGGGGTAGCTCGCCAATAATCACGCCAGTAGCTAGTCCCCGAGGACAACCACTGCATGCGTGTGGCCCAAACATATGTATGGAGAGGTGTGTTTTTGAGTAACAATGGAACAACTTTGATGTGGCACCATGATTTCGAACTAGAAATCCCCACACTAAGTGAGGGTTAGGTTTACGATGCATATGTATGTTACACCACACTTCAAGCCAACGACGGGGATTCATGCATGCATGCGTGCATAGTATATGTGCTCAAACATAATTAGGTCTGAATCTCACCATGACCTATACTACGATAACACGAACCAAATGAAGAATCCTCCATGGTAACCTATCTTTTTGTCGGCCAAGGTGATCATGAATGTCCACGTGGGCCCATGAATATATAGGCTTGTCGCCGATAACCACGTGAGGGAGTGTACCGTTCGAAGGTAACCACTACATGCATATGTATGGAGGTGATGTGTGCATGCATGTCTGAATAGCATTTCACAACATTGACGTGGCGTGTGCGTCAAAAATCATACAATACCTCTCCACACAGAGCGAGATCGGTTCATGACGTGTCGTTGTACTAGCCACTTCGACTCGATGGGAGGGACTCATGAGTACACATGCATGTGTGTGATCAAACTGTATCATGCATGTCATCCCAGAGCATGACCTATATATAAACCGTATTACAAGCAAAAATAATAATCCCCTCCTAAGTGAAATTAACCTCTCTTATTGTCAGGCAAAAAGTAGTGATGGACCAAGTGGGCCCACAGATGGAAAGCATCGATATCGCTGGTAACCGCTTAAGCGGGTGCGAGAGGACAACCACCACCGCTTTGCATGTGGGCCAAACACATATATGTTGAATAGCCAAAATGCGCAACTTTGATGTGCCACATGCCTCAAAAACCATAAACCATGCACCCACACAGAGAGGTTCATGAAGCGTATTTCATTGCCGGTTGTTCATCAAAGTGATGGACGACGACCTCGCGGCCCACAGAAAGCGTCACACGCGAGTATCGAGTGTCGTGTTGGACAACCATCTACTACATGTGGCCAAAACATGTATGTATGAAAGGGTTGTGTAATATTTTAAATAACGAATTCACGACTCTGATGTGGCACCGGGCTGCTTAACAAAACGGCCAACCCACACGATGGCTCAGAATACATAGTGTACTATGAGCCACCAGCCACCCCCAGACGCACACACCCACAGACACACACCACGAATCCACCGCAACTAAGATGCATGTTAAATTAATTATCCCGCGGTGAACATATGTTACCAAAGGAGGGACGTTTTAATTTTGAAAAAATCACAGAGATCATTAAGACGTTTTAGTACATTAATTGATTGATTTTATATGGGTATAATGTGCAAAAATTAAATTTGACCTACATGCACACGTGACAGTGCACTTAAATGGATTGCAAAAACACATGTGTCTCACTGGGTGCATGTTTACTGCACGTGCAACAAATTTCAAACATTGAGAATCTTGATTTTTAAATTCTAGTACATCCAAAACTTATTTGAAGTTCATGAAACTTATCGTGTTCTCATATGGACACCAATACAAAGTGGCATTGTACTAGTTTTTGTCAAATTTGAGACCAGTTTTGATGTAATCTTTATCTAATTACAAACAGGAGATTATTAATAATTGGGAACCAATATCCCAAACGGATTATTCATTCGAACCATGAGCGTTAGACCAACAATGGATATGTGCCATGCTTCAGTTAAGCAATAAAGCGGCAACATTAATCATCCAAATAGAAAAACAATATACGTGCCGCCGCGCGACCCGTGTGTCGTGCGAGCAAGCATGAGTCGACGGGACGCATGCGAGCAGTCCACCGCGCAGGCAGACCAGGAGGCGTGCATGCTGGTGTGTGAATTAACGGAGGCGTGCTCGCTGTGCAGTGTCATCGGGAGTCGTGTGAGTAGCTGTGTGAAACTTTGGTAGGCATGCCAGCAGTCTAGTGCGCAGGCTCACCGGGAGGCGAGCCATCGGTTTGACCACCGCCGCCTCTCTCCCACAACTCCCACTACTCCATATCAATGGTGCGCCCGAGCGGTCGCACCCCAACCTCGCCACACACACAATCCTCTCTCTCCGTTTGCATCCTCGACGCCGCTCTCAGTCCTCAAAGCCGTCAGTGTATGAGGATGCCGCCGAAGCGCCCCATCGGAGGGAGTGGCGACGCTGGGGATGCTAAAGCACCGGAGCACGGCGTGGAGATGGAGATAGAGGTTGCCGTCACCGCCGGTGAGTTACGACCGAGCTTCCATAGCCGGAGGCGGAGTTCCACACCGACTCTGGTGACGACCCCGGCAACGACTACGACGACCACTCCGGCGATGACTCCGACGACGACAGACAGCTGGTTAGTCATCTATACCCATTTATGTGTCAAATAGATCATAGGGTTTCTCTGGTTACTCCTGCCTCCCCCTTTTTGGAATAGAAATCCTATGGTTATGTTCTCCCAATCCATGAAATCTAAGTAACTTTCGTTAGATCTGTGTAGTGTATTGATTGTTAGAATGGTAAAAGTGATAAGTGATTAGTTGTTTCATCTGTGCAAATGATTTCTGCTAGTAATCTGGCTAGGATTAGTGTTCGTGCTAATAATTCCTAGCCAGGACTTGACAATTGATTTTGAATGACCTGCATATGTTTGTGTCATTATTTTCTTCAAGATTGGTCTGTACATAGACGACTGTGCTTAAAAATCGAACCATAATCTCTGGGTATGTATAAATAAATAGCCATAAATTCCTAATCCCACTTCACGGCATGTAATCATTGATTTGATGCCAATTTTTTACTATTTGTATAGGTGCTGTCTGATGATGTGGACATCAAGGATGAAGATGGCCAGAGGAGGTACAAGAGGCAAATCCTGATGGAGCTTTATGCGGGAATGCATAACAGGCGTATTAGGACCTGGAACGGCGGCTATCGATGCCCATTTTGCGACCACAAGCTTCATGACACGTATATAAGTGTTCTGGCGCATGCAAGAGGACGGGCCGTTGGCTCCTTCAAGTAGAAGTATTCTCGCAGGGGAGCGCACGACGCGTACGCCGAGTACATAGAGAAGCTTTAGGATCGTGCCGGCATGTGCGATGAGATGTGGGATCGAACTATTACGCTTGAGTATGCTTAATGACGGTTGAACTATGTACTTATGGTTTAACTTTGCTTGTGTACGTGTACGCTTATTATCTATGCTTGAGTATGTTTAATCTATGTTTACTTATGTCTAACCGTGGGATATGGATGCAATCAGTTTGGTTGATGGAATCTACCTCCGTCTTGGTTTATTGGTCCCCTTTGTAATTTGTGTTAAATTTTGACCAAAGGTTTAACTGACAAAAGTTAGTGTAGGTCAGCAAAAATTATATCATTGGATGGGTATTTGAGCATAGTGTTCAATGATATAATTTTTGGTGACATGCATAAACATTTCTTAGTTAAATATTTGGTCAAAATTTGGTATACAAAGGGGACCAATAAAACAGGACGGAGGTAGTACGTCATTCACACACGGTTCCCAAAATTGGTATCGTGTGCAATGAATTTTATTTTGCCTATTGCGTCAATCACACACAGTTGGCACAAGAAAATCGTCGCCTCCAAAATTCTTTGTGGGACAGAAAACCCTCACCACCCAATTCAAAAGAGAAAAAAGAAAACCCTCACCATCCCCACGTCACAAAAACCCTCAGCCCGCCCACCACCCCCTCTGGTCCCCATTCACACCTGCACAAGCTCCTCCGCATCTATGCATGGCACTGGCTATCGCGGCGGTAAACACTTAGCACGAGGCTTGCCGCCGCCACGAGGCTACTGGCAAAGCCCACCGCATTTCGCCACTTCTGCTTGCCACCGCCTATCGCCATCGACTTTCTCGACGCTGCTCGCGGTCGACCCAGCTCCGCTCGGTTGGGGAATCTGCCATACTAAGGGTTGTTTCTCATGGACAACAAGGTAACTAATTTAATGAGATATTATCTCATCTCCTATCCTAGTTCATCTACCTCCTTTAATCACCCGACCGAAATTGCCGTGAATTCATTTTTATTCGAGCTGATTTGAGGGTTTTCTTCCGTTCATAGAGTGTATAGTGCGCAGACACGTCAGGACCTTGCGGCCTCCGCCAGACATTCCATCTCACCATACCACATGACTTGAGGATGCGCGCGGTATGTTCAATCTCGCCCTAAATCAGCTGGCATGGCCTACTTTCCTGAACATATTCTAAATATTACTACATTCGGATAAAAGGTGCCACATGCACCATATACGTCAAAGAGGATTTTTTCCCCTATTCTTTCTATATTAGGCAACTTAATGATGTATTGTTCTTTCGATTACTCTCGTATTTCCATGAGATCATGTTTACCCTGTCTGTTTAATTATAAATTTTTGTCCTTCGATTTCGACTGTTGTACAGAACTTTCAATTTGGGCCCATATTTGCATGTTACCATATTTTCTTTAACAATCCTACCATTTTCTGCAGCGCGTCCCTTGCTTTGCAACAGAATCTGTAGTGCACAATCTTTCCCTTTACATAAATCAAGACCGCAGGGATGTCATACTGCACACAAACCATGGATTTACAATCATTGCTACTGTAAGACTTGATGAACGTGGTGACTCCTATTTTTGCACAGGCTTTTGGAAAGAAAATTCTAAGTTTTATGAACTGAAAGCTGGCAGTATAATGGCACTGGACATAAAAGGACCTGGTCATGAGATATATGGTAACTTCCCCGATGATATCATCCGTCCAGACTTTGTTCAAAGTAAGTTTTCTTTTCAACTATATGCATGTTGACTTACCCAGCAATATCAAATGAATTGTGTAGTATTTAAGAAACCAACTGTAATTCCCTTTTCTTACTATATTCCTACCTAATAACTTCTAGTTACCAATACACTTTTCTATTGCCCTGTTTTAACTAAATATTCCCTGTACTCCCATTTCTATCAGAAAGTGCTGCTAAGAAGGAGACTCCAGAGGTGGAGAACGGGGCTGCCAACAAGCGGAGGCGGGGCGAGCTAGAACCGCAAGCAACTCCAGCAGGCCTAGACTTCATCAGCAGCCTCCCCAATGATATGCTAATAGTCATCATCTCCCTCCTCCCAATCAAATATGGGGCACGGACAACCGTCCTTTCCCGGTGGTGGCACCCCCTATGGAACTCCAGCCCTCTCGACCTCATCGACACCCACGAGCTCTTCCATGGCTATTGCAAAAGCTTGGGTGTGTTCTCCAAGATCCTCGACAGTCACCTTGGCCCAACCAGAGGCCTTAGAATGGGAGAGTTCTGTTCCAACGGCAAGGACCCAGCCAAGCTTGATGACTTGTTCCGATCCCCCGCCCTAGATCAGCTCGAGGAGCTCACTTTTGATGATGGGCATATGCGGTCGCTACCAACGTCCGCACTCCGCCTCGCGCCCACGTTGCGTGTCGCCAAGTTTAGGAACTGCCATCCCCCCTTAATGATGCGCCTGCTCTTATTCTACCATGACTGGAGCACCTCGAGCTCGTCGCCGTCTGCCTCTCAAACGGTGACATGGAGCGCCTGCTCCGTGGCTGTACTGCACTCGAGCACCTTCGTCTTCAGGCAATCAACGGGTTGAGTACCTTCCACATAACCTCCATGACTCTCGGGACTAGTTATGTGTGTTGCTGGTGCGGCGGGAAGACATCACAAGATGTGTACCATGATATGGTCATTGAGGACACACCTGCACTTGAGAGATTACGTGTAGTTGATCAAGAAGGTCCAACAAGAATCAATGTGTAGCGACCCGACTCGGCAAGAGTCGAAGTCTCTGTGCTTACCGTGCTAGTCCCTGGATCGACTTGCTAGCACACACAGTACTCGATGAAATAACAGAAATAACACACATCTCTTTATTACATCGATAGTCTAGGAGTAATACATTTATTACAAAATAGGGCATAGAGCCAATAAGCAAATACTGCGGAAGCAAAGTAGTAAATGAGTCCAACTCCACGAGCAAGGTTGAGTGTAGAACATCGACCTATCGCACCTTAATCCTCGTCGGATATATCTGCAACGTGATAAGTTGCAGCCATATGGGTCAATACATTGAATGTATTGCCAAGTCACATCATAAAGTGTAATGAACCTACTTTTACATGCAATTTGGCTGGTGGAATGCTCTAAGTTTAGTTTTTGCATAAAGCTAGTTTTTCCCTATTAGAAAAGATGTTATTCTACAACTACACATTTGCATAGGATGAGTTCGCAAACCCAACTCCATCCGTTCCCAAGTTTCATTTAAAACCCAACTGTTTAATTTAAGGTGAGGAGATCTCCCAGCATTTCCACTACCAGATGCTCAAGTTGTCCGTAACTGGGGACATGGCTAATCGATTAGGTTGACACTCTACAGAGGTTGCACACTTTTCCCCACAAGACTCGATCGCCTCCCTTTAAGTTCTCGCACTGCCCGGCGTTCGAGAACAGGATGACTGAGATTTAGTCTTTCGAAAGTATTTCCTCTTAACCCACGGATAGGCCGGTACACCTAGTTATTCTACATCTGCTAGCCTATCCCGAAAGAGGTCACACTAACTACTCAACTAAGCTAGAGCCCATATTGGCTTGTGGCTGCACATGTAAGCTTCTAGACATGAGAATACGATTGATCTCTTTGAGCCTGAGCGGACGGACCACTAGTGGTGCACCACCATGGATTTCCCATGCGTTCCCCACTGTACTTCGCCACCATTCCAACAAGTTTTCGACCAGGTAGTTCATTAATTATCTTAGGGCCTATTTACTACATTGTCACTCATACTTTACAATGATCACTCCCCAATCCACGTATACTTAGCGAAGCAACATAATGTAAAATGATGGCAACAATGTTATAAGGTCCAGACCTACCTCAATGAACTACTGGGTGAAAAGCATAGTCATGCGGCATCAATTCCTACCATGTAGTCCTATCACAAAGAACTAAGTGCATAATAAAACATAGATAATGAAACATGATCAAGATGCAGCTTGCCTTGGTACTGCTGGTTGAATTCTAAAGACTGATAAGATTCTGCTTCGCACTCCGGGCAATCTATCACAAAGAAGATAAACAAACATAAGCACACATTTCAGAGAACCAAGAAAAACATGCAAAGAAAAAAGTCTCGAAAAAACCAAATGAACAAACAACACACTTAACTAGCATGAAAATATTCTAGTAAAATGATGTGAACTATGGTGCAAACTATGCATACTAGTAAAATATAGGCCTATGGTTCAAAAAGTGCAAAACAACATAGGCCTATGGTTCAAAAAGTGATGTGAACTATGGTGCAAACTATGCATACTAGTAAAATATTAATGGACAGATTCTAGTGTGTGAAAATTTTTGTGACAAAGGTCCAGATGATAAGGTTTGGCTACGGTGTCAAAAGTGCAAAAAGAATCAACTTAATCGGAGCTTCCGTTTAGGAGATATGGCCATTTGAAGTTTGAATTCGAATCTGAATAAATTCACATTTGAATCGGACAAAAGTTTACAAAAAGGATACCACTAGATAGATCTAAACATGACAAAGAATTTGCCGCTGGTTTCATCGAGTTTGGATCTACGTTTAGAAGTTATGGCTAATCTTAGATCAGGGACTAATCTGCAATAAAAGGGGACTAAACAATGAAGAAAACTATCGCAAACATATCCTTGGCACGTGGCAGATTCCTACTGGCCGAAAGGTGTTCGCCGCGTAGCTTATACAACAGTCGTTCGGACCTTAAGAAAAACGACGGCGGCGGCTAACTTAAACAAAAACTGATCGGTTTTAAAATAAAAACCCGCCATTAACTACGTACCAGTTTGACTAAAAAACCAACTAATCTAATCTAATCTAGACCGTTGATCTCTGATCTAACGAACAAGAGGAGGTGCGGCGGCTTACAGCGGCTGGGGTGGCCGGCGACGAGTAGAGGATGGTGGCGCGGGGTCGGGCATTGGCGGAGTAGCGGCTATGGCGGTCCTCGGCTTTGGGGAAGTAGAAGGGGAGGTGCGACGTGGCTTGGGCATCCGGATGGCGGCGTCGGGGTACCTCGGGGGCGTCGGGGTCGGCGAGGCGAAGATGGCGGCGCTCCGCGGGCTTCGGCGAGGTCGGGCGTCGTCGGGGCGGGTGCTCCGGGGAACCTAGAGAGAAACGAAGATGTCAACATGATTTGCCTCAACTCGGGAAATCGATTGACGAAGAAGGTGGAGGCCGTGGTGGCTTACTGGCGATAGAATGCTCGGCGGAGTGACGCGGCTCCGGCGAGATACGAACGACAACGACGGCAACTATGGGCAGCGTGGGAAGAAGCAAGACGGCAGGGTTGGAAGAGGGGGTGCAGGGCCTTTTATAGGCGAGGGGAGAGGGCAAGGGAGCTGCGGATAGGCATTATCCACGAGGGAGCCGAGCGGCGGTTGCGAGAGTGCTACAATGAGCTCATCTGAGCGGGGCAAGCAGGAGGTTGGGGGGGATGAGGTGGAGCGGGGCCCACCAGTCAGTGGTGGCAGCGCGTCGCGAGCGAGGGAGGGTGTGGGCGGTCGACCGGGCGGGAGGCTTTGGGCGCTGGCCTTGGGTGAATGGCCAGCTGGGTCGTACAGGTCGCTCCTGGGCCAAATCCAGTTTCAGTCTAGGCTGCCATGAGTGCGTGTGTTATTTTTTGACAGAAAACAAAGGTAGGCCTAAATAAATTCAAACGAATTTATAAAAATACCATAAAAATTCCTAAAATAACTATACAATATTTAGAGCCTAATGAACATTAATTTAAGCACATACCATTTTGAAAATATTTTCCTAATGCAATTAATGCACTTTTTGCAAATAAAATAAATACCAATAAACTCCAAAACTTCAAATAATATTCAAAATAAAATTTCCTACTCTTTTATAAGTTTGAGGAAGTCATCTTATCCCCTCTCATTTGTTTTTCTCGAATGGAAAAATATTATTTGAATATTTCAAAAACTCCAAAATGCAAAGAAATATGATATGCATTGAATGATTCTATTAACATCCAAATTTAATAAAAATGGGATGTTACAAACATACCCCCCTTAAAATGAATCTCGTCCTCGAGATTCGGGTTGGCCAGCAAAAAGGTGTGGATGATCCTGCTTGAGATCTTCCTCTCGTTCCCAGGTAGCTTCCTCCTCGGTGTGGTGACTCCATTGAACTTGGCAGAACCTGATGATCTTGGTGCGAGTGACTCTCTCTGCAGTCTCAAGAATCTTAACAGGCTTCTCCTCATAAGTCAGATCATTCTTCAACTGAATTGCCTCCAGTGGCACTGTATCCCTCAACGGAATGTCCGCCATCTCTGCATGACACTTCTTCAGCTGGGAAACATGAAACACATCATGAACTCCTGACAAAGCCTCTGGTAATTCCAACTCTGTATGGCCCCACAAATCATGGTGCTAACTTTCCTTTGACACGAAATCTCTTAATACCTCGAAGTGGAGACACTCGAAGATATGCTCTATCTCCCACTACGTAGATCACTTCCTTGCATTCAGCATCAGCATAACTCTTCTGCCTTGACTGAGCTATCTTAAGTCTGTCATGAATCAACTTGACCTTCTCCTCAAAATCCCTAATCAAATCAGGTCCAAACAATTTGCGATCTCCAACTCCATTCCACATCAAAGGTTTCCTGCATTTCCTGCCATACAATGCCTCGAAAGGGGCCATCTGCAAACTGGCTTGATAGTTGTTGTTGTACGAGAACTCTGCGTAGGGTAAGTTATCATCCCAACTAGACCCATAGTCTAGCGCACAAGATCTCAACATGTCCTCTAGAATCTGATTGACTCTCTCTGTCTGCCCATTAGTCTGCGGATGGAAGGCTGTACTGAACTCTAGCCTGGTACCCAAAGTTTCGTGTAACTATTTCCAAAACTTTGAGGTAAACTGTGTTCCTCTATATAATACGATGCTCCTCGGAACTCCATGCAGACATACGATCCTGGTCATATATATCTTTGCCAGCTTAGCACTTGTATAGGTGGTCTTCACTGGAATGAAGTGAGCAACCTTGGTCAAACGATCAACTATCACCCAAATGGAATCATAACCTGAACGGGTCCTGGGTAACCCCGTGATAAAATCCATACCAAGTTTATCCCATTTCCAATTAGGTATCGGCAATGACAGAAGTAAACCCACTGGTTTCTGATGTTCTGCCTTTACTCTCTGACATACATCACATATTGCCACATACTCGGCAATTTCATTCTTCATACCGGCCCACCAAAAACTTTCCTTCAAGTCCAAATACATCTTGGTGTTGCCTGGGTGTATCGAATATGGTGAGTCACGAGCCTCCTGAAGAATCAACTTCCTGATCTCCGGGTCATTGGGTACACAAATCCAAATCCGTTGCTCAAACCATATGGTTCCATGTTCATCCTCATGGAATCCTTCTACTTTCTCTTTGCTCATCATTTCCTTTATCCCAGCGATACCTTGGTCCAACTTCTGGGCTTCTCTGATTCTTCCCAAGAAGGTAGACTGCACCTCGAGTGTGGCAACATAACCCCTGGGGACTATTTCCAACTGAAGGTCTCTAAGCTCATCACATAACCCCTGAGGTAAACCTCCTGCTGTAAGTGTATTAACATAACTCTTACGGCTCAAAGCATCCGCCACAACATTGGCTTTTCCTGGATGATAATGCAGACTCATGTCATAATCCTTTATAAGTTCCAACCATCTCCTTTGACTAAGATTCAACTCTTTCTGCGTGAAGATATACTTCAAACTCTTGTGATCCGTGTAAACATCACAATGATTGCCAATAAGATAGTGTCTCCATGTCTTGAGTGCATGCACTACGGCTGCCAACTCCAAATCATGTGTGGCATAGTTCAACTCATGAGGTCGAAGCTGTCGTGAAGCATAAGCTACAACATTTCCCTCTTGCATAAGAACACCTCCAAGTCCCTGACGTGAAGCATCACAATACACCTGAAAGTCCTTGTGTATGTCCGGCAGGATTAGCACTGGGGCTGTAACCAAACGTTTCTTCAACTCTTGAAAGCTAGCTTCACACTCTTAAGTCCAAACAAACTTGGTGTCCTTCTTCAACAACGCTGTCATGGGCCTTGCAATCTTGGAGAAATTTTCAATAAATCTCCGGTAATATCCTACAAGTCCAAGGAAACTGCGAATCTCGCCAACTGTGGTGGGTGCATTCCATTCCGTGACTGACTCTACCTTGGTAGGGTCCACTGCAATCCCTTCGCCTGACACGACATGTCCAAGGAATCCGACTTCCTTGAGCCAAAACTCACACTTGTTGAACTTGGCATAGAGTTGGTGTTCTCTGAGCTTCTCCAAAACTAAGCGCAGATGTTCAGCGTGTTCCTCCTCACTCTTGGAGTAAACCAATACATCATCAATAAATACCACAAAAAACTTATCCAATAACTCCATGAATACCTTGTTCATCATGCTCATAAAATAGGCAGGGGCATTAGTCAAACCAAAGGACATGATTGTATACTCATAAAGCCCATACCTTGTGGTAAGAGTTGTCTTGGGTATATCCTTCTCATGGATCTTCAATTGGTGATAACCCGATAGAAGATCGATCTTGGAGAAAACACTAGCTCCTTCTAGCTGGTCAAACAAGTCATTCATCATAGGAAGGGGATACTTGTTCTTGATGGTCACCTCGTTCAAAGAGTGGTAATCCACACACATCCTCAAGGTTCCATCTTTCTTCTCCACTGAGAGTACTGGGGCTCCCCAAGGTGATGAACTCGGGTGAATATACCCTTTCTCTAGAAACTTTTTAATCTGTTTCTTGACTTCCTCCAAATCATTAGCGGGCATCCGATACGGCCTCTTGGAGATAGGTCCTATACCTAGCAGCAACTCAACCAAAAACTCAATCTCCCGATCTGGTGGCATACCCGGTAACTCCTCCGGAAATACATCGGGATAATCTTTCACCACTGGTACTTCTTCATGGACAACTCCCGTAAGAGAGTTCACCTGAGTCTTATTAGGCTTAAGCCTGGATACATACTTGATCCTCTTCTTCTTTGGGGTGGTGAGAAAAATCGATCTACTAGCACAATCAATGTTCCCCTCATACTTGGACATCCAATCCATCCCTAGGATTACATCCAACCCTTGCCACTCTAGTATGATCATGGTTGTGGGAAAAACATGTTCCCCTATGTTCAAAGGCATCTGGAAACATCCCTGACTAGCCATAGACTTGGCTCCTGGGGAACTCACTAGAATGGGTGACTTAAGACCTATGGTAGGCAACTTATGTTTATCAACAAATCCCCTTGATATGAATGAATGCGATGCACCAGTATAAAAAAGAATGGGTGCTGGAAATGAATTAACCAAGAACTTATCAATCACTGTGTCAGGCTGCTCATAGACCTCTTCCACATGGACATGATTCACATGCCCCTTCGTGAAAGGATTGGGCTTCTTGCCTCCAGAATTCCCATTGCCATTTCCATTTCCATTCTGCGCCTTAGGACACTCGTTGGAGTAGTGACATGTCTTCTTGCACTTGAAGCAAGTGATGTGACTTAGATCCTTTTCATTGGTGTAGAAGAGTTGAAATGTTGTTGATTGCCATTTCCTCCATTGCCATGCTTGCGACCATGGTGGTTGTGTCCATTTCCCCCATGCTGAATGTGGCCTCCATGGTTATGATGATTCCCTCCAAACTTGCTAGTGCCTGATCCAGAACTTCCTGAGTATGGGCTGTAGCGGGGTTTCTGTTGAACTCCAGAGTTATACTTCCCATGACTGTACTTCCTCTTACGATTTGCTTGCCTTCAAGAATGGTAGCCTTGTCAACCAGCTCCTGATAGTTCGCAAAGGTCGCCACAGTCAACTGAACTCCCAACTCATCATTAAGTCCCTCCAAAAATTTCTCCTGCTTGGCTGCATCAGTGGCCACGTCCTCTGGGGCATAACGGGCCAACCTACTGAACTCATCAACATACTGAGATACCGTGCGTCCTCCTTGGCACAAGCCGGGGAACTCCTTCTTCAGACTCATTGTGACACCCAAAATTTCATTTGGATTTTTCAATTTTTTTACTTGACTTGAGGGAGGTGATTTAAAAATTTTCTTCAAAAGTTTTATTTGGATTCAAAATATTTTGGACTCACCCAAGACTGTTTTTATGGCAAAAGTTTTACTCCCTTTCAAAATATTTTTTTTATGGCAAGAGTTTTATTTGGATTCACCCAAGACTTGTTTTTGGTCTTGGAGGTTCTTGCTTTTTATTTTGGACTCAAGCCAAAATGCTTTTCACTTGGGAAAAATGTCTTTTGAAAATTTCTTTGAAAATATTCTATAGCTTTTGGAATAATCCTTTACCACTTTCAACAAATCTCCCTTGCCATGACCTTAGTGCAAATCCACTCTCATAAACCTTTCCTTATCTTTGGATCATGATTTACTTCAAATCGAGCAAGTTGGACCTCTCCATATTTTTATTTTCCACTTATTTCTTATCAAAACAATTTCTACCTTATATCTTGATCATTGGAGGTTTACAAAGGAACTACTCTTTCTGCTTTGATTTTTGCCCCCAAACCTTTTTCCCTTCCTAGTCCTTTGAACCCTCAACCAAGATCCATGAAGATCCACTGGTCTCCAGTTCAAATTTTTCAAACTATACTTGCTGCAAGTTTGACCAGATTTGCCAAATTTGATGAAATTCATTCAAATCCTTCTCCAAAAATTCTGAGTAAAATCAGGCAGCCTCTGGGTGCATTGAGTGGTCACCTCACCAAGCCCCAGCTCCAGGAAATTTTTTCTTCATGCCTAATCATTTCATCGAACACCTTTAGAGCACTGTCAATATCAGGTTCAGTCAAATTCAGTTAACAGTGGCTGAATCACTGTCGTTTTCTTCAGTGTCTGTTGTCGATCTCGCCAGTGCCCGGCGTCGCCGTGTTTCCTGTCCCCTCCCCCTTGTCCTCTGCACCGCACGAGCGCCTGGATGCTTGCGGGCGTCGGCGACGAGCTGGAGGAGGTGCGCCGCCCCGTGACCGACGCCAGCGGCGGCTTTGCAGCCGCCAGAGAGAGGCGCAGCGCAGACGGCGCCACCCAGCGCCGCCCAAGCCACCGGAGAGCGCCGCGTGGTCTTCCACTCCCCAGTGCGCGCTGCCACCCTCGTCGTGAACCGCTGGGCGCAGAGCGCGCTCTCTGCCGCCGTCGTGCCCGTGCGGCCACCCCACCGTGGACCGGCGCCATTACGCCAAGACCGACCAGGATTAGCGGGGGAACGGCACCAGTACACCTCACTGATGCTGCCTGGCCACCTAAACTCCTTGCCAAGCCGCTGCCTCGCCGTAATTGCTCGCCGGAGCAACCCCGTTCACGGCCACCCCTCGAGCCGCCTATAAATAGAGGCCCCGAGCTCCAGCTAGTACCCACACCACCTCTACACTCCACAAAGACCCTGCCTAGCCACTGGAAGAGCCCCGAGGAAGTCTCCTTCCTCAACTCCGGCCGCCGCGACCCGCCACGGGATCATGCTCGATTCGCTCCCGTGCGTGCACCTCTGCCTCCCATCTCTTGCCAGTAGCTCTCTAGTGCACCCCTCCTTCTGGCCCGCGCTTCAATTCGAAGTTTGCAGCACACCACCGGAGTTCCCCACCATCGCCCGAGCCGCCGTCCGCCGGAGAAAGTGTCGCCGTCGACGTGGTGCTCCCCGACGCCCAAGTCCACCACCCACCGACGCGGAAGGACACGCTGATACTCTTGGTACACTCCGATCTCCCTGACTCGCCGTGGTTCGACGCCGACGACCACCGCAGCCTTCGGGCGCCGGCGAGGTCTTTCAAACCTGACATGTGGACCCCCCACGTCAGCCTCTCTTTCTTTCCCCGCGAACCGTTTTCTGTTGGCGCCTTCGGGCAGAGTACGTTTTCTCTGTGGGCTTGCGCGTTTCTATTCGAACCGTTTTCTGTTTTCTCAGTTAAACCCCTGTAACTTTTCTGTTTCATTACAGATGAGTCCCTAGACAGAAACCCTTATAACTTTTTAATAAAAAGTGATTTTTGAGTGATTCTTTTTCTGACGGTCTTAAAATTTTGTCTAGTTTTTTATGGGATTTATTTGAAATTTTTTTGGAACAACTTTTATGCACGCGTTGGTTTTCACGTTAGTATGCTTTTTCGCTATACCGTAGGTTCCGGAAGAGGTGACGGAGCCGCGAACTTCGCCGAGCTAGACTCCGACTTCTCCGAACCAGGCAAGCATGTTTGAACCTTTGATATGATAGGTGTGTGCACGATTGCGTGAAAGGTTGTGCATGGCATACGAGTATCGGTGAGCACCTCGTTGCATGTGAGGCAACTACCCGTGTGTTCCAAAGTTACGGTGATCTCTGATGAGAGATGGCCTAGTCATGTGGTGACATGAAGGGCAGTAAGGTGGTACTGTTGTAGCATGCCAGCCTTACGTCATCCGTTAAAATCCGACGTTAACGTGGACGGAGTAACGTTATCGTTCTTCCCCCTTCCGTGCTACCACATGTTTTCTGCCAGAATGCGGTTTAGTAAGTTGGTAACCTCTTTCCGTGTACACACCAAACAGAGGGGCTGGGATGATGGTTCCATGGCCCTGGATTAAAGCCAGTCATCCAGTTAGGGGGCATGGGTGTTTCCGGTTGGGACCGAGAGGGGGGCACCCCTTAGAGCGCACGTATAGAAATTTTGATCCCATGCTACGCGAGGTTGTAGCCTCCTCGTCTCAAGGTTTTTCTTGAACGTTGCCGAGGGTGATTCCTGGCTTCGGAATGTTGAATGGGTGCGTACTGGTTAGATGTGTTTCTTCCAAAACATCGTAGACGGAACTAGTCCCCGTGACTACTGAAATCCGTTGGCTGTGGTTAAAGTACAAACTCTGTAGAGTCAAATCCTTTCGAGTCATCGTATCCATGGTCAAGTATCATGATCAGTGTATCCATATCTATGTCAAGTCCTCGTGGTTTGTTCTTCTTTCCGGTAAGTGAGCATGACTAGTAGACTTAGCTGAACGTTACTCCTGTGGACGGACTAACCCCGTTGTTTATCTCATGCCTGATTATTCTCTGGATATGATTTAAATTCTTGAGCTAATAAGATGTTAAGTTATGAAGCCCTTTATGTGATGTCGCTCAGACGTCCGACTGTGGCATGTTTGTCTTTTATTCCCAATATAAGCCCTTTATGTGTTGTCGCTCAGACGTTCGACTGTGGCATATTGATTATTTACTTTTGATATAAGCCCTTTATGTGATGTCGCTCAGACGTCCGACTGTGGCATATTGATTATTTACTTTTGATATAAGCCCTTTATGTGATGTCGCTCAGACGTCCGACTGTGGCATGCACTATCTTTTATTTCCTTTTATAAGCCCTTTATGTGGTGTCGCCCTGACGCCCGACTGCGGGATTATTATTCTTGCAGTTTCCTCTCGAGGAGTCATTCAGACCCTCATTTGGCACCCAGTATTTATTTTGGGATTTCGGGAGGACTACCGCCCGACTTCTCTGTTATTTTCCCATGCATTATTATCTCTATGTCTGAACGCACTTGTTAATCTGTTCATATGCTTAATGTTTACATTTGTTATATCTTATGTCCGAACTGTCTTGCGAGTACTTTCATAGTACTCACCTGGCTTGTTGATTTGGCCAGATGTTGACGAAGGCGATCTCTTGGATGAAGAGTTTGATAGTGCGTCCGACGCCTAGAGGAGTCCCAGTCAGTCCCGTGCGATCCTGGATATTGGTCACTTGTATTATATACGCTTCCGCCACCCGCAATAAGTCTCCTCGAGCCTCACTCCGACGCTCGAAGAGCTGTAGTTTTCAGGAGTCATATCACCCACTTCACGGTGATATTTCCACCACCGTTGTTATCGTGAGTTAGTAGTCATGCCACCCTATCCGCCGTTATGTTTTATCGGCGTTCATGTAATAAATTGTTGAGCAGTCTCCGCTCAACCTTGTATTATATTCAGTACTCCTGGTATTTTTTCGTCTGTGACCAAGATATTGTCTACCAGTGAGAAGGAATTCTTCTTTACTGGTCCGTAAAAGGGATCGGTCTCTCAATAAATATTTTATTGAAAAACCGGTCGTGACACTCATGGCTCCAGCTGAGACATGAGCAGTGCGGAATGCCTGTTGGAATTGAGTCCAAGTCACACTCTCCATGAGGTACATGGTGGTGTAGTTCTCCCACCAAGCAGCTGTCGGGCCATCCAGCTGGTGGGCGGCAAACTTCACCTTCTCAGCATCATTGAATCCTGCCGTGGCCAGCTCCCTTCCTATCTTGCGACGCCAGTCATCTGCAATGATGAGCTCCGTGCTGCTGGAGAACACGGGTAGGTTCAGCCTCAGAAAACGGGTAACACTATCAACTGGGGGTGGCGGCGGTGGGTTGTTGTTGTTGTGGTTCTGGTTCTGGTTCTGAATGAGCATCTGCATAAGAGCATTCTTCTGCTGGATCAATTGGGTGAGCTCCGACGGAAAATTGAATCTGGGTCATGTCTTGGAGGCATCTGATGGGTTTAGAGTGGATGGGGAGTTAGAATAGAATAAGGCCTAGTGAATAACATCACACTACCCATATGCACATGATAGCAATAAAACTTCAAATCACTCCAATTAAATTTCAAACTAAGAGGTTCACACGAATAATCAAACCTAAGGTAAGCCATGTCACAAGATTTGACAAGGCCTAGTCGGATAACGAAATCGAATTCCTAACTCTCATGGTGGTATAAAATCTAACTCTCATCGGATGAGGACCAGTCAACCATGTTGACGTCGGGTGTCCTTGCATCACTCTCCATGTCGTCATCTCCGAGCTCATCATTCTGGTCCCTATCCTGGCTGACATAGGCACCGTACGAGTGATCCTCCTGGATGTTTTCTCCCTCATCCACCTTCTCCTCGGCCTCCTCAAGCTCAAGCTTCAGGTCATCGATCTTCTCCTATAGTGTGTCCAGCTCTCCCCCGTGCTCACTGCGAGCGTCCTGGAGCTCCTCCTCGAGCTCGGCCTTGCGGGGCATGAGGTTCTTGATGACAATCATGTTGTCAGACAGCTCCAGCTCCATCATGCGAATGTGTTCCTCCAGGGTACGCACCACGTCTCCATTCGCGTCGTGGCGTCCATACAACATGAAGGAGGTCTTCTTGAGGTCCTCATCATACTCCTCCCAAATGCGTCCGAGAGCAATGTGAGCAACGATGCCCCTGCCCAAGCCCCATGTTGCAGTATCCAGATGGAAATCAATGGGCTTGGTGCGGTTTCTGAGGATGCGTCTGGGGATATGGGCATCGATCCTCCAACATGTCTCCTCAGGCAGGGTGGTTGTGAAGGTTCCAGTGAATGTGGGAAGCCCAATCTTCAGGCGCTTCACGATCTTCACCAGCTGCCGTCCAAAGGGCATGGTCTCATCGGGTTGCTCGAACTCAACAATGGCGGATGACATCTACATTTTGAAAGAAAGAAGAAATTTTTATTGAATTAGAGAAGGAACGAGACCAAATGATATATAGGGAAATGAAAAAAATATAGTTTTTATCCTATGGCTTTTCAATTTTCTAGGGGTCGCGTCCTACAGTCAACATGTGCTCTAATACCATCTTGTGGCGACCCGACTCGGTAAGAGTCGAAGTCTCTGTGCTTACCGTGCTAGTCCCTGGATCGACTTGCTAGCACACACAATACTCGATGAAATAACAGAAAAAACACACATCTCTTTATTACATCGATAGTCCAGGAGTAATACATTTATTACAAAATAGGGCATAGAGCCAATAAGAAAATACTGCGGAAGCAAAGTAGTAAATGAGTCCAACTCCACGAGCAAGGTTGCGTGTAGAACATCGACCTATCGCACCTTAATCCTTGTCGGATATATCTGCAACGTGATAAGTTGGAGCCTTATAGGTCAGTACATTGAATGTATTGGCAAGTCACATCATAAGTGTAATGAACCTAATTGTACATGCAATTTGGCTGGTGGAAAGCTCTAAGTTTAGTTTTTGCATAAAGCTAGTTCTTCCCTATTAGAAAAGATGTTATTCTAAAACTACACATTTGCATAGGATGAGTTGGCAAACCCAACTCCATCCGTTCCCAAGTTTCATTTAAAACACAACTGTTTAATTTGAGGTGAGGAGTTCTCCTAGCATTTCCACTACTAGATGCTCAAGTTGTCCGTAACCGGGCACACGGCTAATCGATTAGGTTGACACTCTGCAGAGGTTGCGCACTTTTCCCCACAAGACTCGATCGCCAAGTTCTCGCACTGCCTGGCGTTTGAGAACAGGATGACTGAGACATAGTATTTCAAAATTATTTCCTCTTAACCAACGGATAGGCCGGTACACCTACTCATTCTACATTTGCTAGCCTATCCCGGAAGAGGTCACACTAACTACTCAACTAAGCCAGAGCCCATATTGGCTTGTGGCTGCACACGTAAGCTTCTAGACATGAGCATACGATTGATCTCTTTGAGCCTGAGCGGACGGACCACTAGTGGTGCACCACCATGGATTTCCCATGCGTGCCCCATTGTACTTCGCCACCATTCCAACAAGTTTCCGCCCAGGTAGTTCATTAATTATCCTAGGTCCTATTTACTACATTGTCACTCATACTTTACAATGATCACTCCCCAATCCACGTGTAATTAGCGAAGCAACATAATGTAAAATGATCGCGACAATGTTATAAGGTTCAGACCTACCTCAATGAACTACTGGGTGAAAAGCATAATCATGCGGCATCAATTCCTACCATGTAGTCCTATCGCAAAGAACTAAGTGCATAATAAAAACATAGGTAACGAAACATGATCAAGATGCAACTTGCCTTGGTAGTGCTGGTTGAATTCTAAAGACTGATAATATTCTGCTTCGCACTCCGGGCAATCTATCGCAAAGAAGATAAACAAACATAGGCACACATTTCAGAGAACCAAGAAGAACATGCAAAGAAAAAAGTCTCGAAAAAACCAAATGAACAAACAACACACTTAACTAGCATGAAAATATTCTAAGTGCAAAATAACATAGGCCTATCGTTCAAAAAGTGTGTGAACTATAGTGCAAACTATGCATACTAGTAAAATATTATTGGACAGATTATAGTGTGTGAATTTTTTTGTGACAAAGGTCCAGATGATAAGGTTTGGCTATGGTGTCAAAGTGCAAAAAGAATCAAATTAATCGGAGCATCCGTTTAGGAGATATGGCCATTTGAAGTTTGAATTTGAATCTGAATAAATTCAAATTTGAATCGGACAAATGTTTACAAAAAGGATACCACTAGATAGATCTAAACATGATGAAGAATTTGCCGCTGGTTTCATCGAGTTTGGATCTACAGTTTAAAAGTTATGGCTAATCTTAGATCAGGGAATAATCTATGATAAAAGGGGGACTAAACGGTGAAGAAAACTATCGCAAACAGGTCCCTGGCACGTGGCAGATTCCTACTGGCTGAAAGGTGCTCGGCGCGTAGCTTATACAGTGGATGTTCAGACCTTAAGCAAAATGACGGCGGCGGCTAACTTAAACAAAACTGATCGGTTTTAAAATAAAAACCCGCGGTTAACCACGTACCGATTTGACTAAAAAAACCAACTAATCTAATCTAGACCGTTGATCTCTGATCTAGTGGACACAAGGAGGTGCGGCGGCTTACAACGGCCGGGGTGGCCGGCGATGAGCAGAGGACAGCGGCGCGGCATCGGGCGATGGCGGAGCAGCGACTACGGCGGTCCTCGGCGTCGAGGAAGTAGACGGGGAGGTGTGGCGCGACTTGGGCGTCCGGATGGCAGCGTCGGGGCACCTCGGGGGCGTCGGGGTTGGCGAGGCAAAGATGGCGGCACTCCGCAGGCTCCGGCAAGGTTGGGCGTCGTCGGGGCGGGTGCTCCGGGGAACCTAGAAAGAAACGAAGATGTCAACAAGATACTCCTTGACTCGGGAAATCGGTTGACGAAGAAGGTGGAGGCTGTCGGTGTCAAAACCGGCAGATCTCGGGTAGGGGGTCCCGAACTGTGCGTCGGTTCGAAGGTAACAGGAGTCAAGGGACACAATGTTTACCCAGGTTCGGGCCCTCTTGATGGAGGTAATACCCTACTTCCTGCTTGATTGACTTTGATGAGTATAGGGGTTACAAGAGTTGATCTACCTCGAGATCGTAATGGCTAAACCCTAGATGTCTAGCTTGTATGATTATGATTGCCTCTACGGACTAAACCCTTCGGTTTATATAGACACCGGAGGGGGCTAGGGTTGTACAGAGTCGGTTTACAGAGAAATGAATCTTCATATCCGAACGCCAAGCTTGCCTTCCACGCCAAGGAGAGTCCCATCTGGACACGGGGGGAAGCCTTCTATCTTGTATCTTCACAGCCCACCAGTCTAGTCCTCGTCACATAGCTAGGACGCCCGGGGACCCCCTAATCAAGGACTCCCTCAGTAGCCCCTGAACCAGGCTTCAATGACGATGTGTCCGCGCGCAGATTGTCTTCGCCGTTGCAAGGCGGGTTCCTCCTCCGAATACTCCAAAGTAGTTGATCAAAAGAACTATATCCTGCTCTCTACAAGAGTTAAAACCCTGAACCACGGGGGGTAAATACTTAAACAAAAAACAAGTCATGTCCTCTAACGGCTTTTTCGGCGAGGCATTGTGCTCCGGTTATTATTATTATTTCGAATAGTTTTCCAGCCTCCCATTTCGTGTTTCGAGGCGCATTTTTCGTTGATACGTCATGTCAAAGCAGAGATCATGTCCTCTTATTGCGGGATTCTTATCAATACGGTTTTGGGTAATCCACCCGTGACGCTTGCGTGACCCCTGGGGAATAGGCGAATTTTAAGGCCCGTGAGGGGCACGCTCGGTATTCACTGCCTTTATAAGGAGATAAGGATCCTCGCCTTCTTCCTCCTCCACCCATCCGTCCTCAAGCCCCAGCACCCAAGCGCTAAGCTCTCCCCTCACCGCCACACATTCCAGTCATGTCCGGATTCGGCTCGCAAGGCAAGTGGATGGCCTCCTCTGTGACGGAGGAGGACATCAAAGAGCTTCGAGAAGCGAGGTATTTGACAGCGGAGATCAGGCATAGGCTCCCTGCCAAAGAGCAAGTCATCCCCACTCCAAAACCCGATGAGAGGGTCATATTCCTTCCTCACTTTCAACATGGACTAGTGTTTCCCCTACACCACTTCGTCCGAGGTCTCATGTTCTACTACGGGCTGGATTTTCACGATCTGGCCCTGAATTCCTTTCTCCACATATCGGCGTTTATCGTCATGTGTGAGGCATTCCTCCGCATCCCTCCACACTTCGGCCTATGGCTCAAAATTTTCAATGTGAAGCCGAAGGTGGTCGACGGGAAGCACGCAGATTTCGGAGGTGCCATGATAAGCAAACTTCCCAAAATCATCTGGCCAGAAGGGGCCTTCGTTGATACCATCAAGATATGGCAGCAGGAGTGGTTTTACATTACTGAACCCCGCGACACCAAGTGGGCAGCCGTCCCTGCATTCAGATCCGAACCCCCATTGCGGCTCGCGTCCTAGACCAACAAGGGTCTGGATTGGGGATCATCCGACGAGGTGTTGATGCTGAAGAAGCGCATCAAGAATATTATAGAGAAAAACACCAGCCTCGCAGATGTGATCCAAGTGATGCTCGTCCGCGGTCCCTTCCCTGCCAACGCCGGCCTCTCCATATGTGGGAGTTCAATCTGGAAGGGCCATGGATCCTGACGCAATTCTTCGGCGCGATGCATAAAGCGATCTGGAAACTACTCTTCAAGACCCAAAAGTCATGGCCGGAGACGTTCGAAGACATCGGCCTCAACTGCAATCATCTAGTTTCCCAAGTAAGTGCTATTTTTCCTAACGTAACACAGTCAATTGACCAAAAGAGGGAACAGACTGAGAATACCATCTCATGACACATGGCAGGACGAAGAAGGCGGAGCGGGTCAGATGTCCGGATCCATTACCTAAAAACCCAGCAGATCCTCTTTTAATGAAGATGCTGGTCCCGGCACCCTATCATGCGCCGGAGAAAAAGGTCCAGAAGAAGAACAAGGGAGCGAAGGAGGGCCCTTGCCACAAAGGTACTTCGGACGCAGTGTCCAGAGAGACCAACACTCACTCCTCCGAGGAAGATGAAGATGAAGGGGAGGAGGAGGCGGAAAGCAACCCCTGCCCAAAGGGGAGGGGGATAAAGAGGGCGGCCTCCGCAGATTCGGAGGAGGGAGCGTCCAAGAGGGGAAGGGTATCCCTTTCGGACGACTCAAATTCGGATGCCGAAGCAGTCCCTAAGCACCGCCCCCGGACCAAGCCTACTACCGCATCGTAAGTAGCTACGGATGCTTCACATACATTCAATCCTTTGCGAATTGCGAGAATGATGTTAAATTATGTGTTTCAGTCCGGCCCGTGATCTCCCTCAGTTATCATCATCATCAGGGGATCTACCGCCAGAGATGATGGAGAGTGAGACGCCTCCACAAACTTCCTTGCCTCCCAGGGCGGATGACATCGAGGTGTCATCTCAAAGGATTTCTCTGGGCTTCGGAGAAGTGCGGGAGAGGACCAAGGCAGTGGCAGGGGATAACCCCTTGGCTACCGAGAACATGGGGGGCGAGACCCCCATGGGAACTGGCGATGGAGGCCCTGGATTATCCAGTCCCCAGCCAAATACTGCTCTGCAGGTACAAATGGCTCCGGAGTCGGATGAGCGGTCCCCTCCGAGGGAGGGGAAATCGACTATTCCAATGGCGACACCCACTAATCTGGAGGCGCTGAACACTCTGGTGGACGCCCTGCAAAGTGCGTCCTGATGACCCACAAGTGTAGGGGATCTATAGTAGCCTTTTCGATAAGTAAGAGTGTCGAACCCAATGAGGAGCAGAAGGAAATGATAAGCGGTTTTCAGCAAGGTATTCTCTGCAAGCACTGAAATTATCGGTAACAGATAGTTTTGTAATAAGGTAATTTGTAACGAGTAGCAAGTAATAAAAGTAATAAGTTGCAGCAAGATGGCCCAATCCTTTTTGTAGCAAAGGACAAGCCTGGACAAACTCTTATATAAAGGAAAGCGCTCCCGAGGACACATGGGAATTATCGTCAAGATAGTTTTCATCACAATCATATGATTCGCGTTCGGTACTTTGATAATTTGATATGTGGGTGGACCGGTGCTTGGGTACTGCCCTTACTTGGACAAGTATCCCACTTATAATTAACCCCTATTGCAAGCATCCGCAACTACAACAGAAGTATTAAGGTAAACCTAACCATAGCATGAAACATATGGATCCAAATCAGCCCCTTACGAAGCAACGCATAAACTAGGGTTTAAGCTTCTGTCACTCTAGGAACCCATCATCTACTTATTACTTCCCAATGCCCTCCTCTAGGCCCCAAACAATGGTGAAGTGTCATGTAGTTGACGTTCAAATTACACCACTAGAGGAAAGACAACATACATCTCATCGAAATATCGAACGAATACCAAATTCACATGACTACTTATTGCAAGACTTCTCCCATGTCCTCAGGAACAAATGTTACTACTCACAAAGCATGTTTATGTTCATAATCAGAGGGGTATTAATATGCATAATGGATCTGAACATATGATCTTCCACCAAGTAAACCAACTAGCATCAACTACAAGGAGTAATCAACACTACTAGCAACCCACAGGTACCAATCTGAGGTTTGGATACAAAGATTGGATACAAGAGATGAACTAGGGTTTGAGATGAGATGGTGCTGGTGAAGATGTTGATGGAGATTCACCCCCTCCCGATGAGAGGATCGTTGGTGATGATGATGGTGATGATTTCCCCCTCCCGGAGGGAAGTTTCCCCGGCTAAACAGCTCCACCGGAGCCCTAGATTGGTTCCGCCAAGGTTCCGCCTCGTGGCGGCGGAGTTTCAACCCGTGAGCTTGCTTATGATTTTTTCCTCGACGAAAGACTCCATATAGCCAAAGATGGGCATCAGAGGGCCACCAGGGGGGCCACGAGGCAGGGGGCGCGCCCAGGGGGTAGGGCGCGCCTCCAACCCTCGTGGACGGTGGGTGGCCCCCCTCTGGTACTTTCTTCACTCAGTATTTTTTATATATTCTGAAAATAACCCCCGTGGAGTTTCAGGACTTTTGGAGATGTGCAGAATAGGTCTGTAATATTTGCTCCTTTTCTAGCCCAGAATTCCAGCTGCCCGCATTCCCCCTCTTCATGTAAACCTTGTAAAATAAGAGAGAAAAGGCATAAGTATTGTGACATAATGTGTAATAGCAGCCCATAATGCAATAAATATCAATATAAAAGCACGATGCAGAATGGACATATCACGTCCGTCTTGGAGGAGCACCGTACCTTGATGGGTACGGTGGGTGAGAAGATTCAGTCCGCCAAAAGCGGGCCGAACGAAGCCTTTACGAGCTTTCTAATAGGCTTCGAGGTATGCGATGTAATGTCTCTAGCCACTTTCCATATGGAAAGTATGATTGTATATAGATAGTAGCCCCTGAGACTCTGGTCGGCCTATGAAGAAGGGCGAAAAGAGGATCTATATAAATCTGTAGGAACTAACATACTTATTTGGCTGGAAAAACAGGCTTCGCTGTAAGCGGCAACTGCCCAGGCAGCGGAGGCTTCCGAATAGAAATAGCAACTGAAGCAAGCCGATGAGGACATGGTCCTTATTAACAAGCGGCTTGACGAGGCACAAGGTATGCTGCGAACATCCCGTTTGTGCCTATATGAATGTGCGAATGCGAAGTTGAAACTTAGATTATGTTACAGATGAAATTGCAGATGGCGCTGCTGAGGTCGAGACCCTCAGGGGTGAACTTGCCCAGGCCAAGGAGCGGGCAAGGATGAGCAATGCGGCCACTGATAAAGCGGCTGCAGATTTGAAGGCCAAATAGGCCACCCGGCGCCAGGTCGAGGAGCGGGTATCTATAGTAGAGCAAGAGCTCAAGGATGCCGCCCGTACGTGCAAGTCCCTTGAGGAGGAGAATAAAGCCAAGGCAACTGAGCTTGCCAAGGCCCTTTGGGAGGCCGAAGTGGCGCGGTCCGAATCTAGGGCGGCTCACGAGGAGAACCGGCAGGCCGGACAGATAGCGGCTGGTAAGCCCTTTCCTTTACAGGCTAAGTTTGACGATCAGAGATATGTCCTACCTCTTGAGCACTGTGTTGGTTTTCCCTTGAAGAGGAAAGGGTGATGCAGTAAAGTAGCATAAGTATTTCCCTCAGTTTTTGAGAACCAAGGTATCAATCCAGTAGGAGACCACGCTCGAGTCCCACGTACCTACACAAACAAATAAGAACCTTGCAACCAACGCGATAAAGGGGTTGTCAATCCCTTCATGGCCACTTGCAAAAGTGAGATCTGATAGAGATGATAAGATAATATTTTTGGTATTTTTATGATAAAGAGTAAAAGTAAAGATTGCAAAATAAACGGCGACAGAAATAGCTAGTTGACGGGAGATTAATATGATGGAAAATAGACCCGGGGGCCATAGGTTCACTAGTGGCTTCTCTCAAGAGCATAAGTATTATGGTGGGTGAACAAATTACTGTCGAGAAATTGATAGAATTGAGCATAGTTATGAGAATATCTAGGTATGATCATGTATATAGACATCACGTCCGTGACAAGTAGACTGACTCCTTCCTGCATCTACTATACTATTACTCCACACATCGACCGCTATCCAACATGAATCTAGAGTATTAAGTTCATAAGAACGGAGTAACTCATGCAATATGATATAAACCCCATCTTTTTATCCTTGATGCCAACAATACAATACGTGTCGTTTCCCCTACTGTCACTGGGATCGAGCATCGCAAGATTGAATTCAAAGCTAAGCACTTCTCCCATTGCAAGAAAGATCAATCTAGTAGGCCAAACCAAACTGATAATTCGAAGAGACTTGCAAAGATAACCAATCATACATAAAAGAATTCAGAGAAGAGTCAAATATTGTTCATAGATAATCTTGATCATAAACCCACAATTCATCGGATCTCGACAAACACACCGCAAAAAGAAGAGTTACATCGAATAGATCTCCAAGAGAATCGAGGAGAACTTTGTATTGAGATCCAAAGAGAGAGAAGAAGTCATCTAGCTAATAACTATGGACCCGAAGGTCTGAGGTAAACTACTCACACATCATCGGAGAGGCTATGGTGTTGATGTAGAAGCCCTTCGTGATCAATGCCCCCTCCGGCGGAGCACCGGAAAAGGCCCCAAGATGGGATCTCACGGGTACAGAAGGTTCCGGCGGTGGAAATAGGGTTTTGGCTCCGCATTTGATGTTTCCAGGGTATATGAGTATATATAGGCAAAAGAGGTCGGCCAGGAGAGCTACGAGGGGCCCACGAGGGTGGGGGCGCGCCCAGGGGGGCAGGCGCGCCTCCCTGCCTCATGGTCTCCTCGTTGATTGCTTGACGTCCACTCCAAGTCCTCTGGATCACGTTTGTTCCGAAAATCACGTTCCCGAAGGTTTTATTCCATTTGGACTCCGCTTGATATCCTTTTCCTTCGAAACACTGAAATAGGCAAAAAACAGCAATTTGGGCTGGGCCTCCGGTTAATAGGTTAGTCCGAAAAATAATATAAAAGTGTATAATAAAGCCCATTAAACATCCAAAACAGAATATATAATAGCATGGAACAATCAAAAATTATAGATACGTTGGAGACGTATCAAGCATCCCCAAGCTTAATTCCTGCTCGTCCTCGAGTAGGTAAATGATAAAAACAGAATTTTTGATGTGGAATGCTACTTAGCAAAATTTTCAATGTAATTCTCTTATTTGTGGCATGAATATTCAGATCCGAAAGATTCAAGATAAAAGTTTAATATTGACGTAAAAGTAATAATATTTCAAGCATACTAACTAAGCAATTATGTCTTCTCAAAATAACATGGCCAAAGTAAGTTTATCCCTACAAAATCATATAGTTTGGTCATGCTCCATTTTCGTCACACAATAATGCTCTCATCATGCACAACCCCGATGACAAGCCAAGCAATTGTTTCATACTTTAGTAATCTCAAACTTTTTTCAACTTTCACGCAATATATGAGCGTGAGCCATGGATATAGCACTATGGGTGGAATAGAATATAATGATGGGGGTTATGTGGAGAAGACAAAAAGGGAGAAAGTCTCACATTGACGCAGCTAATCAACGAGCTAGGGAGATGCCCATCGATTGATGTCAATGCAAGGAGTAGGGATTGCCATGCAGTGGATGCACTAGAGCTATAAATGTATGAAAGCTCAACAAAAGAAACTAAGTGGGTGTGAATCCAACTTGCTTGCTCACAAAGACCTAGGGCGTTTGAGGAAGCCTATTGTTGGAATATACAAGCCAAGTTCTATAATGAAAATTCCCACTAGTATATGAAAGTGACAAAACAAGAGACTCTCTATCATGAAGATCATGGTGCTACTTTGAAGCACAAGTGTGGAAAAAGATAGGATAGTAGCATTGCCCCTTTTATTGGGCCTTCTTTTTTTTATTTGGCCTTTCTCTTTTTTTGGGGACAATGCTCTGTGAATGATGATCATCACACTTCGATTTATTTACAACTCAATGATTACAACTCGATACTAGAACAAAGTATGACTCTATATGAGTGCCTCCGGCGGTGTACCGGGAAGAGCAATGAATCAAGAGTGACATTTTTGAAATAATATGCATGGTGGCTTTGCCACAAATACGATGTCAACTACATGATCATGCAGGGCAATATGGCAATGACGAAGCGTCTCATGATAAACGGAATGGTGGAAAGTTGCATGGCAATATATCTCGGAATGGCTATGGAAATGCCATAATAGGTAGGTATGGTGGCTGTTTTGAGGAAGATATAAGGAGGTTTATGTGTGATAGAGCATATCATATCACGGGGTTTGGATGCACCGGCGAAGTTTGCACCAACTCTCAAGGTGAGAAAGGGCAATGCATGGTACCGAAGAGGCTAGCAATGATGGAAGGGTGAGAGTGCGTATAATCCATGGACTCAACATTAGTCATAAAGAACTCACATACTTGTTGCAAAAATCTACAAGTCATCAAAAACCAAGCATTATGCGCATGCTCCTAGGGGGGATAGATTGGTAGGAAAAGACCATTGCTCGTCCCCGACTGCCACTCATAAGGAGGACAATCAAAGAACACCTCATGTTTCAAATTTGTAACACAACGTTTACCATACGTGCATGCTACGGGACTTGCAAACTTCAACACAAGTATTTCTCAAATTCACAACTACTCAACTAGCACAACTTTAATATCACTACCTCCATATCTCAAAACAATCATCAAGCATCAAACTTCTCGTAGTATTCAACGCACTTATAAGAAAGTTTTTACTAATTTTTTATGCCTATCATATTAGGACTAATTTCACAATTTAAGAAATTTACCATGCTGTTTTGTAGGACTCTCAAAATAATATAAGTGAAGCATGAGAGATCAATAATTTCTATAAAATAAAACCACCACCGTGCTCTAAAAGATATAAGTGAAGCACTAGAGCAAAAACTGTATGGCTCAAAAGATATAAGTGAAGCACATAGAGTATTCTAACAAATTCCAAATCATGTGTGTCTCTCTCAAGAGGTGTGTACATCAAGGATGATTGTGGTAAAATAAAAAGCAAAGACTCAAATCATACAAGACGCTCCAAGCAAAACACATATCATGTGGTGAATAAAAATATAGCATCAAGTAAAGTTACCGATGGACGAAGACGAAAGAGGGGATGCCTTCCGGGGCATCCCCAAGCTTAGGCTTTTGGTTGTCCTTGAATTTTACCTTGGGGTGCCTTGGGAATCCCCAAGCTTAGGCTTTTGCCAATCCTTGTTCCATAATCCATCAAATCCTTACCCAGAACTTGAAAACTTCACAACACAAAACTCAACAGAAAATCTCATGAGCTCCGTTAGCGAAAGAAAACAAAACATCACTTCAAGGTACTTTATTGAACTCATTATTTATTTGTATTGGTGTTAAACCCACTGTATTCCAACTTCTCTATGGTTTATAAACTCTTTTACTAGCCATAGATTCATCAAAGTAAGAAAACAACACACGAAAAACAGAATCTATCAAAAACAGAACAGTCTGTGGTAATCGGTAACTAACGCAAACTTCTGTAACTCATAAAAATATACCAAAATAGGAAGACCTATATAATTTGTTTATTGATCTACTGCAATTGGAATCAGTATTTTATCACGTTCTGGTGATTTTTAACAATTGTTTTTGTGAACAGAATGTTTCTGAAATTTTCAGCAAGATCAAATAACTATCATCAAAGAAGATCCAATAGGTTTTACTTGGAAAAACACTAATTAAAACATAAAAACAAATCTAACCAGAGGCTAGATCAAAGATTTATTACCAAACAGGAGAAAAAAAGCAAAAAACTAAAATAAAATTGGGTTGCCTCCCAACAAGCACTATCGTTTAACGCCCCTAGCTAGGCATAAAAGCGAGGATAGATCTAGGTATTACCATCTTTGGTAGGCAATCCATAAGTGGCTCTCATAATAGATCATAAGGTAATTTTTTTTATTTCTAGGAAAGTGTTCCATGCCTTTCCTTAGCGGAAATTGGAATCTAATATTTCCTTCCTTCATATCAATAATAGCACCAATCGTTCTAAGGAAAGGTCTACCAAGAATAATAGGACATGAAGGATTGCAATCTATATCAAGAACAATGAAATCTACGGGCACATAATTCCTATTTGCAACAATAAGAACATCATTAATTCTTCCCATAGGTTTCTTAATAGTGGAATCCGCAAGATGCAAGTTTAGAGAGCAGTTATCCAATTCACGGAAACCTAACAAATCACACAAAGTTTTTGGAATCGTGGAAACACTAGCACCCAAATCACACAAAGCACAGCATTCATGATCTTTAATTCTAATTTCAGTAGTAGGCTCCCACTCTTCATAAAGTTTTATAGGGATATAAACTTCCAACTCAAGTTTTTCTTCATAAGATTGCATTAAAGCATCAATGATATGTTTGGTAAAAGCTTTATTTTGACTATAAGCATGAGGAGAATTTAGCACGGATTGCAACAAGGAAATGCAATCTATTAAAGACCAATTATCATAATTAAATTCCTTGAAATCCAAGATAGTGGGTTCATTGATATCTAAAGTTTTGACCTCTTCAATCCCACTTTCACCAATTTTTGCATCAAGATCTAAAAACTCCAAATTTTTGGGACGCCTTCTAACTAAAGTTGACTCATCTCCACTCCCATCATTATCAAGATTCATATTGCAAAACAAAGATTTAATAGGGGACACATCAATAACTTTTAGATCTTCATCTTTATTCTCATAAAAACTAGAAGAACACGCTTTTACAAAGCAATCTTTCTTAGCACGCATCCTAGCGGTTCTTTCATTGCACTCATCAATGGAAATTCTCATGGCTTTGAGAGACTCATTGATGTCTTGCTTAGGTGGGATAGATCTAAGTTTCATATAATCAACATCAAGAGAAATTCTATCCACGTTCCTAGCCAATTCATCAATCTTAGGCAATTTTTCTTCAAGCGAGGCATTGATTTTTTTTTGAGAAATCATAAATTCTTTAACACTCAAAATCAGAGGGCATATTATTAAAATTTCCATAAGAGTTGTTGTAGGAATTACCATAATTATTAGAGGAATTACTAGGATACGGCCTATGATTAAAATTTCCTCTATAAGCATTATTACCATAATTGTTCCTACCAACAAAGTTCACATCCATGGATTCATTATTATTCTCAATCAAAGTAGACAAAGGCATATCATTGGGATCAGAAGAAACACTCTTATTAGCAAACAATTTCATGAGTTCATCCATCTTTCCACTCAAAACATTAATTTCTTCTATCGCATGCACTTTTTTACTAGTAGATCTTTCAGTGTGCCATTGAGAATAATTAACCATAATATTATCTAGGAGTTTAGTAGCTTCTCCTAAAGTGATTTCCATAAAGGTTCCTCCCACGGCCGAATCTAAAAGATTTCTAGAACCAAAATTCAATCCGGCATAGAAATTATGTATAATCATCCATAAATTCAAACCATGAGTAGGGTAATTACGTATCATTAATTTCATCCTCTCCCTAGCTTGTGCAACATGTTCATGGTCAATTTGCTTAAAATTCATAATATCTTTTCTAAGGGAGATGATTTTAGTGGGAGGAAAATACTTAGAGATAAAAGCATCTTTGCATTTATTCCAAGAATCAATACTATTTTTAGGCAAAGACGAAAAGCAAGTTTTAGCATGGTCTCTAAGAGAAAAAGGAAATAGCTTCAATTTAACAATATCATTGTCCACATCTTTCTTCTTTTGCATATCACACAAATCAACAAAGCAGCATTAATTTCACAAGACTCAGCATCGGTAAGAGGAGAAATCGGATTGCTAAGAAAATCATTGTTGTTGGTATTAGCAAAGTCACACAATTTAGTATTATCTTGAGCCACCGTGACAAGCAAACAATCCAACACACAACCAAGCAAGAGGCAAGCGAAAAAGAGGGCGAATAAAATGGCAAGGGTGAAGTGGGGGAGAGGAAAACGAGAGGCAAATGGCAAATAATGTAATGTGAGGGATATGAGTTTGCGATGGGTACTTGGTATGTCTTGACTTGTGCGTAGACTCCTTGGCAATGGCACCAGAAATCCTTCTTGCTACCTCTTGAGCAATCCGTTAGTTTTCCCTTGAAGAGGAAAGGGTGATGCAGTAATGTACCGTAAGTATTTCCCTCAGTTTTTGAGAACCAAGGTATCAATCCAGTAGGAGACCACGCTCGAGTCCCACGTACCTACACAAACAAATAAGAACCTTGCAACCAACACGATAAAGGGGTTGTCAATCCCTTCACGGCCACTTGCAAAAGTGAGATCAGATAGAGATGATAAGATAACATTTTTGGTATTTTCATGATAAAGAGTAAAAGTAAAGATTGCAAAATAAACGGCGACAGAAATAGATAGTTAACGGGAGATTAATATGATGGAAAATAGACTCGGGGGCCATAGGTTTCACTAGTGGCTTGTCTCAAGAGCATAAGTATTACGGTGGGTGAACAAATTACCGTCGAGCAATTGATAGGATTGAGCATAGTTATGAGAATATCTAGGTATGATCATGTATATAGGCATCACGTCTGTGACAAGTAGACCGACTCCTGCCTGCATCTCCTACTATTACTCCACACATCGACCGCTATCCAGCATGCATCTAGAGTATTAAGTCCATAATAACAGAGTAACGCTTTAAGCAAGATGACATGATGTAGAGGGATAAACTCATGCAATATGATATAAACCCCATATTTTTATCCTCGATGGCAACAATACAATACGTGTCGTTTCCCCTACTGTCACTGGGATCGAGCACCGCAAGATTGAACCCAAAGCTAAGCACTTCTCCCATTGCAAAAAAGATCAATCTAGTAGGCCAAACCAAACTGATAATTTGAAGACTTGCAAAGATAACCAATCATACATAAAAGAATTCAGAGAAGATTCAAATATTGTTCATAGATAATCTTGATCATAAACCCACAATTCATTGGATCTCGACAAACACACCGCAAAAAGAAGAGTTACATCGAATAGATCTCCAAGAGAATCGAGGAGAACTTTGTATTGAGATCCAAAGAGAGAGAAGAAGCCATCTAGCTAGCTAATAACTATGGACCCGAAGGTCTGGGGTAAACTACTCGCGCATCATCGGAGAGGCTATGGTGTTGATGTAGAAGCCCTCCGTGATCAATGCCCCCTCCGGCGGAGCGCCGGAAAAGGCCCCAAGATGGGATCTCATGGGTACAGAAGGTTGCGGCGGTGGAAATAGGGTTTTGGCTCTGTATCTGATGTTTCCAGGGTATATGAGTATATATAGGTGAAAGAGGTCGGTCAGGAGAGCTAGAGGGCCCCACGAGGGTGGGGGGCGCGCCCAGGGGGGCAGGCGCGCCTCCCTGCCTCGTGGCCTCCTCGTTGATTGCTTGACGTCCACTCCAAGTCCTCTGGATCACATTTGTTCCGATAATCACGTTCCCGAAGGTTTCATCCCGTTTGGACTCCGTTTGATATCCTTTTCCTTCAAAACACTGAAATAGGCAAAAAAACAGCAATTTGGCTGGTCCTCCGGTTAATAGGTTAGTCCAAAAAATAATATAGAAGTGTATAATAAAGCCCATTAAATATCCAAAACAGAATATATAATAGCATGGAACAATCAAAAATTATAGATACGTTGGAGATGCATCAATATGCCTTGCTTAATCGACGGTGGAGTTCTCCAGACGCTTTTGCGGATCTTCCAAAGAGTGCCGCCGATGTCGCGCCATTCTTCCAGGCCCAGGAGGGACATGCGACAGAGAAGCTCTTCTGGTCACAGTTCGCGGCGCGGGAGCGCCCAGCACTGCTGAACGACGAAATGGCGCAGTGGGCCGAGCTGCATAAGATGTCCAGAGCGGCCATGAAGGATGTCCTGGTTCGGCTATGGCCAGCCGAACCCATTTCGGGCAGCTATTTCGGCTTGGCGCGGCGACTTGTCGATGCGGTGCCCCGAATCGACGCAATCAAGCGGTCAATGTGCATAAAAGGTGCACGGATGGCCTTCGCCCGCGTCAAGATGCACTGGGCAAAGATGAAGGCTGCCGAAGTGGCTGTTGAGGGCCCTCCTGGAGGCAAGAAACACCGCACGCCGGAGCGCTATTTGGAGGATGTCCTAGAGGGTGCCCGCTTGATAGAGGGTCAATGCTCCAAGGACATTATGTTCGAATAAATGTACCCGAGTTGTCCGGACAGTTTTATTATATATGAAGGCCCTACAATATTTTTGTGCCCTTGTCTAAAATTTCTTCCCTCATGTGCGGCCGTTTTTTATATTCCTGAGAGTTTTCCAGTCGTCGGCTTCAGCCCCCTCGTAGATAATATAGGGGTGTTCGGAATAGCACATGATCACACTTGACCGAACGTCTTGGTCCGTGAAGGAGGTGTCAGTGCGGCGAACCAGGCAATCGAACTTTGTGGCTTTACCACTCCCACTAAGCCATAGGAGTTTCACGATGGGGCTAGAAGATAGCCCCCAGTATGTATGCGGCTATCCGGATGCGGATGCGTTGCGTATGTGACTGGAAAAACGGTCCTTCGTATAATACGGAAACAATCGCTAAAGATTTGAATGGGTCAGCAGGCGGCTGACCAGCTCTCGTCGCATCGTCACAATTAGTTTTCGGCTTTCTCTACTAAGGTGCTTGACCGGACGAACAAATGGAACATAAGGTAGCAAACACAGGAGCCGGGCAACCCAACTATTGAACAAAGACATGATTCGGAGCCGATGCATATAATGCCGATCTCGGGACGCCGAATTGTGCTATAAAGCTATTCGGGCTTTTGGTTTGGCGACATATGCGTGGCCATATATAGCCCCTGGAAATTTGTGCCGAGTTGTGTGAGTGAGACAACTGAGGAGACGGCATACATTCTGTGAATAAAGGCGATGCCGAATAAAAATTGTTTTCACTAGAATCTGATAGATACATCAAAACATGATCTTACAGAGGGCACCATAATCACCAAGGCTGCTTTACACGCCAGGGGTCTAAGAAGAAAGGGAAAAGGTCTATACAGGTTCTTTAATGAAGTTTTGGTCGACAAAATCTTTTGGACCTCCTGTCGCACGTCTGCGCCGCTTTTGCGTTGGAGAGAGAGATATTCCTTGAGGGGGATGGTCTTCGGCTATTTGTACAAAACCGGGCTCGAAAAGAGTCTGTAGGATGGGTAGGTTTTAATTCACCTATGGTACAAGACAGAAAAAATAATTAAGGAAAGGGGAAAGGCCATATAGGGTCGAACCGCACTATGGGCCTGGCCGTATTGTGCCTCCGCCGATGCCCAAGGTATTTTGAGTGCGTAATTATGCACGCGTGGCACAAGCTTCGCGGGTGTGTGTGGCAATCGACTGAGGCGAAACTACTAATCTAGCTCTGGAATTACCGAGCTACCGGCAGGCGAAATTGACCGGTCTTGTTTAATAAAGCCCGGTGGCTTGATGGCCGATGAGGTGTGCGGCTTGAAAGGGCTACTCTGTACTTCGGCCGCGATGGCCGTGGTATGCTCCTTAGTGCGGAGGGAGCGTTCCATGTTTCCATTGATTGTAATGATGCCTCGTGGGCCGGGCATCTTGAGCTTTAGGTACGCGTAGTGCCGGACCGCATTAAAACGGGCGAAAGCAATTCGTCCAAGCAGTGCGTGATATCCACTGCGAAAGGGGATGATATCGAAGATCAAGTCTTTGCTTTGGATGTTGTCTGGTGAACCGAAGACGACTTCCAATGTTATTGAGCCCGTGCAGTGGCCTCTATACCAGGTATTACTCCTTTAAAGGTAGTTTTAGTGGGCTTGATTCTTGACGCATCAATGCCCATTTTCCCGACAGTGTCCTGGTAGAGCAGGTTTAGACTACTGCCGCCGTCCATGAGGACTCGCGTAAGGTGGAATCCGTCGATGATTGGATCGAAGACTAGAGCTGCCGAACCTCCATGACGGATACTGGTTGCGTGGTCCTTTCGATCAAAGGTGATCGGACAAGCCGACCATGGGTTAAATTTTGGGACGACCGGCTCTATGGCATAGACGTCTAGTAATGCGCGCTTGCGCTCCTGCTTAGGGATATGTGTGGCATATATCATGTTCACTGTATTTCCCTTGGGGGAAATTTCTTCTGCCCCCCAGTGCTCGGCTGACGAGGCTCTTCATCATCGTCCTCGCTGGGCGGCCCTTTCCCCTTGTGTTCGGTGTTAAGCTTGCCGGCCTGTTTAAAAACCCAACAATTTCTGTTGGTGTGATTGGCAGGCTTATCTGGGGTGCCATGAATCTGGCAAGGTCGATCGAGTATTCTGTCCAAACTGGATGGACTATCTGTGTTTCCTTTGAATGGCTTCTTCCGTTGGCCCGACTTAGGGCCACTGAATCCTGCGTTGACCATCATATGTTTGATACTATCATTATTGATTCGACGCTTGTGCTTGTTGTGTCGTGGCTTGCCATTGTCGTCCCTGGCTTCGGACGTGCCGGGGTCGCTGGTGCTATTGCTTCTACGGGCTAGCCAGCTGTCTTCTCCCGCGCAAAAGCGGGTCGTTAGTGCGGTGAGGGTGATACGTCTCCAATGTATCTATAACTTTTGATTGTTCCATACTATTATATTATCCATCTTGGATGTTTTATATGCATTTATATGCTATTTTAGTTGATTTTTGGGACTAACCTATTAACCTAGAGCCCAGTGCCAGTTTATGTTTTTCATTGTTTTTGAGTTTTACAAAAAAAGGAATACCGAACGGAGTCCAATTGACATGCCAATTTTTGATGATTTTTTATGGAGCAAAAGAAGCCTCGGGAGTAAAATAGTTGGGCCAGGAGAGTCCCGAGCCATCCACGAGGGTGGAGGGCGCGCCCTACCCCCCTGGGCACGCCCCCTGCCTCGTGGATGACTCGGAGACCCCCCTGACGTGAGACCGATGCCACAACTTCCAATAAATACAGAACCCCGAAAAGAAACCTATATCGGGAGTTCTGCCGCCGCAAACCTCTGTAGCCACCAAAAAACAATCGGGACCCTGTTCCGGCACCCTGCCGAAGGGGGAATCATCACCGATGGCTATCTTCACCCTCGGGGCTCAGGATATGTACCAGTAGCTATGTGTTTGATCTCTCTCTCTCTCGTGTTCTTGATTTGGCACGATCTTGATGTATCGCGAGCTTTGCTATTATAGTTGGATCTTATGATGTTTCTCCCCCTCTAGTCTCTTGTAATGGATTGAGTTTTCCCTTTGAAGTTATCTTATCGGATTGAGTCTTTAAGGATTTGAGAACACTTGATGTATGTCTTGCGTGGGATACCCGTGGTGACAATCGGGTATTCTATTGATCCACTTGATGTATGTTTTGGTGATCAACTTGCGGGTTCCATGACCTTGGGAATCTATGCATAGGCGTCGGCACACGTTTTCGTCTTGACTCTCTGGTAGAAAGTTTGGGGCACTCTTTGAAGTTATTTGTGTTGGTTGAATAGATGAATCTGAGATTGTGTGATGCACATCGTATAATCATACCCGCGGATACTTGAGGTGACATTGGAGTATCTAGGTGACATTAGGGTTTTGGTTGATTTGTGTCTTAAGGTGTTATTTTACTACGAACTCTAGGGCTGATTGTGACACTTATAGGAATAGCCCAATGGATTGATCGGAAAGAATAACTTTGAGGTGGTTTCGTACCCTACAATAATCTCTTCATTTGTTCTCCGCTATTAGTGACTTTGGAGTGACTCTTTGTTGCACGTTGAGGGATTGTTATATGATCTACTTATGTTATCCTTGTTGAGAGAACTTGCACTAGTGAAAGTATGTACCCTAGGCCTTGTTTCAAAGCATTGCAATACCGTTTTTGCTCACTTTTATTAGTTGTTACCTTGCTGTTTTTAAAATTTCAGATTACAAAAACCTATATCTACCATCCATATTGCACTTGTATCACCATCTCTTCGCCGAACTAGTGCACCTATACAATTTACCATTGTATTGGGTGTGTTGGGGACACAAGAGACTCTTTGTTATTTGGTTGCAGGATTATTTGAGAGAGACCATCTTCATCCTACGCCTCCCACGGATTGATAAACCTTAGGTCATCCACTTGAGGGAAATTTGCTACTGTCCTACAAACCTCTGCACTTGGAGGCCCAACAACGTCTACAAGAAGAAGGTTGCGTAGTAGACATCAAGCTCTTTTCTAGCGCCGTTGCCGGGGAGGTTAGTGCTTGAAGGTATATCTTTAGATCTTGCAATCGAATCTATTATTTTCTTGTTTTATCATTAGTTTAGTTTATAAAAGAAAACTACAAAAAAATGGAATTGAGGGTGCCTCATATGCTTCATCTTTTTAGTATCTTTCGTGAAAATAAGGATTCCGATAATTGTGCCAAAATGTTAGAAGAAGAATGCAATAAAATGTTTGGCATACAATCTTTGAATGATGGGCATGATTGCAATGTTGTTAATATCAACTCTTCGAATATCCCTAGTACTAATGATGATTGCACTAGTCATGATGAAAATGTCTCTTATAAGCATGTCAATTTTTGTGGAGTGCATAGAGTTCGCAAGTACACACCAAATAGGGAAGATAGATTTTGCAAGAGGCATAAGTATTTAGAAACTAAATGGTTGCAAGAGAGGCTAGATGCTTGTGCTAAAAATTTAAAATTTCTTTGCCATCCTTGTGAACTTTGCAATGAACGTGATCATTTAAATCTCCAATGCAAATTGTTTCATGATCATATCATGTCCAAAAATTGTGATGACTTGATTTCCCTTGCACATCATAATGAACTTAGTTTGCTTGTGGGTCATGAAGAAATGAAACGTATAACTAAGGATATTCTAGAATTTTTCCTTGATAAAGTTCTTGATTTTGATCTAGAGGAAATTTATATGTATTGTGCGGTGAATTGCATTGAAAATCCTTATATTTCCAATTACATAAAGACAAGAAAACAAATAGGAGATGAAAAAAATACTAATGAAAGGAAAGAGATTTCCCAATATCCTTCTATTCTTTCTTATGATGAATCAGGTAACGAGGAGGAGCCTTCTATTCAACCAATCTCATTAATATGGAGCTCCAAAAATAGGATTAAACCCATACTTAATGTGAAGAAGAAAAAGAAAAGACGGAGAAGCAAAGGTAAAAAGGTATCCCTCCCAAATGATTTTGCTCCTATTACTCATTGTGATGATGATAATTGCTATACTATTGGTGCTATCCGTACTATTAATGATGAGAGTGATTATGCTTATGATATGAAAAGGCCCAAGCTTGGGGATGCTATGTGTAATGAAGATGATATTTTTAGTCCCCCAAGTTTTGATGAGCAAATTTATTATGATGATAGCATGCCTCCTATTTATGATGATTATATTGATGAAAGTGGGTTTGGAAGAGTGTCAACTTTAGGAAGTAATGATCCCACTATTTTGGAGGATGTTGAATATTATTGTGATAATTATAAAAGTGGATTTGGAGAGGTCATGACTTTATTTAGTAATGATTCCACTATCTTTGAAGAGGTTTCAATTGATTATGATGAGAACAAAGTTGCTACTTATGATGATTATTGTGATGATACTTATGTTATAAAAAGTCGTGATGATTATATTTACAAAACTTTTCATGATTATGATTACCCTTTTTATGAACATTACTCTTTTAATGTGGAAACAATTTATAGTATTCGAGTTTCTTATGATACTCCCACTATTCGGAATGAGAAGAATTTTGCTTATGTGGAGAGTCGTAAATTTTCTATGTTTGTAGATCATGAAAAGAATGCTTTATGTGATGGTTATGTTGTTGAATTTATTCATGATGCTACTGAAAATTATTATGAGGGAGGAATATATGCTTGTAGGAATTGTGATAATATCAAGTTTCCTCTCTATGTGTTAAAAGTTTTGAAGTTACGCTTGTTTTGTCTTCCTATGCTAGTTGATTCTTGTTCCCATAAATTGTTTGCTGACAAAATCGCTATGCATAGGAAGTGGATTAGGCTTAAATGTGTTAGTCATATTCTTCATGATGCTCTCTTTATGTTTCAATTCTTATCTTTTATGTGAGCATCATTGAAATCGTCATGCCTAGCTAAAAAGGCATTAAAGAAAAGCGCTTGTTGGGAGACAACCCAATATTTACCCATACTGTTTTTGTGTGTCCACATGATTACTCTACTATAGTAATCATGTTTTATATCTTTTGCTTCAATAAAGTGCCAAGTAGAACCTTTGGGAAGACTTGGGTGAAAGTTAATGTGATCTTGCTGTAAAAAACAGAAACTTTGCGCTCAAGAGATTAGCTTTCATTTTTTATAGAAGAGTGCTTTTAAGTTGATTATTTTTTCATAAGATAAATAGACAAATTCCTCACGTCCACCAGTTTATTTAAGAATTTTTGTAGTGACAGAAGTATTCGAGAGTTACAGATTACTACAGACTATTCCGTTTTTGACAGATTCTGTTTCTATGTGTTGTTTGCTTATTTTGATGAATCTGTGAGTAGTATCGGAGGGTATGAACCATAGAGAAGTTGGAATAGAGTAGATATTACACCAATATAAATAAAGAATGTGTTCACAACAGTAGCAAAAGTGGTGATTTTATTTCCTTATACTAACAGAGCTTACGAGTTTTCTGTTGAGTTTTATGCTGTGAAGTTTTCAAGTTTTGGGTAAAGATTCTATGGACTATGGAATAAGGAGTGGAAAGAGCCTAAGCTTGGGGATGCCCAAGTGTAACACCCACGATGCGGCTATATCTCCCACGTGTCGAGGCACGACTTAGAGGCATAACCGCATTGTAGGTATTGTCGCAAGAAGGGTCATCTTCACACAATCCCATGTAATGAACAAGAATGGGATAAAGAGAGTTGGCTTACAATCGCCGCTTCACACAATACATAAATTAATTCATACATCATCCAAAATCCACACATAGACCGACTACGGTCAAATCCAAATGAAAAGAAGATAACCCCAAATGCTAGATCCCCGATCGTCCCAACTGGGCTCCACTACTGATCGTCAGGAAACGAAACATAGTAATGACCAAGTTCCTCGTCGAACTCCCACTTGAGCTCGGTTGCGTCACCTGCACCTGCAACTGTTTTGGTAGAATCTGTGAGTCACGAGGACTCAGCAATCTCACACCCGCGAGATCAAGACTATTTAAGCTTATAGGAAGGACAGGGTAATGAGGTGGAGCTGCAGCAAGCACTAAGCATATATGGTGGCTAACATACGCAAATGAGAGCGAGAAGAGAAGCAACGCAACGGTCGCAAAGCTAGAAATGATCAAGAAGTAATCCTGCTACTGCTTATGTTCATACATAACCCAGACCGTGTTCACTTCCCGGACTCCGCCGTAAAGAGACCATCACGGCTACACACACGGTTGATGTATTTTAATTAAGTCAAGTGTCAAGTTCTCTACAACCGGACATTAAAAAATTCCCATCTGCCACATAACCGCGGGCACGGCTTTCGAAAGATAATACCCTGCAGGGATGTCCCAACTTAGCCCATTATAAGCTCTCACAGTCAACGAAGGATAAACCTTCTCCCGGGAAGACCCGATCAGTCTCGGAATCCCGGTTTACAAGACATTTCGACAATGGTAAAACAAGACCAGCAAAGCCGCCCGATGTGCCGACTAATCCCGATAGGAGCTGCACATATCTCGTTCTCAGGGCACACCGGATAAGTCAAGCTACGAGTAAAACCAGGCCTCGAGTTTCCCCGAGGTGGCCCCGCAGGCTGCTCGGTTCGGACCAACACTCGAAGGAGCACTGGCCCAGGGGGGTTAAATAAAGATGACCCTCGGGCTCGCGAAAACCCAAGGGAAAAAGGCTTAGGTAGGCAAATGTAAAACCAAGGTTGGGCCTTGCTGGAGGAGTTTATTCAAGGCGAACTGTCAAGGGTGTCCCATAAATCACCCAACCGCGTAAGGAACCCAAAATCAAGGAACATAACACCGGTATGACGGAAACTAGGGCGGCAAGAGTGGAACTAAACACCAGGCATAAGGCCGAGCCTTCCACCCTTTACCAAATATATAGATGCATTAATTAAATAAGAGATATTGTGATATGGCAAAAAATTTCCATGTTCCAACATGGAACCAACTTCAACTTCACCTGCAACTAGCAACGCTATAAGAAGGGCTGAGCAAAAGCGATAACTTGGCCAAGCAACGGTTTGCTAGGAAAGGATGGTTAGAGGCTTGACATGGCAACATGGGAGGCATGATATAGCAAGTGGTAGGTAGCGCAGCATAGCAATAGAGAGAACAACTAGCAAAGCAAAGATAGAAGTGATTTGGAGGGTATGGTCATCTTGCGTGAAATTCCGCTATGAGGAAGATCAAGTCCATGAAGAAGACAAACAGACGAAGTCGAACGAATCCTCACAACTCCGGAATGAGACCGAAGCTAACGAGAGAAGCAACCCGGAAAGAAACAAACAACATAGTAAACAACCATCACATAAACATGGCATGATGCACAATCAAGTATGATGCATGTCCGGTTTAAATAGGTATGGCATGGCAAGAGTGCACAAACAATACTACAACTTAAGTGGAGCTCAATATGCAACGAGTTGCATATTGACGAAACACCACATTCAAGGTATTTAGTTCGCTCTCGTTTATGAACCCAACAATGTTAAATGTCATTAAACATGGCAAGGAGTGAAGCATAAGTAAACTAGCTATTTAGGCAAGTTTAAATGAGGCCGGAACAACAAACAACAATTCCGGAAAATCCTCATGTCCATATTTTTGATTTGGTACTGTTCTGCGATAAACACAATTTTAGTGTTGTTAAACAGCAAAATAAAGTGCACCATGTTAAACTAGGCATTTTTCTACCCCATTTACATATAAAGTATATTTAAAATGGAGCTACGGTTATTTAGTTATGAAATAAATCATTTTAGCATGGCATTTAAGCAAATTTAAACAAATAGCCAGTTTAAACATTTTAAACATGGATGAAAGTTGGATATTATGAAACTAGATGAAATTCTAAGCATTTTACATGTTTAAATCATTTTAATCCAATACATGGTTGTGGAGTTATTATATGCATGAACATGGAGGGGTAAACTGTAAATATGCAGTTTTCTGGATAATTGGCAAATTCGCAGAACCTAAAAAAAATAGGCCGAAACTGGAGGGGCTGGGGAAGCTCACCCATGGGCCAAGCCTAGGTTGGTGGAGCGGTGGGGCAGGCTGGATCTGGAGACGCGCTGCAAGGGCACGCCTTGCGGTCCACGAGATGGAGCAGGGGAGGTCGATGCGGTCAACGAGCGGGCGAGCGGGCAGCAGAGGAGGCCGAGGCGCCATGGCAGGGGAACGGCAGCAGCGGGACTGGGATGAGCACAAGGACGACGCCGACGAGCTCCACGGCCACGGCGGACGGCGGAACTGGACGGACTCGAGGGCAGGGAGGCAGCTTGGTGACGCGGGACTTGAGGCGTAGGGGCGAGGCGAGCTCGAGCAGATCTGGCGGGTGGCGCTGCTCAGAGGTCACCGGACGAAGCAGGATGACGGCGGTGAACGAGCATGAGGCAGCGGAGGCAGGCATGGCACCGCGCTCTGTTGAAGCAGGGGAACAAGCGGGCGACGTGGTGCTCCGGCGAGGAGAAGGAGGGCGCCATGGTCTACTGCTGCTCCTGCGTGAAGAACACAGGGAAAGGGAGAGAGTTTAGCAACGGGAGAGAGAGGGATGGCGAGGGGGAGGCAAGGGACGGTGAGGCTCGGCCTGGACGTTGTCGCCGGAGGGCGCGTTGGAACGGGAGGAGCGGCGAGCACGAGGGAGCGAGAGGTTCGCGGGGCCTCTGCTTGCGGGAGGCTGTGAGCGAGGCTCCGGGCGTGAACGTCGCCGGGGATGGGGATGGCGCGGGCATAGCGAGAGACGGCCGGATCCGCGGGCACGTCCAGAGTCGGTGAGGGAGGTGGAGGGATTGGTTTGGCCGGCGCGAAAATTGCGGGAGGTGGTCGGAGGCTGCGGTGGTGACTGTGGTTGGTGATTGGATCGGGAGGATCTCAATGAAGATGCGAGAGACTGGTGACGGAGGAGGGATTGGATGGATGGGACTGCCTAGGCTAGGGTTTGACTGTTTATATAGGTAGAGGGCGGATTTTGGATCCTCCGTTTAAATCGGACGGTCAAGAATACAAGGTTAGGGGAGTCCAATAGAGAAACGCAGATATTTTACAGATGTTTGGGGATGATCTGGACCCAAAGGTGATAACTGAGCGGTTCGGGTTCGGGACAGTTTCGGACGCGCACGCGAGGGGCTTGACGAAAGGCCGTGGAGACAAGGGGGTTTGATGGGCTCAGAGAAGAGAGAGAAGGGAGCGGTCTAATTGATCTGAGAGGAGGTCAATATAGACAAGAAGAAGCGCCAACTACGAGCAAATGCAAGTTTGAAAACATGATGGCAACGGAGTGCCGATGCAGTGCGAATGATGTGATGATGAATGCAACAAACAAATAAATAACACAGCTGACACGCAAAACAAGGAAGGAATCTGGAGCGTCGGTCTCGGGGCGTTACAACACTCCACCACTACATGAGGATCTCGACCCGAGATCTAGGATGGCACCGGAGGGAAAACCGGGGAGGAATAGGTAAAACAAAGTTGCTTCTTTGACAAACGAGTGAAACCAAAGAACCTTGAGAGGTTGAACAATTTTGAGAAAAGAATACAACGAAGATGAACGAAATTGAAAACACTCCGTTAGAAAAGAGGAACAAGGAACACTACGAGAACCTTATAGGTTGAAAGACCAAAGAAAAAGGGTTACAATGGACAAGAAGTACATGCAAGCACTCCGGTTGAAACGAAATGTACGAGGAACGATAAAGATCAATTACGACAAAACTCCGGTTGGAAATGGAAGGCATAGAATATGAACTTGGAAAAATGAAAGCTCTTGGATGAGACTAATTAAAAGAGGAATGATAGACACAACACTTCGGTTAAATGGATAAGCACGAAAAGAACACGATCTTCACAATTCAAGATGATGAGCGAAGAGAGCAACATCACATTGCCTCCGGAAGAAGGAATAGAAGATGTATCATTGGAATAAAAGAATGGAGAAGGAAATGCCAATTTCTGCCACAAATGATCTTGGAAAGCACCCTTCCAAGAAGGTTAGAACGGACTTGTTGGAAAACCAACAACGAAACGAATAAGCTTCTAGTGGGCTTATGGAAAACTTCTCAAAATAGAGGCGAAATTCTGCCACTACGGAAACAACTAAAATAATTGATAACACCAACGAGATGAAAAACTTCTTTCACCAAGAGGATAGGAGAAACCTTGGATCATTGATAAGCACCATAATAGCAACATTCCTTAGGGAAGGCTTTAGGTGAAATATGACACAAGATAACTCCAACAAAGAGATTGATGGATTTAAAATATCTCATCCCTGACAACATGTGAAACGCGAAACATGAATGTAAATTGTGAAGAATGATATAACACCATCTCAAACGATAAGGTAGAAAGAATTGCACTTCAGAATGCACAATGATGAATGCTTGATCTCCTCCAACAAGGATGTTGATGACAACTAGAAGAAGGAATGAAATATTAGATGAACCACCATGTAGAGCCTCCATGAAGAACTCCGGTAATAAAGGATGATAAAAGAAAGAGAAGTTGAGAACACAAGGTGAAGCCTCACGATGATTTAGATGGAGCTTCGCGACGAGATAATGCGGAAAACATGGAACTCCGGAAGAAAGATGAACAACATATAACTGAGGAATTGATACCATTACGAACTCCAGTAGAAAGAATTAATCACTTGGATGAAACAAGAACAAGAATTATGTTATGCGTATCCTTCACCAATTTAGATTGATGACAAGCAACGGATTTGGCATACTACGTATTCTCGTAGAAAGGATTAAGAGAGATATGGCGTAGAGTTGAAGAATTCTTCAACGAATCACCGGGAGGATTGGGAAGAACGAATGAAATGATACGATAATAAAGCCATACAAATGTTGAACAAACCACCGGTAGGATTATGAGAGAAAAAATGAATTGATACGAAGCCAAACGAAGAGGAATCTTAAACAAACCATCGTAAGAACTGAAAATGAAAGTAGCAAAGGTACAATTCACCGGGAAAAATTGGAAAATGAAAGAAGATACTTGAGGGAGTTTAGATACATGAGAACGAAGAGATCGTGAACTGATTAGAGGATATTTGAACGATGCACCGGTAAGATTTGGAGAACGAGAGCTGAAAGCTGGAATGAGTAATTCTGAGATGATGAGCTCCGGAGAATCAAACTGAAAAGACTCCTGAATTGCTTCGGATGGGTGAAAAGAATTCTCACAATTGAAAACAATTATGAGAGGATGGCATCAAGCTAGAACCATGAATCTTGAAGAGAATGGAGCAAGATTTAAGAGAAACACTTCTTCGGTCTTCAAATGTTGAGAATGACGATGAGAAACACCACCATGAATAGTTGAGGCACTCCGGAATGAAAATTGGAAAGGTTGAACCAACGATGAAAAGAATTTGAAAGATCTTGGAGAAAGACATATGACTGATGATAACCCATTCTTACGTCAAACTTTGCAATGAATCTGAGAATAAATCCGAAAAGAATTAGAAGAGTCACGTAAGATCCTGGGAAAAGACCTGTGGGTTAGGGCCCACTCAAAAGAAACACCGTTGAAATGATTACTTGAAAAGGAGATTGCACCGGTTGAATTAAATGGCTTGAATGAGGTAACAACCTCGAAATAGTTAGAATTGTTGCGGAGTGGAAACACGAATCTTCAGAGATATCTTCAGCACTCCGGAACAATTGAATAGCGAGCGGGGAATGATTAAGAGATATACCGTCATGAGAAAGCATTTGAAAGGAGGAAAGGGCTATAATCAACACTGAAAGCTTCAATTGAATCCACCGGAAAAGAATACGAGAATGAAGAATGATAAACTTGAAGCTTCCTGAGCATCTTCCTGAGAATCACCAGATAAGAACATTGATGGAAAAGAATGGAGAAACTTCACATCAATAAAAAGGATACTTGATTAAGAAATATGAGTCCTTGAATAAAAGGGTGGGAGGGCGGGAAAACAAAGGCAACTTGGAGCAGATGGAATAAACACCGTTGAGAAAACTTATAATTGATCTTGCGGATGGGGAGAATGATGGGATCATCTCGAAGAGAAACGCACCGGTTGGAAATAGAATTTAGATGGCAATCTCGATGATCAAGAAGGATTAGCATCCACATAGAAATATGAGAACACCACTTAGAATAAGGTATGGAATCAACACTTGACTTCGAAGCAACTCGAATACCACAACTCAAAACAAAACAAAGGATTGGCTTGCAGAATAAGCCGGAACAAACATATGATAGAGATTTCGTCCGAAGTTTTCGTGTTGGGGCCCACACGGGCTCGATCGTACAGCACCATCATGTACAAGGCAGTGCACATGACATACGAAGCGTCCCCGAGTCGGCATAGCCAAGGACTCTTTAAGACACTACGAGACCACTGTAAAACCAACCATGGAAAGGCGGACCACTAGACGTCGAACCCCAATCTCATATCATGCATCTGTCGGAAAGATATCCTAGGAGCTACTTGAATTCCCACTTATGAACTCCCGAAACTTTCTGGTTGTGCAATCAGGTGTTGGGGATACAGGGGACACAATATATCTCACCCAAACTAACAATGCCTAGATCCAGCTGTATCCATCCTTCAACACATAACCAAGAAACCTTCGTAAATCATTTACCTCAACCTTCGAAAAGCATCCGTTATACGAGTTATGGCAATACTCCCGAACTCCCGCCCCAGTACTGGGTGGCGTCGAGGTGATCTCACCAACAACTGCATAAAAGAGATTTTCGATGTCGGCGAAACTCAGGTATTCCAGGACTGCAACGATAAAATTGTGATGACAACACCTCGGAGCTCAACTCCCTAGGACACTGCCACAACCCCTAAATGTCAGGAGGCACCAAGAACAATGTTCTCGTCACAAAACCATCGGAACGATTCCAAGATACCCGCGTGATCCTAATTTTTTTTTTGAAATTTGAGGAGAGAAAAGTCAAAACTTCTACGTCAGGAGGCCTCACCAGAGCGACGAAGGGACTGAGGAGTAAAAAGAATCCTACTCTCCGATATATATAATCCTAAGACTCAAAACATTTTTGTTCTAGACTCAACAACGCTAGCAATTCGATCAAGCAGGGGGCTCATAAGTCGGGGATGGCTCTGATTACCAACTTGTAACACCCACGATGCGGCTATATGTCCCACGTGTCGAGGCACGACTTAGAGGCATAACCGCATTGTAGGTATTGTCGCAAGAAGGGTCATCTTCACACAATCCCATGTAGTGAACAAGAATGGGATAAAGAGAGTTGGCTTACAATCACCACTTCACACAATACATAAATTAATTCATACATCATCCAAAATCCACACATAGACCGACTACGGTCAAATCCAAATGAAAAGAAGATAACCCCAAATTCTAGATCCCCGATCGTCCCAACTGGGCTCCACTACTGATCGTCAGGAAACGAAACATAGTAACGACCAAGTTCCTCATCGAACTCCCACTTGAGCTCGGTTGCGTCACATGCACTGGTATCGTCGGCACCTGCAACTGTTTTGGTAGAATCTGTGAGTCACGAGGACTCAGCAATCTCACACCCGCGAGATCAAGACTATTTAAGCTTATAGGAAGGACGGGGTAATGAGGTGGAGCTGCAGCAAGCACTAAGCATATATGGTGGCTAACATACGCAAACGAGAGAGAGAAGAGAAGCAACGCAACGGTCGCGAAGCTAGAAATGATCAAGAAGTGATCCTGAAACTACTTACGTTGATACATAACCCAGAACGTGTTCACTTCCCGGACTCCGCCGTAAAGAGACCATCACGGCTACACACACGGTTAATGTATTTTAATTAAGTCAAGTGTCAAGTTCTCTACAACCGGACATTAACAAATTCCCATCTGCCACATAACCGCGGGCACGGCTTTCGAAAGATAATACCCTGCAGGGATGTCCCAACTTAGCCCATTATAAGCTCTCACGGTCAACGAAGGATAAACCTTCTCCCGGGAAGACCCGATCAGTCTCGGAATCCCGGTTTACAAGACATTTCGACAATGGTAAAACAAGACCAGCAAAGCCGCCCGATGTGCCGACTAATCCCGATAGGAGCTGCACATATCTCGTTCTCAGGGCACACCGGATAAGTCAAGCTACGAGTAATACCAGGCCTCGAGTTTCCCTGAGGTGGTCCCGCAGGCTACTCGGTTCGGACCAACACTCGAAGGAGCACTGGCCCAGGGGGGTTAAATAAAGATGACCCTCTGGCTCGCGAAAACCCAAGGGAAAAAGGCTTAGGTAGGCAAATGTAAAACCAAGGTTGGGCCTTGCTGGAGGAGTTTTATTCAAGGTGAACTGTCAAGGGGGTCCCATAAATGACCCAACCGCATAAGGAACGCAAAATCAAGGAACATAACACCGGTATGACAGAAACTAGGGCGGCAAGAGTGGAACAAAACACCAGGCATAAGGCCGAGCCTTCCACCCATTACCAAATATATAGATGCATTAATTAAATAAGAGATATTGTGATATGCCAAAAAATATCCATGTTCCAACATGGAACCAACTTCAACTTCACCTGCAACTAGCAATGCAATAAGTCGTGCCTCGACACGTGGGAGATATAGCCGCATCGTGGGTGTTACGAGTTGGTATAAGAGCCTTCCACCCTTTACCAAATATATAGATGCATTAATTAAATAAGAGATATTGTGATATGCCAAAAAATATCCATGTTCCAACATGGAACCAACTTCAACTTCACCTGCAACTAGCAATGCTATAAGAAGGGCTGAGCAAAAGCGGTAACTTGGCCAAACAACGGTTTGCTAGGAAAGGATGGTTAGAGGCTTGACATGGCAACATGGGAGGCATGATATAGCAAGCGGTAGGTAGCGCAGCATAGCAATAGAGAGAACAACTAGCAAAGCAAAGATAGAAGTGATTTCGAGGGTATGCTCATCTTGCCTGAAATTCCGCTAGGAAGAAGATCAAGTCCATGAAGAAGACTAACAGACGAAGTCGAACGAATCCTCACAACTCCGGAATGAAACCGAAGCTAACGAGAGAAGCAACTCGGAAAGAAACAAACAACATAGTAAAAACCCATCACATAAACATGGCATGATGCACAATCAAGTATGATGCATGTCCGGTTTAAATAGGTATGGCATGGCAATAGTGCACAAACAATACTACAAGTTAAGTGGAGCTCAATATGCAACGAGTTGCATATTGACGAAACACCACATTCAAGTTATTTAGTCCGCTCTCGTTTATGTACCCAACAATGTTAAATGCCATTAAACATGGCAAGGAGTGAAGCATAAGTAAACTAACTATTTAGGCAAGTTTAAATGAGGCCGGAACAACAAACAACAATTCCGGAAAATCCTCATGTCCATATTTTTGATTTGGTACTGTTCTGCCATAAACACAATTTTAATGTTGTTAAACAGCAAAATAAAGTGCACCATGTTAAACTAGGGATTTTAATACCCCATTTACATATAAAGTATATTTAAAATGGAGCTACGGTTATTTAGTTATGAAATAAATCATTTTAGCATGGCATTTAAGCAAATTTCAACAAACAGCAAGTTTAAACATTTTAAACATGGATGAAAGTTGGATATTATGAAACTAGATGAAATTCTAAACATTTTACATGTTTAAATCATTTTAATCCAATGCACGGTTGTGGAGTTATTATATGCATGAACATGGAGGGATAAACTAGTAAATATGCAGTTTTCTGGATAATTGGCAAATTCGCAGAACCTAAAAAAACAAACAGGCCGAAACTGGAGGGGCTGGGGAAGCTCACCCATGGGCCAAGCCCAGGTTGGTGGAGCGGTGGGGCAGGCTGGATATGGAGACGCGCTACAAGGGCACGCCTTGCGGTTCACAAGATGGAGCAGGGAAGGTCGATGCGGTCAACGAGCGGGCGAGCGGGCAGCAGAGGAGGCCGAGGGGCCATGGCAGGGGAACGGCGGCAGCGGGACTGGGACGAGCATGAGGACGACGCCGACGAGCTCCACGGCCATGGCGGACGACAGAACTGGACGGATTCGAGGGCAGGGAGGCGGCTTGGCGACGCGGGACTTGAGGCGCAGGGGCGAGGCGAGCTCGAGCAGATCCGGCAGGTGGCGCTGCTCGGAGGTCACCGGACGAAGCAGGATGACGGCGGAGAACGAGCGCGAGGCAGAGGAGGCAGGCATGGCACCGCGCTCTGTTGAAGAAGGGGAACGAGCGGGCGACGCGGTGCTCCGGCGAGGAGAAGGAGGGCGCCATGGTCTACTACTGCTCCTGCGTGAAGAACACAGGGAAAGGGAGAGAGTTTAACAACAGGAGAGAGAGGGATGGCGAGGAGGAGGCAAGGGACGGCGAGGCTCGGCCTGGACGTGGTCGCCGGAGGGTGCGTTGGAACGGGAGGAGCGGCGAGCACGAGGGAGCGAGAGGTTCGCGGGGCCTCTGCTTGCGGGAGGCTGGGAGCGAGGCTTCGGGCGTGAACGACGCCGGGGATGGGGATGGCGCGGGCATAGCGAGAGACGGCCGGATCCGCAGGCGCGTCCAGAGTCGGTGAGTGAGGTGGAGGGATTGGTTCGGCCGGCGCGAAAATTGCGGGAGGTGGTCGGAGGCTGCGGTGGTGACTGTGGTTGGTGGTTGGATCGGGAGGATCCCAATGAAGATGCGAGAGACTGGCGGCGGAGGGATTGGATGGATGGGACTGCCTAGGCTAGGGTTTGACTGTTTATATAGGTAGAGGGCGGATTTTGGATCCTCCGTTTAAATTGGGCAGTCAAGAATACAAGGTTAGGGGAGTCCAATAGAGAAACGCAGATATTTTATAGATGTTTGGGGATGATCCGGACCCAACGGTGATGACTGGGCGGTTCGGGTTCGGGACAGTTTCGGACGCGCACGCGAGGGGCTTGATGAAAGGCCGTGGAGACAAGGGGGTTTGATGGGCTCAGAGAAGAGAGAGAAGGGAGCGGTCTGATTGATCTGAGAGGAGGTCAATAGAGACAAGAAGAAGCGCCAACTACGAGCAAAGGCAAGTTTGAAAACATGACGGCAACGGAGTGCCGATGCAGTGCGAATGATGCGATGATGAATGCAACAAACAAATAAATAACACAGCTGACACGCAAAACAAGGAAGGCATCTGGAGCGTCGGTCTCGGGGCGTTACACCAAGGCACCCCAAGGTAATATTCCAGGACAACGAAGAGCCTAAGCTTGGGGATGCCCCGGAAGGCATCCCCTCTTTCGTCTTCGTTCATCGGTAACCTTACTTGGAGCTATATTTTTATTCACCACATGATATGTGTTTTGCTTGGAGCGTCATTTTATTTTCTTTTGTTTTGTTTGCTGTTTAAATAAAATACCAAGATCTGAAATTCTTAAATTTTAGAGAGTCTTCACATAGTTGCATAATTATTCGACTACTCATTGATCTTCACTTATATCTTTCGGAGTAGTTTGTCATTTGCTCCAGTGCTTCACTTATATCTTTTTAGAGCACGACGGTGGTTTTATTTTGATGAAATTGATGAACTCTCATGCTTCACTTATATTATTTTGAGAGTCTTAAGCAGCATGGTAATTTGCTTAGGTTATGAATTTAGTCCTAATATGATAGGCATCCAAGAGGAATATAATAAAAACTTTCATATAAAGTGCATTGAATACTATGAGAAGTTTGATTCTTTATGATTGTTTTGAGATATGAAGATGGTGATATTAAAGTCATGCTAGTGGAGTAGTTGTGAATTTGAGAGATACTTGTGTTAAAGTTTGTGATTCCCGTAGCATGCACGTATGCTGAACCGTTATGTGATGAAGTTGGAGCATGAGGTATTTATTGATTGTCTTGCTTATGAGTGGAGGTCGGGATCGCGCGATGGTTAACTCCTACCAACCCTTCCCCTAGGAGCATGCACATAATACTTTGTTTTGATGACTTGTAGATTTTTGCAATAAGTATATGAGTTCTTTATGACTAATGTTGAGTCCATGGATTATACGCACTCTCACCCTTCCACCATTGCCAGCCTCTCTTGTGCCGCGCAACTTTCGCTGGTACCATACACCCACCATATACCTTCCTCAAGACAGCCACCATACCTACCTATTATGGCATTTCCATAGCCATTCCGAGATATATTGCCATGCAACTTTCCACCGTTCTGTTTATTATGACACGCTTCATCATTGTCATATTGCTTTGCATGATCATGTAGTTGACATCGTATTTGTGGCAAACCCACCTTTCATAATTCTTTCATACATGTCACTCTTGAGTCATTGCACATCCCGGTACACCGCCAGAGGCATTCATATAGAGTCATAGTTTGTTCTAAGTATTGAGTTGTAAGTAAATAAAAGTGTGTTGATCATCATTATTAGAGCATTGTCCCAGTGAGCAAAGGATGATGGAGACTATGATTCCCCCACAAGTCGGGTTGAGACTCCGGACGAAAAATAAAAAAATAGGCCAAAAAAAGAGAGGGCCCCCCAAAAAAGAGAAAACAAAAAATGAGAGAAAAAGAGAGAAGTGGTCATGCTACTATCCTTTTACCACACTTGTGCCTCAAAGTAGCACCATGATCTTCATGATAGAGAGTCTCCTATTTTGTCACTTTCATATACTAGTGGGAATTTTCATTATAGAACGTGGCTTGTATATTCCAATGATGGGCTTCCTCAAATTGCCCTAGGTCTTCGTGAGCAAGCGAGTTGGATCCATACCCACTTAGTTTCTTTTTGAGCTTTCATACACTTATAGCACTAGTGCATCCGTGCATGGCAATCCCTACTCACTTACATTGATATCTATTGATGGGCATCTCCATAGCCCATTGATATGCCTAGTTGATGTGAGACTATCTTCTCCTTTTTGTCTTCTCCACAACCACCATTATATTCCACGTATAGTGCTATGTCCATGGCTCACGCTCATGTATTGCGTGAAACTTGAAAAAGTTTGAGAATACTAAAGTATGAAACAATTGCTTGGCTGAAACCGGGGTTGTGCATGATTTAAATATTTTGTGTGATGAAGATAGAGCATAGCCAGACTATATGATTTTGTAGGGATAGCTTTCTTTGGCCATGTTATTTTGAGAAGACATGATTGCTTTGTTACTATGATTGAAGTATTATTATTTTTAAGTCAATGTTAAACTTTTGTTTTGAATCTTATGGATCTGAATGTTCTTGCCACAATAAAGAGAATTACATGGATAAATATGTTAGGTAGCATTCCACATCAAAAGTACTGTTTTATCATTTACCTACTCGAGGACGAGCAGGAATTAAGCTTGGGGATGCTTGATACGTCTCCAACGTATCTATAATTTTTGATTGTTCCATGGTATTATATGATCCATCTTGGATGTTTTATATGCATTTATATGCTATTTTATATGATTTTTGGGACTAACCTATTAACCTATAGCCCAGTGCCACTTTATGTTTTTTCCTTGTTTTTGAGTTTTACAGAAAAGGATTACCAAACGGAGTCCAATTGATGTGCCAATTTTTGATGATTTTTTATGGACCAAAAGAAGCCCCCGGAGTAAAATAGTTTGGCCAGAAGAGTCCCGAGCCATCCATGAGGGTGGAGGGCTCTCTCTACTCCCCTGGGCACACCCCTGCCTCGTGGATGACACGGACACCCCCCCCCCCTGATGTGAGACCAACGCCAAAAATTCCTATAAATATGGAAACCCCGAAAAGAAACCTAGATCGGGAGTTCCGTCGCTGCAAGCCTCTGTAGCCACCAAAAACCAATCGGGACCCTGTTTCGGCACCCTGCCGGAGGGGGGAATCATCACCGGTGGCTATCTTAATCATCCCGGCGCTCTACATGACGAGGAGGGAGTAGTTCACCCTCGGGACTGAGGGTATGTACCAGTAGCTATGTGTTTGATCTCTCTCTCTTGTTCTTGATTTGGCATGATCTTGATGTATCATGAGCTTTGCTATTATAGTTGGACCTTATGATGTTTCTCCCCCTCTACTCTCTTGTAATGGACTGAGTTTTCCTATGAGGACCCCGATCCTAAGTCATAGCGATCTAGCATGTAACACATCATATCACTTTGCGGCCTCACTCACGGTATTCCCACGGGTGCCACCTTACCTGGCCCGGGACTATTTGCGCCTTTTGGCTCACGTATATGATAGTGTCGCTAGCATCTATATGATAGAGAACCCAGGCCGACATGACTAGTCGTGAACCCAAAGTGGCACTATCTAACAGGGACAGGTATCCATGACCCAGCAACGAACGTGTCGGTCATTAGCGAGTGAATCCGGGCTGTAGCAAGCTAACAGGACTCCGGTAGACACCGCGTGACATTTCCTTGTAGGGACAGACACAAGAACGAAGAAGGACACATGCCGGCCAGCCTAAGTGTTCCGGAGCAGTAGCAAGCTACCATGGCTCAATGGAATCACTAGGAGACATTTCCCAGTAAGAGAGGCTACCAAGGATAAACAACTTGGTTGTCGGATCCCACACATACCAAGCATTTTAAATCATACACACAATATGCTCGATATGTGCAAATACAACATGGCATCACAACAAAACTCTACAACTCAAAGTATTTATTCATTAGGCTCCGAGGAGCCAGATATTACAAACATGGGTCTGATGACCCAACATTCAAGTCATACAAGCAATAAGCACATGCGGAAGCTTAACTTGTCTGAGTACAGACAACTACAAATGAAAAGGCTGAGAAGCCTGACTATCTACAAGACCCTGTCGAGGGCACAAGATCATAGCTGAGGCAACAAGCTAAACGTCGAAGTCCACACGGAACTACTAGTGAGACTGAAGTCTCTCTGCAAAAACATAAATTAATCAAACATGAGTACAAATGTACCCAACAAGACTTACATCAGAACTATCTACATATGCATCAGCATCAACAAAGGGGTGGTGGAGTTTAACTGCAGCAAGCCGGCTTTGACTCAGTGGCTAACCTGAACTACGACTGCAAGTAACTCTTTTGAGGTGGCGCACACGAGTCCACATATTCACCATATCAATACACCACTATGGATCCACTCCCGTCTCCCTACGAGAAGGCCATCCATAGCACTCACGCTTATCTTGCACATTTTGGAGTATCCACTTTCACTTGTCTATGAACTGTATAAGCAACCAAGTAGTCCTTTACCGCGAACGCGGCTATTCGAATAGATGATGTTAACCCTGCAGGGGTGTACTTCTTCACACACGCTCTCGCCACTTATCTCCATGTACACGTCATGTATCTCGGCAACCTTAAAGCGGAAGCTTGGCGAGGGTGTCGGCCACAACCTGACTAACCACACAAGTCCCTAGTCCAGGTTTATCGCCTATTCAGGTTCCATCCGCAGGGAGTCCGGCCGAGGTTTCCACTACGGCCCCGAGCGATGTGTGTAGGGTTCCCGGGTCACCAAATGGGCGACTCGGTACACCGGGCCACGTGCCTACCGCATCACAGCCCACCCCTCGGGTCAGCGCTGCGCACGGCCTCCAGCATACTACAAACACCATAAACTACTTGCAACTCCTGGACAGAGGACAGGGGCGGTTAATAAGTCGAGAGAGTTAATTAAGGATCCCAATGTGTGGTAGTAGCTGATCTTAAATCACACATACAGATCTCAGTTCCTAAGGACGGTTCCAATGAAACAACCCACCATGTACTCCTACATGGCCTCTCATCGATACCTTTACCAAATCGTGTTCACACACTTAGCTCTCAACAGTATGACATGTTCACACACCTCCAATTCATCCCCGATGAATCAGACCTGACTCAAATCTAAGCAGTAGCAGGCATGACAAACAAGCATGAAAGAGTAGGAACATCAGGGCTCAAACAACTCCTACTCATGCTAGTGGGTTCCATCTATTTACTATGGCAATGACAGGTCATGCAGAGGAAAGCGGTTCAACTACCACAGCATGTAACAGTTGAATCGCTGTTGTCCTAATGCAGTAAAAGAGAGCAGGAGCGAGAGAGTGGGATTGTATCGGAATGAACAAGGGGGTTTTGCTTGCCTGGCACTCCTGAAGATAGTATAGGTCTTCATCGGTTGTCATCGAACTCATCGTCGAAACTACGTCCACTGAGAGGGGACAAATACCGACAAACAGAGAAAGAACACAATCAATGCAATGCATCAATATGATGCATGATCATGACATGGCAACATGTTGTGGTCCGAGCTAATGCAACTAGCAACAATTTAAATGAAGTTGGTTTGAATCCAAGATTCAAATTCAAACTCCATATGTGGTTATTTAAATGCCATTCATTGATTTGTCCTAAACAGTAGGCAAACTTTGTTCTAACATGCATGCAAAGGGTACAAATGGATAGACTGTATTTTTCTGATCATTTTTCATATATAACTTATTTCATTTGGAGTTATGGTTGAATTTCTAAGAATTTTTGAAGTTTTAAACATTTTCTGGAATTCCCTGTATTGTTTTTCACCCAGAAAATGTTTACAGCGTCAGCATGACGACAGCATGACGTCATCAGGTCAACAACGACAGTCCAGGTCAAACTTGATTGCTAGGACCCACACGTTAGTGTCTCAGGGCTGGTTTGGGTGGATGACAGGTGGGATCGGTCAACGCTGAGTTAGCAAAAGTCAAGGCTGGCACGTGGGGTCCGCAAGATTAGCACTAATCTAAACAGGATATTTAGGCTAACCTAATTAGGCTCGGGGTCCCACATGTCATTGACACATGGCACTAACTAAACATGATTAGCACCTAAGCTAATAGTGCCACGTCAGCTTCACCGGAGTTATGCCGGCGGCGACCAAAAACGCGGCGGAGGCACACTGGAGCGGCTCGGGTTTCGCCTACAGGCCGCGGTTTGACCCGAGGTTGGTCTCTACGGCGAGCTAAAGCTCGCGCGCATCTGATGGAGCAAGCAGGGGGAGCTACGGTGGTCTGTGGTGACGGCAGCAGCGAGCTAGGCGGCGGCCGGAGTTCGGGAGCAACCAGGTTCGGTGCTACGGCATATGGGCGGAGGAGCTGGTGGGTGCGTTAGGCTCCTGGGAGTGCACTAAGTGCAGTGTTGAGCTCGGGCGTGTGCTTGCACGGCCATAGCCACAACGGCGACATGGCCGGTGGTGAGGTCCTCTCGGCTCCAATGGAAACGGCAGCTACACGGCGAAATCGACGCGGGGAGGAGGGGGTTAGGGGAAGGAGCTCACGGCGGTCTCGTAGAGCATCTCAATGGGCTCGGGGAGGAGTCGGAGATGACGAGCGGGCGCCGGCGACTCGGGCATCCGAGGTTGAAGACGATGGCGGTGACGGCGGGGCAGGGCGCCCTGCGACGTGTAGCTCGATGGAGACAAAGAAGAGGTCGTGGCGGAGATCTGAGGCACGTCGATGGGATGAGGAGGAGGCGGTGGCTACGGTGGCTGGGGCGGCGGCGACGGGCGCGCTCGGGTGCGCTGCGGGGAGAGAGCAGAGGAGGGGAGAGGAGGACTGGGGGAGGCATACAGCTCCAGGGGGGGTCGCGTGGCATCTCCATGGCGTCGAGGGGGAAGTGGCAAGTAGGAGGTGGCCGGGGCGCGTGCCGGCGCACTGGAGCCATGCGCTCGTCCTCCTGGCAGGGGAAGAAGACGACATGGGGAGGCCAGCTGGGCTAGACAAGTATGCTAGGTACAAAAGTCTCTCTCTCATTAATTTTTCTGTTTTCTATTTTGTTTCGAAGTAAAAATACTATATCATTTTTAAAACTCCTGAAAATATTTGTGGGCACTGTGGAAATTATTCCCAACAGCCCTCAACTAGTTTCAGAATTATTAGAGCATTTAAAATATTTATCAGATTTAAATGCCCCAATTCAAATACAATATGAGTTAATTCAAAAATCCAGAATGTCCTAGAAATATGTTCATCATTTTTGGCAGCAGTTTTCACCTTCATCAAAAAGCATGAACTTTTTTGGAGACACTTTGGGTTCATTGAAAGTATTTCAATTTGAACCTAGTTGAGTTTCATTTGGTGCTAGGGTTGAACATCCCCATTTCAAAATTAAATGGAATTTAAACATGATGCATGGATGCAATGCCACTAATTACAAGCATTAACCTAGGGCTGTGACAACTCACCCCCACTAAACAAGAATCTAGTCCCGAGATTCAAGTGAGGTAAGGAGACAGAGGGGACACAAAGTTAACACAAACTTCATGATCCAGCTGCCCTTCTCGAAGATGTTGATTCATGCTTCATATTGATCTTGACATCTCTGCTTCTGAGATCTTCATCCAACATGATGACAAAGGAAATGAACGCTCTACATGAATCGATCTTCACGAAGATTGAGCAACTCGGGATCAACTTGTGGAGTGAGACCTAAAAAAATATCTCTTGAGATGAGACACAACACAAATCAGGAGTGATGGAAAAGGGGACACACGACGAAGGTTCAAATTGGAAGGCAATAATTCCATGCTTAGAAGATGGTGCACGGGTTTGAAAGTAGCAAGGAGTTAATTGCCATGATTCCATAATGGGACACCTTGGGGGAGGTGACTCGTATAGTTATTCCCTTAAGTGGCAAAAAGAAATACTTTTGATACATAGATCATTGAAACTCTCTATACCAGCCTAAGGCAATTCACAAACGATCGTTTGTAGGAGTTCGGAGAAATGGCATACCCAGTTTGGAGAGAGAACTAGAGTTATAAGACAACTCAACAAACGGAAAGCATCGAGGGGAAGCGACAAGTAGGAGGTGGCCGGGGCGCGTGCCGGCACGCTGCGGCCATGTGCTCTTCCTCCTGGCAGGGGAAGAAGACGACAGGGGGGAGGCCAATGGGCTGGGCCGGCTGGGCTGGACAGGTAAGCCAGGTACAAAAGTCTCTCTCTATTTTATTTTCTATTTTCTATTTTGTTTCGAAGTAAAAATACTAAATCATGTTTAAAACTCCTGAAAATATTTGAGGGCACTGTGGAAATTATTCCCAACAGCCCTCAACTAGTTTCAGAATTATTAGAGCATTTAAAACATTTATCGGATTTAAATGCCCCAATTCAAATACAATATGAGTTAATTCAAAAATCCAGAATGTCCTAGAAATATGTTCATCATTTTTGGCAGAGGTTTTCACCTTCATCAAAAATCATGAACTTTTTTGGAGACACTTTGGGTTCATTGAAAGTATTTGAATTTGGACCTAGTTGAGTTTCATTTGGTGCTAGGGTTGAACATCCCCATTTCAAAATTAAATGGAATTTAAACATGATGCATGGATGCAATGCCACTAATTACAAGCATTAACCTAGGGTTGTGACAACTCACCCCCACTAAACAAGAATCTAGTCAAGAGATTCAAGTGAGGTAAGGAGATAGAGGGGACACAAAGTTAACACAAACTTCATGATCCAGCTGCCCTTCTCGAAGACGTTGATTCATGCTTCATATTGATCTTGACGTCTCTGCTTCCGAGATCTTCATCCAACATGATGACAAAGGAAATGAACGCTCTACATGAATCGATCTTCACGAAGATCGAGCAACTCAGGATCAACTCGTGGAGTGAGACGTAAAAAGAATATCTCTTGTGATGAGACACAACAAAAATCAGGAGTGATGGAAAAGGGGACAGACGACGAAGGTTCAAATTGGTAGGCAATAATTCCATGCTTAGAAGATGGTGCACGGGTTCGAAAGTAGCAAGGAGTTAATTGCCATGATTCCATAATGGGACACCTTGGGGGAGGTGACTCGTATAGTTATTCCCTTAAGTGGCAAAAAGAATTACTTTTGATACATAGATCATTGAAACTCTCTATACCAGCCTAAGGCAATTCACAAACGATCGTTTGTAGGAGTTCGGAGAAATGGCATACCCAGTTTGGAGAGAGAACTAGAGTTATAAGACAACTCAACAAACGGAAAGCATCGAGGGGGAGGCGACAAGTAGGAGGTGGCCAGGGCGCGTGCCGGCACGCTGCGGCCATGCGCTCTTCCTCCTGGCAGGGGAAGAAGACGACAGGGGGGAGGCCAGTGGGCTGGGCCAGCTGGGCTGGACAGGTAAGCCAGGTACAAAAGTCTCTCTCTCTTTTATTTTCTTTTTCTATTTTGTTTCGAAGTAAAAATACTAAATCATGTTTAAAACTCCTGAAAATATTTGTGGGCACCGTGGAAATTATTCCCAACAGCCCTCAACTAGTTTCAGAAATGGCATACCCAGTTTGGAGAGAGAACTAGAGTTATAAGCGAACTCAACAAACGGAAAGCACATTCGAGATGATGCCGAGGATATAACCCAGTGGCTGAGCGTGCTCTCAAGAACTTGAGCATTTCCTTACTCATCAAGGTCTTACCGGCATCTATGTCGAGGATCCTGGCAACACATCATACTACCATGATGAATAGTGATGGACGATGCAGATGCACATGAAGACAACACTTTCTTAGATTTGTCCTTAGCAATGCCAAGGAACAAAACCTAGATGATCGACCGAGAGACATTTAGTGCTCCGCCTCTAATGTTCTCCTTGATGTTCTAGCCACCATGGTTATGCTTAAAACATCAACATGGCCATCAAGTAAAGGTCGGACTTCGGGAGCACAAAAATCCATAAGGATCAACTTGTGGAATTAGTCATACCAAATCCTCATGGAGGAAATGGTCAAGTGGCTTAATCAAGAAGCTACAATAATAGATCTTAGAAGAATTCCAACCATCTTATCTGCCTGAGATTCAGATCTGGTTGGTAACAGGATATTTCAGACAGCATGTCTGAAAAGGAAAGGTTGCAACACAAATCGACGAGATGGCGTTGCGAGATTCTCGTGAAATGAACTACGATAGCAAGCTCCAAACATGAGTCGGTTCTGCTACACACATGTGAACACACTATCCCGGCAAGCATGACCACATAGTAGTCTTACAACTAAAACACTACCGAGTTCTAGCTGGGAATCATAATTAATGATATCGAAGTCTCCGCACGGAAGTCTAAAGGATTAAGACTTTAGAACAGACTCCTTTATCTTGAACAAATCAATCATTGGCTTGGTGTGCTACGGAGTACATATGGAACGAAGATGATCAGTCAACAGACCATAGAATACTTCGCACATGCATGACTGACTTGAGATGATTCTAGAGGAAGTAAAAACGAATTTTCTCGAATTCACGGCGGCAACTTACATCAAATGCACGTGAATCAAAGGAAGTCACTCCTTTCATCGAACATATCCTTCATGAGCTAGCACGAAGAAAATGCTTTCTAAAGTTTCCGACACTAACCTAGATGTTTAGCGTGAATCATGGATAAGATGGAAATGTTGTCAATGGGATCAACAACAATTCATCCAGGCTTCCATATAGATGGAATTCCACAATTAAGTGAACACGGTGATAGCATTGGGCAGACCAAAAGATGTAATGGGGTATGCTCGAGGGATCAACCACGAGTAAGACAACATTACGAACATCATTGGTTCTGATTTGATTTGACGATAGCCCGCACTCAAATCAAGTTTGGACAAGACAATAGATCCAACAATTGATCATAGAGATCAATCGATGAAGATATCATCTCTCTTCAACGCACATATACAAAGAGATATCCCTTTGGAATGAACTAAGTTGGATAAAGCTTTTATCTTCCAACCCTCCAAGTTGTTGTTTAGCTTAACCAACTAGCTTAGGGATATCGAACACAGATTCTTGGAGAAGGGGTGGTTTACAAGAAACCAACTTGATCATGAGCTCAACATAACAGTCAGGGAACAACCTGGTGATAGTTCCGAGAGGATATACGGAAAATCACGAACCACCGATATGCTACTAAGCTCGAGAACAATCTTGCTTTTGAGGCAAGTTGATGTGATAAACTAAGCAAGGGATTGACACGATCCTAACTCATTGATCGAAGAGTGCACCAAGAAATATGGACTAGGTAGCCCAGTCAGTCTTAGAATAACGATTCGATAACCAACACGCTAAGAATGAATTTATCGTCCATTAACTACCAAGCAACGGGGTTGCTAGGAGTATTGATTTCACACATCATGGTTCACTTGTCGGCATTCTGGTTACAATAACATTGGAACCGAGAAATGAACAATGATGGCGAGAAGTATCACTGCGTCAAGAACTCATAAGAGGTGGTGCAATTCTCATGACAATCCTGACATGAAGTGGGTAATACTTTAGGGTAGAACATACCAGTAGCTAGATTGGCATTTTGATCTGCGGAGTATGACTACTTTGACCCAATCCTAGATATGGATGAGGTACTGGAGTTTGTTTCTCATAGTCATTCCGGAATAGAATGGCTTGACGGACCACAAGAATAATAGGCATCGATAACACAAATGCACAACTACCCTTGATTATTAACAGATAGAGATGGTCGGGATATAGCTGAAGTGGGGCAACTCAAGTAGCATATAACTTTCTGAGTTGTGGATGCATGGTGTTGGGGATATAACTATTAGGTATGACCCGCCCAGGAGGGGCCGGGTCATCCCTATGATGATTCATCGCAAATGAAGCCCGAGATCATATGGCGGTTCATAGGTAGGCTTAGTAGAGCACTACAGGAATCAGCTACTTTGTCGTATGCCATGGCAGACGGCAAAGGCAAGGATGGCGGACGGCAAAGGCCTTTGCCCTCTGCCGTGGATGGAAATAGGCTCCAGCAAAGTAGGCTACGGTAAAGAGCTTCTTTGCCGTCTGCTTTTTGAAACGGACGGCAAAGGGGCCATTGCCATCAGCGGCGGACGGCAAAGAAAGCCGACGGCAATAAATTCGCTGTTAGTCCGTTAGGTGGCTAACAGTAGTCTTTGCTGTCCGTGGCTGACAGCAAAGAGCCTCAAGCCTTTGTCGTCTGCCACTGTAGGCAAACTGACCAAATGGGTCAGCTTCCAGGAAGCACATGTGGTTGCCACGTGGCTACTTTGCCGTCCGCCGCGGACGGCAAAGAGCCCGTTGCCGTTGGTGGCAGACGGCAAAGAGCCTGCATTGCCTCTTTTTTTATTTTTTTCTTATACCCAACCATTTTCACAGCAAATTGATGATACATATATATTTTTCACATGGCAAGTTCACAGCAAACATATGAGATATCCAACACATATAATTTCATCATACATGCATAGTTCCATCAACCATACATAGCAAGTTCCACATACATGCATCCAACCATACATATTACAATAGTGTCATCCTACCATACATGCATAGTTCATCGATACAAAAGAAACATAGTTCATCCAAACAAGCACTCCATCTATGCTAGCTTCCGTGAAGCGAATGAATTCTGCAAAATGGGAAATCAGAAAGTTAGAAGAAGAAGATTAGAAGAAGAAAAAGAAGAAGAAGAAAATGAAGAAGAATATATGACATTTATGAGCTAATTTAGGTGAAATTGATCGTTTGTGAGCTAACTTAGGTGAAATGTATCGTTTATGAGCTAACCTAGGTGAAATGGATCGCTTATGAGCTAACTTAGGTAAAATGCATCATTTTAGAGCTAACCTAGGTAAGATGGATCATTTATGAGCTAAGTAAGGTAAAATGGGTCATTTTAGAGCTAACTTGGGTAAAAAATGGATCATTTATGAGCTACGTAAGGTAAAATGGGTCATTTGAGAGCTAACTTGGGTAAAATGGATCGTTTATGAGCTAACTAAGGTATAATGGATCATTTTAGAACTAACTTAGGTAAAATGGATCGTTTATGAGCTAACTAAGCTAATTATGCCATTTTTGACATAAGTAAGCTAAGTACATGTCATTATTGAGCAAACCTAGTTAACTAAGCATATTAGAGCTAACTTTGGTCATTTTGGAGGAAACAAAGCTAAGTATAGATCGTTTTAGAGCTAACTTAGGTAAAATGGATGGTTTTGGAGGTCAGTAAGCTTATTAAGTCATTTTGGAGGAAATAAAGCTAAGTATAGGTCATTGTGGTAAGCATTTTGGAGGAAATAAGGCTAAGTCTAGGTCTTTATGCATTTGTTAAGCAAAACACTAGAGAAACTTACCATGATCATGGAGGTGTAGGAGCGGGCAGGCTCGTGCCGGTAGCTGGAGAAGGATCGTGCGATGCTTGTCTGGAGTTACGCTGCACCAAAGATCATTTCCAATGTCTCGTTAGCATGATGACACCCAAATGTTAAGACTAGCAAGTAATGTCCATTCAAATTAAACTCACCGTGGTCCCAGGAGCAATCACCGGCATCGGCGGAGAGGTCTGACCAGTCTTCTCGCACACAGACTGCACATTTGGTTTTGACGACTCAGTCATACTAGTTAGTAATGAGACAAACACTACATAATGTTTTGGCTAATCTGCAGAAGAAACTTACCACAAAGAGCTCGTACATGGCCCTTGCCTGCATGTCATTCCGTGCCCTCTCCCCCTCCAACATCGTTGTCGTCCTCTCCTCCAACTCCTGCTGCCTCTCCGCCACCTCCGCCAGAAGTTTCTCCGTTCTATCTCTCTCACTCTGTATAGCAGCCTGCAACACCACTCCTCGTTACCATTTTTAATCATTGATGGAAGCACAGACAATGTAATGGAGAAAGATAACTGAGTACGCATAACTAACCTTGATGGCGAGTTGGACTGGCCGTTCACGAGGCCTTATCTCAGGAGCGGAGCTCGACTGGTGCGTCTTGATCTCCGGGAGTGTGCTAGGACAACGGATAAGTCCATCTCCAATGGCTATGGAGCCATGGGACCTCCCGCCACCAGATATCATCACCAGCTCTAGATCAATGGGACCCTGGCTCGGGTTAAAGTCCTCCCCTTTCCTCGCCTTCCCCTCATCTCTATATTTCACGGGCTTGCCGTGGGAGGAGATGTTGGTGAAGTTGTTTGCATCATCGAGGTCAGACGGAGAGAATGCGTTGACTTTCTTGAAAGAGGCAGTGTGGGCCATGGCATACAAGTCGTACACCTCTGGCACCTTATCCGCCTTATTGTAGCGTGCCTAAAAGAGAGTGTGACGCCCCCGATTCAATCGTACACTAATCACGCACGCAAATGTGTACGATCAAGATCAGGGACTCACGGGAAGATATCACAACACAACTCTACAACATAAATAAGTCATACAAGCATCATAATACAAGCCAGGGGCCTCGAGGGCTCGAATACAAGTGCTCGATCATAGACGAGTCAGCGGAAGCAACAATATCTGAGTACAGACATAAGTTAAACAAGTTTGCCTTAAGAAGGCTAGCACAAACTGGGATACGGATCGAAAGAGGCGTAGGCCTCCTGCCTGGGATCCTCCTAAACTACTCCTGGTCGTCGTCAGCGGCCTACTCGTAGTAGTAGGCACCTCTAGTGTAATAAGAGTCGTCGTCGACGGTGGCGTCTAGCTCCTGGGCTCCAGCATCTGGCTGCGACAACCAGGTAGAAGGGAAAGGGGGAAAAGAGGGAGAAAAGCAACCGTGAGTACTCATCCAAAGTACTCGCGAGCAAGGAGCTACACTACATATGCATGGGTATAAGTATAAAGGGCCATATCAGTGGACTGAACTGCAGAATGCCAGAATAAGAGGGGGATAGCTAATCCTGTCGTAGACTACGCTTCAGGCCACCTCCATCTTTCAGCATGTAGAAGAGAGTAGATGGTAAGTTCACCAAGTAGCATCACATAGCATAATCCTACCCGGCGATCCCCTCCTCGTCACCCTGTTAGAGAGCGATCATCGGGTTGTATCTGGCACTTGGAAGGGTTTGTTTTATTAAGTATCCGGTTCTAGTTGTCATAAGGTCAAGGTACAACTCCGGGTCGTCCTTTTACCGAGGGACACGGCTATTCGAATAGATAAACTTCCCTGCAGGGGTGCACCACATAACCCAACACGCTCGATCCCATTTGGCAGGACACACTTTTCTAGGTCATGCCCGCCCGTGGAAGATCAACACGTCGCAGCCCTACCTAGGCACAATAGAGAGGTCAGCACGCCGGTCTAAATCCTATGCGCGCAGGGGTCTGGGCCCATTGCCCATTGCACACCTGCATGTTGCGCACGCGGCCGGAAGCAGACCTAGCCCCCTTAATACAAGTGCGAGCTTATGGTCCAATGCGGCGTGCGCCGCTCAGTCGCTGACGTCACGAAGGCGGCTGATACCACGATGTCGAGTGCCCATAACTGTTCCCGCGTAGTTGGTTATGCGTATAGACCAAATGGCCAGACTTAGATCAAATACCAAGATCTCGTTAAGCGTGTTAATTAATGTAACCGCGGACACTGACCAGGGCCAGGCCCACCTCTCACCTAGGCGGTCTCAACCTGCCCTGTCGCTCCGCCACAAAGATCCACCCAGAGGGCCGTCGGGACAAAGGTCCTTTCAGCCCCCAATCCGTGAATCACTCGCGGGTGCTCCACGAGCCGGCCCGACTTTAGTCACCACACGTATGATGTATAAAGCATATAGTATATACCCGTGATCACCTCCCGAGTGATCATGGCCCGATAGTATAGCACAGCAGATGGACAAGAATGTAGGGCCACTGATGGAAAACTAGCATCCTATACTAAGCAGGTAGGATTGCAGGTAAAGGTAACAAAAGTAGTGGCAAAGACAGGCTATGCAGCAGAATAGGATTAACGGAAAGCAGTAACATGCTACACTACTCTAATGCAAGAGTATAGAGAAGAATAGGCGATATCTGGTGATCAGGGGGGCTTGCCTCATTGCTCTGGCAAGAAGGACGGGTCGTCAACAGCGTAGTCGGTCGGGGCGCCAGCAGCGGCGTCGGTCTCGTAGTCTACCGGAGAGAAGAGGGGGAAGAAACAATGAATACAATGCAAACAGATGCATAACGATGCATTACATGACAAAGCGTGATGCTAGGTGTGCCCAAACGCGGTAGTAGGTGATACCGGCGAAGGGGGGAAACATCCGGGAAAGTATTCCCAGTGTTTCGCGTTTTCGGGCAGACGAACCAGAGGGGGAAAGTTGCGTGTTTGCTATGCTAGGGATGTGTGGCGGATGAACGGGCTGCGTATCCGGATTTGTCTCGTTGTTCTGAGCAAGTTTCATGTAGAAAGTTTTTCGATCCGAGCTACGGATTATTTTATATTAATTTCTAAAGTTTTAAAATCATTTTTAGAATTTATTTAATTAATTTTAATTCAACATTATCCAGAATAGTGCATGTTGATGTCATCATGACATCAGCAGTCAACAGAGGTGTTGACTGGTCAAACTGACGTGTGGGTCCAGTGGGACCCACCAGTCATTCTCTGTTTAGGTTAATTAGGGTTTAGCTAACTAATTACTGTTTAATTAAACTAACAAGTAAATTAGATTAATTAATTAGGATTAATTAATTATAAATTTTATTAATTCATTTTTATTTTTCATTTTTCTGAAAACGTTCTGGGCTGGGCCCGTTTGTCATAGGCCCGAGGTGGCCCATGCGGGTTAGCGGGCGCGCGGGCGTGCGGGTGCGGGCGATGGGGCGCTGGAGGTGCCCGACCCGGGCGAGGGCCAGCGGGCACGGAGGGGCGCCGGGCGCCGGAGATGGCACCGGCAAGGCCACGACGGGGCAGTACCGGGGCTGGGCCACTGGGGCACGCGCTGCCCTAGCGCGGGCATGGCCGAGCGGAACCGACAAGGCCAGGGCGCGGAGGGGGTGAGGGAGCGGGGCCAAAGCGCGAGAGGCATGCGAGTGAGGCCAAGGACGTGCGTGGGGGGCGCAGCGAGGCACGCGCGAGCTCGGACACGGGACGGGGACGTGCAACATAGAGGGGGAGAAGAGGAGAGGGAGGCCGTGGCCTCACAGTGTGATGTCGGGCACGGGGCAGTGGTGCTCGAGGTGGGTGACGGGGACGAGGCGACGACGTAGAGGACGGCGGGGAGGCAGGCCAGCGTGGAGGAGGAAGCAGCCCGACGAGGAAGCTCCAGCGACTGGTGGCGCGTCGACGTGCAGGAGGTGGCGAGGCGTCGGCGTCGTGGTTCGTGAAGAGGTCGAGGATGGGGACGATGTGCGGCGAGGCTCCGACGAGGTGGTCCGGCGAGGCAGTAAGGGCAGCGGGGTGACGGCACCGGCGACGGCGTCGAGAGGCGGGGGCGGAGCCGGGCTGGGCGCGTGTGCTCGACGGGACGGACCTGGGAGCGGTAGCACGCTAGGCCGGTTTGGGCGAGGCCAGCACAGGCTGGCCAGTGCAGCGAGCGGCGGCGGGCGCGGTCGTGGAGGCGGTGGTCAACGCGGTCGGCACGGCGAGGGGCGCCGATGCCCGATCCGATCTGGATCGGGGGAAGCAGAGGGAGGAGTGGGGAAAGTGGGGTGGGTGGTTAGGCTTTCCCCCAGTGGGTGGATATGGGGGAGGGTGTGGGGTGCGGCTGGGCCGTCCTGGCGGCCCGATGGCCTACTGGGCCATGGCCCAGTGCGGGGGGGGGGGGGAGGGGGTTTCCTTTTCTTGTTCTTCTTTTTAATTTTATTTCTTTCTTTGCCGTTTTCCCCTAATTTTCAATATACTTTAGTTTTAGTAAAATACCAAGGTGGTACCTAATTTAGTATAGTTTTGATGTTTGAAAAGTTTTGATGTTTGTTAATAATCCAAATTTGAATTCGAATTGTTTTGAACTAACGCGAGATTAGCGACAGTAATCGTGGTGATGTGGCACCATTAGCAGAGTTTCATTATAGCTTAACTATCCGGGCGTCACAATTCTCCTCCACTACAAGAAATCTCGTCCCGAGATTTAAGCGGTGGAGTAAGGGGGAAAAAGTGTTGGTAGCGAAAACGTAACGAGTCTTCTCGGTCTTGGCTGCCCTTTCAAAGAGGTTGATCCCTTTCGTTGATGTCTTCATTTCTCTGCTTTAAGTCACCATGATCAAGTCGTCATCCTTTCTTCGGGATCCCCGTCGTCCTACAAACGCGACCAAGGGGAAAACTCCGGAAGAATGCATCTCCACAAAGCTGGGCATCTGACGGTGAACTCAATGGGAAATACACGAGGTACCCCACGAGTTGTATTTCAGTGAATTCGTTGAGTGCAATATACGATGGTACCAAAGTTTCAAATGGGTAGGCAATCATTCGATGACTAGACAGAAGCTGGAATGGGGGTTTGAACAACGAGAATAACATGGTGTTTGATTCCAGGATGAATAATGGTATAGATTTTAGCTCGTGAATCACATACGAAGCCTGGTGCAAAGTATACATTAGAATCCGGGTTATAAGGAAGAATCAGGTTTCGATCCAGTGGACCTGTGGGTTATGGGCCCACCATGTGGGTTGAAAGTAGGAGCGGTGATATCTTGCATGGTCATGATAGCAAGGCATGTCAGAAGATAGCCTGTCGATTATGTCGGCAACAACGTCAGTACCAAGAGCGAGGGACGAAGAGAACCATTTTCCTGCTCGTTGGACGAGGCGGACCAATAGGCAAGGTTCTCGTCCATCGGCGGCTACCGGAATGTCATCAACAGTAGAAACAGGGTCTCACTGATAGAGTTGTACACCGAGGTGTTTACCTAAGCAAGAGAATATTACTGCTTAGATCATATAGATCACAAGAAAGGTTAAACCAAACAATGGAAAGGAAAATATGATTATTAGATAAACAGAACAATGGGAAGGAAAATGTGTTAGAAACACATATTTCAGGGGTATATCCTTCCCAAGGACAAGCAGAGCATGATATCCGTGACAGGATATAATGTAGAAAACCCATTAGGTAAGGGGAGAGGAATTTCATGACATTACCCATACAACGGTGTTTGGATAATTGAGAAAGAAACATTTAGCATTAGGCTTCAAATGTTCTTGTTGAAAATCGGAGTACCACAGACATGCTTCGAGATAGCATTGACATGGTCCTCAAGCAAAAGTCAGACTTTGGATACACAAAGGATCCATCGGGATAACTTATTAAACAAGGCATTCAATTTGCTCAGGGAAAAATGGTTAACCTTGTTAGAAGGAAAACTATAACAATATGTCCTCTGGCCAAGGGTGCTAAGCAAAGACACCACCTTACCGGGTCATATAAATACCAACGTTATACCTCTTGGAAAATGCGTCCCAACCATCATATCTGACGAAGATTCAGATCTGATTGTTGTCAGGATACCGCAGACTCGGGATGCTGGAGAAGAGAGGTGTAACACAAATTGTCGAGATGACATTGTAAGATTCTCGGGAATTGAACTATGTGAGCGAGTTCCGAAACAAGAGTTCATCATTAAACCAAGGAGAGGAAGAGGATGTGGCTGATGGACTCAGCGACAATTTATCGAGATTAACAAAAGATGGACTTCCACAATTATGTGAACAAGGAGATAACAATTATCAAATCAAATGATATAATGATGTATGCTCGAGGAAAGCATACACAATTGATAATTGGTTGAAAAAGGTGCACCTGAGATATGGGCTTAGGTAGCATGATCACTGTTAGAATGGTGATTCGCTAGCCAAGGGTCTAAGAATGAAATGTCGACCACTAACTTCAAAGCAATAGGGATGCTAGAAGGGCAGAATCCAAACATCATAGTCCACCTGTTGGTATCCTGGTTAGAATCAACACGGGAACCTGGAAATGAATGGAGATGGCGAGAAGTATTACTATATCAAGAATTCTCAAGAGGTGGACCAATCCTCACAACATCTTGACATAAAAGATGGTAATACGCCAAGGTAAAGAAGAACAAATGTTGGATAGCAAGGAACTCAAGGTATAACACAGAACAAGAACAAGTTTGTGTTGGAGGGAAGGCAATAAAGTGGTTGATGACAACACAAATCATCGAGGGCAAGGATGGTATTTCTCATCAAGAATTCGATTGATATCCTAGAAGAGCTCAGAATGTTGATGATGATCGCGACACATTTGTCGAGAGATTACCTGAAGATGTAATCGATCGGCGATGACATCAAGTCAAAGGAATGATGAAGAGAAAGGTTATTGGAAACATAGGTATGACACAAAATCAAGTCCAAGCTTGCGGTTCAAGGCGAAATGATATGATGAGGAAGATCGACGTAAGCTTAGCTCATCATCAAAATTTTTACTCCGGGAATAAGGACCAGGTAGCACAGTTAAAATCATCACGACAATGATATAGCCAAACAGGCTAGGAATGGCGTGATCGGGTACATACTCGTACTTAAAGAAGATTACTAAGAGTTGTTGAACCGTAGGTGCGGACTCGGTTGAGTCATCGGTGTCTTGAGTGTTTAATAACTCAGAGCCCATGAAAAATTGTAATCAGTGAGAATGTAGTACTTGATGAAGAACTCATAAGAAGTTATGCAGATCCTAGATAATCTCGAGATATGAGGGGGTAATACTCGACGACAGATCAAAGTAGCGGTTGGACTAGGGTATTGCTCTACAGAAGACCAGTGCTTAAACTTGCACAAGAAATGGTATTCAAAGGAGAACATGGTCGGAACCATGATTGCAAAAGGCTAGACCCCATATATAAGATGAACTTATACCAAGGGAATAATTAATTTAAGAGAAGCTTTAATGATAAGATCTACATCGTATCCATGGCATGAACACAAAGTTCATGGTCGACTCCCACTTCTTTAATGCACAACCTTTCATTCACTTCTCGTCTTCAACAAAGTTGTGGTGTTGAAATTTTATCTGAAATAACACCAGTAGAGTATGACCCGTAGTAGTTTCCAGATTCACACGGATTAGAAAAAGGCATATGTCCAACCCATCGGGGCCTCTTAGGAACATATACCACAAACTTCAGGAGTAAAATAACTCAAGCTCGAATGCAGAGCATGGTTAACAAAAACAGAGGATACAATTTACAAAAGGCATTATATATTAGGGGAAGAACTGAAAAGGTTATTGGATATGAAGGACACCGTCGGATAATAACCAAGCAATTGGTCTCGCGGACCACAAGGAATCTGATGTGAGTATTGGTACTCAATCAGAAGGAATTAACAATGCAAAGGCATTGGATTATAGAAACAACTGACTAATCCAGAGCTCAAATGCAAAGGAATTATGATTTTCAAATCAAGGGATCAGAAGCAATGTTCTGATTAGGGATGGATAAGTTGAATAGTCTTAGGGGTACAATCCACGGCAATTGGATTGGTTGAGAACCAGTTCATGTTCAAAAATGACATCTGAGCCGGATAGATAATTTAAAAGGATCAACCGATGATTGTGTGCATTCGCACTCATGTTGAATCAACAGGATCAAAATGACGGTGTCAAAGGAGACTAATGAATATTGCCAGATATATGGGAAGCATCCATAATGCAAGTAGACAAGTATTTGCAGAGCAATAAAGCTGCTAAGGATTTTCGGAGGATTGAATAGTATTTCAAAGACTTTTGTGAAACACCTGAACAACTGGGGATGAACGGATACTCGGAAGTGCGAGAAATTATTCTTAGGGGTATTCAGGTGGCAAAAACTGCAAGGCAGTAGGCACAAAATATTCTCGGGGTATCTTGTAATAACAAGATCGACTGGGAATAAAAGTAAGCACGACAGGTGTAAGTATTTATCCATAGGGATATTTCGGTGGAAGGGAATTGAAAAAGCAACGGGCACAAGGTTTGGACTGAAGGGGCTCTCCGGGAGAAAGTATTTTCGAGAACCTAAAGTTAGATTTTAGTAAACATCGTTTAACCCGAATAGGAGAGAGTTCAGAATCCCGGAGTAAAGATCGAGTAAAAGATCCTAATACCACCCAATGGCGACGTGGGCCCATGGGCCGCACAACCATGTTAGTAAAGGTTTTGCAATGTCTAGACTCGACTTCGGCCAAGGAGTATGGAAGGGGGATTCCTACAGGCAGTCGGCTTTGATACCAACTTGTGACGCCCCCGATTCAATCGTACACTAATCATGCACGCAAATGTGTACGATCAAGATCAGGGACTCACGGGAAGATACCACAACACAACTCTACAACATAAATAAGTCATACAAGCATCATAATACAAGCCAGGGGCCTCGAGGGCTCGAATACAAGTGCTCGATCATAGACGAGTCAGCGGAAGCAACAATATCTGAGTACAGACATAAGTTAAAAAAGTTTGCCTTAAGAAGGCTAGCACAAACTGGGATACGGATCGAAAGAGGCGTAGGCCTCCTGCCTGGGATCCTCCTAAACTACTCCTGGTCGTCGTCAGCGGCCTACTCGTAGTAGTAGGCACCTCTAGTGTAATAAGAGTCGTCGTCGACGGTGGCGTCTAGCTCCTGGGCTCCAGCATCTGGCTGCGACAACCAGGTAGAAGGGAAAGGGGGAAAAGAGGGAGAAAAGCAACCGTGAGTACTCATCCAAAGTACTCGCGAGCAAGGAGCTACACTACATATGCATGGGTATAAGTATAAAGGGCCATATCAGTGGACTGAACTGCAGAATGCCAGAATAAGAGGGGGATAGCTAATCCTGTCGTAGACTACGCTTCAGGCCACCTCCATCTTTCAGCATGTAGAAGAGAGTAGATGGTAAGTTCACCAAGTAGGATCGCATAGCATAATCCTACCCAGCAATCCCCTCCTCGTCGCCCTATTAGAGAGCAATCACCGGGTTGTATCTAGCACTTGGAAGGGTGTGTTTTATTAATTATCCGGTTCTAGTTGTCATAAGGTCAAGGTACAACTCCGGGTCGTCCTTTTACCGAGGGACACGACTATTTGAATAGATAAACTTCCCTGCAGGGGTGCACCACATAACCCAACACGCTTGATCCCATTTGGCTGGACATACTTTTCTGGGTCATGCCCGATCACGGAAGATCAACACGTCGCATCCCTACCTAGGCACAACAGAGAGGTCAGCACGCCGGTCTAAATCCTATGCGTGCAGGGGTCTGGGCCCATTGCACACCTGCACGTTGCGTACGCTGCCGGAAGCAGACCTAGCCCCCTTAATACAAGTGCGAGCTTACGGTCCAATGCGGCGCGCGCCGCTCAGTCGCCGACGTCACGAAGGCTTCGGCTGATACCACGACGTCGAGTGCCCATAACTGTTCCCGCGTAGTTGGTTAGTGCGTATAGACCAAATGGACAGACTCAAATCAAATACCAAGATCTTGTTAATTGATGTAACCGCGGACACCGACCAGGGCCAGGCCCACCTCTCACCTAGGCGGTCTCAACCTGCCCTGTCGCTCTGCCACAAAGATCCACCCAGAGGGCCATCGGGACAATGGTCCTTTCAGCCCCCAATCCGTGAATCACTCGCGGGTGCTCCACGAGCCGACCCGACTTTAGTCACCACATGTATCATGTATAAAGCATATAGTATATACTCATGATCACCTCCCGAGTGATCACGACTCGATAGTATAGCACATCAAACGGAGAAGAATGTAGGGCCACTGATGGAAAACTAGCATCCTATACTAAGCATGTAGGATTGCAGGTAAAGGTAACAAAAGTAGTGGCAAAGACAAGCTAATAGGATTAACGGAAAGCAGTAACATGCTACACTACTCTAATGCAAGAGTATAGAGAAGAATAGGCGATATCTGGTGATCAAGGGTGGGGGGCTTGCCTAATTGCTCTGGCAAGAAGGAGGGGTCGTCAACAGCGTAGTCGGTCGGGGCACCAGCTGCGGCGTCGGTCTCGTAGTCTACAGGAGAGAAGAGGGGGAAGAAACAATGAATACAATGCAAACAGATGCATAACAATGCATGACATGACAAAGCGTGATGCTAGGTGTGCCCAAACATGGTAGTAGGTGATATCGGCGAAGGGGGAAACATCTGGGAAAGTATTCCCAGTGTTTCGCGTTTTCGGACAGATGAACCAGAGGGGGGAAGTTGCGTGTTTGCTATGCTAGGAATGTGTGGCGGACGAACGGGCTCCGTATCCGGATTTTTCTCGTCGTTCTGAGCAACTTTCATGTAGAAAGTGTTTCGATCCGAGCTACGGATTATTTTATATTAATTTCTCAAGTTTTAAAATCATTTTTTGAATTTATTTAATTAATTTTAATTCAACATTATCCAGAATAGTGCATGCTGACGTCATCATGACGTCAGCAGTCAACAGAGGTGTTGACTGGTCAAACTGACGTGTGGGTCCACTGGGACCCACCTGTCATTCTCTGTTTAGGTTAATTAGGGTTTAGCTAACTAATTACTGTTTAATTAAACTAACAAGTTAATTAGATTAATTAATTTATTAATTAAATAATTATAAATTTTATTAATTCATTTTTCTTAAAAGTTCTGGGGCTTGGCCCCATTTGTCATAGGCCCGAGGGGGCCCATGCGGGTTAGCGGGCGCGGGGGCGTGCGGGTGCGGGCGATGGGGCGCTGGAGGTGCCCGACCCGGGCGAGGGCCAGCGGGCACAGAGGGGCGCCGGGCGCCGGAGATGGCACCGGCGAGGCCACGGAGGGGCAGTACCGGGGCTGGGCGGCTGGGGCGCGCGCTGGCCTAGCGCGGGCACGGCCGAGCGGAACCGACGAGGCCAGGGCGCAGAGCGGGTGAGGGAGCGGGGCCAAAGCGCGAGAGGCATGCGGGTGAGGCCAAGCACGCGCGTGGGGGGTGCGGCGAGGCACGCGCGACCTCGGACGCGGGACGAGGACGTGCAACATAGAGGGGGAGAAGAGGAGAGGGAGGCCGTGGCCTCACAGTGTGATGTAGGGCACGGGGCAGTGGTGCTCGAGGTGGGTGATGGGGACGAGGCGACGATGTAGAGGACGGCCGTAATGCCCACGATGCGGCTATATCTCCCACGTGTCGAGGCACGACTTAGAGGCATAACCGCATTGTGGTTTTGTCGCAAGAAGGGTCATCTTCACACAATCCCATGTAATGAACAAAAAAGGGATAACGAGAGTTGGCTTACAATCGCCACTTCACACAATACATAAATTTAAGTCATACATCATCCAAAATCCACACATAGACCGACTACGGTCAAATCCAAATGAAAATAAGATAACCCCAAATGCTAGATCCCCGATCGTCCCAACTAGGCTCCACTACTGATCATCAGGAAAAGAAACATAGTAACGACCACGTTCCTCGTCGAACTCCCACTTGAGCTCGGTTGCACCATCTGCACTGGTATCGTCGGCACCTGCAACTGTTTTGGTAGAATCTGTGAGTCACGAGGACTCAGCAATCTCACACCCGCGAGATCAAGACTATTTAAGCTTATAGGAATGGATGGTGTAATGAGGTGGAGCTGCAGCAAGTACTAAGCATATATGGTGGCTAACATACGCAAATGAGAGCGAGAAGAGAAGCAACGCAATAGTCGCGAAGCTAGAAATGATCAAGAAGTGATCCTGAAACTACTTACGTTCATTCATAACTCAAACCGTGTTCACTTCCCGGACTCCGTCGAAAAGAGACCATCACGGCAACACACACGGTTGATGTATTTTAGTTAAGTCAAGTGACAACTTCTCTACAACCGGACATTAACAAATTCCCATCTGCCTCATAACCGCGGGCACGGCTTTCGAAAGATAATACCGTGCAGGGGTGTCCCAACTTAGCCCATTATAAGCTCTCACGGTCAACGAAGGATAAACCTTCTCCCGGAAAGACCCGATCAGTCTTGGAATCCCGGTTTACAAGACATTTCGACAATGGTAAAACAAGACCAGCAAAGCCACCTGAATGTGCCGACAAATCCCGACAGGAGCTGCACATATCTCGTTCTCAGGGCACACCGGATGGGCAAGACGTCGGGTTGGCATAGACCCTGGTTGCCCAGGGGGCGCCGGACATCGCCCAGTTTGGGCCAGCACTCGAAGGAGCACTGGTTCGGGGGTTTAAATAAAGATGACCCTCGGGCTCGCGAAAACCCAAGGGAAAAAGGCTTAGGTGGCAAATGGTAAAACCAAGGTTGGGCCTTGCTGGAGGAGTTTTATTCAAGGCGAACTGTCAAGGGGGTCCCATAAATCACGCAACCGCGTAAGGAACGCAAACTCAAGGAACATAACACCGGTATGATGGAAACTAGGGAGGCAAGAGTGAAACAAAACACCAGGCATAAGGCCGAGCCTTCCACCCTTTACCAAATATATAGATGCATTAATTAAATAAGAGATATGGTGATATTCCAAAATATCCATGTTCCAACATGGAACCAACTTCAACTTCACCTGCAACTAGCAACGCTATAAGAAGGGCTGAGCAAAAGCGGTAACTTAGCCAAACAACGGTTTGCTAGGAAAGGACGGTTAGAGGCTTGACATGGAAATATGGGAGGCATGATATAGCAAGTGGTAGGTAGCGCAGCATAGCAACAGAACGAACAACTAGCAAAGCAAAGATAGAAGTGATTTCGAGGGTATGGTCATCTTGCCTGCAAGGTTCTCAGAGTTGTCGAAAGCTTGATCCTCGTAAGCGTACTCAACAGGTTCCTCGTACATGAAATCGTCTCCCGGTTCTACCCACAGCAAGAACACAAGCAATGGAACCACAATCAATCACGGGAAATGCACAAACAACATGATGCAAAACATGCATGATATGCGAGATGTGGTATGCGATGCAGATGCGTGCTCCGGAAGAAAAAGAATGAACAAGGCAGTATCTTGGCAAAACAAGTATTCCACTGGAAAGATGAGATAATTTCGGTCGAAATCGATATAAAGATCACCGGAAACGGATGCACGGTTTGCAAATGGCAAGCAAAACAAGAATGACACGATTCTGCGATTAACAGCATGATAGCACTTAGAATACATCAAGTAACTATGCTACAGCACCCCAACATAGCAACAAAGCACATGGAAGCAATCTACAGGAGATGCTTGAAAAAAGATGAACATTGAGCTACGGCTGGATCACAAAATAACAGGTTCAAACAAGCATGGCAAAAGTGCAAAAGATATCAGGATAGCAGACTTAGAGAAAATACTGGACATGGCTGTAACAGCATCAGGTAGCAATGTTCAGAGCAAGCAAACCACATGCTACAGGAACTTACCATAGCAAAACAAGGCATGGAATGAATATAATAAATGCAAATAAAAAAAGTCCCTTACTGACCATGAGCCAAAAAGGAACAGAAGATAAGATGGCAACCATGTAAACATAGCAAGTTTCGTTAATAGGTTTCAGACTTGGCAGAAAACAGAGCATGGCAGTAAACAGAATTATGAAGGCATCTTGGTGAGGTTTATTCACTCATCACAAAGCAACGCATGACAAAAAAAGCATACCTACAGCAAGATTGCATGTTTATGAAGCTATCAATAGCAAGAGAAAGTTCATAGCATGTATGGATCAACTACAACAACCTTGGCAAAATTGAATATCATGTTAACATTCTCCCAGAAATATTTTATAGCAAAAGTAGAACAATATTAAGACATCCTAAGTCACTCCATAATTGCAAACAGGGGCATGCATGGATAGAGAACAACTATATCTACAAAACATCCTCACTAACCATACTCAAAATAAGCATGTATCTCACTGTAGCCACATGGATACATAGCAACAAAATAACAGCAGTAACAGACTAAGTCACTGAAAACAGAAACATCATGAAGCCTAGTTTGCATGCTTGTGCTAGTCATCACATAGATCACAAAAATACATGGCATACACCTCTGTAAAGATGGAATGGCATAGATCAAAACACCTGTAGATCTCATGCCCATAAGATGCACACATCAAATGCAACAAAAATAACAAAACTCCAAGTTCTGATAAGTAACAGCAGTAAACATCATATTGCAGTCTTGCACCAGAGATTTGGGCATCAAGATGGACTCAAACGGGCATGGCACAATGGAACAAAATGAAGAGCATCTCGTAATGAACATTTCGATATATCATGCATGCAAAACGGAGCAGTATGCAGAGAGTTATGATAGGTCAAAGTATGCGACAGAATGCAATATATCGGGACTTGAGAGAATTTCGGGGGGCGGGCGAAAGTCAACCTAGCGGTTCCAGATCCAGATCGGGCGCGGCTCGTGGATCGAGGACGGCCGGAGTCGGGGGGCGATGGCGGCCGGAGTCTTGCCGGAGAGGGGAGAGGAGGCGGCGGCGGACGGCGTCGCGGGCGGAGAGGCGGTGGCGGACGGCGTCGCGGGCGGAGAGGCGGCGGCGGACGGCGTCACGGGCGGAGGACGGTAGCGGGGGAGCTCGCCAGCGGCGGCGCTGGAGATCGGCGGCGGAGGCGGCGGGCTTGGCGCGGGGCGTGGAGGAGGAAGGAGGCGCGCGCGCGGGCGGCGGCGGCTCGGGCCGCGGGAGCCGGATGGGGGCTCTCCGGGCCGCGGGCAGCGGCGGGCGCGCCTGCCACGTGTCGCGCGCCGGTTGGCTGCGGGTGGCGGCGGCTTTCGTCCGGCGCCGGGCGGACGTGTCCGGCGCGCGGAGGGAGCGGGGCTAGGGTTTCGGGACCCGGATTTCGGAGGGGGAACCCATATTTATAGGTAGAGGGAGCTAGAAGACTCCAAATGGAGTGCGGTTTTCGCCCACACGATCGTGCTCGAACGACCGAGAGCATGGAGGTGACTTAGATGGGTTGTTGGACTGTTTGGAGGGGGGTTTTGCTGCAGCACATAAAAGGACTTTGCGGTTACCCGGTTAACCGTTGGAGCATCAAACGACCTCCAAATGGAACGAAACTTGACAGGTGGTCTACCAAGGCCACTTGACAAACCTCGGTCCATTCCGAGAACGTTTAACAGCCATTCACGAAAAGAAACAAGAGGGGTGCGCCGTTGTATGTGGGAGTGTCGGATTGCAAAACGGACAATGGGGAAAATGCTCGGATGCATGAGATGAACACGTACGCAAATGAGATGCACATGATGACATGATATGCAATGCATGACATGAACGAAAGCAAAACGAAAGGCAAAACCCAACCACGAAGGGAATATCATAACACATAGCCGAAAATGGCAAGAGTTGGAGTGACAAATACGGAAAGTTACATCCGGGGTGTTACAACACTCCACCACTACGAGAGGATCTCGTCCCGAGATCTAGGATGGCACCGGAGAGAAACGGAAGAGGAAAAGGTAAAGCAAAGTTGCTTCTTTGACAAACGAGTGAAACCAAAGAACCTTGAGAGGTTACACAATTTTTAGAAAAGAATACAATGGAGATGAACGAGATTACAAACACTCCGTTAGAAAAGGAGATCAAGGAACATTATGAGAACCTTGTGGGTTGAAAGAGATTAAACAAGGGCTTAACGAACCAAATGAATATGAAACCAGACCTGTCGGTGATATACCCCGCGGTATGACCCGGCCGGGAGTATGACCCGGCCGGACTTGACGCTTCATCGTAACCCGCCGGAAGATTGGCAACTCATGAGCCTGGCGACTTAATGATGGCCCCGACGCCGGGTTAGACGGATGACAAGTGCCCAAGGCCCAGTAGGCCGGGACGTGTTATTATGGGCCGGCTTAAGACGGAAGGCATGAGGAATATTTCCTTTACGAGGAAGCAAGACCCGTACTTGTATCCGACTTGTAATAGAGAATAAGTTAGTTCTAATCCTACTAGGACTCTACATGTAAAGCCGCCTCTCCAACTTATATAAGGAGGGGCAGGGCACCCCAAAGAGGGACAAGGAACAAGAAACAATCTTTAGGGCTAGACACAAAGAGCCGGCTTACCGGCGATTCACTCATGATCATAATGAGACCTAGCCTCAAACAACATGTAGGGTTATTACCGGATGATGTTTCCCGGGGCCCGAAGCTGTCTAAACCCTTGTCTTGTGCGTTGATCCGCCCTGCGTCTCTCGATTCCGCTCAACACCTCTCAAGCTACTACATAGATGCGCTGGCCTCACGACTAAGTCCTCACCCTAGGACATCTGCCGTGACAATTCCACGACAGTTGGCGCCCACCGTGGGGCACGCGCACGGTGGTGTTGAATTGTTGAAGGGGTCTTTTTTAGGGTTCGAGAAGTTCGCAATTTTCCGGCTCCACAAAAACCGGCGGTGAAAAAATTCACATCAACGATGAGTTAATCGGCCAAGATTGACGAAGCATTTTGCGGCGAAGGATATGGGATTGAGATTCATAGGGATTTTTTGGGTTTGCATGTGGCGCCTCACGTGTTACAGGGCGTCCCGTCGAATCCGAGCGCATATCACTTTTTCCTACTGTAAACAAGACTGGATAAGAGTCTGATTCGGCCTCACCAAATAAACAGAGCTCCGGACAGCTGGGCCCCGGTGCTGACTCGGCCTCGCCATCACCTCATCTGCCGCGAGACGACCTCGAGCCGACCGCGCCGCAAGCCGCCTTTGCCTCGCATCAATCCTCCGCTAAACCGGCTGTCGCTGGCCTCCTTATCAACACAGAGTACTAGTTCTGCGCTTAGTAAATGTGTATTACTGATCGAGCTGTTGAGCCCTGCAACTCCCGTGGCCTGCGCCCCTGCATAGCGGCTGTCAGGCTGCCGCTTCACATGGGCGTGCCAAGACAGAGACAAAATTGATTTAGTAGTACTATTACTGGATGAGCGCGGGAATCAGTGCTACATTAAATAAAAGAAGACTAGCATGAAGTACTACTTCCCACGTACAGGCAATGGTCTTGCTTGGTGCTAGATAAAAAAAAGGAGATCAAGAAAAAGGAAACAGCCCAAGATTCAACCGTCATCTGAGCTGTTGAATCAGGTCCTCCATGTGAGATTAAGACAAGAGGAAAAAGTCACGTGGAGACATCAGACATTTGATATGTTTTGATCCCAGTATCCACGTTCATCCGACAAATAAATACCAGGTGATATCCATCCAGATTTGTTTTATTAGCGCATATCGTTTTTTGTCAAAAAACAATCACTTTGTTCTGTAATATTTTTACGCAGGATAGTCATTCATGACAAAGGTGTTGTATGGCGGATATGGAGCGCACACCCGTATAAATCTACACTGACGTTCGTCCGTGTCATGTTGCTCGACGGATACACATGCAAGTCGTCGCTGCCTGGTTTACATCAACGCGCCGGCCGACTAGCCCGTCCGCACCGCCTTACAACACCACAGACGAATCGCCCGTCCGCCCTCGCGGCCGGTTCATGCGTCCACGCCGGTTTACGACGCGTAGAACAATTTGCTCGTCCGCACCGGCGTACAACGCTACGGCCGACTCATCCGTTTGCTCCTTCGGATGACTCATCCATGGTTGATTTGAGCTTCACCATGGTGACCATCAACTCCATGGCGGATAATTTCCGGCCTAACATATCAGGTGACATCTATCTAAGTCTATTTTTGACACATTGTTTTTGTCAAAAGAACAGTTACTTCGGACCGTATATTTTGATATGCAGGACAATTATTCATTATAAAATGTGGTTACGGAGCACGCGCTGGCAACGTACTACCCGGTGTTCGTCCGTGTCACATTACACGACGAATGAACATGAGCAAGTCGCCCTCCCTGTAGCTCGGTTTATATCAACATACCAGGCCACACCTGTCTGCGTAAGCTGATTATTGAATATGAGCAAGTCACTGCTTGGGAAGCCCGGTTTTTTCTTCCAACAAAATTGGAGGCAAATTATCATGTATTATCAGCCGCCATCGGCGCTGGATGGTTCAAATGGGCAGGCGCACAAGTCGCCGCCACTACAGTTTGGTTAACTTCAAACAGCCAGTTGGAAGGGACCATTGGCCGAGTTGTTGACACGGCTCATACAGGATCATTTATAACCCGCCGCAGTCACCTCAACCTTCTGTGGATTCACATCGCGCTATCATCACCAATGATATACACCTTATGCTATGGTCAATATGGAGAATCTCAAAGCCTACTCCTCGAGTCGTCTTGAGACTTGGGGGCTACAATGATATGACTCGGCAGCATTGGTCGGTTTCAATGCATTCAAGAACTCCGGGTCATTGGAGGGAAAAATAACCCGGTCCCGGAGGCTACCGCCATATTGGTGAAAAGTTTAAAGCCCGTCAGAAAATTTCTGGCTTAAAAAGAAGGATTCCGGTTTAAATCCGGCTCAAGAGACTTGACATCTCCCACAAAGCACTGAAGCTCTTAAATATCCGGTTTAAAATCCGGTTCAAGGGAAATTTATCTGCCACAAAGTTTTGAAGCTCTCAAATCCGGTTCAAGGTAAATTTGTTTATCACAAAGCTTTGAAACTCTCAATATCCGGTTTTTCCGGTTCAAAAAGAATTTATCTCTCGCAAAAGTTCGAGTTTTCAGGAAAAATTAAAGGGACCAAAAAGAGTCTGTTACAAAGGACAACCCAAACATAGGTACCTTGCTTTAATGACCATTGGGAGCTGATCGTATTCGAATTTAGCTTAACCCTTTTGGTGTGACCCTGATCGTATTCGAATCAGAGTCGTTAAATATTCTCATGATCACTAGGGGGCTTCCTGTTCAAACATAGGTCGTATTCGAACCAAAGAGAACATAGCTGTCGGTACCCTCTTGATCGGCACACTGCCGAGCTCACTAGGGGGCTTCTTGATCGTATTCGAATCATAGCTCAACCCCTTTTGGGAACCGACGTGGATCGTATTCGAATCAGCGTTGTTAAACAACTCTCAAGGTCATTTGGGGGCTTCCTGTTCAAACATAGGTCGTATTCGAACCAAAGAGAACATAGCTGTCGGTACCCTTGTGAACGGCAACGCCAAAGCCACTGGGGGCTATATGATCGTATTCGAATCTTAGCTTAACCCCTTTGGGACGGTTTTATGATCGTATTCGAATCAGAAGCCTCAAAAAATTTGAAGTATCTTTTTGCAAACAATTTTTGGATTTTATTTGAAGCCCTTTTTATCATATCTAAAGTGTATATGAGTGGTCGCTATTTAACCCGGTTTGACTTTGGATGATAAGTCGCTGTCATATGACAATCATAAACATTTAGAAGTCTTGATTTCTAAAGTTTGGGTTATCACCCTTACTGCACAGGTCACATAAACTGGCAGTGAAAATTCAATATCACAGGTATAATATTATTATTATAGTTATGTTTCAAAGTTATGATTCATAACAGGCTTATCTGTGACTCCTTATTACACATCAATGGTTATATGTGAGATATTATGACCCGCCCTGCGGTAAACCGCCAAGGGATCTTGTGATCTAATTATGTGCAGGATAAGATTACATTTGGGTGGTTACCTGCCCTGGTTTTTGACGTTAAGTCGCCAGGGCATATGTTGTTTAAACTCTGCAGGATTTACAGAGCTATGACTTACATAAATGATTAAATTCAAGCCCATCATCAAATATTGAAATTGGTGTCTCAAAAGGGTTATCAATTCTTGATTTTCTCAAAGGCTATAAGCCGCTGGGTTGTACAAATTCCGGCTAACAATGGAGGCGTATTAAATCGCCATCGGCCAAGAGCCGCCGGGTATTTAAACTCCGGATTGACTTATCAACAGATGAGGTATTGAAAGTCGCTTTGGCACAATGGCTATTATTTTATCAATGGATATGATTTATTCTACAATGGAAAAGAATAGTCCTGAGTCGCTGCAGGCTTACGACCCGACACTTGGGGGCTACATTATTTAAATTGAGATCACATCAAATATGCAAGTCCCATGTCACTGCCAGCATGCACCATGGCACTTGGGGGCTAATGTAAAGACATTTTTTGCTCAAATTATTGAAGACCCGACTCATCACATTGTAATGAGCCGGCCCTTGGGGGCTACCAATTGCTTCTGTCGAAAATTCAAGGTACACAAGCCTTAATCCATTATATTGAAAGATCCACTGCTCAGTTGGTAGAATACAAAGCTCTTACCTTGTGGACGTGGGTTCAAGCCCCATGGTGGAGATTACATCATATGATGTTATTATCAATGAATCATATACAAAGTTCGAGCTCAGTAATATCTTACTAAGCCGGCCCTTGGGGGCTACACGTTGCTGCTCAAGTTTACATGGTTAATCTACAAAGTCCCTGCTCATTATTGCATAATGACCCGGCCCTTGGGGGCTATACTGGTTGAAGGTTTTATGAGCATAAGGCAATTACAAGTCCCAGGTTGCTGTAAGCATGACAACCCGGCACTTGGGGGCTACAGGTGATATGCATATAAGGGAGAAAAAATCTTCAAATTCTCAGTTTGGAGTAGACCAGATTAACCCGGTGTCTGCAACAATCATGACCCGACATTATTTATTTATAACCCGGCAATTTTGGCAATCATAAATTGGCAAGATCTACATCTTTAAGCCGGTTGAATATCAGTTGAATATTTCAAGACCAATATTTTTGTCAAGTCAGAGCATTGAAGGCCGACTTAAATGGATTATTTCTTATAATATTTCTCTACAAGAGCCAATGTCAGCAAATTGGTTATGAAGCTGGCCTATTGACCCAGATTTTTTAGAAGAAGTGCCTGGATTTTTTGCATTGGCAAGGTTTGTACATATCTGTTAAAAGAGATTTGATATAAGATCTTGAGTATGCATCCAGGAGGAAATGACAAGGACTTAAAGATGATTAGGTGCTGGTTCAGGAAAATATTTAACCCGGAGCACAACCTATCAAGTTTGTTCTTGTGTTTATTTTACAGGATCAGTTTAACATAATTAAATCCAAATTAAACTAGGGGCTCATGTCGGGGATATACCCCGCGGTATGACCCAGCCGGGAGTATGACCCGGCCGGACTTGACGCTTCATCGTAACCCGCCGGAAGATTGGCAACTCATGAGCCTGGCGACTTAATGATGGCCCCGACGGCGGGTCAGACGGATGACAAGGGCCCAAGGCCCAGTAGGCCGGGACGTGTTATTATGGGCCGGCTTAAGACGGAAGGAATGAGGAATATTTCCTTTACGAGGAAGCAAGACCCGTACTTGTATCCGACTTGTAATAGAGAATAAGTTAGTTCTAATCCTACTAGGACTCTACATGTAAAGCCGCCTCCCCAACTTATGTAAGGAGGGGTAGGGCACCCCAAAGAGGGACAAGGAACAAGAAACAATCTTTAGGGCTAGACACAAAGAGCCGGCTTACCGGCGATTCACTCATGATCATAATGAGACCTAGCCTCAAACAACATGTAGGGTTATTACCGGATGATGTTTCCCGGGGCCCGAAGCTGTCTAAACCCTTGTCTTGTGCGTTGATCCGCCCTGTGTCTCTCGATTCCGCTCAACCCCTCTCAAGCTACTACATAGATGCGCTGGCCTCACGACTAAGTCCTCACCCTAGGACATCTGCCGTGACGATTCCACGACAACACCGATATAACGAGATAGCCATGGAACAAGAATGACATAATTTTGACAGCACTCTAGTTGAAAAAGAGAAGGAAACTTGATAAGATGAAAAGAAATTGAAGAGATGACACCACACTCCGGTTAAATGGATAAGCAAGGAAAGAAGATGATCTTGACAAAACGAGAAGATGGGTCGAAGAGAGCGATATCACAATGCCTCCGGTAGAAATGAAAGAATGCAATGAAAAGAACGGAGAAGAACGGAGTTGTTGAAAAATCAACAAAGAAAGGATATGATCTTCGTGGGCTTATCGAGATATCTCAAAACTTGAGGTGAAATTGTGCCACTAACGAAAACAATTGCTTGCTTGAGATCAACGAAGAGATGAAAACTTCTCTCGCCGAGAGGATAGGAGAAAACTTGGATCATTGATGAGCACCACAATAGCAACATTCCTTAGGGAAGGCTTTAGGTGAAATATAACCCAAGATAACTACAATGAAGAAACGATGGGTTTAAATATCTCATTCTTGATAACTAATGAATCATGAAACATGAAGAAAATTATCGAGAATGACATAACACCACCTCAAAAGGTAAGAGAGAAAGAATTGCACTTTGGAATGCAGGAAGAAAAATATTTGAGCTCTTCCAACAAGAATCTTGAGAACACTTCGAGAATGAATTAAATCCTTGATGAACCACCATGAAAAAAACTCCATGAAGAACTCCTGTAATAAAAGGATGATAGAAAGAAAGAGAAGTTGAAAACACCAGGTGAAGCCTTGCAGTGATAAGATGAAGCTTTGAAATGATATAACCGAGAAAACTTGGAACTCCGGAAAGAAAGATGAACAAATGAAAACAAGAATTTTGATGAACCTCCGGAATAAGGAATTGAATTTACTCGATGAAACAAGAATAAGAATTACATTATGCTCATCCTTCACCAATTAATTGATGACAAGCAATGGATTTGTCATACTACTTATTCTCGTAGAAAGGATTAAGATAGATATGGTGCAAACTTGGGAAGGTCTTGATGGAACCACCGGTAGGATTTGCAAACAACGAATGAATTGATATGATAACGAAGGAATAGAAATCTTGAACGAACCACCGTAAGAATTGAAAATGAACGAAGAAAAGATAAAGAAACATCGGGAAGAATTAGAAAATGAACGAAGATACTTGAGAGAATTTAGATACAAGTGAACGCAGAGATCCCGAGCTGACTAGATAATACTTGAATGATGCACTGGAAGAATTCGAGAACGAAAGCTGGAAGCTGAGAATGAATAATTCTGAGATGATGAGTTCCAGAGAATCAAACTGAAAAGACTCCTGAATTGCTCCGGATGGGTGAAAAGAATTCTCACACTCAAAACAATTATGAGAGGACGGCAACAAGTTAGAACCACACATCTTTGAGAGAACGGATTTGATTGAAGAGGAACTCTTCTTCGGTCTTCAAATGTTGAGAATGATGACGAGAAACACCACCATGAATTGTTGAGATACTCTGGGATGAAAATAATAAAGGTTGAGCCAACAATGAAAAGAATTTGGAAGATCTTGGAAAAAGACATCTGACTGATGATAACTCATTCTTACGTCAAACTTTGAAATGAATTTGGGAATAGCTCCGGGAAAATTAGAAGAGTCAGGTAAGATCCTGGGAAAAGACCTGTGGGTTAGGGCCCACTCAAAAGATACACCATTGAACGATTTAAAAGAGAGATTGCGTCGGTTCAATTAAATGGCTTGAATAAGGTAAGACCTCGAAATAGCTAGAAAGGATTAAGAATAGAAACATGAATCCTCTGGGATACCTTCAGCACTCCAGATAAACATGAATAGCAAGAGGTGGAAGATTAAGAGGTGCACCGGCATGAGAAAACATTTGAAATGATGAAAGGATACGATCAACACCGAAAGCTTGCATTGAAACCACCGATGAAGATAAGAGAACAAAGAATGATAATCTTGAAGATCCGTTAGTATCTTCATGGGAAATCACCAGATAAGAACATTGACGGAAAAGAATGGAGAGACTTCCCATCTATAAGATGGATACTTGATTAAGAAATCTGAGTCCTTGAAGAAAAAGGGTGTGTTGGGGATTAACTACTGGTGTAACCCGCCCAGGAGGGGCCGGGTTACGCTACAGCAATTCATTATATGAAGCCCAATATCAAGCTTGAAGATGGCGGTTCAATAAAGGGCCTAAAGCCCATAGGCGACTTAAGACCCGTAGTGATAAACCGCCGTAATGGCGTGACTTGTGTTGTAAGGCAAGATTAACTAGTTACCGAGCCGGATACTGTTTATAAGCTGGCCGGGACTCTATAGGCCACGGGGCGTCAACCCGTGTATATAAGGGGATGACCTGCCGGCGGCTTAAGGGAGATAACATCAAATCGACAGCCAGGCATAGCGGATTCGCTCCCTCGTCATCGAAACCTTCGTAATTCCACCTCAACTGGAGTAGGCTTTTACCTTCACCGTAAGGGGCCGAACCAGTATAACCATCGTGTCCTTTGTCCCGCTTTAACCCCTTTAAGCTTCCTAGTTGCAATGGCTCCACGACTAAGTCCTTTCACAAGGGCATCTGCCGTGACTATTCCACGACAGTTGGCGCCCACCGTGGGGCCAGCACATGGTGGATTTGAGTTCTTGAAGGGCAGCTTCGAAGGGCTCAAGGGATACGCTGTGGGCCGGATGACCAAGAGTCGTCGCGGCAAGCTCTACATCAACGACGCAGGCTGGGGCCCCGACGCCGGCTCAATCGAGTACGGGTACCGGGTCCCCTTCGGCGGAATCCACGTTTTCGTTGGCAAGATCGGCGACCCGGGCCTGAGCCGGACATCTGCACCGACCTCATCGAGACGACTCAGCGTGCGAGACCCGCCCGGACCCTGCCGCCTTGAAGCGTGCTTTCGTGGGATGCATCCACGAAGGACTCTCTGAAGGATCTAGATCTAGCGATGAGACGGCCATCTGCTCTGATGATGAATCATCCACAGGTGAGACGGACTCGTTGTATCGACTTCGAGATGGCAAGCTCGGGGGTTGTCCCGATGGCGACAGTATTCCGGACCCTTTTGAGCCGCCAAGCCGGGTTGGAATCTTCATGGCCGGCACGCAACCTGTTCAAAACTCCGCCGCTGGGGCAGGAGGCCCTGTGCACTCGCCGGCTCAGGTGCTGATGGATCTCATGGATAAGATGACTGCCCTGCTAACCGCCACGATCGTCCCAGCGGATCAAGCTCAACATGATGCGGAGGTGGCACAGTTAAAGCTGGATATAGCACGAGCCAAGGAAGATCTGGCAGCGGAAGGAATCAGGATGGCTGCAGAACGGGCGGCTCTGGACGCCCAGACTCAACTGATTCAGGCGCAGCCTTTCCGGCTCACGATGGATCAGAACGCATCCAATGAGGTCATGAGAAGTAGGCATCAGAAGGCTCAATCTTGGCTCCCTCCGGTTTATGATCCTCGAAACCTCTTCAACACGCCCGGTGCAGGGCCCAATAACCTGCTAGAAATCATGGCACCCGGGGCTGGAATGCCGGTTCAGCCGCAAGTGATGGGGCCTCCCCGTGTGAATACTGCCCCACCTCAATACGTGCCAATACCGTCGGGTCATTATTCCAATCCGTTGGAAATCATGATCGCTGCAGCGGCGTGACTGGCGGCTCTCCCAGTCGAGGGTGACTCTCCAACGGTGGTCGAAACCCGCAGGGTTAGAGAACTTCTTCAGACGGCTTTGGCACAATAGGAGGCATATTCATATAGCCGGGACAGGATTCATTCAACCCCTCGTCCAAGCTGGAGCCCAAGTTATAGCAGACACATGGTTTCAGCGGCCGGCTCAAGCAACGTCCGGTGCCGTGACTTGCCAGCTGGCCATGGCCCGACACATAATGGAGCCTTTAACGCGGTAGACCAAGACAGAGCACGTCAAGAGGCGGAGCAGGCGTCTCAGCTGACAGCCTACCAACCCTTCCCGATTTATCCGACGGCTTCTATCGAGGCAGGCATAGCTACGAGGACCGGAGGTGTCCCTTGTCTGGTGCCGGCTCTCCGTAACGAACGTCTGCCCCCAAGGATTTCAAAGGACCTAGGAAGGTACCTAATTACACGGCTGATTTACAGCCCGTAGCATGGATTGAAAGCTACGAGATGGCTATGGAGTTGCTGGAGGTCAGCGAAGCGGCAATGGCCAAATACTTCACCATGATGTTGGATGGGACTGCCCGCACTTGGTTGAAGGGACTGCCACCTAATTCCATTGGGTCATGGGCAGAGCTGAAAGCCCGGTTCATCCAAAACTTCAAAGATACATGTAGGCAATCTATGTCAATTGTGGATTTGACTAACTGCAAGCAGCAAGAAGGCGAGTCTACAACCCATTGGGTACGTCGGGTCAAGGAAATAATACATTCGTCTGATAAGATGGATGCCGGCTCTGCGGTCTTAATGTTGGAGCAAAATTGTCGTTTTGCGCCCCTGAAGATGAAGCTTGGGCGGCTCAAGCGCGATTGCAACGATATGGGTACGCTGATGGCGGCTCTGGTCAAGTACGCCGACTCTGATAGTACCAAGGATCCCGCGTCTGATGAGGAAAAGACAGGGAAGGGAAAGAAGAATGGCAACGACAAGGGCCCTCAGCATAACCCGGCGAGTCAGGGAGGTAATAAGCGTAAGGCTGATGATGGTATGGAGTTTGTGGCCAACAACAACACGCAGGGTAACAATCACCGACGTAAGGGGAGACAACCTCCCCGGCCTGGCGGGTCAGGCCCGACGCTTGAGCAGTTGTTTAATGAGCCCTGCCCAAGGCATGGCTCTAGGGAGAAGCTGGCCACTCATCTATGGAAAGACTGCGTGATCATGAAAGCTTTCAAGAATTCCAACATGTTCAACGGTAACAATGGGCAGGGCAGCGGCTCAGGTGGCGGCGGCTTTCATGGCCCGGGCGGCGGTTCAAATTCCAATTTTCAGAATCCTCAAGGTAATCAAGGTGGTTTTAACCAGCAATCTGGCCAGGGTAATCAGCAGCAGCAGCAGGGGGATACCAGACCGGTATCATGTGTTTACTACCAGTTTGTGCAAGCGAGACCAGAAGCTTCATAAGAGGGCTGTGAACGCTGTTGAGCCGGCAGTTCCACGTTACTTGCGATGGTCGGAGCAGCTGATTGTATGGAGTAGGGAAGATCACCCTCCCCGGGTTGATAATCCAGGTCACCTGGCCTTGGTGGTGGCTCCTCAAATTGGTGGGTATAATTCACTAAGGTACTCATGGAGGGAGGTAGTAGCATCAACATCCTCTATTATGAGACCTTCCATCGTATGGGATTAACTGATAAAAACCTCAACCAGTCCAATACTGTTTTCCATGGTGTGGTGCCAGGTAAGTCGGCGTATCCAGTTGGTAAGATTGAGCTGGAAGTAGCCTTTGGAGATGAGTACAACTACAGGGCGGAAAAACTGACTTTTGAGGTTGTCAAAATAAGAAGCCCGCACCATGCTTTATTTGGGCGGCCGGCTTACGCCAAGTTCATGGCACGGTCGTGTTACATGTATTTACAGCTCAAGATGCCGGGTCACAATGGGACCATTACGGTTCATGGCAGCCGAAACATAGCCTTGGAGTGCGAGGAAGGTGACGCTGCTTACGCTGAATCTGTTTGTGCGGCAGAGGAGTTAATGTTTTACAAGGATAATGTTGACCCGGCAGATATGATGTCTTTGAAAAAGCCGACCACGGAGCATGAGCCGGCAATAAAATTTAAGTCGACCAATGAGACTAAGCTTATTGACTTTGTGCCAGGCGACTCATCTAAGTAGTTCAGCATCAGTGCCTATCTGGATCCTAAATAGGAAAGCGCGCTCATCGAGTTCATCCGTGAGAACCGGGACACCTTTGCATGGAAACCTTCTGATATGCCAGGTGTACCGAGGGAACTCGCTGAGCACACTCTTAATATTGATCCAAAATTTAAGCCAATCAAGCAATTTCTCTGGCAGTTTAATGAGGAGAGGCGGAAAGCCATTGGTGAGGAAGTAGCCCGGCTCTTGGCGGCCGGGTTCATCGTTGAAGTCTTTCATCCAAAATGGCTAGCTAACCCGGTGCTCGTGCTCAAGAAGAACGGCACCTGGCGTATGTGTGTGGATTATACAGATTTAAACAAGGCTTGTCCGGCTGATCCTTTTGCTCTCCCCCGTATTGATCAAATTATTGATGCTACGGCGGGTTGTGAGCATTTAAGTTTTTTGGATGCTTACTCTGGATACCATCAGATCAAAATGGCAGTTAAGGACAGAAGACGGCGTTCATTACCCCTTTTGGAGCCTTCTGTTATGTGTCTATGTCGTTTGGGCTCAAGAGCGCCCAGGCGACTTACCAGCGGTGCGTACAGAATTGTCTTCATAAACAGATTGGGCGCAACGTTCATGCCTATGTGGATGATATTGTGGTAAAATCCAGAGAGAAGGAGACCTTGATAGACGATCTGAGGGAGACCTTTGGTAATCTCCGGGTCTACAAGATGATGCTTAACCCGGCCAAGTGTGTCTTTGGTGTTCCTGCAGGCAAGCTCTTGGGTTTTCCGGTTTCTCATAGAGGCATTGAAGCTAACCCGGAGAAGATCAAGGCAATCACCTCTCTGGCTAAGCCGGCGTGTATAAATGACGTCCAGCGTCTGGTGGGTCGGATCGCTGCTTTAAGTCGATTTATAAGTCGGTTGGGTGAAAGGCCATACCGCTGTATCAGATGATGAAGAAAACAGATGATTTTGGCTGGAGTGATGCTGCCAACACCGCCTTTGAGGATTTGAAAAGACAGTTAGCTAAACCGCCAGATCTTGCTGCTCCTGTTGATAAGGAGCCCTTATTATTGTATTTAGCCGCTAACACACGAGCCGTCAGTGTGGCCATCGTGGTGGAGCGCAAGGAGGCGGGTAAGGAACATCCGGTTCAGCGGCCGGTTTACTACATCAGCGAAGTACTTATTGAGTCCAAGCAACGGTATCCACATTGGCAGAAGCTTGTTTATGGGGTATTCATGGCAAGCCGGAAGCTTAAGCAATATTTCCAGGGCCACCCTATCACTGTGGTTAGTTCTGCTCCTTTAGGAGATATCATCCAAAACAGAGACGCCACAAGAATAGTCGCTAAGTGGGCCATTGAACTGGGGCCTCATGGTCTAAAGTATGTGCCACGCACGGCTATCAAATCACAAGCATTGGTAGATTTCATCAACGATTGGACAGAGCTGCAGATGCCTGAAGAGAAACCGGATAACACATACTGGACTATTCACTTCAACGGGTCCAGGCAATTGGAGGGCTCGGGGGCTAGAGTCGTGTTAGCTTCCCCTCGAGGTGACAAATTTTGTTATGTACTACGGTTGATGTTTCCCTGTACTAACAATGCAGCTGAGTACGAGGCCTTGCTCCATGGTCTTCGGATGGCTAAGGAGATGAGCTTAAGCCGGGTAAGGTGCTTTGGCGACTTAGATTTGGTGGCCCAACAAGTATCATGCAAGTGGGATTCCAAGGACCCCCTCATGGCGGCTTCTCGCCGTGAAGTTGATGCCATTGCCGGACATTTTCAGGGTTACCAAGTAGAGCACATTGACCGCAGAAAGAACGAGGCGGCTGATGCCTTAAGCCGGCTGGGCTCTCAGCGAAAGCCGGTGCCGCCTAATACTTTCTTGGATATTCTGCATAACCCTTCTGTAAAGTTACCTACAGAGGAAGACTTGGCTGTTCCAGACCCTGAAGCACAGTTGGTGGCGGCTCTTCATGTTATCCCAGATTGGACAGTGCCATACTTGGCTTACATGACCCGGGGAGAATTTCCTGAGGATGAAATTTTGGCCAGACAAATAACCCGGCGGTCCAAGTCAATGATAATTGCCGGCGAGTTGCATCATCGCAGTGTCACTGGGGCTTTTCAGCGTTGTGTTTCCCCTGAGGAAGGGCAAGAAATTTTACGAGAGATTCACGAGGGGGAGTGTGGCCATCATGCCGGCTCAAAATCCCTTGTGGCCAAAGCTTTTCGTCACGGTTTTTATTGGCTGACGGCTCATGCTGATGGAGAGGACTTAGTTAGTAAATGTGACGGTTGTCAGAAGTTCTCAAGACGTGCTCACGTGCCGGCTCAAGAGTTGAGGATGATTCCAATCACTTGGCCGTTTGCAGTCTGGGGGCTTGATATGGTTGGACCTTTCAAAAGGTCCAAGGATAAGAAGACCCACCTCTTGGTGGCGGTTGAGAAGTTCACAAAGTGGGTTGAGGCAGAGCCAAATAGTAAGTGTGATGCAGCCACGGCAGTTCAGTTCATGAAAAAGGTGATATTTCGCTTTGGTTTTCCACACAGCATTATAACTCACAATGGTACCAATCTGTCTAAAGGCGCCATGGAAGAATTTTGTCAACGAGAGCATATTCGACTTGATGTTTCATCAGTGGCTCACCCCCAATCCAATGGTCAAGCTAAGAGAGCCAATCAGGAAATCTTGAAAGGCATCAAGCCCCGGCTTTTGGTCCCTTTGCAGCGGACGCTGGGTTGTTGGGTGGAGGAGTTACCCTCTATGATATGGAGCATCAATACTACTCCTAATAGGTCTACGAGTTATACGCCTTTCTTCATGGTTTACGGAGCCGAGGCGGTTCTCCCTAGCGACATCCGTCATGACTCGCCTCGTGTGGCGGCTTATGTTGAGACGGACAATGAACAAGCGCGTCAGGATGCTCTTGACTTGTTGGATGAACAGCGTGATATAGCAGCAGCTCGCTCGGCGATTTACCAACAAGACCCGCGCCGCTATCACAGCCGCCGGGTTAAGTCCAGAACCTTTCAGGAAGGTGACTTGGTGCTCCGGCTCATCCAGGATCAAACTGATGCACACAAGTTATCCCCACCTTGGGAAGGGCCCTTTGTGGTCAGCAAGAACTTGCACAACGGGTCATACTACCTCATCGATGTTCGAGAGCACAAAGATTCACGTAAGTCGGAGGAGGAGACCCGCCGGCCGTGGAATATAGCTCAGCTTCGGCCTTATTACACTTGAGCCACCGGCTCTCATAATGTACATACTTCCGTGACAATGTATATATTATGATAAATAATAAAGCAGGACCTCTATCCTTTTCCCCCTCAAAGGTAAATGTGTCATTGCTATTTCCATTATGATCTCACATGGTCACTCGGGGGCTGATCCGGCTTACGATCGTATTCGAATCTAGCCGGTAAAAATTATGATCACTAGGGGGCTTCCTGTTCAAACATATGTCGTATTCGAACCAAAGAGAACATAGTTGTCGATACCCTTTTGATCGGCACACTGCCGAGCTCATTGGGGAGTTTCTTGGTCATATTTGAACCATAGCTCAACCCCCTTTGAGAACCGACGTGGATCGTATTCGAATCAGCGTCGATAAACAACTCTCAAGGTCATTTGGCGGCTTCCTGTTCAAACATAGGTCATATTCGAACCAAAGAGAACATAGCTGTCGGTACCCTCTTGATCGGCAACGCCAAAGCCATTGGGGGCTATATGATCGTATTCGAATCTTAGCTTAACCCCATTGGGAGGGTTTTCTGGTCGTATTCGAATCAGAAGCCTCTAAGTTTTTTGAAGTTTTTTCTTGTAAACAATGTTTGGATTCCATTTGAAGTTCTTCTGATCATGTCTAAAGTGTTCAAGGGTGGTTCCTATTCCACCGGCTTAACCTTGATCAATAAAGATGATCGCATATAATAGACATCATATTACAAAGTTGGGTTCTCACCCTCATTGTTCGGGTCACATAAACCGGAAGTATAATCGAAGGGTCACAGGTATGCTGTTGTGGTTGTTTCGAAGATATAATTGAGAACCGGCTTTTTATGATTTTGACTCTGGGTTATATGTAAAATATATGACCCTCTATGCGGTAAGCCGCCAAGGGGCTTGTAATTGGTTCTCTATGCAGGACAGTTAAAGGCAGCCCTTTAAACATAAGGAAGAAGAGGATCAGCATAAAAGAGGGGAATATAAGATGGCGGCTTAAACAGTGTTGAGCGCCACACAGGTGCGCGATGGCACGACAAAAATAAGTGTTTTCCTACTCTATTACATGACTCCCTGAGTCCAAATAGTGAAGCATTGTTTTTTATCAAGACATAAATATGAGGCGCCTGAGGAGTCAAAGGTAACTTGGGCAGATGGAATGGATACCGTTGAGAAAAACTTAGAATTGATCTTTTGAATGTTGGGATGACTGGATGCACTTGAAGAGAGGCATGCCGGTTGGAAAGAATTGGGATGACAATCTCGATGATCAAGAAGGATTGGTATTCACATAGAAGTATGAGAACACCGCTTAGGAAAGGTAGGGAATCAACTCGAATACCACAACTTAAAACAAAACAAAGGATTGGCTCGCAGAATAAGCCGGAACAAACATATGATAGAGATTTCGTCCAAAGTTTTCGTGGTGGGGCCCACACGGGCTCGGTCGTACAGCACCATCATGTACAAGGCAGTGCACATGACATACGAAGCTTCCCCGAGTCGGCATAGCCAAGGACTCTTTAAGACACTACGAGACTACTGTAAAACCAACCGTGGAAAGGCGGACCACTAGACGTCGAACCCCAATCTCATATCATGCATCTGTCGGAAAGATATCCTAAGAGCTACTTGAATTCCCACTTATAAACTCCCGAAACTTTCTGGTTATGCAATCTGGTGTTGGGGATACAGGGGACACAAAATATATCACCCAAACTAGCAATCCCTAGATCCAGCTGTATCCATCCGTCAACACATAACCAAGAAACCTTCGGAAATCGTGTACGTCAACCTTCGAAAAGCATCCGTTATACGAGTTATCGCAATACTCCCGAACTCCCGCCCCAGTACTGGGTGGCGTCGAGCTGATCTCACCAACAACTGCATAAAAGAGATTTTCGATGTCGGCGAAACTCAGGTATTCCAGAACTGCAACGATAAAATTGTGATGACAACACCTCGGAGCTCAACTCCCCGGGACACTGCCACGACCCCTAAATGTCAGGAGGCACCAAGAACAATGTTCTCGTCACAAAACCATCGGAAGGATTCCAAGATACCCGCGTGATCCTAAAAAACATTTATTGCGAAATTTGAGGAGAGAAGAGTCAAAACTTCTACGTCGGGAGGCCTCACCAGAGCGACGAAGGGACTGAGGAGTAAAAAGAATCCTCCTCTCTGATATATATAATCCTAAGACTCAAAACATTTTTGTTCTAGACTCAACAACGCCAGCGATTCAATCAAGCAGGGGGCTCCTAAGTCGGGGATGGCTCTGATTACCAACTTGTAACGCCCACGATCCGGCTATATCTCCCACGTGTCGAGGCACGACTTAGAGGCATAACCGCATTGTGGTTTTGTCGCAAGAAGGGTCATCTTCACACAATCCCATGTAATGAACAAGAATGGGATAACGAGAGTTGGCTTACAATCGCCACTTCACACAATACATAAATTTAAGTCATACATCATCCAAATTCCACACATAGACGAACTACGGTCAAATCCAAATGAAAATAAGATAACCCCAAATGCTAGATCCCCGATCGTCCGAACTGGACTCCACTACTGATCATCAGGAAAAGAAACATAGTAACGACCACGTTCCTCGTCGAACTCCCACTTGAGCTCGGTTGCATCATCTGCACTGGTATCGTCGGCACCTGCAATTAATTTGGTTGAATCTGTGAGTCACGAGGACTCAGCAATCTCACACCCGCGAGATCAAGACTATTTAAGCTTATAGGAAAGGATGGTGTAATGAGGTGGAGCTGCAGCAAGCACTAAGCATATATGGTGGCTAACATACGCAAATGAGAGCGAGAAGAGAAGCAACGCAACGGTCGCGAAGCTAGAAATGATCAAGAAGTGATCCTGAAAATACTTACGTTCATTCATAACTCAAACCGTGTTCACTTCCCGGACTCCGCCGAAAAGAGACCATCACGGCTACACACACGGTAGAACATAGCAATGTTCAGAGCAAGCAAAACACATCCTACAGAAACTTAACATAGCAAAACAAGGGATGGCATGAATCTACTAAATGCATAGAACAAAAGTCACTTACTAGCCATGAGCCAAAAAGGATCAAAAGATATGATGGCAACCATGTAAATATAGCAAGTTCGTTAACAAGTTTCAGACTTGGCAGAGAACAGAGCATGGCAGTAAACAGAATTTTGAAGGCATCTTGGTGAGCTTGATTCACTCATCACAAAGCAATGCATGACAAAACAAGCATACCTACAGAAAGATAGCGTGTTTATGAAGCTAGCCATGGCAAGAGCAAGTTCATAGCATGTATGGATCAACTACAACAACCTTGGCAAAATTTAATATCATGTTAACATTCTGCCAGAAATATTTTATAGCAAAAGTAGAGCAAGATTAAGACATTCTAGGGCACTCCATAACTGGAAACAGGGGCATGGATGGATAGAGCACAACTATATCTACAAAACATCCTTACTGACCATACTCAAAATAAGCATGGATCTCACTGTAGCCACATGATACGTAGCAACAAAATAACAGCAGTAACAGACAGTGAAAATCGCAAGTCCCTGAAAACAGAAACATCATGAAGCCTAGTTTGCATGCTTGTGCTAGTCACCACATAGATCACAAAAATACATGGCATACACCTCTGTAAAGATGGCATGGCATAGATCAAAACACCTGTAGAGCTCATGCCCATAAGATGCACACATCAAATGCAACAAAACTAACAAAACTCCAAGTTCTGATAAGTAACAGCAGTAAACATCATATAGAACTCTTGCACCAGAGATTTGGGCATCAAGATGGACTCAAACGAGAATGGCACAATGGAACAAAATGAAGAGCATCTCGTAATGAACATTTCTATATATCATGTGCGCAAAAGGGAGCAGTACGCAGAGAGTTATGATAGGTCAAAGTATGCACCAGAATGCAATATATCGGGACTTGGGGAATTTCGGGGGGGGGGGGGAGGAAAGTCAACCTAGCGGTTCCAGATCCAGATCGGGCGCGGCTCGTGGATCGAGGCCGGCCGGAGTCGGGGGGCGACGGCGGCCGGAGTCTTGCCGGAGAGGGGAGAGGAGGCGGCGGCGGACGGCGTCGCGGGCGGAGAGGCGGCGGCGGACGGCGTCGCGGGCGGAGGACGGCGGCGGGGAGCTCGTCGGCGGCGGCGCTGGAGATCGGCGGCGGAGGCGGCAGGCTTGGCGAGAGGCGTGGAGGAGGAAGGAGGCGCGCGCGGGGGCGGCGGCGGCTCGGGCCGCGGGGGCCGGATGCGGGCTCTCCGGGCCGCGGGCGGCGGCGGGCGCGCCTGCCACGTGTCGCGCCCCGGTTGGCTGCGGGCGGCGGCGGCTTTCGTCCGGCGCCGGGCGGACGTGTCCGGCGCGCGGAGGGAGCGGGGCTAGGGTTTCGGGACCCGGATTTCAGAGGGGGAACCCATATTTATAGGTAGAGGGAGTTAGGAGACTCCAAATGGAGTGCGGTTTTCGCCCACATGATCGTGATCGAATGACCGAGAGCATGGAGGTGACTTAGATGGGTTGTTGGACTGTTTGGAGGGGGGTTTTGCTGCAACACACAAAAGGACTTTGCGGTTACCCGGTTAACCGTTGGAGCATCAAACGACCTCCAAATGGAACGAAACTTGACAGGTGGTCTACCGGTGATATACCAAGGCCACTTGACAAACCTCGGTCCATTCCAAGAACGTTTAACACCCGCTCACGAAAACAAACAAGAGGGGTGCGCCGGTGCATGTGGGAGTGTCGGATTACAAAACGGACAACGGGGAAAATGCTCGGATGCATGAGACGAACACGTATGCAAATGAGATGCACATGATGACATGATATGCAATGCATGACATGAACAAAAGCAAAACAAAAGGCAAAACCCAACCACGAATTGAATATCATAACACATAGCCGAAAATGGCAAGAGTTGGAGTTACAAATACGGCATGTTACATCCGGGGTGTTACAACGGCGGGGAGGCAGGCCGGCATGGAGGAGGAAGCGGGCCGGCGAGGAAGCTCCGGCGAGGCGGCGCGTCGATGTGCAGGAGGTGGCGAGGCATCGGCGTCGTGGTTCGTGAAGAGGTCGAGGATGGGGACGATGTGCGGCGAGGCTCCAACGAGGTGGTCCGGTGAGGCAGCAAGGGCGGCGGATTGACGGCGTCGGCGACGGCGTCGAGAGGCGGGGGCGGAGCCGGGCTTTGCACGCATGCTCGACGGGACGGACCCGGGAGCGGTAGCACGCTAGGCCGGTATGGGCGAGGCCAGCACAGGATCGGGGGAAGCAGAGGGAGGAGTGGGGAAAGTGGGGTGGGTGGTTAGTGTTTTCCCCCCAGTTGGGTGGATATGGGGGAGGGTGTGGGGTGCGGCTGGGCCGGCCTGGCGGCCCGATGGCCTGCTGGGCCATGGCCCAGTGCGGGGGGGCGGGGGAGGGGGTTTCCTTTTCTTCTTCTTCTTTTTAATTTTGTTTCTTTCTTTACCGTTTTCCCCTAATTTTCAATATACTTTAGTTTTAGTAAAATACCAAGGTGGTACCTAATTTACTATAGGTAAATATGCCACATGCCGAACATTTTAGTTTTGATGTTTGAGAAGTTTTGATGTTTGTTAATAATCCAAATTTGAATTTGAATCATTTTGAACTAACGCGAGATTAGCGTCAGTAATCGTGGTGATGTGGCACCATTCGCCGAGTTTCACTGTAGCTTAACTATCCGGGCGTCAGAGAGAGAAACAAAGTAAATTAGTAATTAAAGGGCTCAAGCTAGCATGATGAATGAATTGCATGAATCATGAAGCAAACCACATACCCAGTTCCGCCTGAACTGATATAAGTTGGAGCTGCCTTGATGGTGTGGCACACCGTCCATTTGGGCACGTTTGTTCTTGGTTGCGTTGTGGACGGCTAGCCATTCTTTTGAGCACCACTCATTGACCAACACCTCCCAACAATCCATCCGATCCGCACACCATCTCGGAGGCGCCTAAGTTAGCAAATTGAAACTTGAGCGCTACGGCTATGAATTACTAAATGAAGGAAGTATGTACAAGGCCTTAAGAATTACCGTCATGTACTACTCCTTACTCAGGAACTTATCGCGGCACGCCGACTTGGGCTTCTTGATACCACGCAAGGCGTAGTAGTCTCGAACAGCCTACACCCGAGCCTCGTGCCGTAAGTTGTGTAGTAGGCGCTTGCAGACGTTCTCGATAACATTTGCCGCCTCCTCCTCGTATCCCTCCTCACACCTGTAGAATGTCTGCAATCAAATGAGACAATATTGATTAGTACAATTAATAACTAGCTAGTTGAAGAATTTTAAATGTGTAAAGGAGAAATTACCCAGAACTTTCTGATCACCACATCTGCCCTCGTGTCGCACAAGACACCGTCGATAATCTCACCCGACGGGGCCGGGGCAGCCAAGTAGTGCTCCCACCTCAATCCAAGCTCTGGAAGCCGACCCTCACCAGGCAACGTGACAAACCCCGGGAAGTTTTGCCGGCAAAGCACTCCAAGGACGGAGTTGGGCCGGCGGACACTATGATGGTGGTCCCAACCCCTACAGCATGACAAGGCCAACACATTAGATATTTGAAGAAACGTGAATGCAGAAGGTACAAAAGGATTAAATGCACTTACCTCTCCCCATCAGGGAAAATCAACCACCTCTGCTCGCGGGTCGCCGGCACTGACGGGAGCCGTGTACAACCACGCTGGTCGACGGTGCCCCCCTCCTCCTCAATATCAGTCGGCTCCCCGCCATCATCAGCATGGCCACTCAGCCCCTGAGGCTCATCCGGCCAGGTACCCCATCCAGACGTGTGCTCCTCCGGGGTCTCGTGGGCCGAAGGCGCGTCGACCCAAGGCTCGTGGGCCGAAGGCCCGTCGACCCGAGCCTCGTGGGCCGAAGGCTCGTGGACCGGAGTCCGTGTAGCCTCCTCCTCGGACGAGTCCACCCTAGCAATCACGTGCTCGGGTGAAACAGCTGGCGGTGGCGGCGAGGAAGGCGCCCTAGCAGTCACCCTACCTCCTCTCCCGCGACCACGTGCTCCGACTCCTCTCTTCTTCCCTCCCTTACCTCGTCCCCTGCTGGGCACCGCTGTCGACGAAGAAGGGCCCGGTGGTGTCGCCATACTGTCCAGCAACGCTCGGCGGAGAGGTGCGTGTGGAATGGAAGACCTCCCACCACGCGCCGACGAAGAAGGGGCCTCGGAGCGCTCCCGACCAGCGCCCACCATCTTTCAACACCTCCCATGACAAAGAGTAAACGAAATTAGTACAACATAAAAAAAATATCGACATGAATAATAATATGTATATCACTTATGTATCATCATCAAGTACAACATAAAAAAATTGAATACCGCGGAGGCCGTCCCCGCCCCGCGGCGGCCCGGTGGAGGGGAAGGCCGCGGTGGGACGGGGCGGGGACGGCCACGCAGGGGAGGGGAGGGGGCGGCTGACCGGCGTGGAAGGGGCTCCGCAGGGGAGGGGTGCGGGGCGAGGGGGCGGCGGCGGGCGGTGGGGCGACGGGGCAAGGGGGCGGCGGGTGGTCGGGGCGACGGGGCGAGAGGCGGTGGGTGGGCGGGTGGTGGCGGCGGGTGGTGGGGATGGCGGCGGGTGGCTGGTGGCGGGGGCGGCGGCGGGTTGCGGTCCAAAGAGCACCTTCTACATATTCTTCTTTTCTTCTTCTTTTCTTCTTCTTCTTCTTCTTCTTCTCCCCTCCTCTTCTTCTCCTACACCTACACTTTCTTCTTCTTCTTCTCCCCTCCTCTTCTTCACCTACACTTTCTTCTTCTTCTCCCCTCCTTTTCTTCTCCCACACTTTCTTCTTCTTCTTCTTCTTCTTCTTCTTCTTCTCCCCTCCTCCTCTTCTTCTTCTTCTTCTTCTTCTTCCCTTTCTACATATTCTTCTTTTCTTCTTCTTCTTTTTCATCTTTTTTCTACTTCTTTTAATTATATGACTAATTATCTAAAACCCATACACTAAATCTAACACTAGCTAACACATATATATCTAGCACCAAACCTAACACTAACAATTAAACAACAAGAAAAAGAAAAAAATAACTCACCGGACCGCAGTGGCGGGTGGCGGGATTGGGCTTCCAGGTGGAGTGGGGTTTGAGAAGCTCGATCAGCTTCCTATCGTGACAAGCCGGCAGCTGGGAGCCGGCCTTGGTCAGGCGCGCCGCCTGAGTCGAAATCTTCTAGAGTCGGAGGGCGGGAGCCCGCTGGCACGTGCACCGGGCCGCGGGCCGGCCACGGGCCGTCGGCGAACCACGTGGCCGGAAAGCCTGCCAGCCCACGCGCGTGACGGGACGTCACCGCAGGGAGGGGGCCCGCCACGTCCGCGCCCTGGCCCAGGCGCGGATCCTTTGTATCCCAAAACCGCCCGCATGTTCCGTGCGGCAGTTTCGGCTTGCATTTAAGCGCAATAGTCGCGAGACGTGGGGGGAGTGGGCGTAGTTAATCCCACGCCCCCCACGTCCGGCCTCTTCGGCCTCATGAGGCTATAAGTAGGGGGAGGTGGAGGGCGGCAGGCCCTCGCACGCTCCTCCTACTTCCACCATCTTCTTCCTCTTGCCAGTTCTTGCGACAGCGCCTCGCCGCCGCGCTCTTCCACCGCACGCTCCTCCGCCACCGTGCTAGCTTTTGCCATTCCTCCCACCGTAGAGCGGCTTGGCGGGTATTGGGACAGCTCCAACGTCCATGATGACCACGTCGACTTCCTCCGCGACACGCGGCGGCTGCCCAGCGCGGACAAAGTGGAGGTCCGCCTCGCGCCGGAGAAGGAAATCAGGCCGGAGCCGCAGGAGGGCGAGCGGGTGGTCTTCCGCTCGCACTTCTTGCGCGGCTTCGGCCTACCAGTGAGCGCCTTCTTCCGCTCCTGGCTCGACTTCTATCAGCACCATCTCACCCCCATAGTGGTGGTGCTGCTGTCCGCCTTCGTCACCCTGTGCGAGGGCTATCTCGGCGTCCTCCCCACCCTTAAGGGGGAGTTCTTCCAGTCGAAGCTGGGCACGCGCAGTAAGGGCGTGCCGGCTCATACTGGCGCCTTCATCGCGTCGCGGAGATCGGCTGCCGACAACCCCTTCCCCGTCATCACGCTGATCCAATCGGTGAAGAAGTGGCAGAAGTCGTACTTCTACGTGCGGAACATCGCTCCACGGGGCAACTACATCAACCTGCCGGCTTACGTAGCCGGCCCACCGACGGGCAGGCTGCCCCAGTGGTCCTTCCGGGCTGTGACGCTGTCGCCGGCGGGAAACGCCGCCATCGCCCGACTGCGGGTGATGGTCCAGTCGGAGGGCCTGACGGGGCCCGACCTTCTGGCCGCGTTCGTCACGCGCCGGGTTCTTCCGCTCCAGAGCCGGCCTCATCTGATCTGTCAGATGAGCGGCCAGCTCGATCCGAGCCGAATGTGCACCAAGGAGATGCCGCGCCATGAGGTCGCCTACATGGTGAACTACCTTGCGAACTGCGAACTCGCCGAAGCGTGGCAGTTCGGCAAGGAGCCGTATAGCCGAGCCAATCCGCCGCCTACGGTATGCTCTCCCTGTGTCTTTTTCTCTCTCTCCTCTGGGCCGACTCTAACTTAGTCGGCTTGTTCTTTGACAGAGTCCTCTTCTTCGGCCAGCCGGCGGGTCAGACACGGAGCGCCGCTTCATCCCCGACCGGACCGAACATGACCTGGAGGACCCCGACCTGGGGGCGGTCCATATGGACGACGACGTCGAGCCGGGCGGAGGCCAAGCCGGCGGCGAAACAGGCGGCTCCGGGTTCACTACCACCTTTGACGACTGGCCGGACGAAGATGAAGCGAAGCCGTCCCGCGCCGCCAGCCGGCATCTGGACGCGGCGCGGGCTCCTCCGCCGCGCAGCCTGCTCGGGGTGGAGGTCAGAAGCGTCGCGCCGCCAGGGCTTGTTCGGCAGCTGAACGAAGAAACCCAGAGGCGGGGCGGCAGCCACCAGGCGGGAGGAGGCGGCCCCGAAGGCGGCTCGTTTCCGCAAGGTGGTGAAGCAACCGCAGACCGTGTCGGCGTAAGTCTGAATCTTTCTTTGTGTACTGTCTCTCTTTCTTTTCTTTGGTGGTTCTTGAAACCTTTGTCTTTTTCTTCGACGATCAGAGCTCCGTTGTCACTTGAGCGGGCGGCTGCCGGCTCCGTCGTCGAGTCGCCAAGGGGCTCTGGGAGCACCATCCGCCGCGTGGACCCCCGCGCCGACCTCCAGGAGGCGACGGAAAGGAACGCGCGGGAGGCGCGGGAGGAGCAGGAGGCATGGGAGGCGGAGGCACGGAAGGCGGCCGCCGCCCAGGCGGCACGGGAGGAGGAGGCGGCGAAGGCACTCGCCGAGGCCGCAGCCAGGGCCCAGGCAGAGGCTGAGGCCGCGGCGGCGGCGGGGGAGGTTTTGATGGTCACCCCGCTGCGCGTCATGGCGCCTGGGGACATAGAACCCTCGCCAGGGGGAGCCAGCGGCGACCAGCCGGGGCTGGGGGGAAGCGGCGACGACGTCATCATCTTGGAGAAGGCGCCGGAGCCGGCCCCGCCAACTGGGGCGGCCCAAGGCGGCCAGCCTGATCCGCCGCCTGCACAGTCGGCGGAGGGCGAGCCGGCCGCGAGGGTTGAGGTGGCGGTCCGGATTCCGCCAAGCCGGCGTGCGGGGAAGGCCGCGTCGGAGCCGCAGAAGGCTGCGTCGGAGCCACAGCCGGCCGTGGGCTCCAGCTCGTCGGCTCGGGATGCGGAGGCGGCCAGCGCTACCTCGGGGTGGACGCCAGGCGGAGGGACAGCCGTAGTGAACGTGGCTGCACAAGACGTCCGGACCTGGCTCCAAAGCCAAGTCTCGGCGCTGAGGCAGTTCACCGACGAGTTCCTCGCAACGCGGGCGGCCGTCCGGGTTAGTACTCCCGTCTTGTTTCTTCTTGACTTTGCTTTTTTCTTGATCTTGATTTCTTCCGTGGGGGCCCGTCAGCGCACCCACCGGGTGTAGTCCCCGAGTTCCGAGCCGGCTGCTGAGCAGGCGGCTTGGAACTTCTTGGTGGATTTGCCTTTGCTACTTTTGTTCTCACTTCGGTCTTCTGTCCATCTTGCAGGACTACCACAACCTTCGAGCGGCCGCCTTCAACTCCCAGGCTCGGGAGCTGACTCAGAAGACCGCCGATCTTACTGAGAGCTGAGGTACATGGTTTATTCATTATCTCATGTGGGGGCGCGTCAGCGCACCCACTGGGTGTAGTCCCCGAGATTCGGGCCGACTGCTGAGCAGTCGGGTCGGATCTTCCTTGACGATTTCTTACTGTTTTTCTTCTTCTTCCGACTTTGCAGCGGCCAACGCCGGTCTGAGGGTACAGCTGGGGGAGTCCCAGACTGCTCTTCGTGCCAAGGATGCCGAGCTTGCCGCCTTGGTGTAGGAGCGCGACCGCCTGGTCAAGAAGCTGGCCGACCAGGAGGAAGGCCACAAGGCGGCGCTGAAGGTTGCGCAGGATCGTGAAGCCACTCTCCAGGCCGAGTTCGAGATGGAGGCGGCTGGCTGGGCTGAGGCCAGGCAGACTCTAGTCTCTGGCTACGGCCAGATCGAAGATCTGGTTGATGGTAAGTTGCCTACCTCTCCGTCCTTTCTTGCCGTCTGCCACATTGGCTTGCTTTCTGATTTTGGTGTTCTTCTCTTCCTTTCTTCTTCTTTGCGCAGAGTATTTCCCTGGCTATTCTACTGCCGCCAACCAGACCATCGAGGCCCGTCGCCAGGCGCGGAGGCAAGCCGGCTTTGAAATCTCGCCAACCGCCGGCCGCTCGCTGGAGGAACAGCTCCTGGCGATCCAGGCTCGCATCCAGCCGGCTCACCGGCTGCTCCGCCGGCTTCAGCGTGCCGGGGCGCAAGTCTTGGCCGCCCTCTGGCCTGGCCAAGTGGTCCCTCGCACCCCCAGTCGAACCGCCAACTGGCTGGAGGTGGCAGTCGGCCGCTTCGAGGCTTGGAAGGCCTCAGCGGCTCGCTCCGGCGCCAGGCGGGCGCTGGAGTTCGTCAAGGCCTGGTATCCCGGCCTGAACCTGGACCAGCTGGCTACCTGGCGGCAGCAAGCCGACAGGGAGCTGGAGCCGGCGCGGCCGGCCATCATTCGGCGGGCTTCGGCGATCGCCGACTAT